>NC_090928.1:1214587709-1215200566 GCF_040938575.1 Ambystoma mexicanum | reverse complement strand
ATATTAGTTAGTAGTAATAAATATTTCTGTAGTAATGTAATACCAGCAATTGTCTAATATAGCAGAACAAAATAGAGGGCACCCTATTTGTCACGGCAGTGAGCAAGAGGCGACATAGAACAAACAATGCCCTGCTCGCTCTTTCAGAAATGCTCCATGTTCTCAGTTTATTTTATGCAATTCTCCTTTGGATCCAAATGTATGACATTACGCAGCCGGTTTTGCATAAGCCTATCTTCCTGGAACAGCTTCCGGTTCTGCGGCAAGACTCCTAATCTATACCCCAACTCCTCCACTGATCTTCCAATGGGCTGGGGGCTGTATCCCCCAGACTACCATCCCAGTATGCCCTCTATGCGTGAGCCTCACCCGCAACTTCCTGTCCATTGTCTCCATCCCCCTCCAATGAGAGCGGGTGGTCCCCCTTCTTGCGGCCCCCTAGTGGCTGCAGATAGCAATAGCTACCCGCAAATTGCACCCAGGATCTGTAGTTTTCCTGGCAATGCGTTTCAAAGTCTTTTCTCATGTCGCTTCTGGCCCTGGACTCTATATGAATACTGTCTGCACGCCATTCTGATCAAGGACAGTGCACGTTTGCATGGAGCCCCAGCCAAGCGTCATTTTGACCCCCACCCCTCTCCCCTCCTCTGGTGCTGCTGAGGCAGCGCTAAGAATTGCCCTATTGCAAAGCGAGCCCTGCATACATTGTTCTACTATGACGAAAGACACCTGCAGAGGGATTAAGAATCCTGGGAATATATAAAGATTCTACTGACAGGCGCATCAGTTATTTAGACATGTGAGAGCTGTAATGTATGGTCTGTGTCAGATTTTCTCAGCCTGTTTGTCTCATTAGAACATACTCCATGTGCACTGGCATCTAGCCCACAGGAGTTGTGGTTGGGGACCACCTCTAAATAGGTTGGTCTTCACCCCCTCACATTCTCATGAGCGCTTAGTGGCATTCATTGGCAAGGGGGGATAGCTCAGGGGCAACGCGTTTGTCTTGGAAGCAAGACAACGCAGCAGGAGCACAGGTTCGAAACCCGGTCGTTATAAAAGAACATTTATAATTGCACCTGACCACAGGCCTGTCTCCAAGACACATGAAGCTGTGTAGCCCTAGTGGGTCAGGTTCTGTGAAGTACAGGATTACCAGGTCCAAGTAATCCTGGAAAAATGACCTAAGGAATGTTTTCTGGAGCCTCTTCAACGGGGCACGGCCCCACCGCCCATTATTGATTGTCCAGTAGGCCCAGAGGGACAATGCCCAAAGCATGGTGTGACCATTCTTCTGCTGAAAACCTTATTATGAATTTGATTAAAATAATCAAAATGATAGAATATTAATTCAGCTATATTTATTTTACAAACATTTAATGTGAGTGTTTTTTTAATTTATGGAGTTTAATGTCCAACCTACATGAAACGAGTGTGGGAACAGAAACAGTTATTTTTTATTGGATATCACAGCCTAAACCAAGGGGGCGGGGGGACATGGCTATCCACTCAATAAAGGTGCTTTTTCCAGCCATTACTTTGGAAATGAGGAACTGATTACTGTGCATCTTAAAGCTGAAACAATCTTAGAGGGTCTTTCTTGCCTCTCTGATTCTTTTCTTGGGTGTCTAGGTCTATGGGCCAAGAGGTCTAAGGGCCAATGCGTTTGTATTGGAAGCAAGACAACGCAGACCAACACGGGTTCGAATCCCAGTCCCGTGTGTGGAGACATGTTACAAATAAGTGCTCTTGTTTGTGAGTATTTTAGAACACCTAAATGACAGGGAGATGGCCAGGCGGGTGTCCTGCCTCGCCTGGGCACAGTAGCTCACATCTTGCGGGTGACTTCCAGGGTTTGTATGTATGGCAAAGTCCTGTTTGTTCTCTCTCTAGGGCTCCCTGCGTGTGATGTCAGGAAGTTTGAACTCCTTTCCTGTGATCCCTTGAAGAAGCACTTAATTCTCCAATTAACCCCGGAGAACCCTAGTCAAGGCCGCCTCGCCGCGCTTCTTCCATTGGCTCGTTCTTCGCATCTGTAGTGGCTGCCTCCCACACAACTGGCTCACGCGCCTTCGTTTATTCATCATTATTTTGCAAGAGCTCCTTGATGGAGATTCAGTATCACTCCCTCCATTTTACTGCATAGAACAAAGCCTGTTCCTTCGTGGGACATATCCTTTCTCCAGATCTTAATGAGGCCTTTTAACATTACGCGCCTCCTTCTGCTCTTCCAATGTTTGATTTCCGGACCATTGTTTCCTTTCACCTTGTTCACCTGGAGGGCAGTCGCCATTTTGTTTTTTTCCATGTGTGTACCTTTTTGTGTAGCTACCTCTCTGAGATATGATGATTACATTTCATAGTTTCAAGGGTGGATCAAGGGTGGATCGCTACACAGCATTGGTTTCTGACATGAGTAGCCTGCCCTTCACAAGTTCGAGCCTTCAGGAATTCATCCTTCTAAGGTTGACAAATTGAGTATATATATTTTTGTAAAATGTAGACTTTCATCTTTCTGAGGTCAATAAATCAAGTACCATTATAAAGAAGGTGAGAAGAATAGTAGAAGCTGCATGTGTGTGGCATGACCCTCTACATGAGAACACAATAGTATGTGCTGTTATGCACTTTACACTCTGTGTACGGATATTCGCAAACGCACTGAGGATGCAGAATGTCGTCCCCCGACTTTATCAAAGTAAGGCGATCTTTCAGTATATGTTGCTGTGGCCTAAACACTTTTTTAAAATATTTATTGTGCTGATGGCTTTGTCTGACTGTGCTGTAACTGTCCTGTGTGTTTGATGCAGCTATCAGATGATAGTGTGATTTATTACCTACTGTTTATTTTTCAACTTTCAAGCATATGTTGTGTGTCACCTGATACTTTAAAAAAAAAGGGACATAAATGCCTTTTTTTACAACTCCTACTACCTACTAGCAAATATAAACACAAATCAACCGAGGTAGGCATCTTGAACAAGAGGATCTACTGGGTTCTGTACAAATCTAGTCGACTGGGTATTAACATACTTGATCGCGGCCCATGTTGACCTTTTCCAAAATTGACCTAATCTTTTTTTTTCCGGTCCATTTTAATTAAATATAGATGTGGGGTGGGGTCAGAGAATAGGATAAGTTGGAGGGAACTGGGGACGGCGGGGGTCTCCCCCGTATTTTGGAACAAAAATACAAATAAAAAAAAAGGTCAATTGGGAAAAGGTCAAGTTATTTTGATCAAATAGACCTAAACCGTCGACGGCATTGTCTTGTTGCCCGCTGTCCTAATGGCATCTACCCGTAGTGATCCGGGATAATGTCCAGTAGATTTAAAGTTCTGGAAGGACTCTTGCACAGTGGCTCATGGTTGCTCCTTTCACAGTGTCTTCAGATGTTGACCTGCTTGGCTGTCGCTGTACTAGGCCACAGCTGTCGAATGCCCCGATTCCCCACGAAGCACTATTCTATGCTGACAGGATGTAATGATCATCAGTAAATGCCTTGTCTGCGCCCAGTACAATTAAAGCAACTAAAATGAATAAAATATATATGCACGCACTCACTAAGTGTGGAGTGGTGTTTATAATTCAGGGCAAATCATAAAAATGAGAAGGAATAATAGCAAATTAACTTTCTATAAGACACAGAGAGAGGCACTATAAAAATATACATGACTTGCTGCACCCAGCATATCATACCTCGACCTCTCCCTCTCACTCTGTGTCTTTGTTTCTCCCCCGCTGTGGGTGAGAGTCTCGCTGTAAGGTGCAGATTTGCTAGAGGCACCCCAGCCTTTATTCACAGCCGTGTGACCAGATATCTTGAAGAAGGGGTAAAAGTGAAAAGAAGGCAGCACTGAAAGAGGCAACCCCAATTAGTGAACCATCTTCCTATTTGGAGACATACTTTGTTGTTCAGGCAGCCCAAAATCCCAAATAGACCCAGAGGACTCGCAGTAAATCCAAACCAGACTCAATGCTGGAGTAGACAAAGCCGGGAGACCATACAAGCATTGAAATCTTGTCGCTCACGACATACTTATCAAAAACAATTGTTTAAGTACTACAAACTCATCATTACTGACGTCATAGTATCAATATACAAAACCCATGGGGTCTGGGGATAGGTTAGTAGGTCTGGCTACATATAAATTCAATACAGGTTAAAGAGTTAATTGGGTTACAAGTATCTGATGGCTCCACCAGGAACCACCCCTATATTAATAAAAGGTTAAACTAAACTACATCATCATCACAGCAGTGGGTTGGTTGGCATCCTACTTGATGTGTGTCATGTGTTTAAGTGCATATTTAGGGAGTATGGCAGGTGTCCAATCTGTGTTTGCTTCTAGTGAATGGCCAGTGTTCTCCAATTATCAGTCACATGTGATGTGAACATGTTTTGAATCAATTTACATTCTGTTTATTAAGATTTCAGCCAATATTAACGCATGTATTGTGTTTTCTATTGCCACTAGGGACGCTCTTGAGTTATTCTTCATGGAATCTTTTGGCTTTCTGTTGTACTGAACCTGACTAACAAGGGCTGGCTGTGCTCTTATTAAGTTTGAATTAATCTGGGATTATACTGCTTGCATTTTGGGAATTGCTATCTCGCGCCTTAGTTCAGTCATACCAATCCTCTCTAATTTCACTCTAATCATGGCACTAGTTGCCAGTTACGGTCTGAGCTCTGCACCGATATGTGGATTCAGCCTTTTGCGTTTTCCTGAGGCTCTGATGCCCGTGCTCATTTAGAAACATGCTGAGGGTTCCGTTTATAATGAGATGGCTGCCCCACCACACTCTTGCTTCTATGTTAATCAGCTATATTCTCATTCTGTTCATGTTAAATTCACCTTATACATTGATCATGTTAGCGTTCTTCATGTCTGTGGGGGCTGTGCTATTATTCTTCATGTCTAAATGCATAAATTACCTATTGTACATGTTCCTCATTTGGAGGTCATGTTTGCTTCATGTGTAATGTGTGCTTTGTTACTGTTACAATGTTAGTTTGAATGCATTGGTCATCTTCAGCTCACTTTGTCCCCAACCCCTGCTGTACCTGCGGGGGATAAGGGCGTACACTTCGGTCTCAATGAGTAATGTCTCTCACCTTTGTGGTGTTGGTGTGGGGGAGGAGCAGAAGCTATGGATGACGTATTCATCTGCCTCACAACATTGTAATTGCCTGTGTTCTGCTGGAATGTCGCCATCGCACTGAGAGTGCATTTGTCCACACAGCAGCAGATGAGGGGAAACTGATGGGCCCCTTGTAATGGACCAGAAGAGCTGGCTGCAGGGTCTAATGTTGTGGTTGTTTTTTTTTACTGTTTACTAATTATTATTGTTTGTGCATATACTGTAACACAGGTGCATTACCAATAAATCAGTGCTGAGCACGCAAACTCAAAGATACTTGAGAACATCTTTGATCATACTTTGAAAATGGCACTTTCCAAGAAGAAAGAATATTTTAAGAAAAAGGTGGTGTTTATACTTGGCAAAGGAAGCTAATAAAAAGAAGTAATCTTTTATTTTTTTAACATTGTAAACAGTTTTTTTAATACCACATGACAATGTTCATTTCTAAATGATCACTTTCAGTATACATTGTAGTCATAATAATAATATTACACTTCATTTAACTGAGTAAAGTAGCTCATCAAATTAAATAAATAGTTTTGTAGAGGAGCAGTTACATGCCTCTGCAGGAAAATCCCCCCTCCCCTACCTCCTGCCTCCCCACCACCTGTATGTTGGAAGCCTGAGATTGTGCCATGCTTAACACCAGCAGTTGTGACCATATCACGGCGAGTATTCGAACAAAGATACCCACTGAGAAAACCCTATCAAATGTATCCCTTAAGAGACGACAATCTGAGGGATGAACTTCCTGAAGGAATGTGAAAAGGAGCAAAAATAGGAGCTGGTGACGTCACAAGAGATGAGCGTGACACACTGAGGATACTGGCTGAAGAGAATGTATGGATCTTACAGAAACTGATGACGAAGTTAAGAATCATGTAAACTTTCATATGCAATAAGTAGATTGCACGTGTGCGAAGCACTGTAGAAAATACAAGCCGTTTAATAATTGCGCAGATGCTGTAATGCAAGTAGACTAAGTGATCATAGACGTTGGCTATACGTAATGAATAGATGGTTGGGTGGGGTGGTGCACTCACTTCTTATGTGTTTCCTTTTTAGCCTATATTCAGTACTTTCACTGATAGTATTTACGATTTTAGGTGCTATGTGTTAAGTCTGGACTACCAGACTCAAATCTCAACAGAAATACAGGGGGTGGTTAACCGTTGTAAACGGAGGACATAACACTAGCACACTTGTTTGCTGTATGAAATAACAGCCAAATGACTACAATAAATTGAGCGTTTCATTTGAATTCAAAACCAATATTTTGTATGTATTTGTGTCTTAATAAAATAAATATAAGCAAACATCGTTCAGTCAACAACTTTACATCAAAGAACATATTAGAATTTGTCTGGTGAGGCTGTCTGGCCTGGCGTCAATGCTGAAGCAGCCAAGGTCAGTTATCTATTTCTTGAAGGCAGTGAACATGTGAAGCTGAATCATCCCTTGTTAAGGTGCAAATAAAGAACACCAAGTGTGTCAAGTTTTATTCATTTAATACATTTAAATGCTGCAAAATGGACCAAATTGTGGTCTCCTGAGGCCCAGAGAGAGGCACTAAGATCAATTTTTGTAATGATCGTAAAGCCGATTCTTTGATTACAGCTGTTCAGAAAATTCCAGAATTCAAGTGAACCAAGGATGGAAATAGAGTTCAGCATCGAGTCCTATAACAACAATAGTGCATGCTTGCACTCCCATATATTCCCAGAGACAAGAATATTTTGCAAGGCCAACCTCAAAGACAATCTTCATGGCAGAAGGCATGGGTGATGAGAGATGATGGGCTAATTGGGTGCAGAGGTGAAGTCAAGTCCACCGCCTGGGACCTGGGTCTGAGCTTACGTGCTGCTAAGTGAACCGAATGTTCCAGACATGGCACAAGCGTGCCAACTAATTATAGAATTTCAATGGTAGGGTCAGTTTACACATTCAGTGCGCCCCATAAATAGTATCATATCAGTCATGCACAGAACCGAGGATTCTCAACAGAAAAGAGAAGTCTTGAGGAATATTTGGAATTGCTTTATTTGCAATGCAGATGTGTCCTCAGCTTGTTGAGTAGTCAGACTACTCAGCAAGCTGAGGACACATCCGCATGAGGTGGGATTGAGCCCATGACTTACCACTAACCTGCATTATGCTTCTATTCACGCAAGGGAGCAAGGCCTGGATTTGAGAAAGGCAAGTCAATTTTTGCCGAAACACGTGTCATCCACTAAAGGCTACAGTAAATTGCAAATAAAGCATTTCCAAAAAAAGGTTATCATTCCAAGACGGACAGGCTGCTACATTCCTATTGTACTCTTTTAAAGTACCTCTATGAGAGCGAGGAAGGGGACAAATAACACCCCTGATGGTTGCTGGCTGCTTTGCATAAGCTCAAAGATCATTTTGGGAACATAAGAATGGCCACAGCTCTTTTCATTTGACAAATACGTCAATGAAAAAAAGGGTTGTATGCTTGAATCACTAAGTACACAGTGTGCACTAGATTTGATGCTCATTTGTTTTTTTGCAAGAGTCACCTTAACTTTAAAATGTTTGCAAACATGAACCTTATATTGGGATATGAAGATGAAATGGCTGCAATAGTAGTCTTCCTTTTCTATTCTGGAGATAATGGTGTCTCTACCATATTAGGGGAGCCTTGCAGAATTTTAAAAGAAAAAAGTCTGGTTCCCAGAGCAAGGATGTCTGTGCATATACCCAGTCCCCAATGCACAGACATCCTTTGAGAATTACATTTATAGGAGGAACGTTCAGAAAAGGTTGCTCAAGGAAATGCAACTACAGTAATAATGAAAGCCTTTACATGCAACTAAAAAGAAACATGTCTGCTCATGTGCATCATGTATTATAGTTGGGGCAGCGGAATAATGTGGAATAAAGCTGAGGAGTCTACATTTGGTGCATGTAGCATTGCATGCAGCGTGGAGCCGAGATTTGGGCTAAAGGATTAATGCACGTGCTGAGGAGTCTACATTTGGTGCATGTAGCATTGCATGCAGCGTGGAGCCGAGATTTGGGCTAAAGGATTAATGCACGTGCTGAGGAGTCTACATTTGCTGCTTGTTGAGTTATATATTGTGACAAACCTACATTTTGAGTGGTGTAGTAATGTCATGGGTAAGGAATCTTTATTTTTGTTCATGCAGTATTGCATGCAGCCAAGATCCTACATTTGGGGCAGTGGAATAATGCATGAGCTGATGAATTTACATTTGGTGCATGCAACATTGCATGCAGCATGGAGCCTACATTCGGCTCAGTAGAATAATGCATGAGCTGTTGAATCTAGATTTGGAACATATGGTATTGCTTGCAGGGAGGAGCCTATATTTGTGGCAGTGTAGTAATGCATCTTCTGAAGACCGTACATTTGGTGCATGTAACCTTACATGCAGCGGGGAACCTACATTTGGAGCAGTGTAGTTCTGCGTAGTTTGTGTTTGTCCATCAGACTGTAGTTTGATATTCTTTGAGGACCTATCTTTTAAGCACACGAAACTGCAGTGCCCAGAAAGAAAGAGGGAAGGAAGGAAGGAAGGGAGGAAGGAAGGAAGGAAGGAAGGAAGGAAGGAAGGAAGGAAGGAAGGAAGGAAGGAAGGAAGGAAGGAAGGAAGGAAGGAAGGAAGGAAGGAAGGAAGGAAGGAAGGAAGGAAGGAAGGAAGGAAGGAAGGAAGGAAGGAAGGAAGGAAGGAAGGAAGGAAGGAAGGAAGGAAGGAAGGAAGGGAGGGAGGGAGGGAGGGAGGGAGGGAGGGAGGGAGGGAGGGAAGGAAGGAAGGAAGGAAGGAAGGAAGGAAGGAAGGAAGGAAGGAAGGAAGGAAGGAAGGAAGGAAGGAAGGAAGGAAGGAAGGAAGGAAGGAAGGAAGGAAGGAAGGAAGGAAGGAAGGGATCAAGCACACAGAACTGCAGTGCCCGAAAGAGAGAGGGAGGGAGGGAGAAAGGAAGAAGGAAAGAAAGGAAGAAAGGAAGAAAGGGAGGGAGGTAGGGAGGAAGGAAGGAAGGAAGGAAGGAAGGAAGGAAGGAAGGAAGGAAGGAAGGAAGGAAGGAAGGAAGGAAGGAAGGAAGGAGGGAGGGAGGGAAGGAAGGAAGGAAGGAAGGAAGGAAGGAAGGAAGGAAGGAAGGAAGGAAGGAAGGAAGGAAGGAAGGAAGGAAGGAAGGAAGGAAGGAAGGAAGGAAGGAAGGAAGGAAGGAAGGGATCAAGCACACAGAACTGCAGTGCCCGAAAGAGAGAGGGAGGGAGAAAGGAAGGAAGGAAGGAAGGAAGGAAGGAAGGAAGGAAGGAAGGAAGGAAGGAAGGAAGGAAGGAAGGAAGGAAGGAAGGAAGGAAGGAAGGAAGGAAGGAAGGAAGGAAGGAAGGAAGGAAGGAAGGAAGGAAGGAAGGAAGGAAGGAAGGAAGGAAGGAATCCCTTCTCAGACTCTCTCTCTGTGATTCCCTTTGCCATTATTTTATTGAGAAGGGAGGGAGGCGAGAAGGAAGGGAGGAGGGAAAGGGAGGTAAACAGATAAAGGAATGCACTGCTGCTTTGTAGGGAGCACAGTAATGCAGCTTTGAAATATTGCTTCTTGCCAAATTGCATCTGGGAGCAAATGACATGTCTTGTTGCCTACAGCCATCTCCCATGAGCAGCGTTGACAAGGCCCTGGTTCAAAAGTCAATCGCAGGTGACCTCTGAACTTAGGGGAGGCAAGTCAATCAAATCTAAAATTGCGACCAGGAACATCAAGGAGAAATTACTATTGTGGCTCACTTGTTGCCACAGCAACCACCTTGCACACTCCTCTCCAGTTCTGATGTCTGCACCCACGATGATGTCTGATCCTAACAATTGGCATTCGGGACCAAGGCTCAAATGTTTCATCCACATAGGATAGTTGGGCTATAAAGATACAAAGATTGGTGCATGTATTAGAACAAAAGTCAGACATTTTATTCTATTATTGTTCGATGCATTGATTTATATGTGCTATGTCACATCTTGGATCAGGAATAAATTAGATCAAAATAAAATGTACAAAATGTCAGTCGCTCAACGCTTTACCTGCTGCGAAATGCAGGATTTCTCCAGCTATTCAACGACTATCCTGTGAAGTTAATATTTGCGTGGGTTGTCCACTAGCCATTGGAACTCTCCGCCCCTGTCTAAAGACCCTCTTCCGTAAAGCCTTGGAACCGGTCAGAGAATCAATGACATATTGGCAGCCTATTACCAAAAGGGCTGAGGGTGCAAACAGCAAGCACTCATTCCCGCTGGTGCCGTTCCTTGCTATATGCAGACTCGCGCGATAACAAAACATTGGCCTTTGGCATCCATCGCTGTAGGGTTCGACACTCGCTATGAGCATTAAGCGCATCAACCAACCAACGCGCCAAAAGGAGATTAGATTATTCTGTGTTTAAAAAAGAGCACTTTGTGGCCAAGTCTTCACCTCTTTCGAGTAAAACCTAACGGTGCAGCTATGTTCTGTGAGCTATTTGTGTTTGTCCCATTCTAGGCTCTCATGTGGTGCGAGCATTCGTTGCCATGGCCTCAAACTGCCTGGAGTTGTTGATCTTCTCGGGCTCCCCCTGTCCACCATTGAATCTGATAGAACACAAAGTGCTACTCTGTGGCTGCACTTGCCTTGCTCTGGCCGCACTTGCTTTGCCCTTGGTGGTGGAACCTTTGCATAGGAATCCAATCTGGGGTCCTCCGACATGCCCAGGATTAGTAGCTGCCAGTAGTCTATAGGGCCCCCTTTTACAATTCTGACAGGTGGGAATGCCCCCCCTGCTTCTAGCCTTAGTCCCGCCTACCTTTTGATAAGGTTTTGATATAAAGTTTAGATACATTTCATATAAAAATGATATCAAAAATGATATTGATTTGACATCAAATGTATATTTTATATAAAGTGGGTATAACATGGATGTTAAAAAAGTTTTGATAGGATGGTGAGACGATTTGATATAAAGTGAATATACATTTTATATGGAAATGTGTATAAACATTGGAGCAGCGGGTGGTGGTGCTGCCTGGTCGACTACGGAGGGCGACGTGAGCTCTGAAAACAGGGACTGTGAATTTAGGCTTTTGCAGAGTGAGGCTGAGATGACGCCGGAGAGGCATTTGGCCTTTAATGTTATATGAAGTGCATATAAATTCTATGTATAGTATAGATGGCATCATGATTTTATAATTTAGTAACACAGGGTAGAGAGTTAGCTTCAATGGCTAGTAATATTAAACCTGGATATAGCTTCGATATAAAATGATTGCACTCTAAATAGGTCTGGAACGGTTCTAAAGCTATAACAGGGCCAAGTGGGAAGTGGTTATCATGCCATAGCCTATGCGGTAGGCCTAGGAATCACGAGCGTTTTTGCAGCCATTCAGGGGCTTTCAGGCGCAATATATAGGAAACAGTGATTATGAACAGTTATCGTTATGACGAGGGGAGAACACCCCCTGGAACCTCTGGGGGTTCCGAGGATAGTTATACCCCTTATTGTCTTATGGAGAATGATGAGCTGGAGACCCCCCAGGACTTGATGGCAGATGGCAAGGCCGCTGAGCTCTGCGAGAACATGGCTACACTCTCTATCTGCAGCGAGGCGCTGCTTACTGTTACGGTTATGGGGCAGTCTGTTGGAAATCTGTTGGAAATTGTAATCAAAACATTAAGGAGCATGTGCCCATAACAGCGGCTAATCTGGAAATGGCTACATAGGATGCTGACGATGTGGTTTTGGACCAGCCACCGGGCGTGGTGACTGGGCGACCATTCGTGGCCGATGTGGGCTCTGAAGACAGTGGATATGAATCTATGGTTTTGCAGGCGTACGCGCCCATGACGCCAGAGATTAACCCTCTCTTACTGAAACCTCAGAAAAAACACGGGTTTAAGCACCTCGACTAGCGGCTTGTTATCCGGTGGGTATAGTGTAAAGCAAGCGTTTGTATTTTGTAGGGCGTAAGAACTAACCGTGGTTAAAACTATGCATCTTTGTTTTGCATACAGCCTGTAACCGATAAATTGGACTTTGGTAAGGAAAACCAAGCCGTAAATCCAGGGGAACGCGATAATAGCCTATGTAAGGCCTATGTTTCGCTAATGGAGACCGATATAAATATTCACTGTTATTAATATGCAACACTCAATAGTTTAGTAAACGCTGAGGGTTTTTTGTTTTGGCAAAATTTGCACACTAAATCACTTCGAGCAACACCCAATGTCAGCAGATCAGGCACAGTTAGAGTAAATGATTTGCCCAAGATCACACATTTCGTTTAAGTGTTGAAATCAGTATTAGGACCCAGGTTGTGATTTAAGCACTTTTCTACATATCTTCCCAATGACAGGTCACACATTTGTTTTATAGTTTGGCTTTCCAAAAACTAAATAATTTGTTTTTCTATCAATGCCTTGAAAAATACACAAATCACATAAGCAACCAACCTGACATTATGTGCATTGTTATAATAATAGGTCAAGCAAAAAGTCATGAATAGCTTTATTTTTGCCACCCTGAATGCACGATTGCAGTAGCAGCCTACAAAGGAGTGTTGACCTAAAAACAATATCATTTGGTTTTAAAAAAGATATTCAGAGTGAACAAGAATTCAATATACCGTAATCTGCTTGAGCAATTATTTTACACGGAAAGCAGGGTTATACTCGCCTCCCATTTATTATCACCCACCAATCGCACCTTTTAAGAGACAACATTCCTTACCCAGGCGCACCTGTGTCAGTGTCATCAACCTCTAATCGGTTTATTGAAAAGAGGTTGACGCAAAGCAGAGCCTGAGGGTGCATGGCGAGCAGTGGAAAGGCACTGTGCTTATGTGCATTGTCACACGAAAAAGTGTAGGTGGGAAGACTTTGGACAGCTGATCCTGCTTTAGAGGAGAAAATTCAGGCTGATTCCTGTTACAAGCTGGTTGTGTGTGAGTCACAGCACATGAAATTGAGACAGTCCTACAAAAAGTGGGATGGGTGGCCAACCTACAGACACACCCAGCCCTGTTCCTGAAACACTCACGCCTAGGAACACTTGTGTACAGGCACGTTATACATGACATATCATATAATTCACCCTATTACCCTCACCTGACTCTTTAATCACCTTATCTTCTGCCTTCCTTCACTCTCAGTCTCTCCCTCACACTTCTGCCCTCCTTCATTCTCCACTCTCCTGGCCCATCAGTGTTCATGTTACCTGCTCCATCTCTCTACTTTTCTTTGACATTAAAAGGTGCGCTCCTTTAAGTCTGTGATATTGAATGACATTTCAAGTGTGTGGGGTAAGAACACTGGGGACATGCACAAAATGGTTCTGCATGCTGTACAAATTATCCCAGTGAGATCACCTCCTGTAACGTCCCTTCCCATTGCCCATTGCCTTGAACCCTATAATTTCCAGCATTGGCTTCAGGCACGATCATTCACTTTTACCACCATTGACAGCAGCTGGCGAGGAGGCCCAGCTGTTTCTAGATAAAGTCAGACCTCCAAACACAGCAAACTAAAAAACACAACTGTGCATTTGTCCCTAAAGTTCATCATTGTGCAGCGCTGCCCACTCTAGACTCTGTTTTTTTTTTTTAAAGGACTGGAGCCCGGGAAGCATGAGAGTGATAACACAGAGACAATTAGAAAAGGGAACGACAATGACTGGGAAGCGGAGAGGGGTAGTGATAAAGCGAGGCACCGTGAGAGGGGCGTGGAGGATCTCTTTTCCTCAGCTCTCCGCCCTCCCCCTACGCTCAGATCACACTGCCTCTGGCAGGGAGCTGCTGTGACCGTTGTAGAGTAAAGGACCTTAAGAGCTCCCGAGGAAGTCCCCGGGGGAAGTGCTGGTCAAGGCATTTTGAGCCGGCAGACAGAAGAGCAGCAAGCTGCCTCACAGATCTCCACACAACCTCCTGCTTAAACAATAGGTACTTCCCAAGCATAGAAACCACAAGAGGACTGTATTACGTACATCAATAGATATATTAGTGTATGTTGGAAGATCATTATTATGTGTTAACAGTGTTTGTGCTAAAGTAAAATAAAGGCACATAAACACAACCATCGGGCTTGGTGTCATCATTGACAGGCCACTACATAATTGGTGATGAAGGATGGGATCAGCTCCGGGCTGCACCACGATGCAAGGAGCAACACCACCACCACCGTTCCTGCAAGTCCCAGGCAATCCAGCAATTCCTTGGCTCCAATGGGAGCCTTTATTTCAAACCTATCTGGAAGTGATGGGTGGAACAGGCTGTCCAGCGGTGCGCAAGAAGGCCATGCTATTAAACGCGCTAGGTGTCAAAGGACAAAGAACTTTTGCACGCCTGAACCCAGAAACCCTGACAAGAGAAGGGGATGACGTCTATCAAGAAGCGAAAAGGAGAATAGCCAAAAGATTCTTGTGTAAAGAAAATGTAGTGCTACACAGAATCAGATTCTATGGCAGGAAGCAAGAGCCGACAGAAGTCAAGCTAAGAGAACTGGCTGCGTCATGCGCATTTGGAGCAACGTCAAAGGAAAGAATCTGCAACATGCTCATCGTACATATGAACAACAGAAAGGTACAAGACAAATTTATTCTTGAAAAAGAAATTGGGTTAGATAAAGCAATCCAGATTGCGAGGGCGGTAGAAGATGCGTCCAGCAGGTGCAAAGAGTGGGGAATTGCTGCGCAATCACCCAAAAATACAGTGGGTGCAATCCAGAGGCAGAAGGGACAGAGGACAATTTGAAGCCAGAGATAACGCAGCAGTGAAACGCGAACCATTGAAGTGCCACAGGTGCGCCAGCACAAGCCACTTAGCCAACAGCAGAGAATGCCCGGCAAGGAGCAAAGAATGTTCAAAATGCAGAAGGTATGGACACTTCACATCAATGTGCACGTGGAGAGCGAAGAAAACGGTGACAGTAATTCAGAGCCAAGAAAGCAGAGGTGAGGCATACTCAGATGAAGAAGCATGCGCTACAGTTCTCATGGTGAATGCCGGCATGAGTTGGAGAGAAAAGCCCCACTGCACCATCAAAGTTAATGGTCATGAAACAAGAGTGATGGCAGACTTGGGTTCCGACCTCACCATACTGCCCTTAAATTTATACAAAAGCATGGTGGGAAGAAAAAGAGTGGAAGCCTACGAAATGAATGTCAGTCCCACGGTGTATGGAGGTACCAGCATAATTGTTTTGGGGTATGTCAGAGCAACAGTAGAATTCAAGGTCACGAGAACAAAATTATATCTGGCAGAAAATCGACCATGAGTGTTAGGCTGGGATGACCAAGCAAAACTGCAAATCAGGCTCGACCCCAGCATGGAGGAACAGGTCCTGTCCATAAACAAAAATGGCGCCTCAATCAGCAAAAAAGAATTTTCCGCAATTGTTTTCAGACACGCCCGGCCGCATCAAAAACTATGTGCACAGGATAAAACTGAAACAAGGAGCGGTACCAGTCACGCCGAGAGTGAGACCCGTGCCGGCAACGGCAAGAGTTGCACTACAAGAAAAGCTCAACAAGATGTTGTCGGAAGGAGCCATAGAGACGGTAGAGTCATCTGAATCGCTCAGCCAGGTGATTCTTATAAAGAAAGAGCATACCAGCGACTTGGGTATTTGCATCGACTTGCGCAGCCTAAATCTGGAGGTGGTGGTGGACAGTTATCTACTACCGAGTATATACGAACTGATCTTGCTCATGAAAGATTCTAAAATATTCTCAAAACTAGACATGAGGGATGCCTACCACCAAATCACTTTACATCGAGAATCCAGACCCTTCACGGCGTTCATAACCCCATTTGGAACGTATCAATTCACCAGAATGCCCTTTGGGTTGTCCTCGGCGGCCTCTGCGTTCCAGCGCATGATGGACTCTCTCTTGAAGACATTGGAAACGTTTCTTCCTTCCAGGCTGATATTTTAATATACGCAGAAGATGCAGAGACACATGACGGAGCTCTCTGCGAAGTGTTGGCAAAATTGCAGGAAGCAGGAGTGCGACTACAACAAATGTGTACTGCAGGCAGATGAAGTAGAATACCTGGGATATACCATATCCAAGGCAGGCATTAGTCCCAAGAAAGACTTACTGCAAGCAATCATTAAGGAGCATCCCTCAACCAACAAAGAAGAGCTGAGATCATTTTGGGACTATCAGAATACTATGCAAAATTCGTACCAAACTTCTCAGAAATCACTGCTCCCATGAGAGAATTACTCAAGAAAAGCGCAGAGTACCACTTGGATGCAGAACAAACCAGAGCATTTGAAGATGTCAAAGAAGGAATAATGCATGCGCCCTGCTTGCAACCTTTCAATCCCCTGAAGTGGGAGAATGGAACAAAAGACTCCCACCTATCCCCTCATGCCCCTGGCCTAGAGGATCGCAGCCCAGACACCCGCCACGAGAGGAGTTTGCCTATCTACCAGACGACCAAATACCCTGGTACAGGAACATACGGATGTGCCCACCAGCCTGCCCACCAGCCTGCCCTGCCCAAACCGACACCTGCGGCATGGATGAACTCGACTGAACCATTCAACAGTAAATAAACACATCGTTAGAGATGCCATGACGGCCTAGCCAACGGTAAGAACACTGGTACAAACATGCACACTGGACACTCCCACACCAATCCACACGAAGAACATATTCAGTGCTATGACGTAGGTGACGGACACACCCACTGACGTGCATCTTTATTATTTTTCACATACGTTTTTCAAAAATGCAGAAACGCAAGACGCACAACAAACTCATCCAAAATGCTTGCTGACGCTTCTCCTAACCCATGCATTGCAATGAGAAATATAACGAAGACATGATACTGGGGATAAAGCAATATGACACCGTAACTTAAAGCGCCGTGCATCAAACATCCCCACCTATGCACCAGGCCCAAGTAGGCCGCAAGCAAGAGCCTCCACGAACATTGAACGAGCCAGAGTACAATTGCTGACCCTGCAGAATGAGCCCGGCGAGAACAGACAGCCAAGGGAACAATGTTGCAAACTCGCATGCCACAAGCCGAAGCCAAGGTCACACCTGCAAACTAAGCAAGACACACAGTGGAAAATGCAATATTAAATGTGCATAATTCTGCCTCAACCACGGTCTCTCCTCACGTGACCAAGCCGAACCTGACAGGGTGCCAGACCCAGGAGGAAGGAGGCGCCTGGATCCCACGTTTTGAGACACAGGCAGCAACAATGAAGCGACTCAATGGACATCTGCGGCGGTGGGAGTAGTCTGCTCCCCAGCATATGAACAAATCCACGCATTGTCTGCACATACCCATAGTTATACATTGTTGCAAATGACAGGTGCACCGCGAGCTGGGAACAACGATGGTCCCAGGCTGGGGGGTTCGCGAGTGGACCAATCAGAACATGGGGCACTTATCACTGACGCCATTAACATTAGCCAATCCTCAGGGGTCTTCATGTAACAATTTTCATGTATCTAATAGAAGGGACAACCCAAGTATACCACCTGACTGACCCTCAACCACTAACAGCGCTCTCTATACGTATGCTATACTAACCCTACCACTCGAGGAACCAATCCAGAGTGGCGATAGGTTTTTTGCTAACTTTCCCAGGTGACGCAAGTAGCGCGTCATACGGAGGTAAAAAGGGCCTGCGAGCCCCACGAATTTTGAGAGAGAGTCAGGATGGACGCGTACGATCCTTGACCCATCCCTGCCGTTTTTTAATAAACAGCAGAACCACCTTGCTTCTTGCGTGTGCCTCATACTCATTTTTGGGATACGCGGGAGGAGTTGGGGCCTCCCTTCCCGGGGGTCCGCGGACGGCCAGCAGACCCCGGGAGAATTTCCCCCCGACACCTCAATGGAAGACCATGATTACCACAGATGCCATACAAAAGAAGGGCGATGAAGAACACATTGTCGCCTTTGCGTCTAAGGCCCTCTCACAATCAGAAAAAAATTACTCCACCATTGAAAAGGTGATGTTAGCATGTGCATGGGCCGTGGATTACTTCCGCACATACATATGGGGTACAAAATTTCGGCTGGTTACCGATCACAAACCCCTAGTGCACTTATTGAGCCCGGGAGGAACCCGCACAGCAACACCGCGGCTTGCTCGCATTGCCGCCAAGCTGTAAGAATACACATGTGAAATACAGCACATTGCGGGATGGAAAAATACCCAAGCGGACTGCATGTCCAGACTTCCCCAGCGCAAAGATAAGGAAACCAGTTTTCTACAAGACGAATGCATCGTCGCGACACTCACGGACCTAAAGAGCAGGGAATTCCTCCAAATGAGAGAGAAACACTGGATAGAAGAAGCAGCCAAAGATGACACCACAACAAAAATCACACAGTGGGCCAGAAAAGGGTGGCCAGATGAGTGGTCCATTCCAGAATGGTTGAGTCCCTACTGGAAAGTGTCAGATGAAATATTTGAAAATGGAGGGATGCTCATGAGAGGCGACCAAGTGCTTCCACCCACAGCCATGAGACGAACCATCATTTGCAGAGCTCACACCGCTCATCTTGGAAACAACATGACGAGAATGACAGTACGGGAAGTGTATAAGCGGCCAGGCATGGACTTAGAAATAAGGACAATGACAGAGAGGTTTCATGAGTGTGTGAATAGTAACAAAAGACTCAAAGTCAGGCAGGCGCCACTACACCCCACAGAAGGGCCCGAAGGAGTGTGGCAGAAATTGGGCTTGGACTTTATAGGCCCGCTGGAACTCATGGAGCATGAGAGCAAGTATGGCATCGTGCTGGTGGACTATTTATCGAAGTGGGTAGAGGTTGTATTTGTACCTAACATAACCACAACCACAGTGATCCAGTTCCTTAAAAACATCTTTCAGAGGGAAGGATTACCCAGAGAACTAGTCACCGACAATAGAGTGCAACTCATATCCAGAGAGATGGACAGTTTCCTGAAGGAGAACAATAACAGGCAAATTAAAGCAGCTTTATATCACCCACAAGCAAATGGGTTGGTGGAACTCCGAAACATTAGATCACAGAAGTCAGGAAGAGAGCCTGGCCAAAGTGAACCCAACCATAGGAGAACAGTCAGGACAGGCAGAGACGGAGGAAATAGGGACACCCTCTCAAGTGGAAACCAGTCCCAGGAGGAATGCAACGAGGCAAGGGGGAACCAGCGAAGGTGCTGCAATGCTGCGCCAAGAAAATCCAGAGAACAGCCAACCACAGAGAGAAAGAAGACGACCAGGGAAGTACACCGACTATGTGATGGAGTAGAGCCAACTTCGTCCAACGAAAGGAGGTATGTAGAGTAAAGGACCTTAAGAGGTCCTGAAGGAAGTCCCCGGGGGAAATGCTGCTCTAGGCATTCCGAGCCGGCAGGCAGCAGAGCAGCAAGCTGCCTCACAGCTCTCCACACAACCTCCTGCTTAAACAATAGGTACTTCCCGAGCATAGAAACCACAAGAGGACTTTATTACTTACATCAATAGATATAGTAGTGTGGAAGATCATTATTAAGTGTTAACAGTGTTTGTGCTAAAGTAAAATAAAGGCACATAAACACAACCATCGGGCTTGGTGTCATCATTGACAGGCCACTACAACCTTGCCGACAGACTTGCTATAACCGACCCTGCAAGTCACTTATCCTTCGAAAGAGTCGCTGCGGCCTCGGTTCTCAGAAAAGCAGGGGGCCCTGGGCCTCCCGTGAAGTTTGAGGCAATGTTCAGCTCCCGCCGCTTCTGCCTGCTTTCCTTAACACAAAGGCTGCTCCCTTTGAGAGCACTTGGATTGTAATGGGGCGTAATACTGCAAGGGAGAGTCAGGATGAAAGGGGCGAGAGAGGACCCGCCGGGAGTTCAAGGGGTGGGGATACAGAGAAAGGTGAAGTGCAAGGAGGGAAAGGAGTGATGGAAGGGCAGGAAAGAGAGGAAAGAAACCGCCCAAATTAAAAGGGGGCTGGGTGCGGGAAGGGGGCAAAGAGGAGAAAACGCGTGAGGTGCTGGGAACACAAAGAAGGGAGAGAGCAGAGCAATGCTGGTAATGACCAAGGAAAAAGGTAAAAGTACGAAAGAGAGAAAAAAGAGTAGACAGAGGTGTTGTAGAAAATATATGATTCGAACAGAATTCAGCTATAATAAGAGGCACGATGTCGCTGGGTGTGTGGGGAGGGACGGGGCGCTAGGAAGAAAGGATGAAAGTAGGACTTGAAAGGTAGGTAGAAGGAGAAACGAGGCAACAGGGTGTTAATGGATGTAGGTGAGAACTAGATACAAAGGAAGGAGGGAGGAAGGGAAGGGAACAAAAGGATGGAAGGAAAAGCAGAAGGAACGGAGGAAGGAAGGAAGGGAGGGAGGAAGGAAGGAAGGAAGGAAGGAAGGAAGGAAGGAAGGAAGGAAGGAAGGAAGGAAGGAAGGAAGGAAGGAAGGAAGGAAGGAAGGAAGGAAGGAAGGAAGGAAGGAAGGAAGGAAGGAAGGAAGGAAGGAAGGAAGGAAGGAAGGAAGGAAGGAAGGAAGGAAGGAAGGAAGGAAGGAAGGAAGGAAGGAAGGAAGGAAGGAAGGAAGGAAGGAAGGAAGGAAGGAAGTTAATAGACTAGACTAGACCGTGGGAAGCACAGCCTAAGGTCATTGTGAACCCACTGCCAGCGCACCCCTCCATGCGCACCTGTTCCGTTCCACCACCTGCAGCGGGAGGCCTGCCAGCCAAGCCAGCGCCATGCCCACCCCTCAAAGGTCAGTCTATACTTAGTTATCAAGAAGGAAGAGGCTGGGGGCTTAGCACACAGTCCCCGGGGACCGAGGAGAATCAGATGGCACCCGCCACTCCTATCCTGTGACTCCTGCCTGCCCGCAGTAATAACACATGCATGTCCGCAGGCCCTTTGCACCGGTCTCTGGGGGCGTTGTGTGGCTGGAGACCTTGACGCCCAAGGAGAATGGGGGGACCTGGCGGGCGACCAGAAGTGGACGCAATGTAATAGCTGCTGCATTTCTAATCTTGAAAACCACGCGGGATACCCACAGTAAATCACAACCCAGGCCTTCACCTTCCGTGCCAACGCAACAGTTCACAAACTAATCAGAGAGTTGCTGCCAAGAGCACAAGGATCGCCTCCTGGTCTTAAAACCCCCGCTGCTGAGAGGCCCCCTTCGCTGTCCACGCACTGCTGGTGGCGGCCGGCCCCTGAAGCCAGGTTCCAGGGAGGTGACATCTATTGTGGTCAGGTGGTGGTCACGTGCACACCACATTCCATTCCACTAGAGTATGTGCAGTTCTCGCCAGGCAATGCAGACACCTCCTTCGGGTGCCTCTGGCCCGCGCGCCCAAATGCCACGAGGGTGGCGAGGCACAGGGCCGCCCTTCACTGCACTGGGGATCTGAGGTCCATGCATGGCAGGGGGGTATGGCTTCTTCAGAACCCCCCCAGCCACCACCCTTAATTCTACCCTCCAGTAATTGTCATTAGCACTCCTTACATCATGGGCTCTCAATTCGTGATGTGTTTGACTACAACTCCCATTAGTCCTAGAGAGCAAAGTCAGCGGTGAAGGATAGTTGGAGTTGTAGTCCAAATCATCTGGAAGGCCACACACTGAGTACCCGATGCTTTAGGCTGTCATGCAGGAGTCAGAGAGTTTTTATTTATTTATTTATGTTTTTGTAATCAGCGCCCGCATGGTGTGGCCTTTCGGCCACTTTGTAATATGCCCCATAAGACTGCACTTGTACTGAATTGGGGTTGGTGGCCTAAATATTGCAGTACAGGAACATGTGAAAAAAGGGCTATTTTTGGTGGAATTGTTGCCCACTTGCTGTAACATCGATGTGTACTTCTTGCAGGCAATTCTCAAATCTTTGGTGCAAGTATTTGCGCCTCGGAAAAGTCTGACCTCACAAAAGATGACTGAAACAGACACGTGTCTTAATCAGACTATACTGTGCTCGCGAATGCATACTCCGTGCACTGGTGGCATGCTATCACAACTGCCCAAGTGGGTTTTCTCTCAGAGAAGGGATGGGCAACGCGAGAATCGCCAGATGGTTTCTCCTCCAACTCCCGCGATTCCTCAACATTGACTGTACTGGCAGGGGCTCATGGGAGACATAGGCCAAAACATCTGGAGAGCTGCCTCTACGTAGGCTAGGGGATGGTAATGTGACTATAGGTGAACAACCACTCAGTCATGGGACTGTGTGTGTTTGGACGCGTGCGTGTGTGTGAACAAGTAACAGTCATGGGAACAATATTTATAGGGAATCAAAAGTGAGCACTGTAAATTCCTTTGTATTTCGTCTCTCCTGTCCATGCACCCTGCACACATTGGGTCTCATTATAAGAATGTCGGTCTGGAAATCGAGGTGCCGGTTGCTCTGTACGGCACCTTTTTCTGGACTGGCATACTCCGATTCCCCATGCCGTTAACACTGTCACCGCAAGTGACCTACCGTATTCAGCAACACAGTGAACGTAACCTGCGCCATAACGCGTCTGCCGTGCCTGAGACACCGGCATGGTGGGAGTATGTGCCCATTCCGAGTACCACGTACACGGAAACACCGGCATACAAGTATCAGTAGCACTGTGATGTCCGCGCCGGCAACACCGGCATCGCAGAGCAGGCGTTAACCAGAGTCAGGTGTGCAGAAACAGGCCACAGGTGGCCCAAATCAGCCCAGGCGGCCATCATGAGCACTGCAAAAGCACAAAAGGACCACTCCCACACCCCTTCCAACACTACCATGCTTGCAGCAGCAGTAGCATTAATGGAGTTGGAGGCCCTGCATGCGCGGATACATCTTGAAGAGGCAGAGGATGCGGCGAAGGCGCAGGAGCAGAAGGAGGGCCATCATGGCCATGCAAAACAACAATGGCCAGCAGGTTGCAGCCCGCAGGCAGCCACCCATACCACGCATGAGAGCCACACCCTCCAACCTGAGCAAAACCCAGATCCACACCATGTACGGGCTAGACAGCGACAGCATCACATCCATAGTGGACGTGATCCGTGATGACCTCATCAGCCTCATCCAGATCCGTACTGCCATCCGTCGCTTACTCGAGGTAGTGTCTGTGCTACACTTCCTTGTCACCCGCACCTACCAACACACTGTGGGTGAACTGCATGGGCTATCGCAACCCTGTTTTTCATGGGTCCTCTTTCAGTTTATTGATGCACGCCTGCGGCACGTGTCAGATCACAAAGGCCTACCCAGAACACCTAACCAGGTCAATGGCATTCCATGCGCTTGCCAGAATGCCCAATGTGATTGGTACATTGGACTGCACACACGTGGAGCTGGTGGCCACACATGCCATTGAGGTGGTGTACAGGAACCGTAAACTATACCGCTCACTCAATGTGCAGATGGTGTGTGATGCCCGCCACCTCATCACACACTGCTCTTTAAGATTTCCACGATCAACCCACAATTCCATGGTGCTGAGGATCTCCATGCTGCCAGGGTACATGGCACGTCACATCGGAGCGCGCACCTGGCTCTTGGGTGAGTGTAATTACCAAAGCATGTGCACAGATTAATGGGGGGGCATAATACAGCATAACCTACCTGGCTGTTGGGTGAGTATAATTACCAAAACATGTGCACTCTTGAATCTGGGGTGGGCCACAACTATCGGCAGTGCATGTGTGCAATGCAATGTCCGACACACAAATAGCATGCCTGAGTTGAAGTGCTTAACTGGCGTGCGTCAAATGGCCAATTAGAGCATGAGCATGCATGATAACATCAAAGCTGTACTGCAACATTAAATGCACTACAGGTACCAGAATACATCATACCAATGTCCCAAATCCCTGCAAAAACACACTCAGCGCAACCCACACTACCTGCATCACAGACTATTCATTCTCATGCAGCACAATTCCCCACCTCCAAACCACTAGTGCCTCGCACACCATGTAGCCATGTCCCCTGCCTGTTTCAAGTGCTCATACACATGTGCATGTGACCTGAACCGCAATAACATTGCCTGACATATCAATGGATGGGTGATATGCCCATCATTCGACATGCAAAACGAAAAACAAAATAAGAACACACATCAGTCTAATTTGTGTGTGTTGCAGTGAAAGGGTCAGAGGTCAAGGTGGGTGTGAATGAGCCATGGAACAGTGACTGCAAATCACACATCCACGACACATATTGATAAAGTGTATTGCTGGTTGGAAATCATTAGGCTGTTATCGCCTTCCCCATCAAATCAATTACTCCTGCGGTCCTCCTCTATGCATACATCCACATCCATCATTTTCCCAGATTCGTTGCTGCTCGGCAACCACTCCCATGCAGCACATCCTGTACATCCAAATGCAAGTACGCCCTCACGCATGTACTCAATCCCAAATTAATAGCAAATCTTTTTTCAACATAAACAAACATTATTACCAGTGACAGCTCTGCCTATCAGGTCTGCGTTCCCCGGCAGGGTCTGAAATTTTGGGCACACCGGCTGTGTCAGGCAGATTAGTATTTGGCGGCCCAGAAACATGCCAACTGGTAATGGCACCAGCACACTTACACCTGGACAAGCCAAATGTGCATGTGTCATTACATTGACATTGAAGACTGCAGACATAAATCCGTAAGAGTAAGATCATCCAAATGCATGTAAAAAATGGCATTGATTAGTGAACAATATACAGATTGTTTGAACATGATACAGGCCCCAAAATGACATTTGCCCATTTCTGTCGCTCCCGTACAGGTGATGCTGGATACCCCTTGGTGACATGGCTGATGACCCCCGTGAGGCAACCACAGAACTTGCACGAACAGGGATACAACAGTGCTCACACCAGGACATGTTGTTCGACTGAGCAGATATTTGACCTGTTAAAGGCAAGGTACTGCTGCCTGCGCAGATTGGGGGGGGGGGCACTGAGGTACAGCCCTGTGAAGGTGGGCGAGATAGTCCTGGCCTGTGCCATGGTGCACACCATGTGTATCCGGCACAGCATACCAATGCTCCCGGAGATGGACACGCCCCCACATGATGCAGAGGATGAGAATGACAGTGATGAAGAACTGCCATCGGCACATGGCAGGGACGCCGCGGATGGCCGTGAGGCACGGAATGCAATGATTACCCACTATTTCTGAGAGCATCAGAGCACATGGCCTAGGACAGCTAACGCACTCAGCACTGTACATGAAATAAATCACTCAGTCACACTAAAAATGAATGTCCAGTCATGATTTCAATGCAACACCAAGTGTAAGGTATATAATGGAACGAATACCACATTTGGAACTACGCCAACTAGCAAAACTATCCTTCTCCAAACCCCTCACCAACTATCCCTCCCCAAATATCCCTCCCCACCCGCAACTATCCCTCCCCACTCCCCCTTCCCATGTATCCCTCCGCACTCCCCCTCCCCAACTGTCTCTCCATAACTCCTGTCATGCTGTGCAAGTAGTCCAAGCAGAAGTCACACACATGGCACATGCCTGTTCTGGGCCTATTTGCGTCCCCTTTTTGTATCTGGCGTGCAACTGTGTGCAGAGCTGGACAGCCGCACTGAACATCGCCTTGGGCTGCTGGGCACAGAACTAGCATGCGTGGAACTTGTGGATGGTGTGAGGGCCTGTTCCACGGGCCGTATGTGGAGGAATGCCTGAAGGCGAATTTCCATTGTCTCGGCAATGGAGAACATGACACTATTGCCCTTGCGTACCCCCATGGCCATCTGTACGATGAAAGTAGTGCAACGGCCAAGTGCACATGCATTTCGACACCCACTGGCCTGGGCACTCTCCTGTATCATCTGCGCCTCCTGCAGGTGCTGCTGCACTGGGGCAGTCAAGGCATCCTGATGTTCCTCGATGCGCCAGAGTCTGCCATCCATTTACCTGACACTGGGAACGGGTGGGCATTGTGGGCTCATTGGGTCCATGGGGCTGAATACCAATGTCTCATAGGTGCTGTGGTCGGTGGTCTCCCCTGTGTCCACTCCACCATCATCTGCTATGTCCTCTGCACTTGAAAGGTGTGCACGTGCAGGTGGATGCTCTGCTGGTGGTAGTAATACAGCAGCTGGGGCTGCCGGGATGGGCGCAGCTGGGATGGCAGGTGCTTCCAGGATGGGCGCAGCTGAGATGGTTGGTGCATCCGGGATGGGCACAGCTGGGATGATAGGTGCTGCTGGGATGGGTACAGCTGGGATGGTAGGTGCTGCCGAGATGGGAGAAGCTGGGATGGTAGGTGCTGCAGAGATGGGCGCAGCTGAGGAGGTAGGTGCTGCCGGGTTGGGCGCAGGTGGGATGGTTGGTGCTGCCGGGATGGGCACTGCTGAGATGATACGTGCTGCTGGGATGGGCGCAGCTGGGATGGTAGGTGCTTCCGGGATGGGCGCAGCGGAGATGGTTGGTGCATCCAGGATGGGCACAGCTGGGATGATAGGTGCTGCTGGGATGGGTACAGCTGAGATGGTAGGTGCTGCCGGGATGGGAGCAGCTGGGATGGTAGGTGTTACCGGGATGGGCGCAGCTGTGCTGGCAGTGGCAGTTGTGCCAGTGCAGGCTGTGGTGTCCTGGGTGGTGGTGGTGGTGGTGTTGGTGGTTCGTGGTTTCCTGCGGCAGCGGTGACTGGTGCCCCTTGAGGTGCTTGGCTGGGGCACTTCATTGTCAGATGATGTGCCTGAGGGAGTCAGAAAGGCAGGTTCTCAGTGAACAGTGTGGATTGATGAGGCAGAGATACATGCATTATGTAGGTTGTGGCTGTGCTGTGTCTGGGACATGGAGGGGTACATGGCATGGTGCACACATGCTTGTGTCATACTTACTGAGCCGGAGGATGTGTGGTGTTTGTACACAGAAGAGTAGTGCGCTGGGGATACTGTCATGGTGTACTGCCAATTACTGGGCATTGTGTTAGGGGGGGGACGTCATGCTGTGGGATGTTGGGGTGGGGAGGGGTTGTGGCATTGTGGTATGGATGGGGTCAGCATGGGCCTGCTGCCTGTACCGGCTACAGGGACAGTTGTGCATTTATGCTCAGGGCTCGGGCTGGCTGGGGCGAGGGGGTCACATGTTACCTGTGGGTGTAACAATGGTCATTTGTGGATGGAGATGGGGCTTAGCACGGCTGTGAGTTTGTGCCAGGGGAAGCACGATGGGCACACATGCAGCACGCTGTGGCAGACTGATGTGTGTCTGTGTGGGAGCAGATGCATGTTCAGTTGGCAATACAGGGTGCCTGTGCTGTGTTCTACGTGTATTGCTGGGATGGGTCATATTTTGGTGGCCATGGTGTATGTCTGTTTATGCACCCAGGTTGTTGGTTTCTTGGGGGGGATATGCAGTTCTTTTTTTGGTGTTGTGGGCGATGCAATTGCCATTCATGTCATATGTTGGTACAGAAGTGGGTGCAGGGTGGACAGGGAGGTTGACATTACTTTGGGGTTACGTGTACTCACAGGCCTCTTCAGGTGTCCCACCTCCAGCCTCCGCAGCACCAACCCCTTGAATGGCCTTGAGGTGAAGCACACTGCTGCAGGTCTCCTCCCAGGGTAGCAGACGCATTGGGGATGCGCTCCCACCACCTGTGGCCATGCCCTGTCTCCGCTGGGCTGAGAGCAGATTGCGTACCCTCAGGCGCAGATCGTTCCACCGTTTGTGTCAGTCTCGCACTGTGTAAGGGGCTGTGCCCATTGCTGACACCTTCTGGGTAACCTCCTCCCAGATGCTCTTCTTGCGCAGCTGGGTCTGCCTGTGCTGGTCATTGCTGAAGCGCTGTGGAGCATAATGGTGTCTGCTAGCATGTTCAGCTCGGGCTCAGAGAAGCATGGCTTCTGCTTTCAGGTCTCACAGACTCTATATGTCATGCTCACAGTGGAGGTTGTCTGGTCAGGAGGGGTGGATGTCACCTGTGCTTTGAGGATTGCAATGATATTGTGTTTTTTAATGGCCGCCGGCCGATTTCCTGTTCCGGTATTTCCAGTCACGGTAATTGTGGGACCGCTGTTGACGGATTCGGAGGCACCAGCCCTGAGGACTAACGGTGTGGACAGTTTTTGGGTATTTTGATGCTGTTTCTATGATGCCGGTACCGCCGTTTCCGGCATGCCGGAATGCGCGTGCCTGACAACACGTAATCACCTGGTGATTCTGTCATCACGGGTTGCCGGAAATGGTGGCACCGCCATGGCGGAAACTGGGATAACGTACCGGTATACTTGTAGTGAGGCCCATTGTATGTGGAAGGGCGGTGTCTGAACAATTTTTTTTTGTGAGTTCCTACAAATAGCTCATGTCATTTCTGACATGCATTGGTCACTTATCGTGCACATGCCTCCATGTGGCACATGTGCTGTCGTGAGGCCCAACCACAACAAAGTGTATGTTAGCATGACTTAAATGACACCATGAAATCCTTTTCTTTACGATCCATCCCTCCTATGTTTCTTGGCTATGTGACTATTATAATCAGTTCCTCACTTGTGGGCTTTCTGATGACACAGCAACATTAAAGATAAGCTCCACCTGTGCTCTTGGTACGTATAAATGCACAACCCCTGTGGACATCTGCCACAGGCACGGCTATCCATCCACTCACAGTAGAGTGCAGCTGCCACCTACAACACAATTTGGGCTTGCTGGACGCTTAATTTTTTTAAGCCTACTTACACCTGACTATGCCTAAGCACCCCTGACGTTAGTATGTAGTGAAGACATATGACAAATTGGGGCATGGTCTCGAGCACTCAAGCCATCTCCTAACTCCTCACCTCAGCACCCATCCACATGCCTGGCCACATGGGTTGCTCTCTACAGGAGCCTGGCCGGCCCCGCTAAGCCTTATTTGGCCACATGCACACATGCATTCTAACCTTACTCCGTGACCTCCAAGACTCTGGACTTTCGTCCATGAGAGCGTTACCACCAGCGCCTTGAGACTGTAATAATCGTAAAAGGCGCTATATAAATTACATCAAAGCATACAATAACTACTTGCTCGTTTTACTACAGAGTGTAATCTGATTGGCTGTCTTCAAACAGTCAGTATGAAAGGAGCTTGACAATGAACGCACACAGCAAAGAGTACAAGAATCAGCTGCCAGCGTGTGGGACCAAATTGCGAGCCTTGTTTGAGTGGGACTCATTAGCCAGCAGAGTGGGTTGCCGTCTCTGAGGAAGGATTGGGTGGTACCTCTGCCCTGTGTATCTCCTTACGGGAATTCTCTCCAATGAACGTTGAGCCCCTGCCGGACAGGCGGCTCGTTTAATGGAATGCAAAGGATGTCTTACTTAACTTGTCAGTTGTCAATCAGGTATATCGCCCATCGTATTCCGCAGCGGAATGACCAATGACGACACCTGTGAAACACCTGTGTATAGGCGCGTTATAAATGGCATATCATATCATATCATTGCAGCTGATCAAATTCCAGAATCCAAGCAATTCGGTTTAATAGCTTTCCCCCTGACACCAGAAGAGGGCTGGAAGCCCTTGGCAGCCAGGGAACGAAGTATTTGAGGCCTGCCAATCAAGGAGAGGGAAGGACGCAAAGGCTTGACACATAAACTGCAGAGTAGGATTTTGGGTAGCGCACACCCTAGACGTAACTTCCACTGGGAAAAGGCCAATGTATTATGTTCATACAGGAGTCTTGGACTCTTTCCCTTGAGGGCGACTCAACCGAGGTCTCAAACAAATGCACAAAATCAACTGCCTCCTCCCAATTTCCAAAGCCCCCGTATTGTGTATCTGAGGGACACTCACATATCATGCATTTGAAGGCCTCTCCGATGTCCTATTGGTCACACACCTAGACTTCCCTTTCATCTGAAACTAGCAGTCCCCATAGTATCACACCCAGTGGTTTGCCTCCCTTGCTGAATGACCACATTTTCTTGACATAAGGCTCACTTCCTCCATTTTGACTAAATTGTCTCTTGTCTACTCTCGGTAAGGCTCTTGTAACCAGGACTCATGTCTGGCAGAGAGTCTCCCAGGACCCCCTTTGTTATTTGCATATTTCAAGTAACTTTGGGTCTCACCCTAAGTTACTAGGGGAATCCAGACGTGGACCCCTTGCTCACTATTCTTAGAGAGGCAAAGCTACACCCTACTGATGAGGTTCAACCAGACCGAAACACGTGTCTGGGGTTGCTGTTGGTACTCTTGTTCAGAGGAGAATTGCGTAGCATTTCGGTGCTGGACTGCCCCAGGGACGGACAAAGACTGATATGTTTAGGATATTTCTCCTCTGTGAAAGATAGTGAGCTAAAGATTCTGGGTAAGGCTCTTGTAACCAGGACTCATGTCTGGCAGAGAGTCTCGAAAGGACCGCCCCTTATTACTTTCATATTTCAAGTTACTTTGGGTCTCACCCTAAGTTACTAGGGGAATCCAGAAGTGGACCCCTTGCTCACTATTCTTAGAGAGGCACAGCTACACCCTGCTGAAGAGGTTCAACCAGACCAAAACACGTGTCTGGGGTTGCTGTTGGTACTCTTGTTCAGAGGAGAATTGCCCAGCATTTCAGTGCTGGACTGCCCCAGGTAGGACGAAGACTGATATGTTTAGGATATTTCTCCTCTGTGAAAGATAGTGAGCTACAGACTCTGGGTAAGGCTTTTGTAACCAGGACTCATGTCTGTCAGAGAGTCTCCCAGGACCCCCCTTGTTATTTACTGTGGGTAACAGGCCGGCCACAGAATTAGATCACAACACTTTGATATACATTGCTTTACCGTCTATGAAATTAGCATTGAGGCTTCTGTAAAACAGTGCCGTAATCCCTGTCCCGCCTTCCTAGTGCTTCTAGACATTTTCAGTAGGTCTGGCACTGACGACACATACCTATATTGCTGTTGAATCGCCATCTTCTCAAAACAACTTTGGAGAGCCGTACCAAATCCCCTTACGCTGTATGGAAGCCAGTGCTGCTGAGTGGGCATTTACAGATTTTCAGTGGTCCTTGCCCGCTCAGGCCCTACCCTGTCTACGCCTCTGTGGAAGCCATTCCATTTCTCCACAGAAGTCGCATCACTCCCTGCCTGGCATGTAGTGCCTGGTTTTCTCATGCCACGCCTCTGCGAGCCTCTGAAGAAGCAAGGACCCGATTCGCTTTGCTCTGTCCATTGCTTCCTTCAGACCTGCGTGTCCCTCTTCATGGCACAAATCAATTCCATCCCATGATCTGCGTCAGATCATTAGCCTGCTGGTTTATCACAGCGGGTCCGGTTGAGGCCTGCTTGCCCTTACCTCAAACAACATTGGTATAAGCTGCTCACATCATGTTCCTCCCCGTCCTGTCCAATACACGGTCATCTGCCCAAAACAGATCCCAATTTGTCTCGCAAACCACTCCTTCTCCACATGTACTCCTGCTCGTTTCATGATGGAATGGCTTTCTGTTCTTGCGGAAGTACTCAAAAGTGGCCACTTGGCTGATAATCTGGCATTTCCTGGCTGAATCCATCCAAGCAGTCCCCCATCCTTCTGCCACATGGAGTGTGTGCTCTGCGTGCTCAAGATAGCTGACAATTTTGCCAATCCCAGTGTACAGAGTATTCTAGGCTCCTGATTGGCTGAAATGTCCACGTCCCGTGGACTCACCCTTCATTTGATTTGTCAGATTCTGCCCATTCAGAGAAGCGAGAGCCACCAGCGCCTGCTGAAAATTCTGTTCTATGGAAGCCGATGGTGGATTGTCTGCTCATTCCACCATCTTCTGTTGTCATATTGCAAGTGGGGCTACTCTTCCCCCATTAAGTACTTGGAGGAAATATCATGCTCTTCACACCTACGAGACCCTCCCCTTGTCACATATTGGTAGGTCAGCACCTATCATTGCCTCTCTTTGCCCATCTGTGACCGCCCTTCTCAAAAATTAATTTGTCGATATGGTATATGATATAAGTCATTTAGAACGCGCCTGTACACGCAAGTGTTTCTAGGTGCAAATTCAATGCATTCTAGGCCCAATTTTCTAAATAATTTCTGCAAGATTCCTCCCTGCTACTCAAATCTGTCTTTCTAAATTCTATTATAACTTCTTTCAGAAAAAATTGAAAAAGAACTATTCTATGTCATGTGACATGCCATGCTTCTGGCCAGCGCCCCGTGCACCACCACCATTCACATAGCCTGTTGCACCGGAATAAAGCTTGACAGTCCTGTCCAAGTCCTTCTCTTGTGCTATCAATACTTTCATTAAAGTAACACCCCATTTATAGGTCTTCCTCCTATGCTATGGGTACACAATTCCGGTCCTCGAGGGGATCTCCGGGTTTTCAGGATATCCAACATGAATATTCATGAGATGAATTTGCACACAATGTAGCCAAATGGAAATTCAATGGTTATCCTAAAAACCAGACCAATAATTATCCTTCTGCTACGGTGTAGTGTCTTTGCCCGGAGCTAGGGACCCACAAAATGTGGTACTAGACTTACTTCTTTATGCACCATTCCAAATGCCCCAAACGTTTCCCCGTCTGCACCCCTTTTGCTTCGTGCCCCTTGCTTCTGATATCCCAGGATTTTCAGTGAATTCCCAGGAACACAAACCCTAACGCTACCAGGTCTCTTTTTGGAGACTAGAGAAACCCCGCCTTTCTGCGCTATGCCCTCAAACGTACTTACCGTGCTTGCTCTCTTCCGTCTACTGGGCCTCATCACAAGTTGGGCGGTAGCCCTTAAATACAGCGGTAGAAATGTTACTGCTGCATTTACTGCTCTGACCAATCTCCAGTCCGGTGTGTTTACCCCCAGCTCAAATGAGGGTAAACATCCTGGAAAAATGCCAATTTTCAGTGCAATTCCCGCCGGCAGTATTACTGCATGGTAATTGCACTGAAAATTCCCCATTCGGTCCGTGGGACCGAATGGGGAATGCAGGAGTAAATTTATGCGGTAATACTGCCGAATGGGGGGCGCTAACGCAAATAAAGTTGGGCGGTATCCCATGGTCTGCTCTAACCATGAATTCACCTCCTTGCACCCGTCATTGCAGTAGAAACCCGTCACAAATGTTACTAAAATCTGGCATAATTCCACAAACTGTGTCCCCAAAAAGTGCAAATCCTTTGGATGGACCGACAGAAATGAAACGTCACTTTTGCCATCTCTACTGCCTGTCCACAATGATTCCTGGCCAAACTTACGCATACGAACTATATTGGTGGCTACTAGAGACAGTTTCATTTCTGGGAATCCAAATATGATTAGGAGGTATCCAAAGATTAAATCTCTTTTTGAAAGATTCAATGTATTTACTTTCATTTTTAATAGTCTATTTGAATGTGTTTATATAGTATTTAGCGAAATTGTATTTGTAGTACACTATTTTTAACACTGTTAAAAGGTTTGATTTCTTAAGCCCATTCACTAATAACAAATAAAAACGGTTCTATGTCATTTCATTGATGGGTGAAATTTTGATGGGTTATTTTGAGTATTTTTACTGAAAAAACTCATCGAAATTGATTTTTAAAAATTTTGTTGGGGTACCCCACAATCCCCATCCCACATTGTTTTTTTTACCTATTCCCGACCACCCCCACTCCTCATATATACTTTTCAACCCGCCCTATGTATTTAAATGAGTTTTTTCAGAAACAATTATATTTGTAGCATATTTGTAGCATAGTGTCTTGGAAATATATATATTTTTTAAATGTATACCAGGGCTACCTAGTGCTAGAAATAGAAAAACAATATCCCTGGACCTAGAAATGAAAGAAAACACTATTTTTAGGGTGAAGGGGTGAAGCATCTGTAATGAAAACTTCCAAAAATATTTACAATGCAAGAGGATGTTATCGTAGGAAATGCAAAATTTGGATTTCTAGCACGAGCCCCGTATTTACTAGAAATGAAGACAAATATCTCCTGCCTGGCCTTAAACTAGAAATAGTATCTCCTGCCTGGCCTTACAATAGAAATAAAATCTCCTGCCTGGCCTTAAACTAGAAATAGTATCTCCTGCCTGGCCTTATGATAGAAATAATATCTCCTGTCTGGCCTTACACTAGAAATAATATCTCCTGCCTGGCCTTACGATAGAAAAAATATCTCCTGCCTGGCCATAAACTAGAAATAATATCTCCTGCCTGGCCTTACAATAGAAATAATATCTCCTGCCTGGCCTTACACTAGAAATAGCATCTCCTGCCTGGCCTTAAACTAGAAATATTATCTCCTGCCTGGCCTTACAATAGAAATAATATCTCCTGCCTGGCCTTAAACTAGAAATAATATCTCCTGCCTGGCCTTACAATATAAATAATATCTCCTGCCTGGCCTTAAACTAGAAATAATATCTCCTGCCTGGCCTTAAACTAGAAATAATATCTCCTGCCTGGCCTTACACTAGAAATAACATCTCCTGCCTGGCTTTAAACTATAAACAATATCTCCTGCCTGGCCTTACACTAGAAATAATATCTCCTGCCTGGCTTTAAACTATAAACAATATCTCCTGCCTGGCCTTACACTAGAAAGAGTATCTCCTGCTTGGCCTTACAGTAGAAACAGTATCTCCTGCCTGGCCTTACACTATAAATAATATCTATCTCCTGCCTGGCCTTACACTATAAATAATATCTCCTGCCTGGCCTCACAATAGAAATAATATCTCCTGCCTGGCCTTAAACTAGAAATAATATCTCCTGCCTGGCCTTACAATAGAAATAATATCTCCTGCCTGGCCTCACAATAGAAAAAAAATCTCCTGCCTGGCCTTAAACTAGAAATAATATCTCCTGCCTGGCCTTACAATAGAAATAATATCTCCTGCCTGGCCTTAAACTAGAAATAATATCTCCTGCCTGGCCTTACAGTAGAAACAGTATCTCCTGCCTGGCCTTACACTAGAAATAACATCTCCTGCCTGGCATTACACTAGAAATAATATCTCCTGCCTGGCCTTACACTAGAAATAGTATCTCCTGCTTGGCCTTACAGTAGAAACAGTATCTCCTGCCTGGCATTACACTATAAATAATATCTCCTGCCTGGCCTCACAATAGAAATAATATCTCCTGCCTGGCCTTAAACTAGAAATAATATCTCCTGCCTGGCCTTACACTATAAATAATATCTCCTGCCTGGCCTCACAATAGAATTAATATCTCCTGCCTGGCCTTAAACTAGAAATAATATCTCCTGCCTGGCCTTACAATAGAAATAATATCTCCTGCCTGGCCTTAAACTAGAAATAATATCTCCTGCCTGGCCTTAAACTAGAAATAATATCTCCTGCCTGGCCTTACAATAGAAATAATATCTCCTGCCTGGCCTTAAACTAGAAATAATATCTCCAGCCTGGCCTTACACTATAAATAGTATGTATTTCTGTTTCTACCATGAGACCGGTTCGCACTAGAAATAGTTCAGACACACCCATGGTAGAAACTGTAAAACTACTTTTTCCATCCTCAATCCTAAGCATACGGGAGACCCTCCAATATTCGCAGCTCAGTTAAGCTAGAATTTGACTTGATCCCTAGTGTTGAATTTTTTTTTCTATTAGTTGCATTAAATCGTCCAGTTAGCTGCTAATGAACATTTGATTCGTCCATAATGTTTTCGTAAGTTCCTTTATAAGATCCTTGGTTGACCTTAAGTTCTTCCGCATTACAGACTTGTTTTTATAGGAAGCATTCCTGCAATTCCCATTACCATCCTCAAAAATTCCCTGAACCCTGTCATTGACTGAAAAGGTTAATTTCCGACGGGATGTGTCGCTATCCACATGCAAATCAAATCAAATCAAATCAAATCAAATCGCTACAGAAATGAGCACCCCATACTCCTCATCATGTAGCATCCAGACAAGGGTGCTGAAATCAGTCGGTGTCTGTCTGATCACAGCAGTGCACTTAGATCAGGCGAGACGCCCCATGTGATGCACATTTACATACACTGAAAAGGCAGACTTCCATGGATCAGAAATGAAGTGACACCTTCGACTTTTCATGACAAGTCCTTTGTACTCGCTTTCATATTTTACACCTGAAATCTCTTCCGATATTCACCTGCTTGTATTGTCTCCTTTCTACTGCCCATCTGAGGGAAATGGGGGAGGAGGGGCCCACAGCTTTCTTAACCTGGGATGATAGCTTAGCGGCAACGACACGAAGCAACACAGGTTCGATCCCCGGGTCCGTGCTCAGAAACCTCTCAGTGTTTAAGCGCATTATAAATAAGCAACTAAGGCAAAAAAAAAAACAATTACTCAACTAAAAAAATGAACAATTCCTGTAACAGCGCCTCGATGCCCACGGGCTGTGTGAGCACTTTAAAAATGCACAAAAAAAAAAAAATGCAAATAAATAAAAAAAACCTTCACCTGCCATGATGTTATGTTAAATTAAAGGTTCTTGTACCGCGCACTGTTGCCACCTGTGCGGTCTCTTGGCGCTCCAGTGGATCTGTGAAGTTAGGAGGGTGGCAGGGTTTGTTAGTAGGACTGAGCGGGAGAAGAGCAAGAGAGCTGTAAGGTGCTGTTTGCAGCTTCAGTTCGAAGAAACCGGTCACTGAGTCACCGGTTAATGATGCCTTACCAATCAAGAACCGAGACACTTTACCGCAGAAATGTTTCTAGACTAGAGGATTTTGCATCCCGATTTAACAAAATAAAACGAGTGTTCACTGGGGTCTTCATGGTTCAATGACAGGGAGAAGTGACATGTGGCCCTGCCTAGCAGTAGTGGTTGGGGAAGCGAGCGTAAAGGAAGTTGTAGGAAAATGACCTGGAAAATAGTGGTTTTAATCCACCAATCACCCCACTCACTCATTGTATTTGCAGCCATATCTGCCCCAGGTGCAGCTCCCGGTTACATGTCTTTCCATTGAAATGTTTCTATCGAGGATCAGTTCCATCAAATCCATTCCATTGAAAGATGTTTCATCAAATTGAGTTTTGTTATATAAACACTTTATATGTTTTGAATGGCAATTCGCTGAAACATGCATAACGTTACAGCAGGCTGTCTAGTGCTGAAATCTGTTCAATACAGTTGAAATGTATTTCAGCACTGGACAGCCCCCTCTAACTTATGTAGTGTCAGCGAGTGCACGTGACACTTTTATTTTATTTTTTATTGTGGGGGATTCCCCCTAAATCCCCTAACACAATAAAATAAGGGTCCCAAGTCCTGAAATTACTCACTAACACTGCACAAGTCAGAAGGAGCTGTCCAGTGCTGAAATCTATTCAATACAGTTACAATGTATTTTAGCACTGGACAGCTCCCTCTGACTTGTGAAGTGTTTCTTTTTTATTGGGGGGATGAAGGTAAGTGCGCTCTCCTCCACATCCCTTGGCCCTTAAACCGACACCCTTTTCCACATTTCCAAGCTAACACACCCCGACCCCACTTACCTTGCACTTTGGCATCCCTCGTAGGCACTGGGAACAGTAGCTTTACTGGCACATCCCTGATCCGCTATGACTACCATGGAAAGAGAGAAGGGACTACATGAGATCAGCCGTGGGCCTAAAACTCTTAGCCCACATTTCAACATCAAGAAGAGAGGCTCACTGGCTTCCCATAAAGCAAGAATTGAATTTAAAACATTGACCATCACTCACCGATGCCTGCGTGAGAATGCCCCCTATTCCCTCATTCCTCGCATTTCAAGCTGAGAAATTGCAAACCTGTTTCACAACTCACAATAAAATCACTATTAGTACTCAAGTACTACACGCCGGGGTACTAATAAGCAGTAGTGATCCCAGCACATCCCTGATACAGCAATGGCCACATTGGAGAGGTAAGTGACTAAATCTAGTTCCCTTCTCCCTGATCCATGGTGGCCTTCTTGATTTGTAGTTTTTGTCTCCAGCTGAGAAACAGCAAACACATTGTTTTTCAACTCAAGATAAAAACACCACTAGTGCCTCTGTACAATATGCCAGGGTACTAATAACTGTAAACCCTATCGTTAATGCCCTCGCTTCACTCAGGCCTGCAACAGATGTCCCTGGGCATTACCAGACCGGTAATATCCCCTGCCCCCGCTCAGAGTTTATTTCTTAATTATTGTAATATAAGACCATTTTTCTCATTGTCGTCAACCCCAGATGGATGGACTTCATACCAAGGCAAGTCTGTCATGTTATGAACTTCGGGCCAGGCCTACAGAAGTGGAAACATGCTGCAACACTCAGAATCAGCCATTTCAGTTGTACTTAATTCAGGAACTTGGGAGGAATGAGAGACAGAGCTGGCCATTTCCTGAATCGAACCTGTCACCTGCAGGTTATAAGATGTAACTAGGGTCTGGTAGATACCGAAGACTCAGGATTCAGGCGTCAATGTAAATGTATGCTTTAATATCCACTGGTATGCCAGTACCATCAACGTAAATACGTAAGGAAAGTCAATAGGGAGATGACCAATGACCCATCCACACCCAGCTAGCATCCAGATCTAAGTGCCACCAGTAGAACACTCACCCAGCTCACTCATAGGCATTCCAGGACAACATTCCACACTGACATCCCAGGCACTGAATGCTTCCGCCTGCAAGACAGCAGCAGTAGACTACAACAGTATACTAACATATCTCTGATGCTAGTGCAATAACAAACTGAGATATCTGACATAGAATGTAATGGGCTTTCTAATCTCAGTAGTGGAAAAAGTTGCATAATACTCTTTTTCCTCCTATCCTGCCTTACCTCCTCCTTTACCCCTGGCCATTCCCTACATTTGAATGGACATTTGAAGTTATCTCTAGACGCATGCTCTGCTGATGTCCAGGTGTCACTGAATCTAGAACATCCCTGGAGATTCATAATCCCAGAAAATAATACAGGAAGATTAGGACAGATAAATAGTCATGGTTGGCACACAAACTCCTTGAATCTGGAGCACTTTCCCAGAATTGCAGGGACCATTAATTGAAAAGTACACACCCAAATCCCTAACTCACCCCAAAAATGTGCAGATTTTGTAATAATAATAAAATAATAATAATTGTTCCTTGAGATTGGTTCCTAAGTGTGGGATCTGGATTTGAAACCTGTGTTGCGCTGCGTTGCTTCCAAGACAAACGCGTTGTCCCTGAGCTATCCTCCCTCACCAACTGAGCTGTCACTAGGCTGTGGCACACAACCTGGGAGTGCAGAACAGCTGGCCCCGCATAAAAGCTAACCTTCTCATGTGATGACATCTCATTCCCAGTGATGTCATAAATACATGAACCCCAGCCATCTTCGAAGCATTCTTCTCCCTTTTACCTCCTCCTCTCCCCCTCCGCTGCACTCCACTTATCCTCCGACTCTTAAAATCTCCCCAAGCCCCCACTTGTATGTTCCTATTCACACCGCCATAACATGCCTCATCCTCTGGTCTATTGCACAGTCTTGCACTCCTTTCCCAGCTCCTGCCACTTGCCTGCTGGTGTCTCCACGGAGCCCTTCTTCCGGTGTCTGCCAGAAGGCATCCTGCAGGTCACTGAGGACGTGTCACTGCCTAGGCAGTCCAAGGATCAGTCCCTACCTCTGCTGTGTTGCCAGTACCTTATGGTAACAACGTTCAGCAAATGAAGTTCTAACTTAAAGGGGTAGTTTGGTCGGAAATGTTATTGGCCTAATGGATCGTGCATGTATTTCATAGCATACATCGATCGTTCTGTGCAAAAGAACCCTTTGTGGTGTATGTGGTGTTTGCCACCTTGAGCCTTCCTATCCACCCAGCCCCCTTGTGAGCGCACGCCCACAGGTGCAAACTGCCGTTGATGCTGGAGGGGGAGTGGATGAGGATGAGGTAAGCGCGATAGGCCAATACACGTGTTACTGCACACCAATATCTTACAGTACTCGTATATTTGGACATGTAGTGTGTTGTGCTTGAATTGTTTTGTATTGATTTATTTAGTATTGTAAGGTGGATGTCAATGCCATTACAAATTATACTGGTGCAGTCGAGGTACTAGCTGCGTAAATCCACAGTCAGATATTACTCTTCTGACGCGAAATCCCAGTCTTCTATGAGTCCACCATGCAAATGCGTGTTATGTCACAAGCCTGTACCACCTGTGTAAGAGATACAGATGTAGTTTACTGGAATGGAGTCAATAGTTGATTTTTTTTTACTTGCACTACCTTGTAAAAGGTACGACATTGTTTTGATTTAAGAAATACCTTTTCATACAACGTATTGACAGTACTTGTGATTTAAAGTACGGATCAGTTCCACATGTAAAGAAATGACATTTTTGGAAATATTGCAAACAAATAAAAATGTAATTGTTCGGACGATAAATCTACAGTGGAACACTTTGGCTTAATTTCACAATTAGTAATGAGTAAATTATTCAATTTACATAAACATTCTTGCGTCAGTGATCCGTTGAACTTATATTGATCTATTGGAACAACATATTATGGTACCCATCTCTATTGTCAAACAAATAAATTATATTGAGTGAACATACTTGTCACTTGAATTACGAGGGCGAACTGTGGCTTGAAGTTCATGCATAAGCAACATCATCATTCACAGCACAGATCTTGTGAGGCAGGCTGCCCTGAAGTCCTGCAGCTCAGAAACACATAGTGGTGGTGTGTCTTCTTCGGCAATGTAGGCCAAGCAGCCAGAGTTTTCTCTGCAGCAGCAGTTCTTCATCAGAGTAGGAAAAAGCTCACAATGAAAGCAGGTACACCAGGTGGAAACGTCTTCCATGCGACTGGGTACAGGCTCAGCCTCTGGCGATTGATCATCATGACTTTCATCCGATTCCACATCATATCCACTTTTTTCTCTTTCAAGGATCTCCTCTTCTGAGTATTCGGGCTCGTACATGTAGGGCTGAACTGTTGCCATAGTTCCTAAATAGTGAAGAGGCACAGAATCGACAGAGAGGCAAATAAACATATTTTTGTTTGTGTAAAGCAAAGAAAAGAGGTTTCCCATTAACATTGAAGGTTAAAAAAAGACAAGCAAAGAAACAACCAATGTAACAAAAGCACATCGTAAAAAGGCAAGATTAGTAGTTTCAAAATGTAAAAATTCCCATGGAAACATTTTAAATATGGTCTGGAAAAGACCTTTGTACAGAATATAAGAAATCAAAAGCGACTACTTGGTTAATTGAATTCCGGCCGTATAAGTACCTGTTCTTAGCGTGTCATCCTTGGCAGAGAGCTGAACAGAGCAGAAGCAAGTCAGGGAGGCTCGAAATAAAATACACTGACACAAAGGAAAAAGAAACTTCAACCATGTGTGGTTAGAAAGCATATGTTTATACTTGTTGAGGAACTAGGCATCTTGCCATTTCCATCGAGACACGTCAATAGATTGCGCACAGAGCACGTTGACATGAGACGTTCTTTGGCTTGTTGTGAAATGGGACGTGAGCATCTAGTAATGTCAGTGTTAGGAGCAGTCGATCCGAATCAGTGCCATGATGGCACTCGAACTTAGGGCGACATATCAACGGATAAGAATAGCACAATATGGCATTACCCAACCCTTCGTTTCCACATGTGCTAAAGTGAGAAAAACGTGGGTAAGTTGCATTGGAAATGTATTTAAGAATGATCGAAATACATGCCCGATCCATTAGGCCAATAACATTTCTGACCGAACTACCCCTTTAAGACACCTGTGCTCAGTCTGCAGGCAAACATTTGAATCCTGTCAAGGCTGCCCAACGCATTTGTTGTTGATAAACTCAGTATCATTAAGTTAGATACTAGTAACACCAGTTATTAAAACATTGGACTAACTATCCTCGGGGGGTGGAAAACTGAAGAAGCCTATATATGTGGATAACATGTGCTGTCACACAGAAGGAGGGACATGTCTGGCTGTTGGCACAAGGTAAACAGTGTTTCCCATGAGTTCCAGATCCCAACCATGACATCACAACCATAGCAACAGCCACCAGGCTGGTGTGCACTGACTGGATAGATAGGTCGCACCCCTCCATTCTACCACCTCCCTACTGTCTGTATGCTCAATGGGGTGTTCCACATCAGTGCCCTCGCCCTGAGAACAAGGCCGCTGATGCCCTCTGACCCCACACCCCCACCGCATCCCCAGGCCCTCTAAACCCACTCATGCCCCCAAACCCTACAATTCCCCAAACTCCCATCTCCTCACCTGCTAGCATTTGCCACACTCCGCTCCACTTCCTGGGTCCACTCAGCAACGACTGGATATGGAAAGTGGACTATGTGCTCGCCGATCCTGTGTTCACTGTGCGGTCCAGTTGGTGGCTCGTGGATTTGGCTACCTATATTCGGCACAGATGGATTTGATGTTTCCATCTTTTCCGAATATGGGCCAAACCATGCAAATAAGTGATGAGATAATGGGAGCTTTCAAAGCAAACTGATAGAGTTCCTGGATCCTTCATATCCAGACCATTTCTGCAGAGCCCCTGACAGATGATTCCATGTCTAAAACGTGCCCATGAACCCCTTCCTTGCCAAAGTAGGCAGGGGGGCCCCTTGAATGCTGGATCCTGATATCAGGTGGTTTTGGTCGGAGGTAACTCAAAGAGAGGCTTCCGGCATCAAATTTGTAATGGTCCGAGGAATAGCAGAGGACTTTGTCAATGACCTGAATAAAACTTAATAGTGGATCAATTTAGGGAAGGGAACCAGTGGGCCCACGGCTTATCAGCTTTATCTTTTTTCTGCACGCAAGCCATGCTTCTAAAAGATCCCCAGAGGTGCAGCCATACTGGGTGGTCCTGAACAGAGGTCTCCCACAGAGATCTGCCCTAGGCCTTCTCAGCTGTTCCTTCTCCCAGCCAGCTAGGTCTTCACAGAGAGGTCCATAATGTGGCCGAGGGAGCCCTTTCCCTTACGCCTGCCATCTTAGTACTCCCATGGAGGTCCAGGATGCTGCTGCTTCACTCCATAATCTGCAGCGATTGTGACGTAGTCCTACCTTGTGCGACGTGCAGAGGTGACCGGATGAGCCCCTGGTCTTCCACGCGGGCAATGTCTATTGCAATAATGAATCAGTGAATAAACCTAAGCTATAGAATGTGAATGAATGTGTGGGGAGGGAATGTTCGACTTAATGTTCAGATTTGTAACATATATCAAATGAATTGTTGGCAATTTCGTCATGACGTTGGTGCAGCATGGCACCTCTTCTGCCCTCAGTAGCTCGAGCATTTGAGCTGCTAAAGGTCCATAATCAACCTTATTATCCCTGTGGTGATCTGAAACCCCCTGACCTCTGGTCTTTCTGCCCATCACAGTCTGCACCAAGTCCAGCTATACTTGTGCTGCTTGAGTAGGCCGCTCTCTGCTTTGAACCTTATACCAGGGCTCTGAGGGCCTCATTAAGCTCTCGATCATGAACTCTGATCCTTCGCCTTTGCAAAGGTGTGAGATCCCATCTACTGAGAAACAACAAGTCCAAATAACCCATTTATTGAGTTTGAGCTGACTCAGCAGGATGTAAAATCAGGTTCGTCCCTGGGGAGAATTCTATTCCCTCCTGTCTGCTCGCCGCTCTTGATGCCTACCCCAGTTTCCACACACCTTCCCTGATTCACTTTGTTCTTCTAACTCCTCCGTAGTGAGTGACCTTTCCAGGTCAAAAAGGCCAAGCGGACCAAGGGGCGTTCCTTCATGTGGGTTATTACTAATATTGTTATCATCAAACATGGCAGCTTGCAATATCTGTATAAAAGCCTGGAAACAATGTCCTTATTACAGGCTAGGTGTGACATCACAACTGACCTATTATAAGAAAATGGCATCACAACTTCTCTGCATTCAATAATTATGCTTCAGTTGTGACGTCACAATGCCCCCTGCTTGAACCTGCATCCAGAATTTTAGCTGTCCTGGCAGCACATCATTAAAGCTGTGAAATGTTTTTCAAATTCCTTGCTTGCAGAGTTTTCTGTGGCACTTTGCAGCCGGTAATTGACAAGGAAGTGTTTATGGTAAGATATTTAGTTTGTGCCCTGCTGGAGATTTGCTCATGTGAGCAAGAATCTGCTTGTTATTGCTTAGTTAAAGCACAACATGAAAGTTTTTGTCAGTACATTTTATTAAACTGCTTGCACTATTTTTATGCAGCACAAATGGAGCTGCATCTTTGCTTTTTTTTAAAAATCCGGATTCTATATCATTTCCTGCATCAGCAAATGAAACATCTCTTCCATTATATTACGCAAGCGGCGAGGTATTAAAGGGGATGACAGTGTCTGGCCATGTATTATTAGGAATAAAATACCCCCTACCATACATAAAAAGGATATTGCAACTCAACCTCGAGTTCCATGACCTTAGGCCTCGTTCCTCTATTCGGTCACGAAACTCCTGAGTGACTTGCAATAGCCTTATAATGTGCGATAGGGGCTACTTTATCCAATATTTTATATCAGGACGTGCTGACCTATCTTTGGGACCGATGCAATGCTTTACAAAATGAATATTTTGCATTGGGTTATGGGTTGTTGCCCACCCGGGTCAGTGTACCCTGGTGTTCGATGAAGGGCTTGTTGTCGCAGGGTGTCATGTTTGGATTCCCCTAAAGCTCCAGCTAGCGCTCAAATCAAGCTCCTCTTCGTTGGTCTGTCATCTAAGCACTATAGCCATTTGTGGCTTGAGTAAAAGTCGATCTCCAGATGTATGTGAAAAGTTTCACATTTACAGGAATTTCCTGAGATTTGTTCGGTAATACTAGGGTGGGACCAATCCCCTAGCCCCCAGCTCAGCCGGCACAGTCGATTGAGAAACTTGTGCAAATTCGGCAGAAAAGGCAACTAAATACTTGTTTGACAAGCAAAGACAATGATCACTTGCTTGCATGACCACCTGCTTGATGCACACATTGCACAATAATCGGCATGCATGTTTCAAACCCTGGAAATAGCAGGTGCCTCTTGCTGAGCATGCAAACCGCAGGACTGTGCACAGTGGAGTAACTTTGCTGAAAATGTTGGGGGGGACATGACATCTGAAGAAAAGGTGCCCCAGCCAAATGAATGGGGACACAATGGTGTGCCATGAAAGTTGGGGGGGCAAAACCCCGCCCCCCCCCCTAAAATTACGCCCATGACTGTGCAAACACATCTCGAGCGGCACCGCCTAGTTTCCTTGTATTCTCTCACCTGCAGTCATATAATTATCGAAACGCAAAAAACGACAAGTACCAGAGTACAAAGGAACAAACTGTACAGGAAGTACCACTCGCACTTGTCGGTGGGTATATGGGTATACTTATCGGTCTAGAGTTATCAAACTTCCCTACACGCCATCATTTTAATTGTGCTTTGCACCATGATCTGTAACTATTACACACAACAACAAGAGAGAGCCCGGTAAGAGACTACAGATGGGTCCCCCCTTCAGTAGTAGGGTCTAAGACTATCACGAATACGCGATCGCTTAAAATCAAAATTGAAATACCGTGACATCGGACACCCTTCCCACAAATATACAGCCGAGTAACACCAATTGACTATGCTTGCTTTCCCCATGTAGATCACTTTGGAAGACGGAAAAACATTAGAGGCTAACATCGCATGCGAAGAACAGCGCCAATAGGGGCACATCGGAAATGTACCATCCAAAAGAATCTGGAAGGTAAATGAATGAATATAGGGGGGGCAAACACAACATGGAATAGAAGTAAAAGGTTGGTTCGGACTGACCGTATTCATTCTCCCTATTATAGGAACAAGAGCAAAAATGAATGTGAGATGTAACTGACATGCAAAGAAGCCACACGGACACAGCAAAGTAGCCAGGTACAGAAAATAACTTGACATTCTCAGTACTGTGATGCTGTGGCTAAAAAATATGAACAAATATAAAAGTGACATGGACTGATTACTCAATAGGCCGCAAAGCAGGACGATGACAGTCTACACATGAAAAAGTGGACAACTCGCCATAGGAAGACAGGTGAGCAGTAAACACCGGTCGGACGAAACACGATGTATCATGAATGTCCATAGAAGGGTTACTGATAGTGTCCCCTCTCTATCTTTCTCCACTCAGGGCACACGAAAGCCAATATCCAAACCTCGAAAGCCTGACTACAACCCAGGAAGCCTCCTGAGCCCAAGAATAGGCCACATAGACATCAATGAAAAATTGTCTTGTACTAGAATATGAAATGCTTTGATGAAAGCAGGGTGTTTTCATGTCCTGAAGAGAGCGGCAGCTGAAACCGATCGACAGAAGGAAGACAGGTTTGGGAGTGATGACCCAAACCCCGACACCCACTAAAAGCGAGTCGTGGGCTCAGTTTAATAACATCAATTGAATCATATTTTAATGAGTGATAAGAAACAATGACTGGCAATTGACACCAATTAAGTGTTTTTACCATTAAGACACACCACTTGGTAGGCGATACAAATGAAAGACATAACCTACTTAGGGTGTGCACTTCTTGTCGAAATATAGGAAGGTGGTAGAGAGGACAGGGTCAGCCTCTTGCATGTCTCCCCACCCTACACAAAATGACTAACCTATGGAAAGCATAGCACGGTATAGAGACATAGAAATCATAGTAGAAGTAAAATGAAGATCACACAAAGCCACTACGCCGCATGATGAGAGACAAGGAAAAGCAGAACCAGGCTGCACAGAACAGCAGGCCAGGGTTAGCAGCAAAGGCCAGAGACAAGCAACACATTCCAAACCTAAAACGACAATGTGCCATCTACAGAAAAACAGAAAAAAATCCTCATAAATTGCAGACAAGAAGAGCTTGCTTTTGTGGTCCTCATCCATGTGACGCAGTTGAGTTAGACAATGGTTTGTCACCCGCAGTGGGAAAACAAGCCGTTCTCAGCAACACAGACATGAAGTGAAACATGGTCTTGTTAACAACGTTGCAACATTGAGGGCACTCTCACAGGCAAAAGTGGTATTGCTAACAGTTACATTGGGAAGGGATAGTCATTCTCATCACCTTGAAGAGATGCACAGAGCACTGAGAACAGAGCTGGTCCCTGGCCCGGGGAGACCAGTTCCAGCCAATCAGGGAACAGGAATCCAGGGGTGGATTGCAGTGGGCAAGGGCCAATGGTAATCCTGCGACTCTGCAACAATCTAATAGATATTTTCTTGGGGAAGGTGCCGGCCAGCCACCTGACATGCGAGTGCCAATCAACAAAGCTCTATAGGTGGTATCCTTAAGGGATACCACTCCGATCACCAACCAGAAGTACTGATAGGTTTTTCGGGGAAGGGCCCATATTGTGATACAGGGGGACAACAAAACAGCCCGACACAGGCTTGGGGTTGCTGATTCTGGGACTTTTCGAATGTCCTGTATGATCCGTTTCGGTTTGTGTAATAAACAACAGTTCTAACTTGCCCTTGGCTGAGTTCTACGTTTGTTACTGGGGGAGGGTATTGGGGCCTGGGAGCTGAACGGGTACACTTGTAGTAATCCCCAGACCTCTGGCATACGTAAGCCAACACTAAGTCCCATTAATCTTTTTTCCTTCCCCCATCCCCCTACAATCCGCTCCTTCCCTTTGCCTCCCGCAGGCCGCCATGGAAAAGGATTTTCCTTCCTACAGCGGGACGCCACGCGCATCCCGTTGCAAGAAGGCAAATCACGTTTTTAGCATCCCTGGTTACCGCTTTGGCAACCCGGGGTGCTAATGGCCTTCATCCCCCATTCCAGGCCTGTGCCAAGATGAACAAATGTCTTCATCTTGGCACAGGCCTGGGAAACAACATTTGAGCTGAGGGAGACAAAATGTAATTGGGACAATGATTCAGTGTCTGAAACAGAATATGTGACTTATTCAAGGCTTAGGAAGACTAAGAAGGGGAGACACTCTGCTTACACAGTGACAGGGAACAGAGAAAAGAATATTTTTCAATGAAATATTCTTGTTGAAGTATTAGAAGCAAGGAACTATCTGTCCAAAGTCTGCCAGCACCCAAGACCTGCACTAATGGTTTGTGGTCAGACTTCCTGATAAAATGGAAACCCCACACACACTTTCTCAAATAATGATATGCCAAGTAATGGGACGATGCCTCATGCTCTGTCTCTAAAGACCTCTTTTCATTATTAGACTCACCATTGCCACAACACTGGACTCACACACATCCATGGTGATGTATTTTTTTGCTCCCAATATAAACTGATGTAATGTGGGTGAACATGATACATCCAGGTTCAGCACCTTAAAACACACCTCCACACTACTTTGCCTAATCTAACTTCACATCATTCATCAATAGCCCCTTCAGAGGTCCAGTTTTTTTCTGCAAAGTTTTCTTTACATTTGGAGTGAAAGGCCACTAATCCCAGAAATGAGCACAATGGTTCTCTTCATTCTGGGTCATGTGTCTCTACCATTGCTTTAACCATTGTCGGCTTCAGATTTATTCCCTCCCCATTCGTACAGTGCCTTAGATGGCATAGTTAATTAAGCTTGATTTGATATTTTATAAACCTCACTATCATTCCCACCATTTCCATGCTTTTCATATCCCCACCAAATGTTGTATTGGAAGCATGTGAGCACTTGCATCTTCCCAAATAGATTCTCCACTACCCTCTGAAAAACAGCAGAGACATACACCAACCCAAAAGCTATACGTTTATATAGATAAGCACCCAAATTAGTTGTGATTCTGGATACAGCACTACATGATGGTAAGTGGACTTTAGATCTAGAGTAGACAACCAGATAGTCTTTGTCACATTGGGCAGCGTTTTCTTTATATTTGGAATAGGATGGTGATCTACTCATATAGTCTTGTTCAAATCTCTTAGATCTATACATATTCTTACTCGTTGATCCAATGTAATGGTAACAACAATTAGATCCAACCATCCCCTGGTCTCTGTAGTTTTGATTATTTCTTCCGCACACATCTTATGCAGTCCCTCATGGAACTTCTATTTCATGGCCACTGACAATGGCCATAACTTTTGCATGACTGGCACCACTTTCCTCTTTAGAACAATTTTGTGTAAAAAAACCCTTTTAGGTGGTCTGTACACATGTAGAACAACTTAGGTAATATTCTAACCAAACTCACTGCTCCCACTTTTCTTGGAACCACCCGCTCTTTGTACCCCGATTTCAACTCTATGTTTAGCTCACCCTAGTGAGTCCACCCTGACAAGTGCCCCATATTTGGACATGTACACCTTTCCTGATGTGACCTTTCCCTTAAAGACCCAAAGTTCTGTAGTGTAGCAGATATTGGGCATTTCCCTATCGATAACATACTCCCAAGTTTCTTCCACCAAACCCCAGAGAAAGCAGATTGGCACTCAGGAACCGGGTACTTCAAACCTGCAGCCATCAATACCACAGGTTTTGTATCTGCCTTTCCCACTATCCCATTAATGAACCCCACCCCCTTTTATCTTACATAGAAAACCTCACTGAGACCATTGATGGTGGCCGACACCCGATATATAAGACCATTTACATTACATTAAAGCTGATCCCACTCTTAAACTATACTGTGATGTCTGTAGGGGTGCAATGAAATGAACACAGAGCAAACAATCCTAATTCTACAGTGGCAAGACAATTCAACGAGCAAATCTGTCAAATTTGTTTCGAGTTTCTGGAAGTGGTAACATACACACAGCAGAACGATTTCACAACCTGCTTGATCCCAAGAAGACCTTTTGGATTGATAGACTGGACTCAGTTGCTCCGTGTGGAATAAATGAGGACTGTAACTTGTTTTGTTTCTTGTAAAAGGTGCAACTTTGAGATCTTAGAAGCTTTTCTTAGCACTCCTTGGTAGATATTTGAATTGTTTATCTACTAGATTGATACGTTAATTTTGTCCACCTTTATTATATGCAAAAGAAAATACTTGGAGATTGTATTTACTTCTTGTGTGGTCAAGATGACATTTCTCTTATTTCATGTTTTTCTATCATTTTGGTTTTTGGATCTACTCTTCAGCCATTAACTATTTTGAGCACATTTGAATTTTAACTATTGTTTTCCTGGAATGGGTCTATTGCTTATAGACAGTATGCATACAGGGTATGTAGCAATGATGAATACACACTCCTCTTACTGCGCTTTTCATTTTTTCATTTTTTTCAGCATGTGAGGTCTTGATTTTATACAAAAAAAAGATTTTTTACATTGACATATTGGTGTATTTCTCATTATGTGCCTTCATAGATCTTATTTCCTCATTGTGTTTCCCCTTTTTATCCTTTTTTCCAGTTTTTGGGTCATTCTCAAAACATGGACAGGTTTGTTTGCCATCACAGTATATGACATCCTCGCGTCATCACGCTGTGATGTCATTACGCTGTATGTGCACGTTGGCTTCAGCTATTTCCATAATCTGAAGGATTTTATTTGGCGGAAACTAGACAGTAAGCCTCATTATAAGATTGGTGGTATTTCAGCAGTAAATCCTCTGAGATACCACCAAACTGTATTACCGTCACCACCATTTGGTCCTGCATTGTTACCACCGGATTACAAGTGTTGCTAGGTGGTGTTAGTCCCCATTAATTGGAATCCACAGGATTCTGTGGGGGATTTTGGCACTACAACTGCCACTGGTAAAACCATTGAATTGGCTAATTTTGGGTGGTAAGGTGACAGAAATACCTCCAGCCTCTTGCTGGAGGTTTTTCCTCCACCTTACCCCCAGACTCATATTGGGCAGTGCAGTAATGCAGCAGTAAATGGTATTACCACCGCATTTTACCGCACTACCCAATGTATAATGAGGCCCAGCTTTTTCTGCAGTCATTGTCATCTTTAATTTAAGATTTTCGCCAGAATTTGGTTCTGCTGATATTACTTTAAACATGGTTTCTAACTTGTAGGAATTATATACATTCAATTGTGATATTGAATTGTTTTCACAGTATTCTTACAGTGCAGTTTATGCTGTGCAGGTGTTCTGTATACACTTGTAGCTTACTTTGGCTTAAATGGCCATAATTAATTATCGTTTTTAATGTCACAGATTTTTTGTATCTTTCTCTACTACTGGATACATGCATGTCTGCTAGTTATGAAGTCATTTTTTTGTCATCAGTTTTAGGTTATAACCTGTACTAGGTGTCATTAGTATTTCCGTTTGTTTTATGTTTTTCACAGACTTTGCCCTTCTGATGCACTGCAAGTCTGAAATGCATTGGCCATAATCATGTCTGCTTCCATTTGGAAATGATCTTTCCACATTAAAGCATCTGACCCCAAGATCCTTTAGGGAGCATTGATTATTTATTTGCTGACTACTTTAGAGAAATTGTAGAGGAGGTCCCAAATAAAGCCTGCACTCCAGTCGCCCATTTTGAAGTACCAGGAACGTTCACACCAAAATATGTGACTTATGATGAGCAAATAAACCAACAGAGAGCCGCAGTAGAGCTCTGCCCAATACCTATCAGAAGAGCAACACCTATTGAGGTACCGATACCAAGAAAATCATGGACAGTGAGGTATCCATTAAGGAAACCTTACCAGCAAATGAGACGAAATGGAGATTGCCTAAGTACAGTCCCGGAAGAAACTCAAAAAGGCTTTAATGGAAGACGAATGGTGACGTCACGAGGACCCAGACTGACGTATAAGTAGAGGAAGTGACAACCCGAGAATGACACCCAGAGACGAAACGCCATGAATAAGGATGCCGTGAACATAAAAGGGGAGAGCGATGTTGAAATACAAAGAAGCTTAAGCTGTAAACAGGATGAAGATATTGAACCAGCTAACACTTGTACATATGCTTGGAACCACAAGAAAGCCAAGAAAACGATGCGGCTTGCAATGCTAAGTAGAGAAATAGTGCGGCAGCCGCCATTTTACAGAATCTACCTGAAAACAAAGCACAGTATTATAAGTGTTATTCCACTTTGCAACAAAGCAGAATCAACCCAGGTTACTAAAGGCCGAATGAGCAGAGATTCATATTCTAACAAAACGAGAAGAGACGGCTGAATCGAAACTTGGCAGATGCACCAGGAGAGCCAAGGTTATACCAATAGAAGGAACAAACAGTAACTACATATAATTGAAACTTAAGAACAGAATATCCTGTCTCTGAGAATTCAAGATAAGGAGGCTTAGGCAGGTGGCAAGCCGAATAAGAATTAAATGCACAAATTGAGGGAAACTAGGCAAATGCGCGGTGTCTGCATCACATGACCATCCGAGAGAGGAGAAGCACGAGTTCACACCTACGCATGGCATCCGCCCAGGAAGTGATATCAGAACTTTCCCAGACAGAAGATGCAGTTTCAAGGCCAACCACAGTAATATAATTGACACATAGTTGTTGAAGTGATGACTGATTATAACCTTAATTGGGGAAAGGGCGGGTAATGGAGGGGCACCCTGCATCTGGCTGACCATTCTGCGTGCTGCTAAGCAAAGTGGAAATTTATGCATGGGGTTGGTGCCAACCCATTCAAAATGGGCCAAATAATCTAGGGTCTTATAGTTAGTAGAACCAATGGGACGTCGTACTTTTAGTGACATCTACAGTAGTCATCTTTGAAGGAAGGGCTTAGACGCCCACCTGACAGTGTTTACCCAATCCCCTCACTCCGTTACCATATACAGATATAGTACCTATATTAAAGTTACCTTTTCCTAACCGATAGAATTGCATGTTAACTTTTGAGTGTTACACGTCAATTATGATGAGTTTTCAGTATAAATTCTATGATTTTTTGAAGTTCATCAGAGTTGAAGCGAGAAGGACGATCGCATCACTGCTGATTTCCATGACTCCCCGTTGTTTATACTTGTCATTAAACTGACTCCCTTTGCCAAACCATTGAGTCGTCCTTATTGATTGGTGTTGGAGTAATACATTTGCACCCCCATCCATCTCAAGGTTGCAGCTATCTCGTCTTAAAGTACTTTCGGAGCAAACCTCGGCTCCATGGGCTGACCGGGGGTCTCCGGAATACACTTGGTAGCAGAGATTTGATGTTTATCGATTATCGATTATTTGATTTGAATAAGACACCCATTGACCGTCGACATAAAGTAACTCTAGGTCTTCGGCAATATCACAAGTCCTTTGCCATTTGGCTGAGTAGACCGTGAAGTTCCCCGTAGACAGTGGTAGTGTAAAAAGAAAAACTGCAGAACAGGGCTTGAAGGGACCCGTGTTCCCCACACATGCTTTCCCATTCCTACGGGCAGCTGAGCGGGTGAAAAGCCAAAGAAGGCGGTAACAAAGGCAGTGATCCCAAAGGTACAGAGAGGAACCATGCAAACGGTGAGTGAAAAAGATTGACTGTTTTGGCAAATGTGCATGCCTTAGAACAAGTAAAGGGGAAAGGTAACAGAGGGAGGCGGGAAAAAACAAAATATAGTTAGAAGTAGAGAAGAATGTATATATATAGAGGAATAATGACTCGAGAATAATTAAGTAAACAAAGGTTACCGGGGAGGACACCCGAGAAGAGAGAGGATTCGCCTTATTCCTACGCTTTTAATACAAGCAGTTAGAAGAAACGTGTATCCAGAGTCCCAGCTAAAGGGGGAACGATTAGACTACCACAACGGTTAAAGACGTCGTGAAAGGGGTACATTTAGACTCCATGAAGGGTTAATGATTAGAGGCAGAGATATCTGTGACCAGCTGGTGTGTGTATAGTCTGTTAAGCGTCTGTCTTACATGTTTTTTTTGTGACGTCATACACCGAAGAAAAAAAGAATCCTTGAAGAAATAGATTTAAATGTTACGCGATTGAATAGCTGATATAATATCACATATGAATTGGTGTTTTTTGAGTAAATGAAAAGGTATAAAATTTTGTGAAAAATTTGGATTGGAGCTTGCAGTGTTTGGTGCTCGCTCATATTGTTGGGACTGTTTAAGCCATGCGAAAGTGCTGACAAGTGTTATATACCAGGAAAGGGAACAGATTTGAGCATGGAGGATATAACTCCATTGACACACTTGTGTAAACAGTTGCCGAAACACGCCCCCAAACTGAAGAAATATAGTACGGAGTGGGTTAAAGGAACCACCCACAAGTGTTTATGCCAAGGCCAGAGGGTGGGTCCTTATCTAAAGCTGTTTTACAACACATGACGACATATTTGCATGGCACATATACGGGCAAAAAGTTAGACAAACGCCTCGCTGTTCTAGAACTTTGGAAAATGTATGAACAGGGAAAGGAAGAGGAGCCGCCAATAGATTGGATACTTAATGTATGCACAGAGAGGGTGAGACACTTACCGTGCCACCCGCCCCATCCGAAACAAAGGGTGAAGAAAGTAAGGACGAGGGATTATACCCGCTGAGAGAGTTCAAAGCAGCCATGGGTTATAGCAACCCCGCATACGAGTCACCTACGCAAAGTAGTGACGAAAATCAAGGGAAAGATAAGGATAAGGATATTACCTCCATAGTAGGGGAGATGCAATGACGAAAGAAGGGATCAGGCACAGACAAGTGCATCTATCGATAAAAAGAGAGAAGGAAAGCGATGGAAGGGAAACAAAGACAGGCCTGATGAGATAGCATTCGCAAAAAACGAATGGTTGGGAGGACAAATTTTATTAAAACTAGATGGCAAAGGCATTGATGACGCAAAATGAAAGGAGAGGTTAGATGAGGTACAGACAAAAGGGAAAGAGAAGGAGTTAAGAGATAAAAGAATAAGAAAGAAAGACAGACAAAGGCGAGAACAGCTATATCGCGAAGAGCAAGAAAGACAGCTCGATCGCAACCCAAGATCAGCCAATGATCAAGACAGACAGAAGCAGCAAAGGTTAGAGGAAGAGCAAAGGATATGTGAGAAAAGAATAAAGAGACAAAGAGAAGAGGAAATGCGATGGGCAGATGAACATAGAAATGAAAAGAAAAAGGAAGAAGATAGAGTCAGAGAAGAGGAGGAAACGCAAGGAATTTGATAACGATGTTGAACGTAAACGAAGACAGAGAGCATGCAATTGTGAATATCTGGGAAGAGAGGTTAAAAAACCAGATCCAGATCTAGTAGTAGATTGGGAAGACATTGAAGAATTCTTTCCTGTGTACAATTCAGTACCAGGCACGTCTAGGGCATATATGGAAGATGACTTCGACACCAGAAGCATCGGAGAAACGATTGATAGAATATATGATGAAATGGGGTTAGAACAAACACCCCAAGGGGAGGGGAAAGACAAGCGCCTGGAGAGCACTCAGCTTTACGACACTGAGGATGTCACCCGAAGTAGTGGGAATAGGGAAATATCCCTGGATAGATTAGAAATAAGTAGGAACCAAGAAGATACAAGAAATTGCACGAATTGGGGACAGACAATGTCCGACTCAGAAAAAGAGGAGCGCAAGGAAAATGAGGAAGAGAGATGGAGCGAAAAACAACTCCCAATAGAGAAAGGAATAAGATGGTCAGACACTAGTGAGTCTGCACCAAGAGCCTCAGAATCAGCCACACAGTGTGACCGACATGAAGAAGTATCTCACGGTCAGAAGGGGGTGTCGTCACCGTCCTATGTGGGCAGACTTAGGTCCCTAACAGGCAGATGGCGAGGCAGGAATATTACCCCGGCAATAGACAGGAGAACAATGAGAGAAGAGAGAGAGGGCTATGCATCCCAATTTCCGTTACTCGAGAAAGGGGGCATAAGACCACAATATATTCCATGGCCAAACAAGAGCCGAGAAAATTTGAAAAACAAGCTTCCAATGCTGACATCGGGAGCCGGAAAGTGGATACATGAGTTAGAAAAAATGACAGGAGGGAACACGTTAGCTATAGGGGATATCAAGGGACTCCTAATCGCCATACTTGGTGAGAGAGCAGATGATGTGTGGGCACCAGCAGGCTACCCTGGTGTAACCACAATTAATACTGCGCATGACGGAGCTCCATTTAACAATTGTAGAGCCTCAGTATGGAAAGCGCTACGAGTGCTATGCTCAGATACTTCCGATATGGGAGCTATAATGACACAAAAAATGAAGTTAATTTATATACAGAATTTTCAAGACGCATGGGTACTCGAGACTCTTGAATCTTGGACGAAATCTATACCTGTGTTCTACCATATATTGTGCCAAGGGCTGCCAGAACCGGTACAGAAACAGCTTAAGAAGCTGGTGGGAATTGAGGCCAAGCCTTGGGCTGAAATACAGCTTACCATCACACACTATTGCAGATTGCTGCAAGAAAAGAATTGCAAAAAGGAAGCTGCACGTAAGGGTGAGGAAGTGAAATTGGTGCAGAAGAAGTTGTCAAAATATGCTCTTGAGGGAGCCATGGTAACTAGCACAGCTGAATCCAGAGTGCAGCAGGTGACTAAACCACGGCAGAATAATCAGGGCAATAAAGGGTTTTTCCCCCAGGGGAAATGGATTTAGGGGGAGAGGATGGCAAAGTAATCAGGGAGGTTTCCAAAATAATGAAGGAGGTTTTCAAAACATGCAAAATGGTAATCAAGATATGTCAAACGGGCAAATGATCCGACCACCTCCAGTATGTTGGTTGTGTGGAATGACAGGGCACTTAGCCCGCATATGCAGAAACCAAGGCATGATGCAGAATGGCCAAGGAACAGGAGCAGCCATGGCGAACCCACCTGCAGTTTTACAGTAGGGTGGTGCACAGAATCACACGGTGCAACAACAAGCGCCAGGAGCACAACAAGGGCTGCAACTGCAAAGCATGGGGAATTTCCCACAAGGACAATCCCAGCAGGCACCGTTGAAACTATCGCAGACGATGAGCACAGGGCAGACCATGAACCCTGGAATGGGAAGTAACAATGGAAATGTGGAAAATCCGCCAGCACACAGTGGGACAAATTTGTATATGGACTAGGACAGCTCACTGGGAACCCTGATGTATTCTATCCTATCAGTAACACCGGACCCTCACAGGGAACCTAGTGTGGATGTCGTTGTAGGGGATAAAGAATATTCCTTCTTCGTTGACACAGGTGTACCACGCTTGTGCATACATGAAGGCACGTTTTCCTTGTCTGGCGAAGTCATAAATACTCCGAATTTTACAGTAGCGACAAGTCGTGTTCCCTTCACAAATGCACTTCCAGTCTCCATAGGAGAATGTGAGATGAATGTGCCTTTACTATATTCACGTCAGACCCCAGTGAACATTTTGGGTTGAGATTTAATGACAAAGTTAAACATGACAATCTCGTTCACATAGGAGGGCATAATATGTTCAACTCCAGGAATGCACTATTCAAATGTATGCAAAATGATCAGAGCATACGCAGGACACACAGCCATGAGGGCTATACCATTAGAACCAGAAATATTCGCATATGGTATGCGTGTGCTTATGGCAGGATTGCCAGACCTTGCAGACAGAATCATGAGAACCCCTAATGAATTCCTATTCAGGCCAAGAATACCGATGCACGAGGAAAAGGGACAAGTATTTCCCTTGATGATACACACAGCTGTAGTATGAGGGAGGGTGGCCTTGAATGATTGTTATGATGACGAAGGCCGACAATGGAGCGCAGTAATCACCATCAAAGAAGGATATTGATTGACTGATGTCACCGATGACGATCGTTTTGAAGAGCAAGCAGATATGGGAGAGACAATGGTGGAAGTGAGTCTCACCTTTTGGGTAAAAATAATCCAAAGAGAAGTACCTCAGAGAATGATGCTGGCACGAAACTGTCCTGAATACTTTGATGGCGACATGGCCCAAGTGCCTGTCTCAGTGTGGACCACAGGCCGCTATGGCGTAGGCCTTTTGAAGGGGGTTGGAGAAGTGAAGATTAAATTGAAACCAGGAGCAATTCTCATATCCCATGTCCAGAGAGGCAGATGAAGGGATTTTTAAGACAATTTCGGCTATGATAGAGCAAGGCATCTTAGTGACGTCAGAGTCATCATGCAATACGTCAGTTTACCCTGTGAAAAAAAGTAAAGGGGGGTCTTGGAAGCTAATCCAGGATTTACACCCAATAAATGATATTGTTGAGGCCGAGTTCCCTTTAGTCCCTAACCCGGCTACAATGCTATTTAATATACCCGTTGAGGCAAAATATTTCACAGTGATTGACTTGAAAAATGCATTTTTCTCAATCCCGTTGCACCACGATTCACAAGATCTGACGTTATTTACCTTCAGACAGATGCATCTGAAAAGCATGAGGCTGCCCAGGGGTATTGTGAGTCTCCATCTTTTTTGAACAGAGTCCTGCAGATGGACTATATTTACATGTTACAATATGTTACAATATTGTCAACAAGAAGTGCTGTACATAGGCCAGCTGATCTCACATGAGGGAAAGAGAGTGACCCCAGAAAGGGCTGAAGCCATACTGAACACTGCTAAGCCACATACAATAAAACAGATGCAGAGCTTTCTAGGCCTATGCAACTACATTAGGGCATGGGTCTTCGACTATAGCTCTTACACTAAGGCTTTACTTCAATCCCTTAAGAAGGCCCAAGTGACGAAAGAAAAGATTGAATGGTCTGAGACCATGGAAAAAGGGTTTGCTGAACTCAAAAGAGCTATTTGTACAGCACCAGTTCTAGGGATCCCCAATGATGGTTCTCACACATGAATGGCAGCGTTATGACGGCAGTACTCACACAGAGAACCACGTTGGGGTACAAGCCCCTGGCATACTACAGGGGGAATATGGACCCAGTAATGAGAGGTAATTTTCCTTGTGAACAAAGTTTAGCTGCCGCAGCGTTCGCCATTGAGAAGGCTACAACCATTGTGATGGGATACTCCATGACGTTGTACGTCGAGCACTCACTATTTGCCATTCTAGAGAAACCAAAGGGCACATTGACATCGCAGAGAGCTTCAGTTTGTGAAGTGATTATATCAAATCCATCGATTGAGATAGTCCGATGCAAGATAGTGAACCCAGCTATGTTCATAACCGAGCCAGTCACTGAAGGAGAGCCAATGCATGACTGTGCAAACTATGAAGAATTCTATGATGAAATCCCCAGGGTGAAAGATAATGCGTTGGCAGAAAGAGAGATCGTCTTCATTGATGGGTCTTCGAGAATTGATCAAAATGACAGGCAAAGATATACTGGCGTTGCTGTGATGGAGCACACCGCAAATGAAGAATTTCGAGTACTTATTAGTGCACAAATACCATCTCATTATTCAACACAAGCTGCAGAATTATTGGCGTTGATACTCATCACGCAGGCCAGGAAGTAATGGTGTACAGTGAATCCGCCTATGTGATGTCAACAGTGCACACAGGCTTAGCGTGCTGGAAAAGGAGGGGCTACCACCGAGTGGATGGCACACCAGTGTAGCATGCAGCCTTATTGGACAGGCTGATCAAGACACTACAGCTCCCAATGGGCATAGCGGTCCTGAAATGCACCGCCCACACGAAGGGGACAGATTTTATCTCACGCAGAAATCAAGCAGCAGACACGGAAGCCAAGCGTATGGCATTCAAAAGTGAAATGATCATGGAAGTGGAAGTTATCCATGCCAAAGAGCAAATGATGGTTACACAAACTACACCTGAAGGTTGCAGTAGTTTGGGACAAACACAGCTAATGGAACTCCAAAGGGAGGCACCAGAGGAAGAAAAGAACCTTTGGAAACGTTGAGGGTGTTCTTTAAACCCATTGGACAGCTTGTGGGGACAAGACAGCACTGGTAAACCAGTAATGCATGTAGCCCTATTAAAGATAGCGCTGGAGCAGTTACATTATCCCGGGGCATATGACAAAAGTGAATCTAGCAGCAACGCTCGCTGAAGACTGGTTCATACTGAATTTAGCTGAGCATGTTGCATTCTTTATAGTGTCCATTCTCTAGATGGATTGAGGCAGGTCCCTGTACACACCCAGACTCTTCCTGTGCGGCCAAATTTTTTGTGAGAGAGGTATTCCCCAGGTGGGGGGTATGCGAGGTCATGAGATCAGATAATGGCCCTCACTTTGTTAATGCAACATTCGAACAGATTAGCATGCTCTTGATATAAAGCACAAGTTCTCATCGGCGTATCATCTGCAAGGTAATGGATTCTGTGAGAAGCTCAACGGGTTGTTGAAGGAAATGATAGCCAAGTTGAAGCTGACTCGAAGAAAGGGATGGTTGCGCTGCCTTCCTTTGGCACTGTATGCACTTCAGAACCAACCCGGTTCTGACCATCATCTTACGCCACACGTGATAGCCACAGGAAGAAGAATGAGAACTCCCTTGACACCCCGAGATAGAGCTAAGTGTGATGCCCAGTCAACAGGAGAAATGTTATGGTCTGAAATGCAAAATTATCTGAACTGCATGACATCTTGCCTTACTGTAATTTCAGACCAGCTGCAGCGAAGACGAAAAGGGTGCAGGGCAGCACGGAACACAGAAGGAGATACTACTACAGACACAGTTCAAGGACTTTGTGTTCCATCTGTCTTCCCTGGAAATACCGTCCTTGTGAGGAATCATACAAGGAAAAAGTGGGACGAGCCAAGGTTTAACGGTCCCTTCACGGTGGAGGACTGCACTCCATCCGCAGTAAAACTACAAGCTGGAATTTTAATCAGCGATATAAAACCCTAAGTCAGAGAAGGCCCCCTGCCTGCACTCCAATGAGAGGAATCGACGAGTGATGAGGCAGAACCACAGCACGTGCAGACGACATCCACGTCGAGGAAGCAGGACGCATGACCAGCCAAACAAAGACAAAGATCTTTTTGCAAATTGTGGCTTACATTGGACACTTCCTCTAAGCAAAAAAGGGGATAAGCACATAAAAAACGGATACTCTCTGCATCCTAGTAGCAGGGTGAAGAAGAAAATTGCACGCATAAGCCACAACATAGTCTGATGACTTTGAACTTTGAACTGAGGCCTACTTAAGCCTTGATGAGAAAAGAATATGCCAAATTTTGAATGAGGACAATTACATTGGAAGCAACTACAGTATCCCGACTCATTCTACACCAAAACCCTATTCGGAATCACTTATTGTGTCCATAGTAGTACCATCTCCAAGGATGTGGTCACCTATTTTGATCTAGTGCTGAGATCGTACCCTTCATTGGTGCGAAGGCTCACCAGTGTCACTGACTTTCTCCAAGATCCTGAAAACGAAAAGACAATAAAGAGAATGCTTACTGTTGTTGCCAAACAATTTCTCTTACTTCCTGAGTACAGTGAGAAAGAACCAAATGTCTCAAACACAGACGGAAATAAATCAGCTTATTAACACATTGTTCTTTCGTATAATCAAAGATTGTCCAACTCTTGTCGGGAGAACAACAGACACAATCACGTTTCTTTGAGATCCAGCAAATACAGAGCATCTAAGCTATCTCCTAAATAAAATAGTGATCCTAGTCGAACTCCACGCGACTGGACAGTGCAGACATTGTTTACATTAAAGAGAAGGCATACAATCCTGAGAAACTCAGCAAAACAGGTTGGATGTCCCTATCAATAGAAGACAGCAGGCTAGCTCACAATGTCCTTTTTCACCTAGTCACTGACTTTCCAGAGCTAGTGGGGAGACCGATCAATGTTGACGTCCTCACATTCATCGGAGATCCAGCTAATGTTGCACAGATGGGAATGCTCTTGCATAGAATCGTGTTACAGATAGAGCTCTCGAACCATCAACAGAAGTATCTGAGGAGATTCTAAAAGCCTTCCGCCGAGGGACAGATCAAGGAAGCAGTGTTAAGAACTTCACTTGTTGCATTTGTTGTTATTTTGTCCCTATTTCTTATACTGACCAGCATACAATATGTCTTCAGGACTGAAGCAAATCCGAGAAGTGGATTGGGAACTTACTTACTTTGAACACGCACAGTAAAAGACTTACCGAGGTGTTAGTTGATTTGATTTTTCCCATAGTCTAGCAAAGGAACTGTATCCTGAGGTAAGAGACAACTCAGCATTCACAAGGGGGGGGGACACTTGTGGAACACCTGACACTCTTAAACACAGAACTTCAAAGACGATATTGGTTAAGGGAATACAATAAAATTGACATTTGGTGAATGATCGAGATGGGGGTCCAGAGCAGCAATCTGGTCCTACCACAGGAGGAGAGACAACCACGCTTCTCTGGAAGTAAATGCTGCCACCTGACATACAGGGGAATAATGTATTTGTGTATCATATTCATCATTTTTTTTACTGTCATTAACGATCAGAACTGCATTTTTCATTGGTGCGCGAAGTGTTCCAATTCCAGTGTACCCACCTAATGATGTACGTATGAAACTGACATAAACACCCAGACCTTGCATAGTCATTCCATTCCCTAGAATATCTGATGATGGAGTGAATGAACTTGAAATGGATGTGATTAGCAATGATACACACACAATTGTGGTAACAGACAAACAGAAAAGCCGGAGACAGGGTCGGCAAAGAATGAATGAAGAAAGATTAATGACACATGCATGCAAACGCTGAATGCACACAAAAAGGCCTACTGTCAATGACTGCAAAACCACAAGCTGAGAAAGTAGAAAAGAAAAGATTGCTTGCCAGAAGAAACTCCACGACAGACATTGTGAAAAGACAAGAGGAATCAGAAAAGAAACCAACAGAAATGATAATGATAAACACCCCTGAGACAACACTGAGGGAGACAGAGACAAACTCAAAGAAGATCTCACAAGCACAACTAATAGTAGATGCAGTAAGGCGTCATTAGCCAGAGAAAGGAAAAGACTAGAGGAATTGAACAATAAAACCCCAGAGACAGTAGTAACAAACATATTTGTTCCAACACAAGGGACAAAGGGACAAGTACAAGTTCTACAACACAACCATACACTGGACTAGCGTCAGGATGGTTGGAATGGGCATTTGTAAACAGCAGGAGAAGGATGCATGAAGAGAGGGAAAGAGCTGCCAGACATTTGTCCACTCAAACGGCGCAGATGAGGAAGCCTGCTCCATGGACCAGGATACCTGTGAATCCTCCAGCAAGAAAGAGCCATACAGATGCATTTAGGGATGTAGTTATAGCAAACTACAGAAGAACACTAAGAATCAAGAGAAGCATGCATGGAGATGACAATGAACTAAACGATTAACTGGACAGCACAGCACATTTGGGAAACAACATTTGGTACCAGCTTATGAAAGAAGTTGGAAGATGAAATTCAGAAGGGGAATGCTTTGTTTGTGCATGCCTACCATACAGCATGGAGAAATCCAAGATGTTTGTAGCTGTAGAAATCGATGTCCAGACAGCACACTGTCTGTCACATGTAGCAATGTGCAAGGCAAGAGGCCAGTTCATGGGCAGTGATGCCTCATTGATATGGGCAACTGAAACAGCCTATCCTGACGAAGATGATTATGTTCAAGACATTAAGACAAGAAACAGCGCTCATACTATGAACCATGTGATCAGGTACGAGAAGCCTGGAGTTAAAGGAGCAGGAATAAGATGGGAAGTGAACCCGATACTAAATGTCCAAGGAAAAACTCTGGCGGAAGCTCACAAGTGGAAGAATAGAGCCCAAATGCAGATTTGGGGAACAGTGCTTTCACCAGATAGGTGGGAAAAGGGAGTGGTGATTTGCAGAGCCTGGGTGATCACTGGACTCTACAAAGAAACTGTTGACATCGTGCAGAATGGCTGCAAGCCATTATGGCAGAAACTTGCAAAACTATTGACATGGGTCGAAGGCAGAGGAGGACCCTTGCAGATAGTGCCACTAGAGAGCCCAAAATTCTGCTTCAGGAATAATGGCACAAGAAAAATTGGAGAGAATCATAACTGTGGACGAGTTTTTGACGCTCCAGGAATGGTGCATGGAACTGTAGTAATTATGGATCATTATTGGGCATGCGGATCCAAGGCATACATCAGACTGCCAAGAGACTGGGGAGGTATATTGTAACGCTTACCTGAACTCTGCGGGAGCACCATTAGAACTCTTCCCTTGAGGTGCTCTTAAAGTGATACACAGAACATTCTTAATTGTAGATATTTCAAAACCTTGTTTGCATATTACCAGATACTTTCAATCTGAGGATTCCTATTGCATTCTTAACTATCTTTATCTTCTATTTTTTTATGGTGGGCTCTCCATCCTGCTTCTACGCAAGGGCGCTTGTACTGAAGATCTTTAAGGATTAGAGAAGATGGAACTTTGAATGGAAAGGATGAATGTGCTAAATGTCCTCTGGGAAGTGAAGCTGCTCTAATGTGTTAATGAGAGCCCTAGCTCTAACTCCTATTTCTGGATGCACAACTATGAGATATTACACACCTCACTATGACCATCAATAAAAAGACAATGTGTAACTGTGCGTGTGTTTGTGAATTCCGCATACAAGTGTGCCCAGTAACTTCCTGATGAGGGGGAGTTTTATCACCAACTAATGGAACAGGAAGTAACAGCTCAGAGAGCAATTAAGAAAGCAAGCTAGGAAATGGCATAGAAATGCCTTGTATCGTTCAAAAGTACTGAGCAGCTTGTGGACACCGCCCACGGGCGAATGGCACTCCAAAGAACTCAAACGTGCGCCTTAGTAAAGTGAACAGCTGAACTGAGGCTGACCGTTACAGAGCGGCGCTCAGGAATTCTGAATGTTAATGTGTTCCGTTGAAATGCGAACAGCAATGGAGTGCTGTACGCACTGAGAACGGCACAAACAATGTTAAGAATGGTCACAGAAAAAAACAATACCAGTGCTATGTAAATGCACACGTAATGTATTCCGTTCGAATGCGGAACAGCAATGTGTGCTGACCGAGTCGCGAACGGGCACTAATAATGTTATAAAAGAAATATCACAGATATGATACAAGTGCTATGCAAACAGGCATTCAACCATAACAGTGTGACAGGTTACTTGCGGAAACTGCTGCTGACAGGAATTCGGCTTGTGTGAGTGAAACGTCTGAGGGAACGTTAATGAACGATGACTGGAAACAATGACTGGATTGATATTAAGGGATACTAACTCTGGGGGAAAACTACGCTATGGAATTCTAAGAAGTAAACATATATCTCAGGTGATAGGAATTCTCAGAGGTCGCGGTAAGCGTTAACTGCACAGAGCTCCCGAGGGGAGGGGCTTAAATAGGGCATGAGGAAGGAAGTCTAGACCAACACAGCTACTGCAGGGAACAAGTAGGCAGCCATGTTGGAAGGTCAGGAAGTGGCCACCTCATTGTTTTCCTCCATGCTATAATGTCTGCACACTACCCATGCATGGTAAACTGAAGACGAGGTTTTCTTAGAAATTCTTCTGGGAGCCTTTCCTGTGATCATGACATATATGCACAATAGTGAATTTCCACGTTCCAGCACTGGTGATCCCGAAAAAGTGACCTGAATATTGACAGTTTCCCGAAAGCAGATGCTCACCTGAGGAAGAAGAGATCTGTGGAACTGATAACTCAGATGAAGAGAGAGAATTATTTCTCTGCAAAATCAGAGGAAGCCTTTCAGGCAATCCCATATGAACACATGCTGGTCAGCCTCACCTCATCCGTGTTCACAATGATTTTTATGCCAAGAATCCAAGTTGGAGTAAATAGTAAATGGTTGCAGAGAACCAGATGGGAGTTACTGCAGACGATCAACACAACCATAAAAGGATTCAATGCGATCAAGGAAGAGCTAAGAGCCATCCGACTGATGACTCTTCAGAACAGATATGTCCTTGACATGATCACAGCCATGGATGGAGGAGTTCATGCAAAAATCGGAGAATCATGTTGCACATTTATACCATCTCACGATGAGGAGAATGGAACTTTAACAGCGGCCATAGGTATGCTGACAAACCTGCAGAACCAGATGATCTATGAAACTGATGAAGTTGATGATGACAGCTTGTTTGAATCACTGTTTTCGCTGAATCGCTGGTCCCACAGTGGATGGCAGACGCATTGAAATTCTTGGGAGCCCTGCTAGTGATGATATTACTAGGATTTTGTGTTATCAAGATAATAATCTCTCAGTGCCAGAAGACTGAGAAGAAAGCTATAGGGATGAAGATCATGATTGATGTCAAGCCAGGATGGAAGCCCAAGGACCTGACTGATGAAGAAATAAGAGACTTTGTGAAGACCAGCATTCACGCACCAGAAGGAACCAAGTTTCTCTATCCCAGAAAGCACAAATTATGTGGGAAGATGGGTTTATTGCAGCCCAGATGGACAATGTCAATTGATGACTTGGAATAAAGATGAACATGTAAGAACAGCAGGAAGTTTGAAAGGAGTAATACAAATATGGACTCCAAAGAGACACTTCTTCAAACCATCATGTATAGACCCCGAAGATGAAGTAGGAATGAACCTAGGTGATGGAGTAAAAATAAATACAGAAGAATCGAGTACGTTGAATCCAAAGACGGAGGTGAAAGTGGTCGATGAATCGCCCAGAGGGGGGGAGTGTGGAGGAGGTCCCAAATAAAGCCTGCTCTAAATCGCCCATTTTGAAGTAATAGGAACGTTCACACCAAAATATGTGACGTATGATGAGCAAATAAACCAACAGAAAGCCACAGTAGGGCTCTGCGCAGTACCTATCAGAAGAGCAACACCTTTTGAAGTACCGATACCAAGAAAACCATGGACAGTGAGGTATTCATTAAGGAAACCTTACCAGCAAATGAGACGAAATGGAGATTGCCTAAGTACAGTCCCGGAAGAAACCAAAAAGGTCTTAATGGAAGACAAATGGTGACGTCACGAGGACCCGGACTGACGTACAAGTAGAAAAAGTGACAACCCGAGAATGACACCCAGAGACAAAACGCCATGAATAAGGATGTCATGAACCTAAAAGGGGAGAACGATGTTGAAATACAAAGAAGCTTAAGCTGTAAAAAAGATGAAGATATTCAACCATCTAACACTTGTACATATGCTTGGAACCACAAGAAAGCCAAGTAAACAATGCGGCTTTCAATGCTAAGTAGAAGAATAGTGCAGCAAGCGCCATTATACATAATCTACCTCAAAATGAACCACAGTATCATAATTGTTGTTCCACTTTGCAACAAAGCAGAATCAACCCAAATTACTAAAGGCCGAATGAGCAGAGATTCATATTCTAACTAAACGAGAAGAGACGGCTGAATCGGAGCTCGGCAGATGCAACTCGTGCCAGGAGAGCCAAGGTCATACCAATAGAAGGAACAAACAGTAGCTACATATAATTGAAACTTAAGAACAGAATATCCTGTCTCTGAGAAGTCAAGATAAGGAGGCGTAGGCAGGTGGCAAGCCGAATAAGAATTAAAAGCACAAATTGAGAGAAACTAGGAAAATTCACAGTGTCTGCATCACATGACCATCCGAGCGAGGAGAAGCAGGAGTTCACACCTACGCTTGGCATCTGCCCAGGAAGAGATATCAGAACTTTCCCAGACAGAAGATGCAGTTTCAAGGCCAACCACAGTGATATATTTGACACATAGTTGTTGAAGTGATGATTGATTGTAACCTTAATTGGAGAAAGGCCGGGTAATGGAGGGGCACCCTGCACCTGGCTGAACATTCTGCCTGCTGCTAAGCAAAGTGGAAATGTATGAATGGGGTTGGTGCCAACCCAATCAAAATGGACCAAATAATCTAGGTTCTTATAGTTAGTAGAACCAATGGGACGTAGTACTTTTAGTGAAGTCTACAGTAGTCATCTTTGAAGGAAGGGCTTAGACGCCCACCTGACAGTGTTTACCCAAACCCCTCACTCCATTACCATATACAGATATAGTACCCATATTAAAGTTACCTTTTCCTAACAATAGAATTGCATGTTAACTTTTGAGTATTACACGTCAATTATGACGGGTTTTCAGTATAAATTCTATGATTTTTATGAAGTACATCGGAGTTGAAGCGAGAAGGGCGATTGCATCACTGCTGATTTCCATGACTATCCATTTTTTTGTACTTGTCATTAAACGGACTCCCTTTGCCAAACCATTGAGTTGTCCTTATTGATTGGTGTTGGAGTAATAACTCTGCACCCCCCTCCATCTCAAGGGTGCAACCCTTATTTTTTTTCCTTCTGTCTGAATTTGTACATGTTGTGCCTTAGGTATTTTCTGATGTGCTCCTAACCTTTTGTTTGAACACTATTTACCTGTCATATATTCCAGGTTGTGCCCACTCTCTTGCCTGTGGCCATTATTTGTGGCCCCATAAGATGTTGGATCAACATCTGCCTTGCTTGATTTCTACACCTGGCCATCCAAAGCCGCTCAGAAGACCTCCACAGGCAACACAGTATAAGGGTGTAGAGGAGCAGACGTACACATCTGCAGGAGATCCTACCCCGTGACCTCCCCTGTATTGGAGTCATGAGACAGTGCCCTGTATAACACCAGCTATTGTACCGATACTGTAGCGAGTATTTGGAAGACGGTATCTATTAAGAAAACCATATCGAATGTACCCTCAAGTTGATGACAGCCTGCAGGAAGAGCTGCCTGAAGGAATATGCGAAAGAGCTAAGAAAATGGACTGAAGATGTCATAAGAAAGTGTGCACGACGTCCTGAAATACTGAATGAAGACAAAGTATGAATCCTAGAAGAGAACTGACGAAGTAAAGAATCAAGTGACCCTTCAACATTTAAAAGAAAAATATTACATGGTACAAAAGTGCTGCAGAAATCAGAAGTATAATGAATGTACATATGCTGAAACGCAAGATAGATCATGTCATCGTATAGGCTTGCTACAAGTAGTGAGTCGAAAGCAGGCGGAGCCGCCATTGTACAGAAACTGGACATTGGTATCATGAAATAAGTAAGCCAAAGAACTATAAAGAAAGAAAGAAAAGCTGTGTCGCAGTAGAATCCGAGGTTGTCAGAGCTGTGCTGGGATTGTATCTGGCCTGAAGTCAAGCACTGAGGAGTCGAGGTCAGTTATCTACGCTCAAGAAGAACATGTGTGCAGAGAATTAATCATCTCACGTTAAGGTGCAAGAGAGAACATAAAGGATGGCAAGCCTTAATTCATTTAAAACAACATTTAAAAGCTTGCAGAATGAACAGAATTGGGGTCTCTTGTCACGTGAGACGAGGCTTAAAATAGGGCTTGAACTTGGAGTTCCAGACATGATAGCGAGTGCCCTCACTCCCTTTGCATTCCCAGGACAAGAATACTCTGCAAGGCCAAGTACAAAGAGAATTTCATGGCAGAAGACATGAGTGATAAGAGATGTTGGGCTATTTGGGTGGTAGGGCAGCTGCACGTCCTATCTACTTGCACCTGGGTCTTGGCTTACGTGCTGCTAATTGAACCGAATGTTTCAGACATGGCCCAGCGTGCCAAATCAATTGTATTAGGCAAAAATAACGAAGGACCGTATAGCTTGAGAAACCAAAGAAACACTGTGTAGCTGATTTTTCTTAAATGACACGTATGAAGAGGTAGGCAGAAGTTGTTCACCTGATATCGGACAGCCAATAACAAACCTAGCTCCTAAATGATTGTATATCTAGATGGGTCCCATAACCAATCCCAACACGTGATAGGTTTTTTACTATTGCAACGTAGCAGAACGTCATTCTGATGCATAAAGAAGTATATAATTGTATTTCGTATGGAAATCACTGAGAATAGATAATTGCTACTAAAACAGCCACTTGCCATCTTCTTGAATTTATCTGGTTATTTGGGCTCAGAATTATTCTGGTGTAATCCCATCCTGTAACAGATGCACGTTCTAAGGTCCATATTCTCATGGTTACCCTGAATCCTCTAGCATCTTCACTACCTTTAAGAGACAAATGAAGACTTACTTATTTGAGTAATCTCTTAGCCGTCCGACCACCCGATCCTTTTTGTCTTGTCTTATGTGTATGTGCCCCCTGATGCCTGCGGGCTTTGGCGTATTATAAATAGATAAATAAATACATAAATCAGACCCTCCAGCATATAGCGATTTTGCAATCCTGCAAAATGCTGCGAAACAGCCTTTTTTTTTTTAAATGCCCGCAAAAATTGCAGTTTTTGAAAAAACTCCTGACAAAATGGCCGTTTTTGCAAAAAGAACTATTAAAAAAACAAAAAACTCAAGGGCCCAGTTTCTCCTAACTTTTTCTACTCAAGAAATGAAATGCGCAACCACATCTTATCACTTGCGCAAAAAAAAGCTAGCAGCCCAATCCAAAAAAGGACATCACATGGCCTTTTTCACCCCCTTGCACAAAATCAGGGGCATTTCTGCACATTTAAGAGTGCATCCCAAATAAACAAGATGCCCTTTTAAATGTGCAGAAATTGTAGGCAACCCTATGCGCCCTCTTTCAATAGGTGCACGAGGATGACAGGGTCTTTACTAACTACTGCAATACTTTAAAGTGTGCCAGCTGCTGTCTCACTCGCATTTCTGTTCCTCAAACAGGATAGATATGTGGGTTTTCTTGAGTCGCATTTTACAGTGGCAGGCCCGAAGGGCCCTTCACAGTGAAATATGCAGGGAGCCTGTAGAACATTGCCGGGAGGGCGCTTCCAACCCAAGCGTATTCAAGGCGGCTGCCCAGAGCATCATTTGCGCTACAGCTCAGCCCTGTGGAAATGCACAGGTCACCTTTGAGAATAAGGTGACCGGCTCATTTCCAAAAATGGGTTATCTAAAAATAGCATATCCTCTGCTCTATTTTTAGTTGTCCCATTTTTTGAGGATCTGGCCCAAAATCTACAGTTTCAAAAATAAAAAAATGTTCCCTATATGAGAGGGAAGGAGAGAAAGGGGGAGTGATGGGTAGCTGTGGAGTGGTAGGCAAGAAAGCAGAGGGAGAGCAGTGGGTCAGAGGGGGAAGCAGTGTGCAAGGGAGCGCAAAGGAAGCAGCGGGCGATGGGCTAGAAATCAGACAGGGAGCAGACGTACAAAAAGCAGAGGGAGCTTGGGGCTAGGAGGGTCAGGGGGCCATAAACAGAGAGGGGTTGGCTTTTAAAGAGGCAGTGAACTGCAGATTGGGAGAAAGGATGAGGGAAGAGTGCAATAGAATGGGAGAATGAATGCAAGATGGAGAAGTAGCACGCAAGAATGAAGGACTATACACTGCGGGAGGAATTGGGGAGCATAAGGTGTGAGTTGGGGGTATGGTTTGGAGTTTGGCAGGGACTGGAGAGTGCAAATTGTGACTTGGCAGTGTGATGGAGCATGTGAGTGTGTATGACTGAGTGAGAGGTTCTGGAATACAAGTTGTGATGGGGAATTGGTGGGATTTGTGAGGTGTGTTAATGAGAGAGGTGTGTGGGTGTTTGGGGGATTGGAGAACATATAAGGGGAGTATCTTCAGCGTTGCAACTCATAATGATCACTACCATTAATAATATTACATAGGCATGCACATTAACCTCTTAAGTGCCATTGAGGTTCCCCCCCAGTGCCAATGTTTTTTTTTTAAAATCGCGGTATTCACCGCCCAAACCCGCCAGCATTTCCCCCCTCATTAACCACTTAAGTGCCACCGACGAGCCGGCTCGTCGGTGGCAACCTGGAGCGGTTTTTACCGACGAGCCGGCTCGTTGCTGGCATTTAAAGGGTTAAACCAAAAAAACGTAGCCAAAACAAATGCTGTTCTCCCAAGCCAGAGACATCTGGGACTCTTCCTATTTAATTGATACAAAAGGTACAAATAATGACACCCTGGCTCTCTTGTAGCCTTGCACACTGCCTCTTTCCTGCAATGTGGCAATCTTGCACCCTCCAGTCAATCAAAAATGTGCTGTACAAATGCTGTAATAAATAAAGGTATGTGCCGCAAAATTTGCCATGTCATGCTGCAAAATTTCCCATTTCATGCCGCAATATCCTGGAGGGTCTGATAAATAAATAAATAAATGCTGTGTCAGCAAACCTGACTTCCATAAAAGGCACCCTGTGTTGCCCCACATGCCCAGCCTGTAGCACCACTTGGCTGCCCTCTCTAGGCACGCCAGGCTCCTCCGTGCTACTGGCTGGCTTCTTAAGACGTCTTTCTCCACGTTAGCCTTAGATACCTTTGCAACATGGTCCACCGTATTCCACATCCTCCACCTGCCCTAGAGAAATGGCCACTCTTTCCATGAGGCTACATGCCTCTGGGACACCTAACGAAAGCAAGACGCCCTCCCTCTAATGGATGTCCTACTCGCTGCACGAGCATCATCTTCTGATCCAACGGCACCACCAGTACTGAAGCCACTGCACCCACCCCTCACCCATCTGCAGTGGCTCCTAAGAGTTCACATAAGTGGCACATTTAGATTTCTATGCCACACCGTCCACTATTTCCAACACTTACTTTAGGGTTGGGTTCTTTGCCAACCACAGTCTTTCTTGAATGTTTTTGATTCGTGCAGCCTTCATAATTTGGTCTCTTGTGGACTCCTCGTTATTATCCGTGAAGTTACAATTGGCCATCAGCATCATCAGTCCTGCCACAAATCGTCCACTGACTATCCACTTCCCGGGTGTCATAGAAAGCTCTTGTAATGCGTCAATACCACATTTGTCTCCCGTCAGATATGTTCTTCAAGCTAATTCAAAGTGGTGTTGAATATGCTCAGGGTGGCACCTGCACCACCTTCCCCATCTTGTCCTAGGGGCACCTGCTCGTGTTCATGGTTTCACAAATGTTTGTAGATCCTCGGACCCTTGGACCCCAATCAAGTCATCCTCGTTTGTTCTTCGATCCATCGGGTAGTTGTCCACTCCACACCTATTGCCAATGAGTTCCCAGGTAGATCATGGGTGTCGCCGGAAAGAAAATGTAGAGTATTGGGAGGGATCGTTGGGTGTGCCGAGGATCTGGAAGCTGTCATGGCATGTGAGGTTACAAAAAGTGGGATTTCTACTGACACGTAGGAGTGCAATACTGTTTGGGTGACGCTGGTGTTAAAGGTAGGATGGGCTTCCAGAGACAAAGTCAGATCACAGAGAAGTGTCATTGCCTTGGCTCCTCCATGCTACAGATCACAGAGAAGTGTCATTGCCTTGGCTCCTCCATGCTACAAATCACAGAGAAGCGTAATTGCCTTGGCTCCTCCATGCTACAGATCACAGAGAAGGGTCATTGCCTTGGCTCCTCCATGCTACAAATCACAGAGAAGCGCCATTGCCTTGGCTCCTCCATGCTACAGATCACAGAGAGGCGTCATTGCCTTGGCATTGCCTTGGCTCCTCCATGCTACAGATCACAGAGAAGCGTCGTTGCCTTGGCTCCTCCATGCTACAGATCACAGAGCTACAGATCACAGAGAAGTGTTGTTGCCTTGGCTCCTCGAAGCGTCATTGCCTTGGTTCCTCCATGCTACAGATCACAGCGAAGCGTCATTGCCTTGGCTTTGTCAATGAAAGTGTGAAATTGACAGAAAGCTAGTGCCTGTGGCGTGCAGGGGGTGTGGAGATTTAGTGGTTGAGCCGTCGAGACTCTTGTAAACTTGGTCCTGGACTTTAAATGTTACTTAATTGCCAAGTCTGCCAATTGTCTGCAGGCTGTGGTTGGGTACAGTGTAGCTGTGAGGCTGGGGCAGCGCCATTTGGGCTAGAAGGGATCACTAAATTGGGTATCGGGAAAAGAGACAGGCAAACACAGCCTAGGTCTCGGTAGAAGATACGCCTATCAGGTGCGAGGGTGCGATCAATGCGGTCATTGGCTAGAATGGATGTCTGATGACTAGTTTGCTGAGCTTAGATTTGTATAGAATGGATGTCTGATGACTAGTTTGCTGAGCTTAGATTTGTATAGAATGGATGTCTGATGACTAGTTTGCTGAGCTTAGATTTGTATAGAATGGATGTCTGATGACTAGTTTGCTAAACTTAGATACGCCTTTCAGGTGCGAGGGTGCGATCAATGTGGTCATTGGCTAGAATGGATGTCTGATGACTAATTTGCTGAGCTTCGATACGCCTATCAGATGCGAGGATGCGATCAATGCGGTCATTGGCTAGAATGGATGTCTGATGACAAGTTTGCTAAGCTTAGAAACGCCTATCAGATGCGAGGATGCGATCGATGTGGTCATTGGCCACAAGCAAGGGGGCGGCCCTGGTAGATGATCATAAGAAAAATGCAAGGTCTTAAAAGGTTTTATGTATTTACTTATTGGTCGTCTGCCAGAATTAACATATGGATGCCTTATTTTCAACTAAGCACTTTAAGCACTCTGAGCACAATGGTTGGTGGAGAGTCAGGAACACCGCTCGTTGCCCCATTCATAGCAGCCACCACATTGCGTAAGCTCGTAGCTGTCTCACAAGCGCTCGCGCCTGAATGCCCTATGGAAGAATGCCTGGGCGTCTCGAGTCTTGCCCGGGCACCTCCTGTACGTCACGCTGCGTGCACTTCCCAGGTATTCTCACCTCCGCCCCTACTTGCCGTCCCACTCGGATCCAAGTGCAATGGCAGTCTTCATTGTTTGAGAGCCGGTTTGGAGTCACTGCCAGTCGGCATGTGCTGGGTACCAGCCGGGACAGTACGGTCCGCTGGTCCTGGGAGACTGGCCGCACCTGCTGATTGATTGGGATCAATGCAAGGTTAGGGTGTTGCAAACCTGCTCAGAAAAGTGCGAGGGGAGAAGCTGCAGCAGTATTACCTGCAGTGTACGCCCATACATGGGGATTAAAGCACGAGGCAACCCCGTGTTCAGTGCATGCGTCCTGTCTAGGACATATCTCGCCTCTTCCTGCCATAATATCCTTCATACCTGCACGCGTGGCAACCTTGTTTGCTGTATTTCTGGTGATGTGAAATAAACATGTTCCCTTGAGCTTCTAATTTCCAGCCCGTTTCCCAGCGTTTTCCATTCACGTTCCCCCTTCATTCCGGAATCCTCACTAATTTACGATAGTTATACATATCAGCATTTTCCCTTCCCAATCGGATATTAGCCATGGGGTGATCTCTCCTCTCAGGATTTTTGTTTTAAATGCCTACAAGAATAATGCGATTTCACCACCACTGGAAAGCCCTGTTTGGGTGATAATATATTTATTTATGAATTTATTGATTGCTTGTTAGGCGCTTATACAATAAGAATATACTGGCCTCATTATACGTTTACCGGTCTGGGAACTACGGTACCGTTAAGCTTGCCTGTACCATAGTTCCCTGGACCGGCAAACTACGAGTTGTGCTCGCGGGTGCCTTTCTGCCCGCCAGGTCACACCTGGCGGCCAGAGCGGCACCCGCGAGCACAGCATGTCGGAGGCACCGACACCGTGCCGGTGCATCCGGCTTCCCCATTCCCATGGAGCCCTATAGGGCTCAATAGGACCCTATAGGGCTCAATGGGATTGGGGAAGACTTTTTCCCGGCGCCCAGGAATGGGCAAATACCGGGTCCGGCAAGGCCATAATGACCCGGTAATTGCCCATGTCTGGGTGCCGGAAAAAATGAAATACCGCTGGCAGCCGTGTCTGTTTTACAGGCATGGTTACCGCCAGCCTTGTAATGAGCCCACGGTTTCAAAGGGCCCACAGGGCAGGGGGGACGAGGGGGAAAATACATTAAGACACAATATTTAAGAGCTGAGGGGGAAGAGGGAGAGGAACGAACATACTATGCCTTGTGAGTATTCAGAACGTGCAAGTGCACCCATCCAGGTTTTTTTCTTAAACTTAGTGTCATTGGTGATGTCATCAGTGTGCTAAGGGGTTGCGCAATGGGGGTTCATACTTAAGGTGGCCAAGCTTACAAAACATGCCGAATTTCAGGGGGGTTGTTACATTAAATCGGCACTTTATCGTCACTTCAACTGAATATTTTTCACTGAATTTCAAGAATGTTGTTGCACTCAACATAGTCACCGGCATTGTCCCATAGCTAAAGATTTTTCACTGAATTTCAAGGGTTTTGTTATGCTATATCCACAACCACCTGTAATTCTACCTTTTTTCTTCTGATAACATAATTGATGTCATATCATTTGTTATCGATATCTGTTCTTTAGCTACACAACAGGGGCGTTGTCAAGTATTTCATCTTTCTTTTGTCCACTACATAAGAATGGATTACTAATTGTGTAATGGGATGAGGAGCAGAGAGGCGGGGTAATACAACAGGTTACTTATGGGCTACTGGGATGAGCAAAAGTGAGGTGGGGTAATAGAGAAGTGGGATGAAGAAGAAAGAAGTGGGATAATGGGGTCCTGGAACATGGAACTGGGAGGTGCGGGTTATGAATGGAATACTGATGGGGTACTGGGACGAGGAAGAAGGAGGTAGGGTTGTGCAACAAATAAATGATTGGGTACTGGGATGAGGAAGAGAGGGCAGGGTAATGCAAAGGATTGCTATTGGGGTACTGAGATGAGAAAGAGTGAGGCAGGGGTAACTGAGTAGTAAGACAAGGAAGGAAGGGGTGAGATAATGGGTGCTAGGCTGAAGAAGAAGGGGGTGGCGGTAAAGCAGTTGATTACTAATGTGGTACTTGGATGAGGAAGAGAGAGGCCGGGTAATGCAACAGATTACTAATGGGTACTGGGTCAATGAATAGGCAGGAGGGGTAGTGCAATGGATTACTGATTACAGAGATCGTACTAGTGCTGTAACTGCACGCGGGGGGTTATTTGATTTCTTACTTGTTCTACTGAATCAAATTGTTTGAAATATATGTTAGAAGAAAGTTGCTTTTAAAAACTATTTTTAATCTCATAGAATTTAATACTTTTTTAACCTTACTTGAGTTGCTGCTATTCTTTGCACTTAGAACTTGTTGGAATTGCATAATTAGTGTTAGAAGACGTGTGTTCAGTTTAGTTCCCGAGATTCCTCGGCACACACGAAGCAAAGTGAGACACGGAACTACAAATCCCATCTGGATTGTAGTTTCCGCGCTCTCCATTTAATTCGTCCTCCGGTGCGAACGCGCCTGCGCGAACGAAACTGCGAGTCTGTGCGGGTCCGTGCAGAGACGTGCTGACGTGCCATCCCGCTCTCATACTGTTTTCCAGACTTTCTCAGTACTCTCAGACTCTATGGAAATGTCAAGTAAGGCTCCCAGCGTTTTACAGGAACATGCCCCTTACATTCACAATAATGTTTTGTCTAGCCAAAGGTCTGACACTCAGCCTCTTGCACCCTCCCCACTTACTATAACTTTACTAAATGCACGCTCTGCGGTGAAACATGTATTGGATATACATGATTACATACAGGAACACAACTTAGACGTCATGTGTCTCACCGAGACATGGCTCAGTGATTCACATGGGCCCACTATAGAACAGATGACACCACCGGGCTACGTCTTCCTCGGAAAACACTGAGAAGGGACTGTAGGAGGAGGAGTTGCCATTTTATGTAAAAAGTCATTAGGGTTTTATGAGGCCAACATTGAATGCATCGGGAGTGATATTATTCACATCAAGATGACTTCAAATCTGAATTTCACCCTGAATTTAGTCCTTCTCTATAGACCTCCTGAAGTTACAGACAGTTTTAATGAAGAAATTGTTAATATTATTACACCTATGATGACCACCAATACGGGATTGGTCATTTTAGGAGATTTTAACCGTTGGAAAGGTGACAAAAGGGATAAAAAAGCACTGGCCTTAGAAAAAATGCTTAACAATCACCAAGTTACAATTAAAAATGTGGACCCTACACATAATAAGGGCCACATACTGGATTGGATTGGTATTAATAACATACAGGTTGGAGACATCGTGACTAGACCATGTATTTGGTCTGATCACTTCTTCGTGTACATTGAGGCTTTATAAACATCACCTCGTCTATCTTGGCTAAGTGCATGCAAACTCTGATTACTAAAACAGTCGACTCTGACGATCCGGAGACGCTCATAAATAATTATAATCAGGAGATTACTGAAATGCCCGATAAATTTGCACCAATGAAAGATAAACTGGTTAGAGATTTACCAAATCACCACAAATGGTTCTCCCCTTCCTTAGCAGAACTCAAAGCGAGCAAAAGGCAGGCCAAACACATCTGGCATAAGGATAGATCCACTACTAATTTGTTAGATTGGAAACAAAAAGAGAAACAATACAAAGCAGAAATTATCAAGGCCAAGAAAACCTTTTATAACAACCAAATTAGCTTAGCTGGAGATGAGACAAAGGAACTCTTTCGCCTATTTAGACCCTGGGAGAAACCTACTGCTTGTTGTCTTCCCATAAAACCAACAGACGATGACTGCGAACGGGTACAGAAGGCTTTCGCAGATAAACTATTAAAAGCCAAGATAAAATTAAACTAGAAGCACTAGCAGCCCTGTCGTCTGCACAAATGCCCACCCTAGTATCTACTGAGACACATTATACTTGTGCACAACTGCCACAAACTCAGTCAGCTTCTGTATCAAGCAGGGATTCTCGACCAGGTCCTGCTGCAGGTTTTACCTTCAGAGAGTCTACTGCTGCTGATATTTTGAAAATCCTTAAGTCTATGCACCCCACTAACTGTCCTGGTGAACTGCTTCCATCCAAACTCATTTTGGCACATAAGGAACTTTTCACACCTTTTCTCTGCAGATTTGCAAACGCCTCCTTTCGAACAGGTGTGATTCCTCAATCAATAAAAAATGTAGCAGTCTCACCGCTGCTAAAAAAAGCGGGCCTTGATCCCTCTGAGGCAGCAAACCTAAGGCCAATCACCAACACCCTGTTTTTTCTTAAGCTTATAGACAAGATAGCAACTATCCAGCTACAGGCCCATGTCCAGACGGCTGGCATTTTACATGCAAAGCAGTCAGGGTTCACAAGCCATCATGGCACAGAGAGTGCCCTTCTGGACCTGCAGACATATATGCTCTCCAGACTAGAAGATAGCAAGTCAGGGCTGCTGATGTTGTTGGGTCTATCAGCAGTCTTTGACTTGCTAGATCACAAAACCTTGCTTGACAGAATGCAGACTGTTGGGGGCCTTTCCGATAATGCCATAGCCTGGTTGAGGGCATTCCTGGAGGATCGTCGGTCACAGGTGTATTTTGGGGGGGAACAGTTCCTCTGGGTCACAAATTATAACGTGTGGTGTACCCCAGGGGGCATGTCCTTCCCCACTGTTATTCAATATCTACATTTTTCCTCTCTGTTACGAATTAGATCTTTTCCAGACCTTTTTCTGTAATTATGCTGATGACTTCCAGCTGGTCCTCAACATTACTGGCGATTATGACACTGATCAACTTACAGTAAATGCGTTTTATCAACTGATAAAACAGTGGATGTCCACTAACTGGTTATGTCTGAACGCTACAAAGACGGAGCGTATGATCTTTGGCCCACGTTAGGCACAAATCAAGTTGGGACAGGAGTATACTGGTTTTAGGATAGATGGTAGTTTCATCAACACCGTGCAGAAAGTAAAAACCTTGGGCACATTCATGGGAAACAGTTTAGACTGCGAAGCACATGTTGCAGCCATTACCACTAGCACTAATTATCACCTTAAAGTGCTCAGGCAAGTTGGACCACTAGTCTCGGTTGAAAACCGTATCAAACTCGTGAGAGCTGTTATCTTGCCACGTATTGATTATTGCAACGCACTTCTAGGTGGTGCAGGTAAAGCAGAAATCCAGGAGTTACAAAAAATACAAAACAAAGCCATTCACATCATTTTGCAAATGAAGCACTCAGAACCCACTACTGCAGCCAGAAAAAAATTGCATTGGCTTCCTCTGGAACGCAGAATTCAATTCAAATTGATAACCATATGCCATAAATGCATTTTTGGTAGTGCTCCTGCTTACCCTAAGGATGTCATTAGCATTTACGAGCCTAAAAGAAACCTCAGGTCGGCTGAAGGCTATCTTTTGGTACAGCACTGGGTGAAACGCTCTCGAGGCTCTGGAAGGGCCTTTCACACCCAGGGAGCTAAGGCATGGAATGCACTGCCTGCATCCCTGCGCAAGACAACAGATCTTCTTGCCTTTCGAAAACAATTAAAAACGCATCTTTTTAACTAGAGTAATCTCCTGCGGTAGTCTTTTGCTCACTATACTCTGTTCTCTCGGCGCCTGGATGCCTATGGGCTTTGGCGCGCTACAAGCACAATAACAATTACTACTGGGGCCTGGGGCTGAGGAGGAGGCAGGCCGTGTAATGGAGTTCTGGGGAGAGGAAAAGAAACGTGGCAATAATGTAATAGATCACTAATGAGGTACGGGGAGGTGGAAGATGTAGCTGTGGGAAATGGGGTACTGGGACAAGGAAGAGGCATGTCGGGGTAATACATGGATTGTTAATGGTGTACTAGGACAAGCAGAAGGAAGGTGGGGATAATTCAACAGATTACTATTCAGGTACTGGGAAGAGGAATAGGGTGGTGACAGTAATATAACGGATTACTAATGAGCTACTTTCACGAAGGACATGGCGGTAATGGAGCACTGGCACAAGGAGAAGGGAGTTGAGGGTAATGCAACAGATTACTATTCGACTACAGGGACGAGGAGGAGGGAGTTGGAGGCAATGGAGTACTGTGATGAGGAACAGGAGTTTGGGGTAATGCAACAGATTACTATTCGACTACAGGGACGAGGAGGAGGGAGTTGGAGGCAATGGAGTACTGTGATGAGGAACAGGAGTTTGGGGTAATGCAACGGATTACTATTCGGGTACAGGAATGAGGAAGAGGGTGGTGACGTTAATATGACAGATAACTAATAGGGTATAGGGATGAGGAAGAGGGAGGTGGAGGTAATGCACGAGATTACAAATGGGGTACTGGGAGGAGGAAGAGTGAGGTGGGGGTAATGGTGGACTGGTATGAGGAAGAGGCAGTGATAATGTAAGACATTACTAATGGGTACTGGGATGAGAAATAGGGAGATGGGGGTAATGCAATGGATTAAAAATGGGGTACTGGGGCGAGAAAGAGGGAGGTAGGGGTAATGCAGTATTGGCACAAGGAGAAAGGAAGGGGTAATGGAGTACTGGTACGAGGAAAAGGGAGGTAGTGATAAAGAAACACATTATTAATTTGGTACTGCAGCAAGGAAAAGGAAGATGGGGCCAATGCAACAGGTTATGAATGCTGTACTGGGATGAGGAGGAGGGAGGTGAGGTTAATGGAGTCCTGGAATGAGGAAGAGAGAGGTGTGGGTGAATGAGTATTGAGATGAGAACGAGGGATATGGGGGTAAAGTATTGGATTATACATTGGATACTGGGACGAGGAAGAGGGAAGTGGCTGGAATGTAAGGGATTAATAACGTGGTCCTGGGACGGGGAGAGGGAGGTGGGGGCAATGCAACAGATTATCATTGGGGTACAGGGATGAGAAAGACGAAGGTGGGATAATGGAGTACTGGGAGGAGGAAGAGGGAGGTTGGGTAATGGGTACTGGTACAAGGGTGAGGGAGGTGGCAATAATATAGCAGGCTACTCATGGGGAACTGGAATGATGAATAGGGAGGTGGAGGTAATGTAATGGATTACTATTGGGGTACTGGGACGGGGAAGAAGGAAGTGGGGGTAATTTAAGAGATTACTAATTGGGTGCTGAGACATGGAATGGGGAGGTTTGGGTAAATGGGATAATAGAATGAGGAAATGGGTGGTGGTGGCATGGAAAGATCTTCACTGTTGACGTGCCGTGAAAATCGAGACCTTCATTGTTAAATCACGTGAATTGCTTGGCCAATCAAAACAAAGGCTATTAAAAACATGCATCAGCGCTACTCGAGCTTCATTTGCATACTTCTTTTTCAACATCAATAAACAAGTGAAAGCTTTGCAAGCTAATGCAAAATCCCCCAAACTATATATCCCCATAATACCACTTTCCCACACATTTTAGGTTATTTGGGAAGCAATGCCAGGATCATTTATTTATAATAAAAAAAACATGGATTGCTTTCTAAATTCACTAAAAATACTCATCATGCTTGCCACACTTCATTCATATATGTTTGTGAAATATTTACTCTTTTCTTTTGCTATTCAGAAAGAATCTGGATGGTAGGTCTCAATCTCGGAAAAACGCAAAAAAATAAAATCTACACCCTCCCCTGTACCCAAACCATCACAAATCTCGTACCCTGGCCGCATTCTCCCCAGCCCCATTACAACCCTACTTGCTCCCCTCATATAATTTTGGGCCATTTACAAAAAAGAATTTAGATTTGAAATCTTATTTTCAAAATGGCAGTTTTTGGAAATGAAAATCTTTGGGTCAAGCAATGTATCATGGGGATATGGGTAAGTCTTTTCGGTACATGGAGCATGCCACTCTCAGTCAGTTTTTGAAAACACTACTGGTGAGATTTACATCGGACCAGCAAAATATTTCCTTCCATTGCTTTTTGGCCAACTTGTTTCTTATTTGGCAAACATTCGTCCAGCAGCTTGGAGTGAGTGTGTGAGGAAAAATGTGATATTTTCCTGATGGGAAAACCAATGAAAAAGTGAAAAAAGCACCCTTTTACCTTTGGCTGTAAAGTGGCACTTCAGCGCCACCTATAAGCCGCAATTAATATATTGGAGTACAGCTAGGAGAGAGATGGCATGTGAGGAGGGACAAACAGCTTTGGGTGTTGTTTGGTTATTTACCACGTCCATTGACGGGGGGAATATGAAAGCGGTAAGTAATGTGATTTCCATTGACTATTACATAAGGCAGCTTTCTCACCTTTAAATGTGATTTTTGGGAACAGGTTTTGATTTGGGGTGCTTTTAAGCAGGTTTAAATCGACCCATTGCACATCATCATTCCATTTTATTGACTGAATGTATTCTTTATATCTAACCACAATGGCTGCTTTCAAAAGGTAAATACTTCCAAATGCGTGATTATTTAACAGTTAATTGGAAATGTATTTTACCCTAATCATTGCTTTGAAGATGGAGGAGTTCCCTGATATTGCAGTCCAAGCTCAAATGTTTAACTCTCTTAACGTGGCAGGAAGGTCAGAATCACAGAGCAACCAGGTTTCCTGTGGCCTACTGTGATGTGTGTGAAGGCACCCAGTTTTCCTTTTGCTTGGAATTCTGGGAGTAGTTTTCCTACATTTTAAAAGGGAAAGAAAATACTACAAGTCTCAGGATCCAAAGGGAAAAAACAGGACTGTGTGACCTTCTCGTGCCTGCCTACTTGAAACCTGAGAGCCCTGAAATCAGATGTTGGCAAGAAAGTGATGCTTTAATCACTGCCTGTCAGTCACAACTATCAGCAGGAGAAATGAAGCTAGGAGAGAGAGGGGTGTGAGGGAGGACACATGCAGTGGGTATTGTTTGGATATTTATCCGACAATTGATCACCCATGGCCACGCTACTCCCTATTAACATTGTCAACCACTACCTGCTCATCCCATATAACACCCCCTTCCTCCAGGGTCTCTTTTAAGCTAGCTCTCTACTTGTAAGGGGAAGCCTCTGTTAATTCCAAGCAGGCTTCTGTAACTTAATGTTTCATTTGCAACTATAGACCAGAGCCTGATGTAGTAAACATGTCTCAACTAAGTGTGATTTCAGGCACTTCATATATAATCAATATGTGTGTCCTTGCACGTGTTCCTTGCACTGAATTCCTGTTAATAACCAACATTGGCAAAACCAACAGTTCCGCCTTTCGTATAGGCATTAGATAGTCTTTTACCTAGTACTGTCATAATATGCCCAGGTGGTAACACCATTTCACAGACCAGAATAGTGGCATCTTGACAGTGCCTGGAAAACATCTCTCCTATGCCCACATAAAAGACAAACCTGTTGGCTTTGCTACTGCTTGGTTTTTAACCTTTATATCTTTTGAACCGTGATACGGATTTGCATGGAAATTTTCCGTTTCGGGGGGCCTCGGCCAGGCATCCTGTTTGCAAAGTGATGTGCTAATCCGTCCTATGGTTCAAAAGTTATAAGACATGAAGTATAATTCCGTTAATGCCACTTTTTCACTGTTCTGCCAAACTTGTAATGGGGCGGAAATTATTATTATTGCCAAAGTTAAGGCGACATAACAGATATGTCACTCAATAAACCAATCAATGTCCAGTAAGAGGATATACATTTCTAAGGGTGGGGTCAGAGGTGTTGGTAGGGGGGCATAGGGGGCTATAGGCCCAGGTATTTTGGTTGTAGCCCCTGATAGAAGCTCAGGGTCTACAACCAAAAGGCTATCTAGCCCCTAGTCCTAACAGTAATGACATTATGGTAGCCCCAGATCTTTTCAAGATCTAGCAACACCTCTGGGTGGGTTACTGATTTAGGTTGTTGGGGCCTAGGTCCTCTTGATAGTACTTCCTCCAAATACACTGACATGGTCTCCAATCCCACATATATTAATAAAATTTATTCAGAGACAAACAAATGCAAGCATTAATGACTTAACGGGCAGACGCTGCTAAGTAAAAATGACTTACCTAAAAGTGATATCCGTCCGTTTTTAACAAAGGAAGCCAAAGGCAAAAGTGAGCGCTCTTCTACTCATTTACCTATAGTGCACTAATCTCGGAGCTAGACTGCCCTATTACACTAAGACATTCCATCAATATACTACTTAAGTGGAACCAGATAACTTTATCAATAGCACCTGCTCGGATATCCCAAATTACTTTATCCGTAATAGAAGACAATATAAAGGCAAAAGTTATATTGTTTCAATCCCAAATTAAAGTAATGCTAATGAAATATTGTTCCTTCAAGCGTCTTCCTTTAATAGAATTTGTTAAATTGAAGGTTACTGCAAGCATTACATGCGGCTTGGAATTGTTAAATGATGCTGACCTGATTGACTTAACATACTGGAGGCTTCTTTTCGGAGAACAGTATTAAATTTGCCCAGATCACTTCTGATGTCAATGATTAGACTGGAAGTTAGCTTAACCACCTGGTAGTACACCAGCGTACCAAGGAGTAAACTAAGCTAATACAGCAAGATCTTAAAAGGAGAACCCAACACTCTTTTCCAGGTGGTAAAAAAAGTATTGTAAGGAAGAGGAGATCTTCCTGATCAGGAATTCGACACAAATTGTGACATAGTATTGCAGGTGTGTACTTGAACAAACTAGTCCTTATGGACAACCCTTCTAATGAAAACAGGAAGAAACAAGACAATATAAATAACAGTGAAACATTGATTAATTTAAAACTGTACATGGTATATTTTCCTGATTTACAATCACCTTTGCTTTACGACAAGAAATGCCCATCTTGTGGGGCAAGAATGTGGCTACTAAGATTTCAATTTGATGCGCTATATCCTTTGGAAGTCCTTGGGCCGAGACAACACATACCACGAGGGAGGAAAAATGCAGAACTTGTAATAACATTAGTGAAGAAACACTACGCCATCTAATCATAGGCTACGCCAAACTGGTAGGGAAAAGACAATGGTTCTTCGAGAAATGTGTTCATTTTCCAAGTGCTGTGTGTTCAGAGGCTCTATGGTCTCAGATCCTGTTTGCCAGTCATCTTGCCCAATCCCTGGCGGTAATCCGTTTCCTTAAGGAGAGTTTCTCAATTTTGAGTAATTTCCCTCCTAAAGCTGTATTAGAGTGTATTCACAGCACTTGAAGCACGTCAGGAGTGTATGAATATGGTACTCCACATCCACAATAATGTATAATGCATGTGTCACCCTACATATGAAAGGATGCATTGGATATTTTATATAAGAAATATTGTTTTAATTCCACTAATGACAAATACATGTTAATATCTAATGATTGAACAATGACTCATATTTAACTTGAGTGTGTGTAATGAGGTCAGAGTGGGGAGTTAGAGTTAAGAGATGATTTTTGTGATTAGATATCACACAAACATTACGGGACACTTTATAGCAATTCTTATTTAAATTAATTTCTTAGAGCATCAAATATATCCAACTGTTTTCCATGGGACATGATACAGCAAGAAATACATGCAAGGAGGCATATCCATGAGTAAAATCTTGTTTGGTGTATTTTGATGATCATTTTATTCACTGTGGATTTTAAAACTTATTTTATTCATTGTGGTACTTAAACTGTATATTAAGATATGTTTTATAATTGTATGTATTTACGGAGTGAATAAAGTTAAGACTTGCTAACCGAATATACAATAAATAAAATACCAAACTTAAAAATATACAATAAATAAAACTCATGCACCCAGATACCGGCGGGTTAGGTGAACTTTACAAAATAATAAACAAATAAATAAATAAATAAAAAATAAATAAAATAAAATACAAAACTTAAAAATAAATTAATTTAAAAAATGTGCTGTGTCCAAGAGAGTTTTAGGGGCCGATTCATGTAACAAATGTGCACCGAAAATCTTGGCGCAAGCGTGAAAAAGCAAGCGCACGTGCACGCGTGAGATTCATGGAAGGGCCTGCGCGTGTTTACTGCGGGATGTGTGGCAAATCCGAGCGTGGCGCGCTCAGGCGCACACGTCACAGCAACATCCCGAATGCTGTGCGTGACACGCACAGCGAAAACACACAACGTCGGCACACACACCCAAAAGGGAGCGGAACATGAGGCGGAACACGCGGAATGGGGAACAACGCGTGAAAAAGAAGGCGTAACTGGGGAAGTACTGCAGGGAAATACAGGGAACGCCCACATGTACGCGAACAACACGTATTCATGAAATCGAATACAGGAAACCTGCGCACGCTAAGAGACGCGCACAGGCGTCACACCGTCCGCCACACGAAGGCAGGCGGAAGCGTCCCCGTGCGCTTTATAAAAGTGCACGCAAACAACAAGCATGCATATACAGCTACGATGAATGCCCCATTGTCACAGCAATGATCGTGGGACACCGCAGGGGGAGGAGAATAGCCAGGCCCCGCATTTATTTGCCCCGGACCAGCCTTTTTGGGATGCCTGACGATCAGGTCTATGGCAAGTATAGGTTTCCACTTCGTATCATCCTAGACCTGGTCAGGAAGTGGGAAGATGACCTTACATCACCCACCTTGTGCTCCCAAGCATTGAGCCCCTTGGAGAAGGTGTTCAATGTCCTGCATTTTTTGGCCACTGGGTCATTTCAGCAGACAACTGCCATAGTGGGGGTTGGGTCTCACAGGCCATGCAGTCACGCTGCCTACATCAGGTGTTGGCAATCATGACTGCGCGTCCTTCAGTCCACAGGCACATATACATGCCCAGAACACCTGCAGAAAGACAGGTCATGGTCCAGGACTTTTACAGGGTGGCACACTTCCCCAAAGTGCTCGGTGCCATAGATTTCACCCATGTGGCCCTACTTCCACCTAGGGCCACTGAGCACATCTTTCGTAACCGCAATCACTGCCATTCCATTAACGTGCAGGTTGTATGCGATGCCAAGGGAATCATCACCTCTGTCTATGCAAACTACCCTGGCTCTACCCATGGCAGTTTCATATACAGTATGTCCACCCTGAGCCGGGCCCTGGAAGGTGGGAAGCATGGCGACATATGGCTCCTAGGTGAGTACAAATGCCTGTGCACATGCATGCATGTCATACACAGACAAATACACAAACCCAACTAATCACAACAATGATCACCTCCCCAGGGGACAGTGCCTACCCACTGAGCAACCACATGATGAATACAATCCGGAACCCCACCACACCACCCCAGGTAAGGTACAACGCTGCCCATATTGCAACCAGGGGCTTAGTGGAGCGCACATTCGGAGTGCTCAAGTCACGCTTCCACTCCCTTGACCGCTCTGGCGGCCAGCTACTATATACACCCCTAGTAGTGTGCAGGATCATTGTGGCAGCATGTGTCCTGCACAATGTTGCTACACGGCGGTGCATACCGGTGGACATGGTGGTGCCCCCACATCGCCAACCACATACACAGGCGCTGCCCATGGGAGGGGAAAGGGCTCGTGGCGAGGCAGCCCGGACCCAGCTTGTGGCCACATTTTTCACCTAAACTCCCACCCCTGCCGAGTGCACACAGGCCTGGCACATATCAGGTGACAATCGATGATGACTAAGAGACAGTCAACTGTCACAACCTTACCACCCTGAGAATGTTGCCATAGAAGTGCTACATTGTGTGCATCCCTAGCTACTTAAACATAACCAATCCTGTGTGACCAAAAGGAACACATGCAAGGTGTGTATCACACCACCCCCTGCAAAACAGGCCATGACAATCACTGGTATGTCACCCAAACACTCCCAACCCACATCACCCTTGTCTGCCACACCATGACATGGTATGCAACAGCAAAAGCCCAACACATGACCAATTACATAAGAAGTGACATGTGATAAATGGAAAGAGGCCCGAGACAATCACGCCTGACATGGAATCAGATGAAATGACTGACCCTCAACCTCCCACACATACAAAGTCAGACACAAATGCTTGCCACCAGTGGTAGCATCAACAAAAGACTGAATGCCTGTTTTCATGCACATTGTCCAAGCCAAATCCGCTAATCCCTAACCCGTGTGCTGTGTGTGTCTCCTGCAATCCACTGCTCAGCACACAGCACAGTGAGCAGCCATTGTGTTGGGGATACAGCTTGAGCATCACATGAAAAGGACAAACAAAAAAATAACCTATTGACGCATGAATAAATGCGTCTTTCACATCAGGCACCATACCTAATAACTTAAAACAGTCCTGGGTCCTCCCTCTGCTTAAAAAAACAAATTTAGACCCATCCACTCCAACTAACTTCCGCCCCATCACCACAGTACCGTTCCTTCTTAAAATCCTCGACAAAATAGCTTACCAACAGATCCAACATTACCTTGAGCACTTCCACCTCCTAGGCGCCCGACAATCTGGTTTCAGGCCAAAGCATGGAACCGAAACTGCACTTATAGATCTCAAAGCACAAATAGACGAGCTGAGAGACCAGGGTAAGACAGCACTATTGCTACTCCTTGATCTCTCTGCGGCCTTCGATCTGGTTGACCATGAGATCTTGTGCAACCACCTACAAAAAGCTGCCCACTTCTCTCAAGAAGCAACCAATTGGATCCAATCCTTCCTTAACAACCGCACGATGAGAGTCTTCTCATTGTCAGCAGCAGCCGACCCTACACCCATCACTTGCGGCGTGCCTCAAGGATCTTGCGTCTCCCCTACACTTTATAACATCTTCACGAAGCCTCTCTTTGATGATCTAGACAATCTGGGTATCACCTACACTAATTACGCCGATGATACCCAGATCCTCATCCCGTTGTCGTGGAAAATGACAAGGATTTGGCCTTCGTTAATAAAGTGTACCTCATCATCCAGGCATGGATGGCCACATACGGTCTATGCCTGAATGATGACAAGACGGAACTCCTTATTCTTGGCTCAACACACTACCTCAACAAGCTGGGCCACAAATACTCATCATTCATAATTGACGATAACAAAATCAAGGTAGCTAAGGAGGTTAAAACCCTTGGCTTCTATCTAGATTCCTCCCTCACCTTCAACAAACAAGTGAACGCTATGTCCTCCGCCACCGCGTACACTTGCAAACTCATTAGGGCAGCCAAACCCTTCCTCTCCCCCACCAACTGTACCACCTTGGCCAGGGCACTGATCCTGTCCACGTTGGACTATTGCAACGCTCTATATGTAGGATGTAACAAATATATCTCAAACAAAATCCAAATCCTCCAAAATAATGCCCTTAGAGCGGCCATCAGTATCCCAAAGAAAGCCCACATCTCTGACTCCAGAAGATCCGTCAACTGGCTATCGACCAAGGACAAGATATTCCTTAAATCGGTGTCTCTGATTCATAAATGCCTCCACCAAGCAGCCCCTCAATACCTCATCTCCAGATTTACTAGACCCACCTTCTCTCGCCCCGTGAGAACGGCCAATACCAACCTTCTTCTGGTGCCCAGGTTCAAACGAACTATGTCTGGAGGCAACAGCTTTCCAGTTAAAGCAGCGCAATTTTGGAACTCCCTTCCTCCTACCTACAGGGAGGACCTACCCTACCACCAGTTCAGAGCCAGAACTATCCACTGGCTTAAAACACTCGACTCATAACGACCTTCCGATGCCTGGATGCACCACTACCACCTGGCTTCTTACCTCAGTGTATGTAAATATGTATATAGTATTGCTTAAAGTGTATATGTTCCTCCCCTCATATTCGGCGTGAAACGTCCTGCACTGTAACCGCAGCGGGACCTCACCCTATTGTATGTAACTAAGTTTTTGCAACCCTCTTGTTGCCTTTGCGCCTGGTTACCCCTGGGTTTGGTGCGCATTATAAATAAATAAATACAAAATACAAATACAAATGCACACGATCCCCAAATGGTAATTGATCATGCGCTGCAGGGACGCAGAGTGGCAGAGAAGGCAATCTGTGTGCACCTGTGGGCATGGAAGGGTGGTTGTACTTGTGGTGGAGCATTGTGTAACTGTGTGTGTCAGTAGGGACATGCACTCAATATATGCATGTGAAATCAAGTGACCCTCAGTGTCCTGTACACATCACATGCAAACATTGCCCATGTGTACACCCCAGCATGTCAAACTTCAACAATCCCCTGACACCTGAAAAGTAAACACAACACAGGAACAGCCATTGACCAGCAGAACACATCATATACATAGTACCCCACAATGACAATGTCAGAGAGTGCCCAAACACTGTAGCCCAAGCTTACTGTCCAACAACAAAAGGCCCTCCCTCATTTACATATCACCATGACCTTCTGAACAACTGTGTCTGGGGTATGTAGCCTTCTTCCTTCTAGTCTACCTGGCTACAGGATCCCCCTCCCCCTTGGTCTCCATGTTCCACCTTGCGTGTAAATAGGGTCCAGCCCCCTCAGAGGCCACCTTGACTGATAAAAATACCAAATCGCAGAGAACTCCAAGGAGCCAAACCCCCAAACCAGGGAAAAAGCCTGCAGCCACCAAAAAACCCTGGACGAGTCTCCAGTAGAGGATTTGAAGTTGCAGACAATGTCCAAGCACATGTCCAAGCAGAATCATAGAACAACTAAGGTAGCACAGTTCAACAATGGTTAAACAGGATAGGTACCATTTTCAGTACACAATATACAATGAGGTTGCAACAACTGATGGGTAGTGTCACAGCTCCGGTCTCCAGGCGCAGGAGTGGCACGAACCAACCACCCCCCCGTGGTCTGGGCGCCTGCAAGGTAAAATTTACACAGGCCTCCGAGACCCCGGCGGGGAAAGAGGGTCAGGGATCCGTTGTTTGGACAGGCATTGGTATTCAGGATAACCGGACAGAGGGGCAGGAGAGGGGAGTTGGATTGGCAAGGGAAAGTAGGCAAAATACAAAATACAACTATTGACAATAACACATACTCAATCAGAGAAACCATGTTCTACATGCACATTGTACAAAATGAGTCAAATGCAAGCCAAAGAGAGACTTATCTCTGGGGTGAGTGCTGGCCTCCTGCCTGCGCACTCTCAGGTCCGGTAACAGGAGCAGTTTAATGCTGCAAAGAGAGCGTGAGTTACTAATCTGTGTGTGTTTTCACACACACACACAACACCATTCTTGCCTCAAACTAAGTGACTTCTCCCTTAAACAAACACTCTTGTCTGCTGCTTTGTTCGTATACGTTAGCTTGCCCCTGTGATGGTTCATACACTGTCCATGCAATAAGGCAGGCGCACGTGGCCGCGCGGTAAATGGAAGACCAATGTGTTAAGAATCACACATGATAGAATGGTCCCTGGGTGAGCTGCAAGACGCATATGGCGAGGTGCGACTTCAGTACAAGTCGTGTTCTGGCAGGGACGGATTTCAATAGGTAGTGCACGTGGCAATTTGCACATGCAAATGATATGCACTGCACTCGAGTCTGTGCCTCGCTGGGTGCCCCCGTGTGCTGTATTCGTTTCTGGCTAGGAACGCTACTGCGCTAATAATTCAGCTTCTCTGGAGCAGGAGGGACTCGAGGATATGGGTGACGGCCCCTGCGTGTGCTCCTGACAACTAGTAAAGCTACTTGACATTTTTTTCCTCAACGTGTCTTAGCTGTACTGTGCGCTTCTTCCCCAATGCCTGGCCAAGTTCCTCAGCACTGGCGCTACTTAGCATGCATGGGCAAGGGGCCTGGTGGAAGGTTGGTTGGGGTGTGGACCCCTGTGCTGCTCACCTTGCTTGGAGCTCCTGGAAACACGTCTGCTTCTGTCGGACGTCTGAGCACAAGTCCTGTGCTTCTGCTTGCGCACACATGCACACGTGTGCACCACCCAACGTGGCCAGGTTTCAGTAGTTCTTGGCCCTGTGTCTGCTGGGAAAGGTAGTCTGGAGGCTAATTTTCCTGCAAAAAGGGCATAAAAGATATTAATAATGATGGAAAGTTCCCTGTGTGTGTGTCTTCATGCTGGTTGTCACTGGGCCATGTTAGAGACCTACATCCAAACTCCTCCCACCATCAGTGTAACTTTGATGCAAAGGGTGCAGGCTACTGTCTACAGCATGAAGGGCATCAAGCACATATACAGGCAAGAAAACAACAACATACATCACAATCAACATCAATAAATGGACATATCAATTATGTACTCACCAAAATTGATTGCAGACATGCCGTGGAGAAAACTCACTTAATCCCACTAGGGGTGTTAACACAAGTAGTACACCAGTAGACAGGCCACAGATATGACGAAAGTCCAATGCCCTTGTGTAAATGGTTGTAACACCGAACCATCCTTGCGAGCCCATGGATAGGGGAAGCAGGAGTGGCATTTGTAAGTCAGGACTCCAAGCTGCAAACACATACACGAGACAAGCTTGAAGGGCCCAGCTGGAACAGACAGTGGATGCTTTCAAAAGCCACAAAGCACCACACCTTCACATGCATGCACAATAGACAAGCAATTTTAAACTATATTAACTACTTAAACTAACTATAAAAAAGCTATATTAACTCATTCAACTAACTAAAAAATGGCCACATACGACCCGGTGGGGGGGAGGGAAAACCCAGGGGGGAGGTACAGGGTGCACCTCAACACCCACATACGATGATGTTGAGACAAAAAAAATGCCTTCATTGGCTCAACGCCTGCACAGCCCGACCTGCGTGGGAGAGAAGTCGTCGTCCTCATCACCCTCTGGCTGAAAAGGTTGACGTGGCACCACAGCACCGTGACCACACCTATGCACAGCTTGCCCCTCGTCGGCAGCAAGTCTGCGGGATGGGTGAGCCTGGTTCTGTGCATCGGTGACACGTAGGTCAGCACGCAGAACCTCGCGTGATACGTGTGCTTTCTCTTGCAAGGTAACACATGTAACATAGAGTTCTTCCTGCATGGCTTGGCTAGACAACTGGTACACCTCCCGGCAAGCACGTAGCTCAGCCGAGATGGTATTCTCAAACTGCTCCAACCTCTCCTCTGACCGCTGCCTCTGGGACATCAAGAGCTGACCCAGAGTAGATCTGAGGTATTCATAGTCAACCCTCATGGCCTCCATGTGTGCCTCTGCGTGAGCAGCAATTGTTTGACACAAAGACACCATTTCAGCCTGGCGTGCCCTGTCTGAGGCCGCCATGCCCAGCCGAGCGAGCGGGTCGTGGACTGTGCCACCCGGTGCTGGAGTTCCACCTGCCTAGCAGGGGGGAGCACGGATTGGGCCACACGTTCCATGCTCTCAGCGATGTTATCAATTGCTGCCCCCTGGTGTTCTGAATTGGCAACCATGGCTTGCTCCCACTCAGTATACCCCAGTAGCGCGTGGCCACCGCGTTGCTGGGCTTGACACCTGCGGGGCCCAAGGAGCCACCGTCCTTGTTGGGTTGGCACCACCCGCGGCTGCAGGACTACATTCCTCTGCTGACGTGATGCCCCTGGCACATCAGCAACTGGTGTGGAGCATGACCCTGCGTCCCGATCCACCACAGGCGGAGGTCGCACCACCGTCTCGCCCCTCAGTACAGGTGTCGCGGACAGAGGAGCGTCCACATCAGAATCACTCACCGTTGAGTAATGGACCCAACACACATCCAACTCAACATTGTCATCAGAGTGATCATCCGGGCTAAATTCATTGCCAGCCCTAGACACGATGGTCTGGAACACAAGTGGGTTCTCGTGGTCTACCACCCCACGACCCCCACTTGTGCTGTGTTGCTGGTGTGATAGCAACCCTGTGCCTGGCATGACAACACCATCCTCTGGCTCCATTGCGTCATCATCCAAAAAGTGGAAAAAATTAGTACACATGTCAGAAGCACATAACCCACACACACACATAGACATCACATTGACAGCCAACACATGAAGCAGACATGTCACACACAAATGGGAACCTGGCATGCATCCAGTGGCCTTGATATGCAAACACATCCCAAAAGCAGAAATGGATGTATCTAAATAGCAAAGCTTACACAAGTACAAAATGTAGTATATGAACTCCATCAGACACCACATCTGTCAGGCACATGTCACAGGCAGAAAAGACAGATGGCAACAAAGAGATGGAACACAGCATAAGCATGTCTGAACTGCAAATTGACCACTGCTGCAAGTGAATCCAAACACACAATGATACACGTAATATGCATGTAGACATGCATCACTAAAGCATCATCAGCAATATAGCTCCATCCATCTGCAGCTCGGCCCGTACCGGGTGGCATGGGCCATGTAGATATAGAGAATGTCCCAAGCAAAGCAAGGGCCTGCAACCAGGCATGAGGGACCATAACGACCAGTATGGTCTGAGTTGCAGGACATGAGGCCTCCACAACACGCCTCAGGGCCTGATTGAGCACATTGGGCTATGAATGTGCCCTATTCCATCATTCCGTGTGTAAAATCTTCACGCCCAGGCCCCACCATATTAAGTAAGTGGGCCTGGGCGTACACATACTGCACAACAGTGCACCTTCAGGATCATTCCAGTTCAACATTACGGGCGCAATGCAGAAATCTCACTAGCATTAACATCAATCAACTACATATTAGTCAGTCAAGAAACAAGCTGCGGAAGACACATGTGTAAATGATCACAAACACATAAGTGAGTAGTCGCAATGTTGCACTACACAACGTTGAAGCTGCTTGGATATGTACATGTGAAAGTGTTCAAAAACACCCCTTTCCCCATACATCTGTATTGTGAACATGAACAGCATCCAATACAGCAAAGCAAGAAGCTACAACGCTCCTTGCTTTGATGTATGTGAAAGTGTACACATATACACGTGAAGGCAGCTACACAGTCATTACAACCCAATTGGCAGGCTAAATTCAATCTGCACCCTATGCCAGTTGGAATAGGCTGCAGATTGACCAATCAACTTTGCTAGACAACCACTAGGGAGTTCCAATACTGAGTACATGTGTCACAGGTTGCACCTGTGCCCGTGGCATTCATGACAGAGAAGGGATGAAAATCTGACCATACATGCCAGGTCACATTGACATTACAGCAGTGAGTAGGCATGTAGAACGGTGTAACACGGCTCAGAAGTGGGTTGATGCAGTGCAGAACATGTGTACATTACCCACTATCTACATGAACTAGTACATTATGATGTGTATCAATAAACGTGAAGGCAGTGTAAGGGCAAGTTCAGGCATCATGTGCAATGTGCACGCAATGGGTGGCATGGCTACAAGCAACCCCCCCCTAAGTGAAAATGCAGGGATGCGTTGCATGGCAGGAAAAGGGTGACCGGAGACCTGTGTATTGGCAGATAGTGTTGACTAGCGTCAATTGCATCATCTGACTCAACTGTCAACACAGCAGATGATAATGGGACAGTAAGCAGGACACATGATGAACCCTCAGTAGTACACCCATGTGTGCAGAAGCCACTACACCAGTTGAACAGAGTCAGGGGGTCTGAAACAGGGGGAGGCCTGTCCCCCACACAGACTGTGACACCCTGAACATGTGACACCCTAAACATGTGCGTGATGCAGGACTGAGCCAGAGTGGGCATGGAATGGATGATCAAGTGCCATGAAATGAAGGTCATCCTGGACACGTACTACAATGATCATCCATTCAAGGACACATAGGGGCATGCATGGAATGCACATGGAGCATGAATGGGCACTCATGTCCCTGCGGAGCATCTGCCATCTGCACAGTCCAGTGAGACACCCTGCATGAAGGGCAGAGGATGTACCCCACTGCATGTGTCTGGCAGGATGGCTGGGGGAAGTGTGCATGTACACAGGAGCCTTGAACAGGCCATTGCAGTACTCCAACATGATACACAAAAGTGCCATGGTGACATTGGGGCGCAGGGGGGTGGAGGGGCAAGGGAGCATGCCTACGTGGAGTAGCCACATGCAGGCAGAACACACATGCACGTCAGTCATGCAATGACATAGTCCCAGTGCCGAGAGGAAAGACACCACAGGCTAAATGCAGAAGGGCCAGTGAGCTGGAACATGGACCGGAGGGGCAGCCGGATGACTAGCATGTGAGTAGGGTGCAAGTGTGGTGATGAGGACAGTCCCCGTCTGCTCTACATGTCCAGCATGCTGCACAGCAGCCACGCATCAGAGAACCATGTACACATGACATGTAGTGGCAGTCAAGCACAACACATCACACAAGCAAAACACAAATGGTCTGGACAAACACGCGACAACACTCACTGGACGGGGCATCTAAGTCCTGCATCTCTCCCACTCCTTCGACCAATTCTGCTGGTATTGAACGCCGCAACGACTGACTCGTGCGAAGTGAGGTCTTCCTCCTGAGCTGGTGATCCACCGCCAGTCAACTCAGTCACGGCATAATTGGAGGCATGCTTCGCCTTAGTATTGCATCATCCCAACGCTTTTTGCACTCTTGAGCTGTGCGCACCTCATGTCCGAATGCACTCACACAATCCGCAACTTGTTTCCAGTGGGACATACGATGGGCAGCCTAAGTGTGACAATTCGGCCCCACTAGCATACCACGGTTGGGGACCCGCACGTAGTCCACAAGGACGTCCAGTTCCTGCATGCATAAAGGCTTCTTCCTCGACGTGCCAGAGGCCGGAGCTTTGTCTGGGGTCCCAGACTCTGCTGCAGGTGCAACCTTCCTCCTCTTGGACAGTGGTCTGGACCCTGACTGGCAAATGCCGCCCTGATCAGTATGGGCAGTGGCAATGGTGGATTGAACCAAGGGAGTGGCAGGTGGAACAATGATGGAAGCCCTGACTTCCGTCGGTGGCTGCTGGGTGCCCCTGACTTGACCCTGCGCAGAAACATCTGCTGTGCTAAGATCACTGACCGGGATTGTCCTGGATGGTAGACTCACAGCCAGGGTGGTGTCGGCTGCATCTGCCCATGCACTTGCCAACACCCCGCTGCTCGGGGCAGCAGATGACAATACTGCCCCAGGGACATGTGCCTCGGTCAGGGCAGCCCTGCCTGCACATACCCTGTGCCTCCTGAACTCCTGGAAATCATCCAGGGACTCTTCCGGTGCCAACGCAGCATGCGCTGGCCCACCCTGAGCCTGGGTGGTGGTGTCCACAGCTGCACCTGCAGCTACCACTACCCTTGGGCCCGTGGCAGTCGATGAAACGGACTGCCGGGTCACATGGGCGCCAGATGCAAGAGCTGCATCCCCCGTAACCACAGGGGGTGGTGGCATGACTGCACCAACATGTGGCACAACATCATGCCAAACTGTCGCACCCCTGCCTCTTCCCCCTCTGCGGCCACCCTGGACGCCCTGGAGTCCCCCTACTCCCTGGTCATCCAGGCCATGTCCCTGACCCCACCCGCCACGTGGAGTATGCCCAGCTGAGGCACCCCTCACCTTTCGTGGCCTCACAGCCATGGCACAGATGGAGTAGTGCCGGCACAGATGGAGTATTGTTCTGGGCAATTGGGGTGAAGAGGGTGGGATACAAGATATTAATAGCACCCCTTGCACCTGCAAGGCTGTATATGACACCGTGATAAAGTGACGGGTCACGCAACGCTCAGGCACCCCAAAACTGCAGTAAAACCATGCACTCAACCCCCGGTAGCCCACATGTGTGGAATTGACCTCCCGCAGTATGCGTTGGCACCCAGGGACACGAAAAACACATACGCGTGGGACACGCAGGCTACTATGACCTTGCAAATGGGTACGCGATACACAGGGGCAGCCGCAGTTGGAAAAATAGCATGCGCCACTCACCATCAGACTAGCGTGATAATGAAAAACACGCGTAGCCAATACCCCAGCCAAAAGAAGTGATACATCCTTGATCCGCTGTGAAGTTGTGATGGCACGCGAAACAACACGAAGTAGCAACACACACGTCGGTCTCCACGAAAGGCACGTACAGCAAACTGCTGGCCCTGCTCACCTTTAACCCATGCTGAGGGATACACCTACGCAGATCACTTCACATACGCGATTAGGCCCTTTCCTCAAATTACACGCATTGACATGCGGATGTGTTGTTTTTTCATGATTCACTATGCACCCGTCATGAGGGAAACGCCTGTGTGCGTTACGTCACAGAAGCACTGACATGCTATTTTTTCACGTGCCAATTCACTCCATATCAAGCTGGCCACGCGACGACACACGGAAGACCACGCTCCTGCCCAGAAGGCGGTGCCCACCCACACCTGCCTCAGAGAGGCAGAGGGCTACCAGCTTCAGTTCCACAGAAGTTGGTATCCTGGAGGAGCAAGTCCTGGTGCATTATGATGCCCTCTTTGGAAGTTCACGCGCTGACAAAGAAGGACAGAAGAGGATCTGGAAGGACATTGTGGCTGCCATCAATGTGGAGGGGGTGGCAGCCCGTGACATGCAACACGTCCAGAATCGCTGGGAGGACTTTAGGTCCAGGATCCTCAGCAAGGCCCAGCGCCTCTTGAGGGGTGCTGGGTCCGCCTAACCGACATCCAGATGTGGGTCCTGGAATGTATATGCCCAGCGCTCGACCACCAGGTCCTTCAGAGGCAGACCCATCCGGAGTCGAGCGGTAAGTGTCCATGCGTACTGGATGCAGTGCATGTTGAGGTGTGCCAGGAGTGTGCAGGTTGGACATATGTCTTGAAAGGCCCATGTATGGATGTGTATGTACAGGGACATGAGCCTGCCGCATGTGAGTCCAGTCATGTGTGAGGCAAATCAATGGTGTATATGTTCAAAGGCATGATGCCCAAATGCATGTGTGGGTGCACACATGTTTACATTTCTGTGTATGTACTGTGGCATGGTTGTGGTGTGACACATGGATGCCGGTTCCACCTTCATGTATGTGCACAATGTACATGTGCGTGTGTGTGTATTTGACATGTGTGCCACTGTGATACACCATGGATGCATGTGACACCGACATGTAGGAGGCTGATTGGCAGATGTGACATGGATGCCGATGATTTCACTGCGACAGGTGGTGGAGATGTACAGATGCATGTATGTCTGGTGGCGTGTGTGCATGGGTTCGGCACTCCCCATGCTGCATGTGACATCAGGCTAACCTTCGGATGCTAATGCTGTTGTATGTGTATGGATGGTGCTGCCTGCTGCAACATTCCTGTTAATTTGCACATGTGTGTGGGTTCAAATGATATGTGTGTTGGGGAAAGTGATGCCATGTGTGAAGTTTGATACTGCCACTCATGTGCAACTGTCAATTGTGTATCAGACCATTGTACAGTGCTCTGATGCCTGTGTTCTGTCTCTCCCTCTCTGCAGCGTCAACTGATGAAGAGGGCGGAGACGGTGCTGTGGAGCACAGCGGCAGGGATCCCACCGCCAGCCGTAGACGCTGTTGTCATCTCGTATGGAGTGAGGATATGGTGCCGCATCCGTGGACACAGCTGCTGAGGGTAGGTCCAAGAGGCAGAGGTTGGAGGTGGACTCCTTGGCAGCAGAAGGGGCAGCTGAGACCCCACAGGGGCCTATGGAGGAAGATGGCACAGATTCATCCAGGTTGGTGGGGGGTTTGGTTGAGGAGGAGGCCGTGGAAGGCCCACACACACGGTCTGGAGGGGGGATTCCACTGGTGCTAGTGATGCAGTCTAGAGGCAGAGACAGGAGGAAGCACAGGCGGCGCGGAGGTGCCTGTGTGTAATCCTGTCCCCGATCCTGTGACTGCATCATCCCGCACCAGCAGGGATGCCTTCGTCCAGACCCGTTTTCAGGGAGGGGATGCGCACACAACAACTGGCCTTCCTCTCCCTGCGGACGTAGCAATCCATGACCGTGTTGAGCCTGTTCTGGCTGGGGTGGCGTTGCGTCAACGTGGCATTCGGGATGACATGCAGGGTTCTCGTGAGGACATTGCACGTTATTTTGGATGCTCGTTGACCGCGTTGACCTACTAGGACGGGTCACCAGTGCTGGGTTCCTCCGTGTGCTGGACCTTCTACCGACTCTCACCTCAACTGAACCCCCTATGCGCCAGTCGTCCTCCGTGCCATCTTCCTGCCCAAGTATCACCTGGGCACCCTGTGGAGATGCCCCTGATACAGCAGCCAGGCTGGTGGAGGACACATCCCTGCCGCAGTCGGGAGTCGGAGGTCCAGCAGGGGTGGCCACCACAACAACTGGACCCCAGCAGGAGGAGGATGTGCAGGCATCAACAGGCAGGCCATATGCACGGCAGCAGCAGGCTCAAGGTGGGAGAAATGATGGCTCGGGGCCATCAACATCAGAGGGGCAGGCATCGGCTGGAGGGCAGGAGGACCCTGGATTGGGAGTGTCTTACGTGTGGCAGCGGTTGGGCCGGCAAATAGATGCGGTGCAGCAGCGGATGGAAAAGGCACGGCTCACTATGGTTAGGGCGGAGAACCCCATGCGTGGGGCGTTGAGGCGGGCTGAGTGCCTCGAGGCAACTCGCATGGAGTTGGAGGAGGCCATGGCTGCATCCCGGGACTTTGAAGAGGAGTTCAATGATGCCCTGGCCCGGAACATAAACAAGTGAGCCGTTGGACTTGCCCGCCACTTTGTAAATAGTTCTGTAGGTGTAAGTTTCCTTTCATTTTTTTTTGTATATAGTTATTAATTAGGTAGGATTTAGGTTAGGTTTCCTTTGGATTGTTGGGCTCATGGACCCTTGGATGTTCATTTGTAAATAGTTTTGGACCTAGATTTCATTTTCTTGGACCCATGGTGTAATACTTTTCTTTTTTTAAACTCTGATTTTTTTTTGATGGACGGGCCCATTGGAGCCATTTTACTTTGGATTTGATTGGTTACAGCATTCATTTTTCTTTTTTTCTTTTTGGACTTCTGGACTTGGAATATTTGTTTTATTATTGTGTGATTTTGGTTTATTCATTTGGTTTATTCTTCAATACACTTTTTTTCTATACTTTACTTGTGTGATCATCTCTCGTTTGTCATGTGTCGCCATTGTGTGGATCTGAGGGACATGTATTGATGGGCATGCTGGTTATTTATTTTCTATCATGACATTGGGAATTCAATGTGGGTGGATGGAATGTTTGGTTGGGTGTTTGGACTGGGGTGGCGTGGGGTGGGATTTGGGTGGCCATAAGGGCCATGGGTCTGGAGTGTGATGACGTGTCGGGTGGGGGGACATGAGTCGGAGCCTGCTGGCAGGTGCCGTCAACGGGTGGGGGACATGAGTCGGAGCCTACTGGCAGGTGCCCGTCAATGGTGGGTGGGAGACATGAGTCGGGGCCTGCTGGCAGGTGCCCGTCAATGGTGGGTGGGTCGGTGGGTGGAGGGCATGAGTCGGGGCCTGCTGGCAGGTACCCGTCAATGGTGGGTGGGTGGGCAGCTGGATGGGGGAAATGAGTCGGGGCCTGCTGGCAGGTGCCCATCAATGGTGGGTGGGGGACATGAGTCGGGGCCTGCTGGCAGGTGCCCGTTAACGGTGGGTGGGTGCTTGTTTAGGGGACATGAGTCAGGGCCTGCTGGCAGGTGCCCGTCAATGGTGTGACATGAGTCAGGGCCTGCTGGCAGGTGCCCGTCAATGTTGGGTGGGGGACATGAGTCAGGGCCTGCTGGCAAGTGAATGTCAACGGTTGGTGTGTTGGTGTATTCACATGAGTCGGGGCCGGGCGGCTCGAGTTTCGAAGTCCTAGCGCCAAAAGCCTGGAACTCCCTACCGCCTAAGCTAAGAGCTGAAACATCCCTCATAGCTTTTAGAAAAGCTCTAAAAACCTTCCTATTTAAGTGAATCCCACTTATAATACTACTGCCTGCAACAATGTCTGTAAATTACAACTGTACCACGCTCACTGTTCCCATGTAACCTCGGAACTGTAGCCATGCCTGTAGCTATGTCTCCATTTGTGTTCTCGCTGTATTTCAGCATGTCAAGTAAACTTTCTTGTAACAGCGCCATGATGCCCGAGGGCAGCTGTGCACTTTAAAAATGCAAATAAAATAAAATAAAATAAATAAAAAATAAATGGTTGGTGGGGGACATGAGTCGGGGCCTGCTGGCAGGTGCCCGTCAATGGTGGTTGGGGGACATGAGTCGGGCCTGCTGGCCAGTGCCTGTCAATTGGAGGACATAACTCGGGGCCTGCTGGCAGGTGCCCGTCAATGGTGGGTGGGGACATGAGGCGGGGCCTGCTGGCAGGTGCCCATCAATGTTGGGTGGGGGACATGAGTCAGGACCTGCTGGCAAGTGGCTGTCAATGGTGGGTGGGTGGGCGGGTGGGGGATATGAGTCGGGGCCGGGTGGCTCGCGTTTCGAAGTCCTGGCGCCAAAAGCCTGGAACTCCCTACCGCCTAAGCTAAGAGCTGAAACATCCCTCATAGCTTTTAGAAAAGCTCTGAAAACCTCCCTATTTAAGTGAATCCCACTTATAATACTACTGCCTGCAACAATGTCTGTAAATTACAACTGTACCACGCTCACTGTTCCCATGTAACTTCGGAACTGTAGCCATGCCTGTAACCATGTCTACATTTGTGTTCTCGCTGTATTTCACCATGCCAAGTAAACTTTCTTGTAACAGTGCCATGATGCCCGAGGGCAGCTGTGCGCTTTAAAAATGCAAATAAAATAAAATAAAATAAATATAAAATAAATGGTGGGTGGGGGACATGAGTCGGAGCCTGCTGGCAGGTGCCCATCAATGGTGGGTGGGGGACATGAGTCGGGCCTGCTGGGCGGTGCCCGTCAATTGGAGGACATGAGACGGGGCCTGCTGGCAGGTGCCTGTCAATGGTGGGTCGGACATGAGTCGGGGCCTGCTGGCAGGTGCCTGTCAATGGTGGGTGGGGGACATGAGTCGGGGCCTGCTGGCAGGTACTCGTCAATGGTGGGTGGGTGGATGGGGGAAATGAGTCGGGGCCTGCTGGCAGGTGCCCGTCATTGGTGGGTGGGGGACATGAGTCGGGCCTGATTCAGGTGCCGGTCAATGGTAGGTGGGTGGGTGCGGGACATTTGTCGGGGCCTCCTGGCAGGTGCCCGTCAATGGTGGGTGGGGGACATGAGTCGGGGCTTGCTGGCAGGTGCCCGTCAATGGTGGGTGGGTGGATGGGTTTTTTGACATGAGTCAGGGCCTGCTGGCATGTGTCCATCAATGGTGGGTGGGGGACATGAGTCGGGGCCTGCTGGCAGTGGCCTGTCAATGGTGGGTGGTGGACATGTGCCGGGGCCTGCTGGTAGGTGCCCGTCAATGGTGGGTGGGTGGATGGGTGGGTTGGACATTAGTCGGGGCCTGCTGGTAGGTGCCCGTCAATACTGGGTGGGGGACATGAGTCAGGGCCTGCTGGCAGTGCCCGTCGATGGTGGGTGGGGGACATGAGTCGGGGCCTGCTGGCAGGTGCCCGTCAATGGTAGGTGGGTGGCTGGGGAAGATGAGTCGGGGCCTGGTGGTAGGTGCCCGTCAATGGTGGGTTGGTTGGTGGGTGGGGACATGAGTCGGGGCTTGCTGGCAGGTGCCCGTCAATGGTGAGTGGGTGGGGGACATGAGTCGGGGCTCACAGGTGCCATGTGGGATGCCTACAGGGCATGTTCAGGGGTGTGGGTTGTCCCCTGTGGTGTGGGCTGCCTGCAGGGCATGGGGTGGGAGGAAAGGGCACACCCAGGAGGGCCCACAATGCCAAATTGCGTGTAAAACTCCCCATGCACCCCTGAAATACACGTACCCCGCTTGCAGCAGACCAATCGCGTGTCAAACTCCCTGTGCACCCCCGGAATACTCACAGGCAGCCCATCCACCCTCCCCATGCCCTGCAGGCAGCCCATTCACCCTCCCCATGCCCCGCAGGCAGCCCATCCACCCTGGGCATACCCCACACCACAGGGGGGACTTTTTCCATATATTCTGAGGGGTGTGTGGGGAGTTTTACATGCGATTGGCCTGACGCGAGCGGGGTACGTGTATTCCAAGGGGTGCGCGGGGAGTTTTACACACATTTTCATGTTTGGGGGGGCTGTTTGCTGGCCCACTGGCCTTTGTGCCATGTACTCGATTTGTGCAATGTTTTTGGCGCATGGGGCGGGGTTGGAGGCGTAACTGTCACTGCTGCAAGGTCGCTGCGCCACTCTGCGCCACGGCTGCTTATGGATGTATAAATCCATGAATACGCTGTGTGCCGAAATGGGTTTTGGCGCACGCGGCTGGCGCAGACTGCCGTACGTGCACTCTGTGCGCCAGCCGCGTGCGCCACTTGTGTGCCGAATTCTATGAATTACCCCCATAGTGTCCACAAAGCTTCAGAAAGCAGCCAGGAAGCACTCTGCCTCCGTAGGAAAGAGTCTGCTACAATGTACCTATACATATGGAAAAATTGAGTTTGGGGGCAATCTGGGATTATAGCGGAACAGGGCACACAAGGGCAGAATGCGGCTGGAAAGAAGACAGCGGCATTTGAACATGACGCAGAGTATGGTGTATGAAGGACACAGACTGGGGTCAGTGCACAGAGAGGGGGCAGTGAAAAACATGATGCTGAGCGGGCACAAGGAAACGCAAAGAGAAGGGGAATCAGGTCAAAGAAGAAGGGCCTATGAGGGGTCTCTCGTATTGATGTCCCTGTGAAATGTGCTCCCAGCAACCACGCAGGTGCCTGGGAGCCTGTCATTCATTAGATTTGAGAGAGCGCGCAGTTTATAATGTATGCAGGGGGGCTGGGCAGTGCAGCTTTGAGCCGCTCTCCGACCCTTCATGAAATGCGCAGCTAACTTTTGAGAATAAGGCGACCTGCGCACTTGTGCAATGAGCACAAATGAAAAAAGTGCATCCTCTGTGCTGGTTCCATTTGCACACATTTTTGAGAATCTGGCCCTGGGAATTCATATGAACCTGGCATTACGCCTTATGTCTGGTCCCAACACTCGAATAAGAGATTTGGAACTCATAGACCACCTGCCATACGGCCTTATCTCTGATCCCACAGCTGGAATCAAAGAGTAGGACTTCATAGTAATCCCTGCAGTAAGTCTTATCAGCGAGGGGGACTTCATAGCCATGTGATCCTAGGGGTATCATGGATAAAATCTTTAATGAGCCAATATACAGGCAAGTAACATAGCATACCAACACATTCCATTCACTATCCTTTGTAGTGGCTCTGCGTTTCTCTCATGTCCTCTCCCCCGTTCATCCGTTCTCCCTCAATGCTTTGACGCGTAGTCAATGAAGCAAAAGCACTCTGCACCAACCAGCATGAAATGTCTGTGAATTACCATGTGGCAAATATATACAGGCTACCAAAGCCTACATTGTTATGATATGTTATTCTCATGTTTTTATATGTTTTGTCACTCATCACTCTAGTGGTCTAACAGCTGAGAGGTTTGTCCAGAAAGTGGTGTATAGTCTACCCGCCAGGTGCAAACATTGAATAGTCTGCGGAGGAGCAGCAAAGTCCACCAGAAGAGCGTAAAGAGGAGCAGAGTTAAATACGCCTGGAAGATATGTACAGATAAGAGAGAGGATGGAAGGTAGGGGTGGAGATTGTGATAGTTTCAATGTCTCTAGTGTCAGTGAAGAGTGATCATAACGTGCCGCTTCTCTGGAAAGGGACGAACTTAATGTTCCAGAGAATGACCATATAACCTGCGATGGCAATTTCTGGTACTCTAAAGGAGTACCGACAATTGTCAGTATGTGGTTGCACGATGGGCTTGAGTTGTGCTCCAGCCTGCCCTTGAAGCATTCAGAGTTGTTTGTTCGTTAGTTGCTACGTTAACCTATCAGAGCCCAGACAGAAGAATGTGGTACGGCTGAGCCAGATGTCAGGAGGGGCAGAGCCCAGAGATGACCTTGTGAATGGTGAGTGCGGTGGACACAGAAGAGGAAGTGTGGACCAGTCTTCAGAGTGCAAAACCTGCATGACCACGTGCATAGAAAAATGACTATTTCTGGGAAGCTCATAGGTCTTGAACTATGTCTCAATTAACACTGCTAGACTTGGTTCATGCAAACATGTGTGACACGTTGAGATTTTGACCTTCTGCTAGCTTTTTGGGCACCCCGATGTTAGCCGAAAACCGGTCATGTGATTTACCTTTGCCCCCCTTCATTGTTCAATGTATTTGCTTTGCATTTAGGACTCAGATAAATCTATCTATCTATCTATCTATCTATCTATCTATCTATCTATCTATCTATCTATCTATATATATAAAAGTAAAAAATTGTTTGTGAGTTTGTGGGTTTGTGGCTTGGCAAAGCGTTGGCGTATGGGACGCAAAGGTGTATGGGAGGCGAAAGGCGAAGGCGTAAGGGAGGCTTAAGTGAGGTGTTTGGGAGACGAATGGACCTGAGAGGCAAAGGTGAAGGCAAATAGCATTCCAGACGTCTCCAAATTGATGATATATTAAGAGGTGCGGCATGTGTGCATTAAAAAATTGCTACAGTTCCCAGTCAGGCTGCCATTCGGTATCACAATCAACAAGGCTGAGAGCCAGTCAATCAAGTGCACTGGTATCAACTTGAAATCTCCATGATTCTCCCACGGGCAGTTTTATGTGGTATGTTCTAGAGTGGGTTCCCCGTATCAGCTGTATATTTTTGTTCCAACTGGAAAACAACACATGTTCATTATAAACAAGCCTTACAACAAACATGTACTTTCCTAATATTGAACTTTAGGTCCACAGTTGTCGGCACCGTCTGCATCATGTCACCCATCATGCTGCTCACGAATCTCCATGTTGTTCTCACGTACAGTTATACGTTTCAGAATAAGTTTGAAGAAGAACAAAAAATTGTGTTGTATAGCCGTTATCTGAAAAACAATTTAAGATATTAAAAAATGCAGTGAATTTTTCTTTTTGTCTTTATTATGGAGCTTTTTCCGAAAAAGTGTAAAGATACCTTAAGGTATTTCTAACAAATAGTATTTATGAGAAAATAAAATCCCGGGCAACACCGGGTATATCACTTAGTTTCCTATAAGAATGTAGTTAGCTCATTATTTCTCCAAATGTTGAACTTCCCCAAATCGCACTTTTAAGGTGTCATATACTTCACTAATATTTTGGGAATACATTTTGATCTGTAAAATTTACTCTTATAAAGTACTATGTGCTATTTATGTTATGTTATATCAACATAACATAACTTTTATGCACACTGTAAACTTCTCCAAATCAAACGTTGAAGGTGCCATCATGATACTTAGCCGAGAGTGAGGGGAGTGGTTTGGGGCCTCTAAAATGTCATCTTTTGGAGTTGTGTACTTTAGTTATGTTGTTACTGGGTTTGTGTGAGGAATAGTGACTCAAGATGTTGACAGGAGATCCCCCACAGTAAGTGGATGCTATTTGGTGAGACACAGTGTCTCTCCATTTCCCATGTGAAAAGAGAGGACTGGGTTATCCACTTGCATTTATCAAGTTCACCAGGATTTGATCAGTGTTTTTAAAAATCAGAGTGGCAAAAGCTCAGTGGTCAGCACAACACAAGAAGTGTGGCACTGGGGCCGCATTGAGTAAAGATGAGCTCTATTTGACGCACTGGCGGTCTGTGCTGCACACTGCAAGGAGCCCTTGGATTGTCTATGACGTGGCATGATGGACAGGAGCAGTAATTGACAGGAAATAGTGTTCACGTTGTTTATTTTTACATTAAAAACTTTGGTTTGCTGCATTGCTCCGTCCATAATTTATGGTGTGATCATTTGCACAGCAACAACACATATTTTATTTTAATGTAGTAATGTTTTTGCAAAACGCGATTGTTGAAAAAAGTGAAACTAATTGATTTTATTCTCTGATGCAATTAAAGATTAGTTTCCAGCGTTGTTACTTTGATTTCTCAGTAATTACAAGTGTTTTCCATCCATTATTCCCTCCCCTAATGTTGGGGATATTTATGGGGCAACAATTGATGCAGGGAATTCTTTCCTTTCCGCAATCAAAAGCGCCACACAAATTTTCCTTTTTTGGTTCAATGTAGTCCTGTCCGGGATTCATATATAAATAGTAGTGTGAGTTCCCTGGACACTATTGTGGGCTAGTCCCCAAAAGAATAATATTGTTTTATTCCAATGAATGGTGTCTGTCTTCAATGATAAACATAATAAGTTTTAAGGAAGTGAGTAACACTATTAAGAGTGAAGCAGAAATGTCCATACATTCCTCCAAATTGGTCAATACAAAAGTGATTTTTAATAAAGTAAATAAACATGATCAATCATCAAATGGGGGAGGGGATAAGTCCCAACACGTTTCGAGAGGTCTGCCCACCCAATCAATAATGGGAAACTATTGTATCAAACAGATCGCCCACAAGACTTGGTTTTTATGGACAAGTTAACTTACATACATATCTCTGGGTGTGTGCTCAGGAAAAGCAGTTTCAACCAGGTAATTTCAGGCAGTCTCCCTCTCAATCATTTTCCAGGCAGTCCCCAGATTTCCATTGGGCAACACCTTATAAACCCATAATCACCCCCAAAAATGTCTACATTATCAGGTGCCAGCTCATTGGTCATTAGTTTTGATTGAAAAATGATTTTTCATCCCCTTATTCAATGGCAAGCCCCTCTCCTTTGATTGGGCCCTTCAGTTTACCAAGCTCAAATTCGAGAGGGGCATGTCATCCCACTTGAAATTAACTTTTCTACACATGTCCATGTTTGCACTTAAAAGTCACAATGTGGCAACATTTTGTAATTTACAGTTAAGCATAATATATATATATATATATACATATATATATATATATATATATATATGTATATATATATATATATATGCCTGAAACGGTCTGCCTATGCCGGATCTAATGAAACATGTCTCGTCTCGGCAAGATGTTGCAAGTACAAATTACTTTTTTTCAGGATTTCTGCATAAATGATAAAAGTCAGAATCACAACATTTTACTCACAGTACTTTCATAAGCTACTATATTCTAACATGTCTGCTTCGTCACATTTTTTGGGAAACTACCATCACATTTCAGATTATAACGCAAGGTCAGATGATTTTTCTGAGAATTACATCATTGGATGGAGCATTCCCTAAGCTTTTAAATGATACTTGAACCTTCAATGTGCAACTTATGGTTCCTGAGAAAATGAACAAAGTATGATTGTCCATCTAATTTATGGCAATCTCTAAACATATATGTATATTTTATCTTCAATTGCACTTTGAGTTTTGTTTCCCCTCCTAACATGGGATCTGGACCATCTGTCTTCTTTGTTGGTTTTTGCCTGCAATCAATCCATTAGCATTGTTTCTCCCAGGTCTAATGGAACATCTGTTTCTTATCTTTGAGCACAGGCCTCAAGCCATCACAAATTCCTTCTTGGTCACTATAGTGGTTTCAAAATGATGTTTTAGATAGATGGAAGATAGGGTGCTGGTCACTGTTTGATTTGTCTGAACAGAAATTGAAGCATTTTATCCTGAACAGAAACTGATGCCAATTCTCCTGAACAGAAACTGATGTTTTTAAATGTTACAGCTTCTTTTACCCATGAGGTATTTTATCTGTTGCATTTTCTTTACATGTGAAAAGAAGCATATGAATTATGGCATTGTGTCATCACAGTCCATCTTTACTTCATAATATACATTTGAATGTTTCAGGCCAGGGAGGTTCACCGCTAAACAATTCCATTACTTTTAGGTTGTAGAATGCCCACATTGTCTCCATGGCATCTTTCTTTGGGGAAAAGTGCACTTTGGGACCTCTGTCACTTGTATTCAAAAGTAGGCCTTTTGTTTTGGGCTTTGTCAATCACATGCAGGGCCCATTTTGTACTCTTCATTTTTAATGTTACCCGCGTTTTGATGTGTGGCAGATATGAGTGAAATATTGCCTTTTTGTCTGTCAGCCACCAGTGTGTTTTCCAATAACAAAAAATGATTTCTGGACTCTTAGGCCCAACGTGGCTAGAGGCAGTTAATTTGATCCTGGGGTTGACTTTAAACCTCACAAGCCCTCCCCCCAGCTCTTTGTCATGTTTACTCCTGGGAAAGAGCAGGGAAGAGTGGGGATTAAGTTGTTGTCAATTCCGCAGATGGTCTAGCGGTTTTGCTGTGGCTTCCCTCCATCTGTGGATTTTCGTTGACATGGAATGGGACTTCTTCCTCCTTTCTCTCCTCTTGGCCCTTTCCTTCCTAGTTTACAGGATCCTTCCTGGACTCCTCCTCTCCTGTTCCCCAGGCTGGAAGGGAAAGCATTAATGTTTTTAAGGAGAGGAGTAAAAAAGAGGTATTAAGTATTTTTGTAGACACTTTCATTCACTGGATAATATTACATATATTGAAAGACATTAATTGTATTTATAGTTCAATGCAATAATTCACACTTTCCTTTTCAATCAAACAATTTTGATGAACATTTCAATTAATTACTCACCTGTTAAATATATTTTTGTTTCCATCTAGGGTTTTGATCTTACCTCACTTCCTCAGATGGCTCCTTTGCTCTGACTTTAGTTGGCTCCTCAAGTACTCTTAAAGTTAGTCTGGGTTGAGAGCTTTTTAACTGATTGATATGGACCCGTTTCTCTTCCATCTGTTTTCCTTTTTGGGATGCGGAAAACAGGTGATATTTTGTCCACAATTTCAAAACTACCACGCCAAGACTGAAGACTTTTCCGTTCCTTGGTCTGGTTTCTCTGGAAATTGTACAGGTAAACCTTGTCACTTACCTCATACTCCTTTTTCATGTCTTCAAATCATAGTACGATTTCATTCCTTCAGCCAACTTCTCCAAGTTGCGCCAGTCATAAGGAAAAGCGTGCTGGATGTGCTTCCTTATATTCTCAGTGTACTCATGAGTAGTGGACGTGTTGATCAGCATCTGCTCCTGAGTTCTGAAGAGCAGATTCTGAGGTAACAACATTTTTTGTCCTGTCATAAGCTCAAATGGAGACATTTTAGATGCAGAAGATGGTGTAGACCTAATAGCCATCAGGACAAGCGGTAATCGAATGTCCTAACTGGGTCTACAGTCTGCCACAAACTTCTTCAATATGCTTACAATTGTCTTATTGTATCTCTCAACCCCTCTGCTCGATGATAGACGGTAGCCGATGTTCAGTTTTCTTTTGATCCCTAGAATCTCCCACATATTGGCCATCACTTCACTAGTAAAATGGCTTCCTTGCTCTGACACAATCCTTTGCGGGAGGCTAAAATGAGAGAAGATGTTGTTGATCATTAGTGCGGTAGCTGTCTCTGCCTTACAATTTGGGGCAGGAAGACATTCTGCCCACTTTGTAAACAAATATGTTACAGTCAAACTGTACTTGTTTCCTCTAGAGGAGCGAATCACTGGCCCAATGAAATCGATTTGCAAATCTGACCATGGCAGTGTCATTCCCTTTTTTTGCAGGGGAGCTCTGTGTGTGGGGGAATTTGGCTGAAATTGTGTACACATACGAAACCCCTTCAGATATATGATGAGGTTCTGGCCCATGTGTGACCAGTATGCAATATCACGCAAGATTTCCAAAGTCTTGTGAAAACCCCTCTGACCAGCAGTGCCCATGTATTAGGTGTGATTCAGCAGCAGGCTCCGGAATGAGGTAGACACCACCCAATGGTCACATCCAGATACAGATCTCCGTACCAACAAAACATCTTGCATTCAAAACATTTTGGAAACTGTCATCAACAACCAGAGATCCTCTTTACCAGCATAATCTGATTCTGTTAGAGGAAAAATCATGGGGTCTTCAATGTGTTGGTAGAATTTTGCAATAAAAGGGTCCTCTTTTGGTGCAGTGATCAAATCTTTACTCCACTAAGCAGTTGAGAGTTCACTGTTGGCACAAGTTTGAGACCTGGTGAAAGCAGTGACTTCGATTTCACCCAGCAGGGATTACGTATTTATGAAATCCTACTGCAGAGCTCTGGTTTTAGCCAGCTGGTCAGCCAGGTCGTTCCCTGTGGGGTTCTGGACCTCATATATTGTGGTGGCTTGCTCTATTACCCAACCGAGGGTCCTGCGCTAATGTAAATTGCAAATAGTTGGATAATTATATATTTGTGAAGAGCATGGAAATAGGTGGACTAAAAAGATATTCAGAGGATAGTCACTCCAGCAACTTGCACCTGGAACGAATCCTGGCAGCAGGCCAGGCATTGCACTCGTATTGGCTTGGAGGGTGGGCAGTGCATCACACTTAAAATGCACTTTGTGATTGTGGGATTCTGTTTGATTGAATAGTTTTCCATTATTGATTGGGTGGGCTGACAAAGTAGACCCCAAGCATTGTCTTACCAAATAATGATAAATGAATTCTTACATAGCCAAATTACAAGGGGTGATTTTGTTGAAATTCGAAATTAACAACATTGCTTCCAGAGTGGAAACAAATATAGTCTGTAAAGTAATTGGGTACTCTTATTTATTTTTGCCAACCCCATGAATTCCCTAAAGGGAGGGGTGTATTAAAAACAAAATTCCCTACTACTTCCCATTTCGCTTTACCATGCCTTAAACCAGAGAGGTTGCAAATGACCAACGGAATACCAGGGTTCTTGTATGCTGGGACAGTGTAAGGTAAACTTCCAGACAACCAACCAGATAAAAAGCAATCCTCTAAGGAAAAAAGCTTGGTGCATCTTTTTGCAAGGAAAACAAGATGTATTTTGTAAACAAAAAGGAAAGCAGTGAAACAGGGTGCGGTAGAACCCAAATGACACGGAGCCCGCTCTCTGGGTTAGTTGAAAGAATGCAAGTAGTTAAACAGCAAATCATCGTCACTCGTGACGCAAATAGTATACAGTGTTATCCCACCACCCTCATTGGCTACCACCTATATATATACTTCCTGTCTCCTATAGTCTCTTGACCGATTGGTCACATCTTTGGCTACCCCTGCCATCTAACACGTAGTCTTTTATGCCATCACGTTGGTTCCCCGCTACCTTATTGGCAGTTTACGTGAAACGTTATCCTTCCCATGGGCCTAGTCACATGGCATGCACCTGGTGGCTAACATGAGCTCAACTAACACTTTTGAGGTCAAACTGACCCTTGAGAAGAAATAAGAGCTTCTCTTGATCCCAGACATACGGTCGCCCTAGTAAAGCCTACTTGTCGCAGGGCTGCATTTTTTTACCTTCCCTCTTGCTCCTCTGGGTACAAATCACAGGATGTTTCGCTCCTTACTCACTGCTTATCGGCAGCCCCTCCTGGGAGATCCTCTGGGGCCTCTTGGAGACCACACTAATCAGTCACATTGTGAAGGATTTAGATGTCTTGTTTGTGGGCATCTGGCAGTACAAAAGGGACCACCATTATTCTCGTGGGCGCAAGTGCACTAGATCTAGATCAATATCTCTGGGTTTGCGCTCAGGAAAAAAGACATCAAGGCTCAGGTCATCTTTCAGGTACAGGACAGGCACCATCATAATCCAACAACAGTCATGGATATTCTCCAGGCTCAATCCCTCTATTTTGCCTCTCATGGTTTCCTCAAATAATTTCATCAGCAGTTTGTGTATTTCATTTATTTTGTATAGCGCACCTGGCCCGAGGGCATCCGGGCGTATCTCTTCGGTTACATGGCAGATGAACATAAACATAATATATAGGTTAACTGGCAGATTAGCAAGTAATAAAATATGGGGTAATATACATTAAATGCAAGTATAAGGAAAATGTACAGCCGTAAAGGAGGAGACAAGCAGAGCCTATCGCAAACACCAGGTATGTACAAGTTAGGATGAGGCAAGCGAGTTGGCAGGATATGTACACAAGCAGCTTTATACACTGAAACAGCAAGCACAGGTGGTGGCTATGTGCATGTTAGGGCGAGGTCTTGGGCAGACTGCCATGCTTTAGCCTTGCTCTTGAAGGCAGGGAATGAAGGTTCATCTCTAAGAGGGTTGGGGAGAGAGTTCCATAGTTTCGCTGCAAGGACTGGGAAGCTGATCCCGCCTGATCCTTGTAGCTTAAAGCAAGGAATGGACAGGTAATTGGATTGGGCAGATCTGAGGCATCTGTTGGAGGTGTGGTAAGCAAATCTGCAGGCCAGGTAGTTGGGTGCTTGGTTAGCGAGGCATTCATGCATGAGGGCAAGTGTTTTGAGTGAAACTCTTTGTGATACTGGAAGCCAGTGAAGGCTCCTCGTAGTGTCAGAGATGTGATGGTTCCTAGGGATGTTTAATGCGGCTCTGATGGCATTATTTTGGATAATCTGTAATTTGTTGAGATTACATTGGTTTGTGCCCAAATAGAGGGTGTTGCAGTAATCGATTTTAGACATAACCAGGGTCCTGGCTAAAGTAGTACAGTTGGCTGGTGTGAATAAAGGTCGGCAGGCAGTGATGAGTTTACAAGTGTAGACTGCAGCGAGGATACTGCGTTGGTTTGTCTAGAAAGAGATAGTGTGGAGTCTAGATATATACCTAATGTTTTGGTGTTATTTGTAACTTCAATGATGTTACCATCAATGATGAAAGATTTGAAGGACGGGTCTAATTTGTTAAGTCTCTGTTGGGAGCCGAAGAAGAGAAGCTTTGTTTTTTCATCATTCAGACAAAGTTCATGTTGAGCCATACAGGCTTGGATGACTAGGTAGATAGTGTTTACGGCTAATGTGTCAGCTCTGCGGTCGCAGGTAATGGGAATAAGTATCTGGGTGTCATCCGCATATTTTGTTTAGGTGACACAGAGATAATCCAAGACATTGAACAGTTATTTCGTAAACACGTTGTAGAGTGTAGGAGAAACACACGATCCTTGCGGTACCCCACATGGTACTGGTGATGGTTCAGCAGCTGCAGTAGGGGAGAAGCCCCTCATTGATCTGTTATTCAGGAATTAACTGATCCAAGCAGTGGCTTTGTCTGAGAAGTGGGAGGCTGATTTGAGGTGGTGACAGAGGATTTGGTTGTTTACCAAGCCGAACACTGCTGATAGATGGAGGAGCAGAAGGGCCAACTTGCCTTTATATTTTAGGTCTTCAATCTGGGTTTTGAGGCCAATAAGAGCAGTTTCTGTACCGTGACGGGTACGGAAGCCAGATTGTCTAAGGCCAAGAAGTTTGTTATTTTCCAGATAGTCTTGGATTTGCAGGTAGGATGCCTGATCCAAGATTTTTAACAGGAAAGGCACAGTGGTGATAGGCCTGTAATTTGTGGGTATGCTAGCATCTAATGTAGGTTTTTTAAGCAATGGGATGACCCAAGCATCCTTCATGTTTTCTGGGACAATACCAGTGCTAAATGATGAATTTATAAAGGCAGTGATGAATCGGGCTAAGCTATGTGAGGCCTCCTTAATAAGCAGGGCATAGATCACCCTGTCAGTTCGAGGGTTTGCGATTATTGATGATATTTTCAACTTGAGTAGTAGAGAGGGGTGAGAACCTGAATGGCTTATGAGTGTGAGGACTAGGTTTAGATCTGTCATACTGGGACTTGTTTTGGGAGTCCATCTGGAGGGAGATTTTTTTGTCGTTCATTTTGGTTTGAAGTGTAGCCTTCTGAATGTTGGCACACCAGGTGCTATCTTTGGTACACATATCAGGTGGGGTAACCAGGGTTTCCAATTCTTTTAGGATCTTAAATAACTCTTTAGTGTTGGATTTGGCTTGTAGGATTCGCTTATTATACGTGTCTTTTTGGCCTGGAGGATGGCCTCTTTGTAGTTCCGGGTGGCTAAGGCGAGGCTCGCTTTGTTCATTTGAGAGGGATTGCTTTTCCAGCAGGCTTCTAAGTTTTGTTTTTCTTTCCGAAAAACTCTCAGCTGAGGTGTGAACCAGGAGTTGAGTTGAGCATGTGGTTTAGGTTTCCTAGATTTAATGGGTGCAATGATGTCAAGGGCTTTTAGCATGGTCTGATTGAATGTGTCTGCTAGGACAGTAGGATCAGTGCAAAAGGAGGAGTGTTCGTTGAGAGTTGGGAGGAGAAGTGGGAGCAGTTTTTCACATGTTATGACTCTCTTATTTCTTGTGCATATTGCGGGAGCTATGTCCTGTGTAGCAGGAGAACTTGAGACAATGTTTTTACAGGGATGCTTAAGGTGATTAAGTGGTGGTCAGTCCAGGCACATGGTTGGTTAGTCTCAATATTGATATTACAGTCTAAGTCTGCTAACCAGTCAAGGGTTCTGCCCTTGATGTGTGTAGGTTCGGTGATGCGTTGTGCAAAGCCTAAGTTAGATAGTATGTTAGTGATATCGACTGCTGTGGCATCAATAGGATCTTGGAAATCAAGGTTGATAACTTGCGATTTGGTTTTGGTGTTGTCAGCAAGGATGTAGGATATATCTTCGGCAAATGTAGATATACGACCGGGAGGCCTATAGATGAGGTGAATTGTGATGGTTTGGTTAGGTGATGTGGCAAGTTTCACAGACAGTTGCTCTGCTGATGGAGTCTGTTGAGTGGGGGAGATAGGGAGAGTGATCGAGTTTTTGAGAATGAAGGCAGTGCCACCTCCTTTAGTTTGGCTGGTGTTGCGATTGTTTCTGATGATGGTATATCCTGTGGGGATAGCCAGAGATAGAAGTGGTCCTGAGGGGGCATGGAGCCAGGTTTCTGTAATGGCGATGAAGTCAAGGTCATGTGTTGTGATTAAGTCAGCCAAGTCAAGTGCGTGAGCAGTAAGGGACCTGGCATTAATCAGTGCCCCCTTGAAGGCGGTCTTCTGTGGAGAAGGGGTGCTTGAATTAAGTTTGGTAGTTGTGGATATGGTGGGTAGTGTAGAGGTGACAGCTCCTGGAATGTGAACTACAAGGTTGGAATGCTTGGTATTGCTGGTGTGGCAGTGAGGAGCATGCAGGAATTTGGAGCCGAGTCTAAGGTTCCTTAGATATAGTGAGCATGGTTGGTTAGGAGTAGGTTTGGTAGCAAGGTGTTCGAGCCAGAGGGCTGGTGAATTAAGGTAGGGGTTGGCTGTGGATGGTAATGAGTCCAGTGCTGAGAAAGGGTGGTTCTGCATGATGGTAGGGATGGCAAAGATGTGCCGTTGTTAATTCAGGTTGGAAGGCATGATGTGCCAAAGGTGTGTAATGCAGGGGAGCAATGGGAGAGTATGGGTAGTGGTAAGTGGTGGTTCAGACGGACGGGCACTAAGGTATAAAGTAAGTGACCATGTCAGGTATAATAACTTAAGAATGAATGAAGGTGTGAGGCGGTTAGTATTGTTATGTATGTGATGCCAATACATAGTGACGAGTGCTGACACAAAAGGTATAGAGGTATTCAGATAGTAGAAGACGCTAGATAGTAGTTCTGATAGTGTTGTGCAGGTGCAGTAAGCACTACAAAGTACGCTGGTCTAAGGCGGGGTGGGGTGAATCAGAGTGGCTTGACAGGAGGGCATCCAGGCAGAATTGTGGGATAAGATCACCCAGTGGAAGGACTGAATAATAAGTGCATAGTTCCAACCCAGGTAATTTCAGGCAATCTCCCTCTCATTCATTTTTCATGCATTCCCAAGATTCCAGTTGGGTGACACCTTATAAACCCATACCCATACCCCCAAAATTGACTAAAGATTAGTTGCCAGCTCATCAGTCATTAGTTTTGATTGGACAACTATATCCCATCCCTTATGTGAAAACAAAATCAAAATATCCAAGCTGAGTAGCCCAAAAGGAAACACACCGAACATGGGTTACAAAGGAACATACAAAGTACTTTATTTTATACTGAATCCAGTCACTAAGAACAGAGCAAAAATCAGATAGCTATTGGCCCTCAGTACAACACAACGAACTCCAGCGTGGTTCAATGTGTTCAGTGAGAGACGCTGTACATTAGAATGCATTGGCTTTTTATACTTTTTGTGAGCACGATGTCCAGTCCCACTTTGGGTTAATATTCCACTAATATATCACCGATCTAGGGTTCATGCCAAGTCTTGCACATCCGCATATAACTGGTTTGCTTTTAATACATATATCAACAAGCCTATACGGCAACTGTGTATTCTGGGATTTTCCATGTAGGTCTTCTTAAACATTGATACAATGTAGTTAAACAAGTGTTCTACGTTCAGTATTTGAATACATTGGGCCTCATTACAAGTACTCCGGTCCGGAATTAACACTGCCGGTAAAACCATACCGGCACCGTTTCCATGTCCGCGCAATCATGACCCGCGGCCCCGGTAATAGCACCACCCTAAACCGCCACCGCGGAAATAGGGTTCCCCTTAAGTCCGTCTGCACGGAAACCCCTCCGTTACCGGCAACACTAAACACCGTGAGCATCACAACTAGCGCGGACACGGAAATACCGGGAAAAAAATGGCGAAAATACCGTGATCACGGTGGCGGAAACGCCGCCACCGCGAACATGGCGTTATACACTGCCTGCTGAACTGAATCAGGGCACAGGTGCACCAAATCAGCCCAGCTGGACCTAGCAGGCCACTGGGAGCCTACAAAAGGGCCACACCCAGCCCAACACAACACAGAACCATGCAGGCAGCAGGTCTAGTAGCACTGGGACTGGGCCTACTCAACCAACAGGCAGTGCTGCACATGGTGGCAGTAATGGCGCAGAGGAGGAGGCGTAGGCGGAGGAGGCGCAGGCGGCAACCAGCCAACCCTGCAGCTATGGCAAACCCCATTGCCCAGCCAGCCCGACCCCGCCGCCAGCCACCAATACCACGCATCAGGGCCTCACCCTGGAACCTCACCCCAGGACAGATCCACACCCTATACCGGCTGGACCGTCCAACAATCCTGCACATCACCGCCATGATTGAGGACAACATCAGCAGCCTAATTGACACCCCCACCGCCATCCCCCCCCTCTTGAAGGTTGTCTCAGTTCTGCATTTCCTTGGCACTGGCACCTATCAACACACGGTTGGTGAGCTGCACGGCATATCACAACCGTGTTTCTCAAAAATCCTGGTACAGGTACTGGATGCCCTGTTGCGCCATGTGTCGGAACACATAGCCCTACCCCGCACCCTCCCCGAGGTCATTGCCACCAAGTTGGCCTTCCATGCCATAGCAGGCATGCCAAATTGCATAGGCGCAGTTGACTGCACCCACGTCGAGCTGACAGTACCACATGCAATTGAGGCGGTGTTCCGCAATAGAAAACAGTATCACTCTTTGAATGTCCAGATGGTTTGTGATGCCATGCAACTGATTACACACTGCTGTGCACGTTTCCCAGGCTCATCACATGACTCAATGGTACTGCGGTACATGGAACGCTATGCCGGACAAAGCACATGGCTATTGGGTGAGTACAGCTGACGATGCTACAACCCTGTCGGAGTGGTGTGTGTGTGTCCAGGCCAATGAGCATTGTGAGTGTGCCGCTGTGACCGCACATGCATCACCCCCCTTCCATCTACCAAATACACAGCGGATGCCAAACATCATGAAGGAAGACATGACAGGGCACCACAATGTGCCCGTGAACACGCTGCCACAGCCAATCCCGTCACTGTCCCATTAACCCTGTGCCACTGCAGACACCCACCCTCAATTGAAACACTGCCCCAAAAAGCACGGGAGGCGTGTAAATGAGACGACGTGTATTTACTACTTCCGTACAGTGGAGTCACTCTGCCATGTGTGGACAGCACTGCACCATGACATGCACACAATCAAATTTCACCCGCAGGGCGCAGTAAACATGCAAGTTAATGTGTAGGCCCATATGCAGTCAGCGACATACCTCGTGATGGCCGAAACATACCTCCAGACACTGCATGGTACATATGCATGAATGAATGATGATACAAGAATGCACAGCAGCAGATGAGGACATGATGCCACAAACACTGACATGTTCCCCCATCTACATCCCATGTAGGTGATGCGGGATATGCACTCACGCCATGGATGATGACACCTGTACGGAGACCAAGGAACAGGCATGAAGAGGCATACAATAGGGCACATATCCGCACACGTGGAATGATTGAGAGGACATTTGGACTGCTGAAGGCCCGTTTCCGCTGTCTGAGCAGATCTGGCGGATCACTGCTGTTCAGCCCAGTGAAGACGGGCAAAATCACGCTCGTATGTGCCATGCTGCACAATATATGCCTGCGCAGGAACATCCCAATGCCACCAGACGCAGATGAGGAAGATGGGGATGGGGATGGAGATGGGGATGGGGATGGGGATGGGGATGGGGATGGGGATGGAGATGGGGATGGGATGGCACCGCCTCCCCCTGGGGGTCCACATGATGGCCAGAGAGCACGGGATGCCCTGATTCGCATTTACTTTTGAGTCACAGCACATTCACAGAAATGCACAAACATGGTGACGACAATGAATTAATAGTTGCACTGCCAAATAAATGATCAATGTCCACACATGTATGTCTTGATTTGAAATGGTGATGTATTGATGTGATAACAACAGGGAAGAAGGTGCATTGGTTAGGGAAGCTGTACACCCGGGGCGACCCACCACCCAAACGTGCCCACCCCCACCCAGAGCCCATTGTCCAAACCCCCAAAACTACCTACCCCACCACCCAAACGTGCCCACCCCTCTCACACCCTTGTAGTCCACATGTGTCCTGCACTGCCCCACACACATGCCATCACTTCCGCGTGCGCTTCTGTGCCTGTGCAACCTTGCCCGAAGGACCCGTTAGCCTACTCGAGCGCCTCCTTGGACTGGCAGTGGTGGAGCTGGATGGGGTGGTAGTGTTTGATGGGCCAGAATCTGGGATTGAGGGCATCCGTGCCAGATTTGCCTGTTGGCCAACCAACATGGCCTCTACAAGCCTGGAGGTGTGGTCGTTGCCCTCCCGCACATGGCGTGCAAGGGTCACTATGGTGCTCGCAAAGCGTCCAATGGACCTCGACAGGCGACGCACTGAGGCGCTGTAGCTCTCCCTCTGCAGCCTGGATTCCTCTAGCTGCCTCTCCACCAGCTGGGTGAGGGTAGCCTGCTGGTCCTCCATCCGCTGCATGCGGGCATTCAGTTCGGCCATGGATGGGGTGGGCGACCTCATGGGACTCCCCAGTGAAGTGGGGCTGAACCCCAGCTCATGGAAGGAGCCCAGGTCTTCCAATGTGGGCATCTCCCCCTGTGGCCCCGTTTCCGAGTGCTCTTGCGGGGCACTGTTATCACTGCAGGCCGCCCCCTCTGCAGTGCTGCTGCCTTCGGTGTTGTGTTGGGTGTCCATGATAGGTTCCCGTGGCACCTGTCTAGACTCAGCCAGTGTGGAGACGGTGGGGATGTCGGGGGTGGTGGTGTGCCGCACATCTGTAGTGGCTGGTAATGTGGCCAGAGGTGCAGAACTGCCGGCAGCATCCTCCTGTGTGGTGGCAGTGGCTAGTGTACTTGCCGATGCAGATTGGCTGGCCTGTTGTGCAGTATCACTGTCACTTGAAACGGCTGTGGGGACACAAAGGGCATGCAATTAGTGTTGTTGTGGTGGCAGATGGGTGCATCACATGCGTCATTAAGATTGTACATTGAATAGTGTTAGTCACATCCATCTGATTGCTGGTGTCTGCATTCAGTGATATTGGTTGCCATACGGATCATGATGGGTCCTTTGGCCCACACATGCACTGCCTGGGGGGGGGGGGGGGTTGTTAATGGGTCCTTTGGCCCACACATGCACTGCCTGGGGGGGGTTGTTAATGGGTCCTTTGGCCCACACATGCACTGCCTGGGGGGGGGGGGGTTGTTAATGGGTCCTTTGGCCCAGTACTCACAACTGCATATTTACATGTGGCATTCATGTTTGGGCACTTACCGGCATCTGCAGGTGGGCTCACTCCTGCCTCAGCCTGCCCAATCCCATGGATTCCCTCTAGGTGGAGGACGCTGCTGCAACGCTCCTCCCATGCTTGCAGCCTCAGTGGGGAAGGGGGTCCTCCGCCTGTCCCACTGCTGCGTTGGCGGTGCGTGGAAATGAGGTTGCGTACCCTCAGCCTCAGGTCGTCCCAACGCTTGTGGCAGTCCTTCACGCTCCTCACTGCCACGCCCACGGCGGTGCACTTGCGTGCAGCTTCGGCCCACACCTCCTTCCTCCGCTGCTGTGTGGCACGCCGTTGGTCGGCGCTGAACAGCATCTCAGCATTGTCCACAATGTGCTCCACCAAGACGGTTAGCTCCGCCTCGCTGAAGCGCTGTTTGCGCTGCCTCTGAGCAGGAATCCTGGCAGACATGCTGGTGGTCCCTTTTGGCTTCTCAGAGTTAGGATTGTGCTTGTGCTGGCTCTGGATGGCAATGGATTGTGCTTTTATATGATGGCCGCCTCTCTGTTTCCTGTTTTGGCGATCATGGTATTTCCGGTTCCGTGTCCGTGGTGGCGGAGGCGGAAACGGGTTTAGCGCCACTTGTGGCTTCGTTATTTCCATTTCCGTGGGGTTTTCCGTGACGGCGGTAACAACGTTTCCGAGTCCGTGTGGTGCGCGCGACCGACAGCGTGTAATCGGACGGTTTTTCCGCAACCTTGCGGACACGGAAACGTTTTTACCGCCGTCACGGATTTTGCACGGTCCCGGACTGGCAGGTTGTAATGAGGCCCATTGTCTTTATCGTATACTCGTGAATTAGTTTCAATGCACACAAATCCTTCACACACAGATCAAGACGGCCATGTTGTATTTTGGAATGACATCGTCCACCATTTTAACTCACAGGGTGACTTTACAAAGCGAACCTAAAATGGCGGATTGACCTAAAATGGCGGCTTACATTGATTTTAAGGTCAGGACCTTGCAACACGGATTCCTTCGCAAGCGACTTACGAGCAGCTTGGCATAGGCAATATACATATATTTATTGCAATAGGAGGCACGATATAATTTCTCTTTTGACAAACCCTCCTTTTGGCCTATGCCAAGTGCTAAAATTACTTTGGATCTCCTTGCAAATAACTCCATGCATCATCGTCCATGCACCCTGAATCGCTGTCGGAAATATCTATTGCCATTAGGTAATTCGCAAAAATTTCTTTCAACACATATTCTTTGGAAGTTTTATCTGGGGCATACACTTTATGTCCTATCGAACCTATCGCTTGTGCGCAACATCCCCCTAGCATCGAGCGTATACCAGGTAGACACTGACTACAGCAACAAAGAAACAACAGGATTCCCAAAATAATCAGCAAGACCGAAAGTACCTTCCAACCCCAAGATCGCAAGAAGTCCCAGAACCAAGAACTAAGATCCCAGTTTCCCTCGGGAACATGCACTTCTGAACTAAGGATGTACAGATTCTGTATTGCCTTGAAGATGGTTGGGGAGGAATCTGGCACGAAAACACAGCAAGCGGACCCCACTAATTTACACACACCACCACGTTCAGCCAGAATGACATCTATTGCCATCCGGTTTTGAAGTGCTACTAGTCTTATCGCCTTCTGTTCTAACGTCATATTATAGAGTATGTCCATGGTCTAGTTGATGGTTCTCTCCAGTACTCTCGCTAGTTTTTTGATATCCTCTGAATTCGCTATCTACCCCCAAAATGGCACAACTGATTTTGCTATATCTCGCGAGATTTGTGCTGGGGTGTCACCATTCTCGTCCTGCCATGGACGTGCCTTTGAAACTTCTTTTGTACTAGCTATAAACACCCCAGGTAACAGGATCCCTAAATAACAGGTTCCCTGCCAAACCCTGGTCAACGCTGGGAATGCTAAATTACCGCAGACAAAGTAGACAGGTTCGCCTACATACAAAGGTCTGTTTTCCCCAGTCAAATTTGCAACGTTGGCACAACCTAGAAAATCTCCCATTGACTGAGTTCCATTCCTCTGTATGCAAAAAGAAACTGAATCGGGGCTATGATTAACAGTGTAAGAAGGAAGCATGGCATCCTTATTGCCTATTGGAGCCATCTTAAAGGAAATCAAAGATTGGAAAGGACGAGACAGTTTATCAGAAGGCCTAATAGAAGCAACGTTAGGTTTACTCCTGTTTGCGAAAAGCAAGCATCCCAGGGGAGTCAAAACACGTTTCTCAAAACTATTTAAATTGGTGCCACTAAAGTTCCCTAAGATGCTATCATTCCAACGGCCAAAGAACAATGCTCTAAGAGAGGCATAGCAAGCAGTTGTCAGAGGTAAAGGAGGAATATACCAACCTAACCCCTTATCCCCGTGTTGCGGTAAATGTGAGCAGCCCCAAAAGTTAGACTTATTAAAAATGGCATGCGTAGAATTCATGATAAGTAGTAAAGTATTATTGTGGTACCTTTGTCTACGCTGAGAGTCCCTAGGGGACAGAGTATGCAAATGTACAAAGGAAGTAGGAACAGCAGGTATACTTTCAGTGGGCAACAAGGATTCTAAAGGATGCATTTCCTCAAGGTACCACAATCCTAAGATAGTGACTATTATAAACCCAAATATCATTATAAACAGCAATACGTTTTCGGGGCCCAGGCGTTTTGTCCATTGTCCCGGTTGGTCACCCCCTTATTTACAAGTCCCATACGAGCGTTAGTGGTGGCAGGCATTGTAGTCTTCAACGGATACCCCCAATGTTCGTTGCTGGCGACCTCCCAGTCGCGCGACTTCTTAGTCCTTCCACAACCCTAGCCAACAGAATCTCATTTCTCAAATTTGGGCAAAAACAAGCCCTCGATGATCCTTTTCTTCTTCGAATGCACAGCCAAACCGTGCCGTAAGTCTAATTTCTTGGACGCAGATTGTACCTTGCTTTCCCGGTACTGATTGATCCGGAAACAATATGTCGTCACTTCCTGTTGGAAGCAACGTGTCACAGACAAGTGAAGATGCCAAATTTGAAACAGCAGTTTCCGGATGCAAAACTTTTGGAGAGTGTGGAGACAAAATGGCGGCTTCCCCAAGCCTCACGGGCTCAGAGAGTTTCTCCAACACACTCTCAGTGCTACTTACTGCTTTGGGATCATTGGTTGCAGCATTAGCAAGGGGTTCTGTTTCTTCTGTAAAGTGTGGCACTGGGTGAGGAAGTTTATTGACGTGGGACGCTTGGATCCAGTTCTTTCTTCCAGAGACCCGCACCGCTGTTTGGGTGACCAACAGGACCTGGAACGGCCCACGCCAGCGAGGCGCAAGGCATGAAGAGCGCTCAAATGCCTTGATGAGCGCCCAACTCCCAGGCCGTATACTGTGGCCTGGGCCCTCGTATCGCACAGGTAAAGCTTTTTGTACCTGGTGATAAATCAAATACAGGTATTTAGTCAACTGGCTGCAATAATCTGAAAGTAATACATTTTCAACATTTCTCAATGAATTGCATTTAGGAAGGTTCCAAATATTGGCAGGTCTCCCCATTACCACCTCAAATGGAGAGAGCCCAGTCTTAGTTTGAGGGGTTGTAGGCATAAATAATAACACGATCGGTAATGTGTCTGGCCATTTTAGTTTGGTGCCGGCACACGTCTTAGCGAGCTTGTTCCTGATGATACCTTTGTGTCTTTCTACTAGTCCGGCACTCTGAGCATGTCTGGCCGAATGGAACCGTTTGTCAATTTGTAATGCCGCACATATCGGCAGAATTACAGCAGCGACGAAATGTGGACCATTGTCTGACCAGATAACTCTTGGTAGCCCGAACCGCGGTAAGTATTCCCTTAACATGGTTTTTGCAGTAGTCATGGCTGTAGCATCCTTAACAGGGAAAGCCTCAACCCATTTACTAAAAGCACAGATGACCACCAGTACATATTTCTTATTGTCACATCGTTCCATTTCAATAAAGTCAAAGTGGATAACTTCAATGGGGACAGAGGGTGGCCCAAAACTTCCCCTTGGAGTTACTGTCCCCTTTCTCACATTGTGTTGTCGGCAAATCATGCAATCTTGGACGTAGCGCTGGGCAATTTTCCAAATTTTGTAATTTACCCAAACTTTCTCTAACATTTTTGTCATCTTCTGGGCACATACATGCATAGGACCATGGGCCATGATGACCATCATCATTATATACGTGTCAGGGAGTAGCCATTTCCCTTCCGCTATATCCTCCCAACACCCATCATCATCAAGTTTCCCCAAGCCTTCAGCCCACCTCTTGGATTCTTCTAACGTGGCATCCGCTTGGATATCCCGTACAGACCCAACACCCTCATCCATTGCATAAGCATTTACAGTCTCCCTTGAAACATACATCTCCGTTAGGGGATCAGTAACAGTTCGTCTAGCTATTCGATCAGCAAAAGCATTCCCTTTCCCTATATCATCTGTAATCTTTCGATGTGCTGCACCTTTCATAACTGCTAACTGAGTAGGGAGCGGAAGCGCTGAGAGTAGTTGTACTATTGGGGAGCCATGTTGGATTTTAGTGCCGTGTGAAGTTAGGAACCCTCTCCCTGACCAAAGTCTCCCAAAGTTGTGAACCACCCCAAAGGCATACTGACTATCAGTATATATTTACTACAAGCCCTACGGAAAGTTCACAAGCTCGAGTCAATGCTATAATTTCGGCGGCCTGCGCAGAATTATGCGTGATTCTCTTAGTTTCCATGACCGTGCTTAATGTGGTGATTGCATAAGCAGCTGTGCATGTACCATCCGGAAGTTTGAAGCAAGAGCCATCACAGAACAGCTCTCCTTGCAGATTATCCAAAGGAGTGCCTGTCAAATCAATTCTACCCTTTGTCTCTTGTTCGGTAGTATACAGACAGTCATGTGACTCTTCATCGCCACAAGTAGTATCTTGCGGGAAAGGTAGGAGTTCAGCCGGATTAAGAACACAACACCTCTTAATTTGAATGTGAGCAGCAAACAAGATCAATTCATATCTTGTCAACCGTGCAGAAGTGAGGTGTTGCGTTTGGGTTCGGTTCAGTAGAACATCTACAGAGTGAGGCACCATCAGGGTTAGATCATGGCCCAGGACCATTCCCTCACTCTGTTTTACAGACGCAGCAGCAGTAGCAACAGCTCTCAAACATCTTGGCAAAGCACATGCTACAGGATCAAGGGCGGAAGAAAAGTAACCGCACGGCCTATTCTTCCCTCCATGTTCCTGCGTTAATACAGCCAAAGCACATCCATCACATTCATGCACAAACAACACAAAGGCCTTTTCTTAGTTTGGTGTGCCCAAAACTGGTGCAGAGCATAATGCAGTCTTAAGCAAGCCAAACGATTGCTGGTGTTCCGCGTTCCACGGCAATGGCGGAGAAATGCCCTTCTTTTTCAAAGCCAACATCGGTTTGATCACTAGTGAAAAATGTGGGATCCACAACCTACAGTATGAAGCCATACCTATCAAGGCTCTAACTTCCTTCTGTGTATTTGGGATAGACATGTCAGAAATGTGTTTTATTCTTTCAGGTGTCAATCTTCTTCCCTCCTTTGACAGGAGATAGCCTAAATAGGCGACCTCCTGGCAACAATATTGACATTTTTTAAGTGAAGCTTTGTGACCATGCTTAGCTAGATGGATAAGCAATAGCACAGTGCCCTCCTTACAGGCGCTCTCAGAGTCAGCAGCTAAGAGCACGTCATCAACATACTGAAGCAATGTACAAGTAGAGGGCAATTCAAGGGTATCAAGTTGTTCTTTCAAAGCCCTACTATAAATGCTAGGACTCTCTGTGTACCCTTGAGGTGCACGAGTAAATGAGACGAGCGTCCCCCTAAGGTGAACGGGAACAAGTATCTACTATCCTTGTGTATAGGAATACTAAAGAAAGCATTCTTTAGATCCACCACACTAAAGTAAGTAGCTGTAGCTGGAATCATATAGGAATACTAAAGAAAGCATTCTTTAGATCCACCACACTAAAGTAAGTAGCTGTAGCTGGAATCATGGTTAGGATTGTCGTTACATCAGGCACAATTGGAAATTGTGGAGTGACGACTTTATTATGGCACATAAATCAATTATGAAACGGAATGGAATTGCATTATCGCCTTTCTTGCACACGGGTAAAATCGGACTATTACACAAACTTCCCGAAATTTCTTCAATCACCCCGCGATGCACAAAATCAGAAACAATGCATTTCAAAGCTCGCTCGCCCTCAACTGAAATCTTATACTGGGGAATGCGTGGCAGCTCAATTCCGTGTTTCAAAACTATCTTAACAGGTTCAATCTGTAAAACACTGACATCATTGTCGTCAACAGCCCACAAGCTCTCTGGTACATTAATGAATTCTGGCGGCAAAGGTCTAGTCAAGAATTGCGAGACAGAAAATTGCTGTGGTGATACCGTCAAGCGCACTCTATCAGAAGAACAATAAATCACTGCATTTAATTCTTTTAACAGATTCAACCCCAGCAAGTTCTCTCCACAATTCGAAGTCAACAGAAATTGACAGTGGTCCGTAAAGGGACCCAAAGAAATGGGTACCGGCGAAGAAACCGGACAACCAACTGATGTGCCAGAAAACCCTACAGGGACATTGGTTTGCCCTGACAGTGGAATGTTTGGAACCCGCAAATTATCAATGGAACACTTCTGTGCTCCAGTGTCTATCAAAAACTGATGTTTCCTATTTCCCACCATCATTTCAACGTAGGGACCTTTCTGATTGACGGGAATAGGTGTAGGTTACAAACCCTGCTTCGGACAATCCTAACGAAACAGAATGTCATCGAAAGGAAGCTCTGCGGATAAATATGCAGCGGAAGGATGATCAAATATGTTCCTGGTGTCCACACTCAAGATCTGATTGTCCTGCGAGAAAGGTTGCTGAGGATCCTGTGTAAACTGACCTCTACCAGGGCCCCTTACACCCGGGTGACCTCTGGATCGTCTACCCATATTCCGGGATGTGTTATTCTTCCTTTGTTGAAGGACTGGGCATTGTGCACACCAATGACCCTCTTGACGACAATAGGCGCACTGGTTAATGTTCACAGGACCGAAGGGCACATTCCCTTGCGGGACATACTTACCTCTAATCTGAGAACTACCCCCTCTGGGGCCTCTAACAATTTGCTGCAATAGCACTTTAGTTTTCAAATCACCTTCTCGTTTTTCAACTCTATCTTTTTCATTATTGGCACGGTTCTCGTAGTACTGAGCCATGTGCAGTACTTCTGATTGCGAATTCGCCTGCCAAGCGCTCTCAGAAGACATCATTTGTGACTGGATGTCTGGCAGCAATCCACGCACAAATTTGTCCACAAATAATCTTTTCCCAGACTCTGTGCCTATGTCTTGTCCACTGAAATCCGAGAATACCTGTTCGAACCGATTAAAGAACTCGGTGGCACCCGCAGACTTTCCTTGGACACAGGCCGTAAGTTTGGCCCAAATAATTCTTTTCTCTGGAATTATGGTTTTCAATTTTGCAATGATTCTATCAGGCGAAGTTAATATCACCTGAGGCGGTCTTTCACCAGCTGGCCTTTCTCCATCGAGTCTAGTTATATTCACCCATGTATCTCCCAACCCTGGCACGTCGTCTATAATTCTAACTTGTTTCCACAAATCTACGGGCAGGAGTACAGGGAATAACAAATCGATATCGCCTAAGGTGAACACTGAGGATTGCAAGACGGACTCTATTTCTTTATAGAATCCTGTTGAATTTTTCCTAGTATCAGGAATTGATTGCCTAATAGTATTCACTTCCTGTCTTGAGAACGGGACGTGAACAAACTGCGATACATAATGTGCAGGAATGTCCACAGCGACTATATTTCGTGCAACATCGGCCGCAATCTCAACCTTCGGGACAAATGTCGGAGGAACCTCTCTCATAGGCAACTGAGAAGTAGGTGCCTCCGAACACTTACTAGGCAACAGAGCTAAATCGAGCACTAAAGCAGTCAAAGAAGTGTCAAGTGAAAAAGCTCTCTTGTAAATACTCAATAACTCTGTGGGACAACTAATCTTTCTTTTTACACAATCAACCTGTAGGTACTCTATCATTACCCTTATCACTTTCCTCTGCATTTCTGGCGTATACTGACTATATGTGTCATATACTTAAACTGGAGTTATCAACATATCCGAAATCCATCTAAGCGCGTCCTTCGTACAAATTCGTACTTGCTCAGATATTGTTTTACGACAAAGAAGGAACTTTTTCTGTACATACATACTTTCCTCCTCGTCTTCCTCACTCTGCAACTTTTCTAACTTCTTTCTATACCCAAATAACCTCTCGACATGCTCATTTACTTTCTCCACAGTGTCTCTAGAAAATGCTAAAGTATTTAGATCCCTTAACCCTCGCGGGAGATCTGTATTATTTAATTTTCCCCACATTACACATAAATGAATCCATAAACCTTCAATATAAACATTTTTCTCAGGAAAATTATTCATATTACAAAGTGTGCCAAAAACATTAGCTTGATCATCCTTCTCCATACAATGCTTAGCCCATGCAATCAAATCACGTTTCTTCTCTGGTGATACAGTATTGTGAGTGACAACCTTTGACCCTGCACCTCGATCGACTACAAGTGGTTCAGAACCACTTGGAAGATAGGGAGCAGGCAAATTCAATGGAGGTACTGTAACTGGTGCGATAAGAAGTGGTGGAGTAGCCGGAGGAAGGGGAACATTAGGAGGAGCAGGAACAACGGGAACAACAGCAGGTATAGCAGGAATAGCAGGAGGAAGAGGCAAAGCTACAGGAAGAGGAACATACGGAGGTGGCGTTGAGGCACCAGGCCTTCGTTCATTTAACAATTTGTCTATAAATTCATCGGAACCATGGAGGTCTTTGGAAGGATACATTTTCTGAATTCCAAGTGAGAAAGCCCTATACATAATCCTAGTCGATTTAGAATGTTTATACAATAATGCTTTTTCGGCGTTCGTTTTATGACGGCGCGCATGTTTTTCTCTACTTTTAAGTTGCTGCAACGCTTCTTTTTTCTAATTCTGCAAAACATCAAATGCTGCAAGTCTAGCCTTTTTCTTTAATAGAATTGACTCTAAATACTCAATACGAGGGATTTCAAAACTACCATTGATTGGCCACTGAAGTTCGGAGGCATGTCTGGTTTGTCTGTGCCAAATGTCATTAAATACTATACTTCCAATGCCATGCTTACAGTACACAGTACATGGCGGCGACCCCTCCTGTGGTGCGGGACGGCTAAATTTCAAAGATTGTCTATCGCTGCGGAACAACGCCCTGAAGCAGGTAGACAATTTCCCAGGCATATCAAATTATTGGAGTTACCTGGTCAATAATTGTGTCTGCAGATACAATGCGCCAAATTCAAATGATCAGGGTTGAATTAAGAGTCGGGTCATGACTCACTGAACAAACCTAAGGAGGTCCGATTGGATTTCAAAGAATCTTACCTAACTAATTTTACCTCGTGTATGGTGATTTCAGCAAATCTGCCCGCCTCGATAAGTGGACCCTCGTCAAGATGCCGTCTCGGACCATAAGATAATCGTGCAGGGATTGGGTCGTGCAGGGCTGCTGAGGTGTCGCATCTCGTTCAGTGGGGGCCCCCTTCTGTCACACCGTCCGGTCCCGGTCCGATAGCCTGAGTCAACCTTCAACAATCCGGCATCAATCTTGAGGGTCCCTATTCGGGCGCTAACTGTGAAAACAAAATCAATATATCGAGCCTGAGTACCCCAAAAGGAAACACACCGAACACGGGTTACAAAGGAACATACAAAGTACTTTATTTTATACTGAATCCAGTCACTAAGAACAAAGCAAAAATCAGATAGCTATCGGCCCTCAGTACAACACAATGAACTCCAGCGTGGTTCAATGTGTTCAGTGAGAGACTCTGTACATTAGAATGCATTGGCTTTTTATACTTTTTGTGAGCATGATGTCCAGCCCCACTTTGGGTTAATATTCCACTAATACATCACCGATCTAGGGTTCATGCTAAGTCTCACACATCCGCATATAACTGGTTTGCTTTTAATACATATATCAACAAGCCTATACGGCAACTGTGTATTCTGGGATTTTCCATGTAGGTCTTCTTAAACATTGATACAATGTAGTTAAACAAGTGTTCTACGTTCAGTATTTGAATACATTGTCTTTATCGTATACTCATGGATTAGTTTCATTGCACGAGTAATCCTTTACACACAGGTCAACGAAGGACAAGGTCTCAGTTCATGACCTCAACAAGTAGCCTGAAGGCAAGTTACATATTAGCTACGTACAGAGGTCAAGGCGGCCATGTTGTATTTTGGAATGAGATCGTCAACCATTTTAACTCACAGGGTGAACTTACAAAGCAAACCTAAAATGGCGGATTACCTAAAATGGCAGCTTACATTGATTTTAAGGTCAGGACCTTGCAACACGGATTCCTTCGCAAGCGACTTACGAGCAGCTTGGCATAGGCCAATATACATATATTTATTGCAATAGGAGGCACAATATAATTTCTCTCTTGACACTTATTCAAGGGCTAGCCCCTCTCCTTTGATTGGTCCCTTCCCTTTAACAAGCTCGAATTCGGGAGGGGCAAGTCCTCCCACTTGAAATAATTTTTTCTAAACATTTAAATTGTTGCAATGGTTGCACAACATTGGCGGCATTTTGTAATTTATATTTAACCACTATAATATATATATACCTCAATTGGTCTGCCATTGGTGGATCTAATGAAACATGTCTTGTCTCTGCACAATGTTGCAGGTTCAAATACTGGGTTTTCAGGAATTCCACAAAAATGCTAAAAGCCAGTATCACAACATTTTACGCACAGCTCTTTATTTCCTTAAGCTATTATATTTCAAAATGACTGCCTTATGACATTTTCTGGGAAGCTACCATCACATTTCAGATTATAACTTTAACTCCTAAGGTATGAGAGTTAGATCATTGGATGGGGCCTTCTGTAAGCTTAAAATGACACTCGAACCATTGCTGTGCGACTTATGATTCCTGAGAAAATGAACAAAGTATGATGGTCCATCTAATTTATGGCAATCTCTAACCATATCTGCATATTTTGACTTCAATTGCACATTAAGCTGTGCTTTCCCTCCTAACATGAGATCTCGACCATCTGATTTCTTTGTTGGTTTTTGCCTGCAATCATTCCATTAGCACTGTTTCTCCCAGGGCTAATGGAACATCTGTTACATATCTTTGACCACAGGCATCAACCCACCATAGATACTTCTTGGTCACTGCAGTGGCTTCAAAAATATGTTTTAGATAGATAGAAGATAGGGGGATGGTCGCTGTTTGAGTGTTCTGAACAGAAGTGAAGCCATTTCTCCTGAACAGAAACTGATGACATTTCTCCTGACCAGAAACGGATGCTTTTAAATGTTAGTTTCTTTTACAGATGAGGCCTTTTATCTGTTGCATTTTCTTTACATGTGAAAAACAAGCATAAGAATTATGGCATTGTCTCATTACAGTCCACCTTTACTTCATAAAATACATTTGAATGGTTCAGGCCGGGAGTTTCACTGGTAAACAGTTACTTTCCTTTCAGGCTGCAGAATGCCCACATTTTCTCCATGGCATCATTCTTTTGGGAAAATTGTACTTGGGGCCTCAGTCACTTGTATTCAAAAGTAGGCCTTTAGTTTAGGGCTTTGCGAATCCAATGCAGGGCCCATTTTCAATGTGACCAGCATTTTGATGTGTGGCAGTTACAAGTGAAATACTGCCTTTTGACTGTCGGCCCCAATGACAAAAATGATTTCTGCACTATTAGACCCAACTTGGCTAGAGGGAGTTAATTTGTTCCTGGGCCTGGCTTTAAACCCAACGATATCTCTGATCGATTTTTACATATAAAAATGGTGTAAACACTGAGACACAATAAAGTACCAGAATTTCTTTTTAAAATCCCATGCAGCAGTCCCAGCATCTGTGTCCTCCTAACTACTATAAAAAACCATATAAATCGCTGTATGATAATTAGGAAGACGTCATATGAGCACTCCAGTGCATGCATTTAACACCAAGGTGCCAATAGCCACGCACTTGCCACATTTTTAAATTCACAAAAATAATGTACAGTGAGCGCCGGACCAAATATCTCACCTTTTACATTTGTGCTTTTGCACACAGTTTGCTCAAACTGTCTGAAATGATATGAATGGGCGAGGACACGAGGAATCTCTGTCTACACGCCAGGACTATGGAACTTAATACTCATCCACATCAGACTTTCACCCACCCTCATGCAGTTGGAAAGAGAAACCACAACCTTCCCTTTAGCACCTACTTCACACCCCATGAGATACCCCTGAACCAGCCAGTATCTAGCGCACCCTACAGTTTAGGGTTATGCAAAGTTACAGGACTTTGACTTTTCACTTTTCGAGTAGTGTACCACAAAACTTCACGAAGATGTGAAATTCTTCAGCGACACCATTAAATGCTCACACATCAGGCTTGGGAATAAAGAGTGCTTATGCAATTATTAGTGCAATGAATGGTGCTGTAGAAGTGCTGTGGTTTTTCCCCCTTCCACAAACCACTAAAACAGGAAAACAAATTCCGAAAATGCATTACATGCCGAACCAAAAAAGTGGATGCAGAGAAAGGTTCACATGAAACACTGTTTGCTGAAATGATTCCTCACAAAACAATTACTTCCTGGTCAGAAGGATGATAGAGAGGAGCCGTGCCGTGTAGTATTTCACTTGGACTTCCGGTTTTTCTCTTGTGGCTGCCCTGAGAGTGAAATTTACTACACCCTCGTGAGCAGGAAAAAATGGATGCGTCCTTTGGCCTAATGTGTAATGCTTGTTTACCTTCGCACTAAATCCCAGGTAATTAGTAATGCTATGTATTAGAACACATTTTGTAATTATTCTTTACTTTTTACAAACATTTTGTGGGAGGAATGGATAGTGGGGTGCAGGAAACTGGGGCCTTATAAATGTATGAATGGTTGCACTCACAAGAGAGGAGGCAGATGAGAGGGGCGGTGGCAGGCCGAATGAGCCATGCGATTGGTCAGTCGCCCTGGCCTGATCTACAGGTGCGAGATGGGGGAACAGGATCCGAATCATATTAAACTCGAGTGATTCAGAGTCAGCATTAAGGAATGTCATTTCATGTTCCTGCCTAATTGCATTGGGGAAGGAAACAAGGGGCGGGTGTAATCTAATCTCAGCCCACTGCCTGTCATCATTAGCCGGGATTAGCACCCGCTTCTGGCCGTATTTTTGACTCCTCCGGGCCTAGAGATGTGATTAGCCCATTGACTTTCTCAAAGCACGGCCAACCACATTAGCTACTGTAATTAGGACCCGAAGGAGGAAATCGAGTTATCTTTGAATGCAAGAATAACTTATTAATAGCTCAAGTAACATGCATTTAATATATTTTACAGTGCTCCTCACAGCGAGAGGCGACCTGATGGCTGGAAACAACACCCTCCATTATGTGCTGAATGTGGGGGTCTTGCCTTTTGGCCATGAATGTCCCTGGCGTGCAGCAGTGGCAGAGGAACTGCGAAACTGTGTGTGTGTGGTCCTTGACACCCATCAGCTTGCACGCGTTGGCTGGTAGAGCTTTTCCTGTTTATCAGAGTACTTATTTCCAGCAGTGAGAACCTCTTCTAATATCCGCTCAACTGTTTACTCTGATGTGAGCCTTTTCTATTGACCGCTCGCCCAGTGCGCCATGACTCTTCGGAACCACTGCCCACATCGTCCATCTAGCGAGCAGCCAACCTATAACCAGTGCAATGTCGCTATCACCCCATCATGCCTTCTCCTTGTCCAGTTCTTTCAACATAAGGTGAAGCCCATCTCATGTCACTACTAGAAGGTTATTTTGATGTTCTTGTCCATATCCCGCTGGGAGGTGTCTACTGCCCATCCCTATGTCTTGGCATAAACAATGCCTTCTTTGAGCATTCATACTGTTTTTTTTCCTGTTACTGGCAGGTTTTGTATATCGAAGGCAACATGGGCGTAATTTTAGGGGGTAACAAGGGTGTTTTCCCCCCAAACTTTCGTGGCACACCATGTTGCCCTCCACTGTTGTCCCCCTCATTTGGCAGGGCATCTTCCCTTTAGATGTCCTGTCCCCCCCAACATTTTCATCGAAGGTACTCCACTGGACTGCAATACTGCAATCTGATACACAGCTGTGCTTTGACTCTCTGTTGGGCATCAGAGATTGTGGGTATGCTGCACATTGAAATACACCCCTAGACTGTTCTTGGGTTGGTTGTCGGGGAGTCTGGTTCAAAATCAGAGATCCCTGCGGGACATGCTGGGTGCGCGCCTACTCGGCTGCAAGGCCTGCGATCCATTGACCTTTAACTTTGGAACACATGCAAGGGATGCTACTGCACCAGCATGCATTGAAGTATTCCCTCCGGCAGGTTCTTTCTGCTTGCCACTGCTCATGCTGATTGTGCTATTACCTAACCTGTCGTCGACGGTTGTAATATGGGACGACGCAAAATGTCCCCTTTGCCGGTCAACAAAACACCTTGCCACATCAAGTAATCTCTGCTTGATTTATTTCTTTTTTCCCCATCAGCTACTTTCCCTAAAGAAAATGTAACTACACCTCTTCACGCTCCACGGTGTGGAATTAGATCGAAACCGTGTTGTGTATGTGCACGTTTGTATGTGAGCCGAGAACATGGTGAACTAAAGGGATGGGTTAATATGGCAATAACTCCCGATCTGGTGGGCCGGATCAGTGGTAACGGCCCGCGGCCCAATTCGTAGGCCTGAGTGCAGTGAGGGAGTTAGTGATGGGCCCTGATGCCATTAACACCCTTATCCGGTGGGCCGGATTGGGTGTTATTGCTGTTTGCAACCCAGCTATCCAATCCGGAAACCCAGGATGCTAATAGCAATGTATTTTCTTTTAATGAACGGGACGTCTCACAGCGTCCTTTTTATTCAAAGAAATTACTGACTTAAGATGGCCGCCGTGGAGACAGAAAGCGGGGTTCCATGCAGAGTCACTCTTCCATTTGCACAGAAGCCCAGGACAGAGGCTGCAGTAGCGGCAGTGACTGTGCCGCCGCCAAAAGAATCAGGTGAGTGCAGTAGGGGGGCGAAACAGTGACCAGGGGGATGGGGGGAAAATGGCATGGCGGGGAAGCAGCTGTTAGGCGTGCAACACAGGCTAAGATTGTGGGATTCAACCCGCGATCCAAACAACCTGATCTGTGGGCTCCCCCAACTGGGGTGCTAAAGGTTATTACACTCTGCAGGCTTCACTCTCACGGCATTGGATTGGCAAATGTGTACGACACAGGGGGACATTTGAGCGGGGGCTAACAATTTCCGTTCCAAGTTTATTGCCCCATTTCAAATCTCCTTGCCATCCAATAGTAGTTATATTTTTGCTTTTTAATTTGATTTAATTCAGTCAAGTCAAAGCATATCCGCAAACCATAGAAATAGGAACAGACATTTACTCCACCTCTTAATATTATGAATGTGCTATTGGCAATGCAGTACACTGGTGGTCTGTGTAAAGTGTGCACACTTAATTCCATCACGCCACATCGTGATCAACGCTGCCCTTTCTCGTCCATTCAAACAAACATTTTATGAGCCGTGTCCTGCTATGGCTGTTTTATTTCCATTTCTTTCGGGCCTCAAGCTGCCCTCCCCTCTTTCACCTCTCCTCCCCCACCCGTGCACACCTGACAGTGAACTCTCCCCTGCGGTGGTGTTTCCCATGTTAAGCTGCGAACAGAGGCAGAATGGAGCAAAATGTCGTATCCAGAAACAATGCTGGTTTTGAAGGAGTTTGGACCTGTGCTATTTGATCACTATAGGGATTATTTGAGACCGTCCTTCTGCGTCTCGACACATGGAGAGATTATCTCCAGTTAGTAAATCCGTCCACGGAGCCCCTATGGCAATTTACCTGCGGGATAAATGCTGGTCTAGGTGTGCCTGTGCAGCATGCAGTACTGTGTGTGTTTTTTTGTATTTTCATTGCTTGAAGACATCAAAACAAAAACACCAAATACATATTTCAAAAAGAAAATGGAAAAAGGCACAGATGAGAGTGAGAGTTAAACACAGTCTCCTGCCACCAGAATCAAACACTGCCACCACTTAAGTTGTGACTCTTCACATGGAAGGGATTCTGAAAGGGCTACTACCTAGTGGTGGCACTGAAGAATAATTCGTCCAGAGGGCCCCAAGCACTTCAAAGCTTGGCTTTCTGATAAAGTGTGGAAAAGGAGATTGTGTTCCACTACAAGACACTATTCTTATCAGAGCCAATGGCGTAGCAGAGGACCCTGCAGCCCAAGTGTAGTGGCCCGCCTCCGGTCACCGGGGCAGGCCACACCAGGTGTCGGGATCACCCGACTCCGGGGCCAATGCTGCATACACGCAGCGTACAGGCTGCAGGGATCACCCTGCACAGTCCCAATCACCGGACGGCTCACAACAGCTGGGGTTACCCAGCACGTGGCAGCCTCAGCTCTAGGGGCACCCAGGCCGAGCTCAGGACCAGGCCGTGTACACACGGCAGACAAAGGGCCATAACCGGACACAGACACGAGTTGCCACTTCCTGGGGCTCTGCTGCACTGACCTTCACGTCCTTTTCCTTAAAAAGGCAACAGGCCCACACTTAAATGGGCCACACATCACACCAAGTGGTGCAGGGGGGTAGCTGTCATATGTCCTGCCGTTGGGTTTCGCGGGGGCCTTCGGACTTAAAAAAGAAACTGTGGGCCTCATTACGACCCTGGCGGTACGGGGTTAACGGCGCCGTAAAAGGTGCCGGCGCCGTTTACCCCGTACTGCCTCATTATGTGGCCCCCTCGCTGGACCCAGGAAGTAACGCCTGGTCAAACCAGGTGTGCTTACCGGGTCCCACGAGGGGAAGAGGGAGCAAACAACGGGCCAACTCCAATGGCCCGTTGTTTGCTCCCTCTCCCATTCCCATTCAGCCCTATGGGGGCTGAAATGGGAATGGGGAAGGACCGGGTCCGGGTCCTTGGAGGGAGGAATTACCGGGCCTTCCGAACTCGGAATGGCCCGGTAATTCCTCTTTCTGTGGACCCGGACTCGGACGCGATTTCGGCGGCAGCCATGCCGCCAATAGCGGCATGGCTACCGCCGAGGTCATAATGAGGCCCCGTGTGTTTTTAAGTCACTCTGACCTCATTACGAGTTTGGAGGCAGCCATGGTGCTATTAGCGCCATGGCTGCCTCAAAACTCGTGTCCTGGTCCGGCTTGTCGGAATAGGGACTTACCAGGTCTTTCCAACCTTGGAGAACCCGGTAACTCCCCATTCTGAAAACCATTCCCCATTCCCATTCAAGCCCCCATAGGGCTCAATGGGAATGGGGAAGGAGCTAATAACGGGCCGCAAATTGCGGGCCCTTTATTAGCTCTCTGGTCCCTTATCGGCTCCCTCTAAGGGCGGCTGGCAAAACCAGCCGGCCTTAGTGGGACCCGCTAAGGGATCTCGGAATGCGGTGGTAAGGGGTTAACAGCACCGGCATCCTTACCGGTGCCGTTAACCCCCTGCCGCCAGGGTCGGAATGACCCCCTATGTCCTTATGAAGGCAGAAGGGCTTCACAAAGAAACTAGTTTTTTTTTAGGTCATAGGCCCCACCACAAATCCCCCACCATGACATAGAGACTTCCGGGCTGGAGGCCTCCATGTCACGGGGTGGGGGGATCCCTATGACTTGACAACAGACAGTGTTAGGAGACTACAAAATAGAACCTGCACTGTTCAAAAGTGGGTCACGGTGGTGGAGGTGGAGATGGATTGGTGGGGCGTCCCGCGGGGGCTGGGAAGGGGGTGGGGTTTGTGGGGGCGGTGTCCGAGGGGGTTTCGGTTTGGAGGGGCCAGAGCTGACCTCCAATCGGGGGGAGTGTCCAGAGGGATGGTTTGGGGCGGTGCTATTACTTTCGTGCTGCTTCTTTTCCGGGCTGTGTATCGGTTCCACTTTGGACCACTTCCATGGCACCGGTGCACCCAAAATATGACATCATTACCACTTGAAAACTGCTTGGGGTCCCATCTGATGAGGTGTGAAGACAAGCAGAAATTCACACGATGTGTTGATAAGCCTCATTATTACAAATGGCAGATTGTTAAATACTATGCTTTGTGACCTTTGGGGGCGTTTCAGCAGCATTTCAGAATTTTTGCGGCACATTTAAAAAAGACACCTTTTTCTCTTTTTTGTTGCAAGCGCAAAATGTCTATAAGCGATGTGGTCTGCTTAACCGTGCATTACCCTATGGCCCAGCCTTTACCATGCATGATTGCCCTTCAGGGGTGATTGAGTAGAAAAGGCTGTGAAGTTAATGAAAGGCTGGGAATACCCATGCACTGTTGGGAACAAGTGCCAGAGAACGCAACCAAGTCTGTCCTGCAGGTTTGAGCAAGGGCGCGTGGCCGGCCGGCTGGATCTCTATTGTTCATTGTAAACGGTGAGGGCAAAACAAGTATCCACACAGTATACAAACAAGATCCGGTCAGATGTGTACATTCACTGCACGGCAGATAGGGTGAGCACGAACAGGACCAGCCATCCTTAAGAAGGCCTTTAGCCTGCTGTGTACCCATAGGGGGGCAGAGCCAGAAGAGCACTCATGGCGGCAATGTGCTGCTCCGCCCCCCTACTGCATGCCATTGCGGGCGCTTTCTTTTTTTAAGTATTCCAGCACCGTGCGGTAACGGCGCGGGTTTGGGGCGGCTGACTCTGGATGGATCCTGAGGTATGGCTACACATCTGGTGCCGGATCTCGGATCCTGTGGGAGCCGGCCCAATCACCAGCGCTGGTGGCACATTAAACAGCTTGACAGGTGCAATCACTGTCGCTATTCACTTGGGTCTATGATCTTGCGTGCCTGCTTGGAAACATGAGACCAAGTAGTGTAACTGGGCAGCTACTTAAAGGGATTCAGAATCAGGCACACAAAGTCCAGCTTTCTCATAGGATAGCTGAAGTGTGCTTATGCAATCCTGGAAGTGTAGCTACCCACAACAAGTGTACAAGTAGGAGAAAAGACATACCTGGCCAAATGGGCCAAAAACCTGGAACGAACTACCAAAGAACATACGGAACACAGGAGATCACCTACAATTCAGGAAACTCTTCAAATCATGGCTCTCCACTCCATAACCAGAAATAATGGCCATAAGGACATACACAGAGGAACTAGGACGGGAGAAGAGCCACCCTGACTCCCTAAATTATCAACCCTTATTAATATAAGGATATACGGACATGTAACATATCCACCATTAATTAAAAACAAACCTCACCTATCATAACAAGAACACCCACAGATCAATCGGAAGGGAGAACAAGGTATTACCCAGCAATGGCACGTGGCACAGGCAGCAATGGACCATAGACAGTAATACATAGGAAAAACGGGTAAAGATAACATATCTCCACTACCTAAGCAGGATTATGCCGGCCCTTGGGTGTACCAAGCTCAATAAGTTAGCTGGAGGCTAACCTCATCCCCCGCCTAGATACTAGACAGTCAGGAAAGGGAAGAGAAGCTTATACCACCCAATAGACTACCGACAGTAAATAGAGAGAAAGTAGCTGGGTAATGATAATAAAACACCACTATCGATCTAAGGACTATGCTCACCGAACCTGGTGTAATATGCCAATTAATCTATTGAACCAGCCGCAGTAAAGCCTCAGAAACTAGATACTGAGTAAACCTACAGAGAGATATACCAACCCATTTTTACTACCGATACATAAACTAAACTACAGGGATTATGCGACATACAACCCACTAACCAAAACCTCCAATTTCTGCTTACTTCATTCGCACAAAACCCACACAACCACCTCTCTCACAGCAAAACTGCACGGACTTCACCACACTGCAACAACAAACAACCAACACATAGATTGTGACAACAGCACGCAAGGACCCACTTCGATCCTATTTCCACACCCAAGCTCAGAGGTACTGAAGCTGCCAACAGTACACCACCTCTCACTTTCCTACGACCCTCTTCACCCACTAACCCACCCCGTCCACCTTTTGATTACAGATCCGCCTGAGCGCCTGGAGACCAACTCCGTTGGTGACAGTGCGCTATATAAATACCTTTAACATTAACATTAACTTCAAAAATAAATAGTTTCTTTTTGAAGTCCTTTTGCCTTCATAAAGAAATTATTTCCATTATGGTAATTGTTCCTGTAATGGAAATAGTGTCTCTATGTGACTTTAAAAATTAACTATTTCTTTCAGAAGTCATAGGGGTCCCCCCGCAAAGCGTGACTTGGAGGTCTCCAGCTCCACGACAAGAACACGCATTCCTGCTGCACTGGAGGTCTTGTTCCCTGTCCTGTATCAACAGATTCAAAGGTAAGAAAATGTATTTTGTGTAAATGTGTGTGCGTATATGTGAATGAGTGAATGAGTGCATGATGTATGGCTGGCTGCCTGGGTGTGCATCTGTATGGTGAAAATATGCACATGTAAATGTATGGATGGCTGGGTGTGTGTGTTTCAGTGTATGGTGAATGCTCTGATTATGTACTGGTAAGCTTCATTACTCCTAGTGCTACTCTTCCTTGTCACAGTACTTGTGTATGAGGCACGTTCCCTCATACACAAGTACTGGGACGAGGTAGAGGGACATGGATATAATGCCTGGCTTGGGTACCTGTAGTCTTCATTACTCCTAATCCCCTCTTCCTCATCCCAGTACTTACATATGAGTTAAGCTGCCTCATACTGTAATGGGACGAGGAAGAGGGACGTGGAGGTACTGGCGTGTGCTTGTGTTTAATGCCTCGGTTACTTATTGATAATCTTCATTACTGCTACCCCTACATCCAGGTACTTGTGTGTGAGGCCTGTTGCCTCATAAACAAGTACTGGGATGAAGTAGAGGGACGTGGATGTAATACCTGGCTTAGTTAGCTGTAATGTTCATTACTCCTAATCCCACTCTTCCTCATCAAAGTATTTACCTATGAGGCAAACTGTGTCATAGGTAAGTACTGGGACGAGGAATATGGACGTGGAGTTAATTCTGGGCAGAGGAGCTGATTTTGGGGGTTGGGGTTGTAGTCTAGGCCAGCCCAGAGTATGATGCAAACCGTGATTTGTTGCTGAGGATGGGGGTCCCACAGCAAGGCTTGCAGGGGTGCCCCCAAATTTTGTGCTACGCCACTGATCAGTGCTTATTTCCAGAAAGATGTGGATGAGGTCTTTCTCCAAGAGGGAAGGGCTACCAAGTTGGGGATACCTCTGAGCCTCTTGCTGGACCAGCTGTCTTTTCTGCTCCTGTCCGTTTCTGGCTATGGAATCAGTGTTTTCTGGTTGCGTCTGTTTTTCTGGCCCATTTGACCGGGCTCCATATACACACCCTCCAGCCTTTCATCCATTCTCGTTGGAGTACCTCAGCAGAGCCAGGACATCTGCACTCCAATTCTAATGACAGGATTCACTACGAAGAATTATTATTCAGCTCTGAATGCAAATTTGGAACTGCCTGAAGCACCCTATAAAGGTGTAATTCCTCCTTCGTATTGCTTGCTGGTAGCGATTGGTACCTTGCATTATATTATGTTACTCAGCTTTTAATATGAATTTCATACTGTATCCTGTATTCTGCCACCATTTGTGCTGTACCCGTCTTTGTCTGACTGTAACCACCTGTAAAAGCACATAGAAATTATGCATTTATTTATTTATTTTATGCTGTCATGTAAATAGCGCACAACGCCCATCGGCGTTGTGCGCTATATACATGACTAAATAAATAAATAAATAAATATATTTTGTAAACACTTTCATGGTGTGATTCGGCTTTGGTATATTTGCTTGTGAGGGGTTACTTTTTGGAACTCTATAATGTCATCTTCTAGAATTGTATGTGTTAATGTTGTTAGGCTCCTCAGTTGCTATTGCAAATTTCAAACTTCACAGAATCACTTTCAAGATGTCAATATTCTTTGCTGATAATCAGGGACTACATTTGAACTTCTAAAAATTCAACTTACAAAGTTTTTGCACTATTTATGTTATGTTATCTAATTTTACTCAGGTGAATTGCGCAGTTCTCATACTCAGTGTTACAGTGTCCTTCAGAAACGTTGTACTTCACTGATATTGGGGGCACCACTGTTGGTGGCCTGAAATATGAACTTCCGGTGCTGTTTCTTCGTCTTCACTCGCTACTTATCTTATTGTATGCTAATTGACTTGTATGCAAATTTAGAACTTCCCCGAATCACACTTTTAAGGTGTCATGTCTCATTGGTGTGTTTCGCTGATGGTAAGGGCCTGCTTTGTCAGTCACTCACATGTCATCTTAAAAAATTGTAGCCGCTATTTATGTTATTTCAAGAAAATGCAGGGTGTGTGTGATAGGCTTGCGATGTGCTTAAGAGAACCCTTAAAGCGGGGTGCAATTTTGCCTGGGCTACCTTGAAATATTGCCCACTGGGCAGCCTCTGAATAGCAGCACTGAGCTTGCCATGGAGCCAAATCAAGGACAGACTGTACACAAGTTGAATTCAGGTGGAGAACAAAGTGAGGACAGGGCAGGCACAGTCCGACTCAAGAATTCCAGCGTATGTTGAAACCCTGGCATCATTGAATGTGAGAAGTTCCCGAGAACAAATCTAGCAGTTCTGGGAATGTGCCAATTCCAGAGGAAGCCGGTGCAGTGCCATGATTTTACGAGCAGTGCAAAGTCACCTCTACCAACAGTTGCTGAATGCTTTATGTCATCGAGTAGATCACATGTAATCGATGCTGTTCTAATTGACATCCAAGGGAAAAGCTTTGCAATGCAGCCGCGAGTACAAATAAGTAATTATGTCACAAATAATAGGTCTTATCACTGAATCTCTGACAAAAAAGGCACAAACACACAAACCTCCTTAGACTCTCCCAAATGACCTACTGGGAAATGTAGAAAGTGCCCTCTTCAACCAACCAGGACATATGCAGACTTGAAATCCACTGCTGCAAAAAGGAAAGGAGAAGCCTTCTCTGCCTATGCCTCAAGACTATGGAACCTCCTCCCAGTCAGCATCCTGTCTCGGGAGGATAGCTCAGGGGCAATGTGCTCACCTTGGAAACAAGACAACGTGGTGCAACACGCGTTTAGAAACCTCTAGGTATTAAGCGCGTTATAAATAACCATCATATCATCAGACTCGTCCCCGCGCGCCTACAATTCGGAAAAGAACTCAAGACCCACCTCTTCAAGGAGTTTCTCCTCAACACCCTGCATCACTTGACTCGCTAGATGCCGACATTCCCTCCCCAACCCCCCACCCGGTACAGCTGTGCCCCTCCTCTGTGCCCCTCTGTATCCTACTGTATATCTGTTCTGTTGTTACCTCTGTAAAGCGCTCCATTGCTTCTCGAAGCCATGTCCACGCTCAATAAATACAATAATTATAATAATAATAATAATAATAATAATAATATTAAAACATAGGACTGTTATACTTAAATTATGGCCCATTTGGTGGATTGCTGCCCCCATCTCACTACTGCAACAAGTGCACATTAAGCATTTTCTTTTCCTTGAAAAATATAGAATTTAAAAATTTAGAAAACATTCTAAAATTATGTTAAATGGAGTAAGTTTCTTCCCATCCTCATACCTACAGTCTGTGTTATATATATATATATTGCAGCCACTGAGCAAAGAGGCAGTGCCAAGAGCAGATATCTGTGTTGCACCTGAAAATGGCAGTTGTAAATGCAGCTAAATGTGCCACCGCTTTTTTCACCTGGAATCTCGAGCTCATTAGCTGGAGAAATAACAGGGACGCAGGAAAGAACATGAAGCCGCCATCACTAACAGGTTGGCAGTCCATTAGTGAAGAAGGCCTGAATGGTTGGGTTCAGAGGTGGGGCTGTCTGGGCGGCTCATAGCCAGTACTGTAGCAACAGGAAGGGTATGGGGGCTGGGCCTAGCTAGCTGGGAATGGATAAGGGCAGCCTGTAGTACTCAGTGACAGCAAAGCATGAACACAAATCCCATCAGTGTTTCTCGCTGTCTGCTTTGCACATCCAGTGAGCCACTGGACCTGTGATGAGAGGGGTGGGGCCCCAGTGGCTTCTGCCATCAATCCTGCCTGGGCACTGTGTGACAGGCACACTGTAGATAGACGCAAGGCGAAATAATTAATTTACATGAAGTTGCCCTCTGCCTTTAAAGTAAACCATGTGTTGCTTCCTCAAGCAAAAAATAATTATTTTCTTGGAAGGATATCTCCGGGGGAACGCACTTGCTTTGGGAACAAGAGGATGCAGTGAAACATGGTTCAGTTCCTGTTCCAGTGCTTAGAAAATTGAGGAAGGTGGCATTAAGCTGCATATAAAGGACCAAAGAAAATAATAAAATTGGCCTTTTCTAGGGGTGATGTCATGGAGCTGCTGCTGCTGTTTACAGTTTAAAATAAAAGCAAACCTACACATAATGTAGCCTGCAACACATTATTTTCATCTATCTCCCTCTCTGTGGGTTACTTACCAAATAAGCGAGACAGAAAGGTGATGGCTGGAAGGTTTCAAATCATTCATTACCACTGGCACAGCTCTGGGTTTGCGGTGTGTGCTTGAGGCGCAATGTCATGGAGACCGGCACTGGCGACTTAAGATGTTGTACTAGTGACTTATAGATGTTGGGAGCAAGTGTTTGAGACTTAATGTGATGTAAGAGAGTTGAAATACATTGAATGCAGATATAAGATGTTTGAGGAGGGTGGACCTGGGGCCCTTTAAGACGAGGTAGCAATACTTAGAGATAGATGGGGATGCAGAACTTACTCATACATCAATAATTAAACTGACTCAGGAAGTTGACAAAACGTTGTACTGTTTTATTAACGATTATCTAAAACAAGGAGTTACAACGGACATCAACGGACGTTTGCTTGATTTCTCTCACAGATTCACATGAAAAAACAACATTCTTATACTAAAGATTTGTCACTACTTACATCACCCTACGTGGCAAACTAAAAAAAAACCTACTAGGGAATGTGATAGGCTTAAAGGGAACATCTATGTATACGTTCGTTCCATAGTGATGGGGGTTATGATTGGGTCTCTAGGATCAGGTGGGCACCTACGCCCATCTCAAGTGCAAGTCATCTTCTGTGTCATAGTAATACTCAACACCCTTTTGGTTACACAAACTATAGGGCTCTTTAGTATGTGGCCCTCTGTAATTTTTTTTATTTTTTTGAAAACTTTTTTTATTAAACAGCTTGGCAGCAGAACACAGGCGAACAATACACAGGGTAAGCACAAGGTAGGAACAGTTAAACCAGTACAGGCATACAGACAGTGCATCTAGCATTAACATTTTCCATCAAGGATGCATACAGTGTAAACGCAGTATAAGAGAGCCCTTGGCTCAGGATGGATCACCCGCAGAAGTGGGTGTAGTAGTTGGGGAAGTTGTAACAGGTGTTGCATTTAAATCTGACATATAAGAGCGAAACTGGATCCAGACATCCCTAGGCCTCGAGTGGGCTGGTTGTAGACAGGTCCACGCTTCCTCAGTGTCTGAGGCCCATGTGAGAGCCCTGAGCCATTGCGCATGCGTGGGGGGTGCGGGGCGAAGCCAGGAAAGCAGAATGGCTCGTACCGCAAGGAGCATGCAAAGGCCGGCCAGTTTCTTGGAATTTCGGGGTAGCTCTGGAAAGTCATGAAATAGGCCCTTCATTGGGGAGGGGTCGATAGATTGATGAAGTATAGCAGATACAGTTGTGAACACCGTCTCCCAAAATTGGGAGAGGCAGGGGCAGTCCCAGATCATGTGCATATAGTCGGCGTCATCCTGCCCACACCTGGGGCATCTTGGGGAGTGATCACTAAGCATACGATGCAACCTGCTCGGGGTATAATGAAACCTATGCAACACCTTTAGTTGAATCAATTTAAAACGGGAATTGAAAGATACCTGGTGTATACGGCGCACATGTGAGTCCAGCGCTCGTCCTTCACCTCCACCCCGAGGTCCTCCTCCCACGCCCGCCTCAGCCCAGTGAATTTCAGAGTGGTTCTGGATTGCATCATTGTGTATAGCCTAGATATTTTCCCTCTGGTAGGTGTGGGGGAATTCAGTTCCTCTATAGCGGGATCATCCGGTGGCATTGCTGGAAACATGGGGTAGTTTCTTTTAAGGGTTTTACGTAGAGCTGAATACTGAAGCCATGCACTCGGACCACCCCTCAAGGGCAGCGGCAGGTCAGGCCACTCAACGAAGCTACCCTGCTCGAATACGTCACGGAGAAACTCGTATCCCGCCTCAGCCCATCTGCGTGCAGTCGACGGCGGTACTCGTGGGATCCCGGGGACAAAGTTCGACAGTGGGAGATTGCCATGAAATGGATGAGGAGTATCTAGCAATTTCCACGTTTTTGTTAGCGCGAGGGAGGTGCAAGCCACCGGATTCAGTGTATCCTGTGTAAAAGGAATGGGCTGTATCACCAGGGAGCGGATGTACCGGTCGCTGACCGCCAGCATTTCAAGTCTAACATGTGGAGGAGAGTCTGTTCTGTTAAACCAGTAGGATGTGTATTGGATTTGAGAGACCAACCAGTATTTAAGAATATCGGGGGCCCCAAAGCCGCCATCAGCCATCGGGGTGGACAAGGTCCCGAGCTTGAGCCTGACCGCGCCCGAATGCCACAGAAAAGAGTTGATGCTCCGTGTCACTGCTTGGAAGAAACCCTCGCCCGGCCACAGGGGGACGTTGGTGAACTTGTATAGTAGTTGGGGTAATACTATCATTTTTAATAACCCTATTCTACCCACCAGGGAGATCGGCAATTTGCTTCATGCCAAAGTCTTAGTCGCCAGATGCGCAAGGTAGTTTTGGTAGTTCTCCTCGAGGGTTGTCTCAAACTGATGTGTTATTTCATTCCCCAGATATGTGAACTTCGACTGCGCCCACAAGAACCCCATGGTGTCAGGGGGGGGAAGGGTGCATTCCGTGAGCGGAAAGAGCGTAGATTTTGTGCAGTTCATCTTGAGGCCTGAGACGTACCCGAAGTGGATAACATCTTTCAATATTGGAGGTAAATTAGTGGAGGGGGACCGCACAAGAAGGAGTGCATCATCAGCGTAGAGGGATACAATATCGGCTTGACCCGCCGAGCGAAGCCCTCTGTGCGAGTGAAGTTGTCGAAGCATGTCGGCAAAAGGTTCTATCGCTAAAGCGAAGATCAGAGGAGATTACTGGCAATATTAAAGAATGGGGAGCATCTGTCTTCCGTGCGGACACAGGCCACAGGCCCCGAGTAAAGTACCTTGACCCAGGAGCGAAAAGCTGGCCCAAATTTGCATTGTTCGAACACCCGCCAGAGGTATCTCCAAGAAACTGAATCGAACGCCTTCTGCATGTCGAGGGTTGCGGCGACCGCCTGCACATTGGGGCTGAACCTGTTAATTATATTAAAGAGCCGTCTAATGTTCAGAGTGGTGGAGCGGCCTGGAATGAACCCCGCCTGGTCCGGGTGTATGATGGATGGCATACAGGGGGAAAGCCTGGTCGCTAACATTTTGGCAAACATTTTTGTGTCACAGTTTATGAGGGAAAGTGGGCGATATGAGCTGCACTGGGTGGCAGGTTTACCAGGTTTAAGCAGTATCGTAATTGTGGCTTCGCGGAGTGATGAGGGGAGTGTACCTGCCTCTACCGATTCCCCCCAGAGAGCTATTAGGTGAGGGAGTAAGAGAGTCTTATAACATTTATAGAATTCAACCGGGATGCCATCAGAGCGGGAGGCCTTCCCCGAGGAGAGAGAGTCTATGGCCTCCGTAAACTCTTCCGGGGTGAGTGGAGAATAAAGGGAACCAGCGGTCTCGGGAGAGAGGACCATTAGGGGGAGAGCCATAAGATAGGAGTCCACCTCCGCCTCCGTGGCCTCGTCCGAATTGGAGTATAGGGCTTCGTAAAAGTCGAAGAACTCCGAGTTGATGGCCTATGACGTGGTGGCTAAGGAGCCATCCGAACAAACAATCCCAGGTATATGTGGAGCACCCAGCTCATGACGGACGAGTCTAGCAAGGAAGCGGCCAGGGCGCTCGCCCTCTCCGTATCTCCTCGCCAGGCCGGGCTATCTAGGAATTTTTGTTCCCGTTCTGCCAGGGAGCGAAAAACGTCCAGCTCCACTCCTATAGCTGCAAGGGTCGCAGGGGTTGAGGACCGCGAGCACTGGGCCTCCAGGGTGGACAGTTTGGTTTTGCTGACAGCGATATCCCTTCGGATTGTTCTAAGTATACCACTCTCTTTGGACAGTGCTATGCCCCTTATATATGCCTTGAAGGCCTCCCATAGGGTGGCCTGGGAGGACACCGAGTCCTTGTTTATTTCGAAATACTCCTCAATGGCTACCTCGAGCTCCGATCTGAACAGAGGGTCAAGGAGAGAATGGGGTTTCATCCTCCAGCGTCTGGTGTGGTCACCGTCCAGTCCCCAACCCATGGTGATGGTCACCGGGGAGTGGTCAGATAAGGTCCTAGGGAGGATCGTTAATTGTACCACATTTTTTATCAATACATCAGAGATTACCCACCTATCAATTTGGGAATAGGAATCATGGACTGAAGAGTAAAAGGAATAGACACGGGAATCAGGGTAGAGTAGTCTCCGTGCATCTACAACCGCAAGGCGGGGGAGGGACGACAGTGTAGCATAGGCTGCCCTGGTAAATTGGCGGGGCCTGGACCCAGATCTGTCAAGGTCTGTATCAAAAATGGTGTTGAAGTCCCCACCCCAGAGGATAGGAACCAAAGGGAAACCATCTAGGAGGGATGTGAGGTGAATAATAGTCATAACCCCACGACTTTGAGTAGAAAAGTTGGTGAAGTATCTGTGGGGCCCCAGGATCTGGCAAATCTCAAGCAATGTCCAGAACGCGCATGTGTCTCTTGTAAGAAAAGGATCTTGGATCCATGCCGCTCCACTTACAGCTGTATCTGTCTCATTTTTTTAAAATTGCCCAGTCCAATCACATTCCAGCTCATGAAGGTTAGATTGTTCTCCGTCAGAGGAGCGGTGACGCTCATATCGCTGGGATAATAATGTCCAGTGGGCCGATGTAGCGGCCCTGTAGCCTCATTAACACTGCATTACCCTGCGGTCCGACCTCGCTGCCAACGCCAAACTTTTTTTTAACAAAACACCCATCACAACCCACCTCCACCCACATCCCTCCCCCAACAAGAGGAATGACAACCCGAAACCCCTTAACCAAATCCAAACCAGTGGCATCAACGCCAGGGGGCCTGTGGGCCGGACTGATGATGCCGCTCCGGGCCTGTGGCAGATCCAGAGAGAACATGGTGCCTACAATAATGCTTTGGACGTGACTTGACAACTATAATTGGCACAATTTACCTTGGCACAGTCATGCAGAGTAATCCAACTGGCAATTGTTGAGAGGTACAAGTGTGGTATATTCTTGGCGTCGGGGGAAAGCCGGTGTCGGCGCCTCCCCAGCGGGCACGCCGAGTAGTTGCAGAGGAATGGCTGGGGAGGAAGGTCAACCTGGGAAATGATCGTCGATAAACCTGGAAGCCTCCTCCGGAATCGTGAAGAATGATACCTGATTGTTGTGCTCCACTCGTAGCTTAGCAGGGTATAACATGGAGTATTTCACTCCGTGATCCCTAAGCCTTCTTTTCACAGCCAAGAAAGTCTTGCGCTCCCGCTGGACAGCCACCGAGAAGTCAGGCTATAGGTGTATCCTTGATCCATCCAGTAGAAGTTCACCTTTGAGTCTTGCGGCTCTAAGGAGGGCATCGCGGTCTCGGAAATTAAGGACACAAGCTATAATGGGTCGCGGGGGTGCACCCGGCTTGGGTTTAGGAGTCAGGGTCCGGTGTGCCTGCTATATAGCAAACTGCGGAGAGAGCTTCGGTGAATCCAGAAGCGACAGTAATGTGCGTTCCACAAAGTCTCCCATCGGCTCTCCGATGCCACTCTCAGGGACCCCAATGATACCGAGGTTGTTACGCCTCGAGCAAGATTTCAAGTCCTCATTTTTCTTCTCCACCTCAAGGACGCGGTTGGATAGAGCCGTGACCTCCGAACGCAGCGCCCCCAGACCGTCCTCGGCGGAGCTCACCCTGGTTTCGACCTCCAACACTCGACAGTCAGTCCTCTCAATGTGGGCCTTGATAGAGGAGATAGTGCCATTCATGTCATCTAACTTCGAGTGGAGCGTGGTAAAACCCTTACTGATAAAGTCCATCATGTTCTGAGATTCCGAAACAGCAAGGGATGAGGTAGTGGCAGGGGCCTGCTCGGAGACCTCTTCAGCAGGGCCGACCGGAGTCTTCGTAATCATGTTTACGGAGCTCTGTTTTTTCCCAGTCCCTTTAGTCATTGTGGCGGTGATGTGACTCAGGAGAGAAGAGGCAGAGCCGATGGTGTCCCTCGCCTCCACGGACAGGATCAACAGGGTACAGCCCCCAGGGGATCCAGGCCTCAACGGCAGAGACTGGCAGGGTACAACCCAAGCAGCTCCGGGGAGCCCGAAGTCAGGCACTCTGGAAGGAGAAGAAGCGGGGGCAAGGCAAATCTTCGGGTGTCGCAAGGTGTCTGGCGCGGGGCAGTGGGGCCGGATTATGTGGACCACGGGGTATCCTAGCAGGCCACGGCCAGGCCGCCAGGGGTCTGGGCCCCTCCAAGTGCAGACAAGAATCTAGTGCGGTCTGCGAGAGGGTCACAGCACGTCGCTCGGCGGGAGTAGGTCGTCCTCCATCGGGTGCGGATAGTTGGTGACCCCCGCAGGGCAACGCATCAATTTGTCCCCCTCTCCGCTTCAGGGCGGCCAGGGGTTAGCAGCATCCCCAACCCCACGTACCTTACGGGCGCTAAGGGCCCAGAAACCCAGTCCACGACAGCGGGGGAGCGCAGCACCCGGCGTCCGTTGGTGTGCCGCAGCTCTACCCTGGGCACTGGAATCTCGTTGAAGGGGGGGGGAACCCAGCGAGTGAGATAGCAGGATCAAGGCCGATATAGGAGTCGATGAGGGCCTGAGTAGAAGCCGCCCAGCTTGGGCGCGGGTCCAGAACGCGAGTGGTTACAGTTCTAGTATCTGCGGTGCTCCGCGCCGGCGCCGTACGTCCCAAGCAATCTCGTGGTTCGCTCCCGGTCGTCAACTCAGAGGTGTTCCACCGCCACACGGGCCTCCACAGGGGTGGTGGGGTGTTACGGTACCAAGGGCCTGGACCGTCTGACTCTCCCTGAGTGCCGGATTTTGGCATGCAGATTCGCGGGCGATGGGGGATGGTCGTGGCAGTTCCCGATTACCAGGTTACCGCCGCCGATTTTCTTCAGGATTTGGACCAGTTGGTCCCTGGTCCAGCAGCTAGCGACTCATAGCAGTCTGGTACAAGCTGTAGATCGTAAATGCCCAAGATCAGGATCGAGCGATCTGCCTGCCACGGAGCTCACGTTTCAGGCGGCCATCTTTTTCGGCACACAACAGCGCCCCCCGTGGCCCTCTGTAACTGATTGACACACTTGTACCCTTCTGGAATATTTCACTTGCTAGCAGCATGCAAGCTGGTTACCCCAGGTGCTGGGAGGTTTGGCTTGGTCATGCCTACCCCCCTAATTAACCCAACATCTATCATCACTCCTGCGTTTTGCCATTCAATTAGACTTTGAACTCGGCCTTGCAGAGGCTCACTGTGCCTGAGAATAGAAGGGAGCGTGGCATGGTTTTGGTGTAGCTCGATCCAAAGTCTATTTCCATTTCACCATGTGACTGGAGACCACGTTTTCGAGCTTCTCGTTGCATAAAATACTATTAAATTAGGAACTCTTGGCACTTTTAGTGTTTTTCCATTACACCGCTAACAGAAGTTTGCTTCTTTCTCACATTCATGTAGCTTCTTGACAGACAACCAGGCTCACGGTCGCCCTGACTCTTGGTGCTGGGCCAGCCAGCCTTTCTTGAATTCTCCTTCGCCAGCAGCTATTTTCAACTGCGCCACACTTCAAGCCCTTTTCATTCACGGGGGTTCAAGTTTGCTAAAGTGCATTGTGGAACATCCAGATTCTATACATTCCTATGTATATACATTGGTGCATAGCCGCTATCTATTCACTACGTAGCCAGGCTCAGGATAACTTTGTCTACTTGCGTTACAGCATCTGTACATTTGTAAAATTACTTTGCATTTTCTTAAAGGATAGTTCCGGGACTTTTTTTTTATTGTCCCTACGGGTCGGCCATGTGTTTGTAAGCATAAATCGGTAGATCGTAGGAAACTTTCCTATGGACCTTACCCGACTTTTCGCCCATTATCGCACTCGAAATCAGCCTCCATTTTGTGATAATCCTATCATTCCGCCGCATCGACCTGGCTCACCTGCCTTTGCGGCACTAAATCAAATCCCCCGCCCCTGAGCCTGACATCAGCAGACGCGTACTGCCCATTTCAAGCACGTCTCGTGTCATCAATCGCTGCGCCTCAGCTATTGACGTGTTGCCATGGAAATGGCAGGACGCCTCTTTCCCCAATAAGTATAAACAGACCGTTTCACAACACACAGCAGCAGATTTTCGATTCCATTCCTCTCTCTGTGTTACTTTGAGTATTCTGTGACTCGTTTCAGTGCTCTGGTCAGCTACCTTCGCCGCTTGTAGCCCGTGTGAACACCTGTACCATCTCTGTAAATTATTTTACTATCTTTACCGCACAATGGCCACAATAATGCCGTATATGTACGAGCCCGAGTACACCGAGGAAGAACTACTGGAAAGTCAAGCACGCGAAAACGATGGGGATTCGGACGGCAGTTGGGAGGACCAGTCAACGGATGAAGAGCCTGGACCATGTCGCATGGACGGCGTCTCCACCTGGTGCACGTGCAATCGGTGCGAGCTAATGCCAACTGAGGAGGAGAACTGCTGCTGCCGTGAAAATTCCGGGTGCTTGGCCTACATTTCGGAAAGCGAGCAAAGTCTGCAGGAAGGCGAGCAAAGTCCGCAATGCATCACCGAGCTGCCAGAGTTCAGGGAAGCCTGCCTCTCACGGACCGTGTTGAGGATGATGATGGTGCTTATGCACGAACTTCGCGGCACTGTTCGTCCGCGTAATCCGAGTAACGAGTAAGTATACTCTGTTTGTGATGTCAGTGATGCCACCACTATTTCATGGTCGTCTCCCACATATAAAATTACATTTACATATCATTCGAACGCATGTAAATTTGTTCCATATAGTGCATTTTCTAGATATAATTTTTTTCTAAGAAAAATGACATGTGTTACCTGAATCGACATTGATAAGAAAGTTTGGTCAGTTTAATACAGTTTGCATCTTTTTTTTTCACAGGTGGTACAGGCTGGTGGCCTATCGTTGCTTCACTTGGTGGCTTCACGGGAGGCTCGGACACCGCGTTCGGAGAGTAATACCTGCCTGTGCGGTACTTGCCATTAGACAACATTTCCCCAGTGACAGTGGACAATACCGCGGATTTTCCCTCGATGTGCTGCAACCTCAACTTTACAATGTGTAATGTTTATTATTTATGTTTAATTAAAATCTAAAATAAAGCCCAACATATATTTTAACAATGGTTGTTTTGATTTTTTAAATGAATCTAGTGTATATTCTCCTGGGAGGGTGAGGTATTTATAAACTCACCCCCCTGCATTCCATGTAGTAGATCCTGCAGCCATCCTCTTACATTCAGTTAGATGGCCTCTCCTTGGTGAGGCCCTGCGGCAAACGGGTCTTGTCTGCACGACCACCGCCCCGATCCACCCCCCCGCCCTATCAAAGGCAGTTCGCACCGGGGTACTTGTGCTGGCAAGTGGAGCTGTCAGGGAGCGATAAAGGCCAAGAGGTGCCAAAGACCATGTACACTTCAAAGTGGTCTATAGAGCATGGGTTGTTGTTCCCATGTCTACCTCCAGACCCCGTGTCTCCTGCCAAGCATCCCCCCTCACGCTGGACGGCCCCCTGCAATCCACATAAGTGTGTCTCCATTCACGAGTCTTCCTGTGTCTTGTCTGCACGACCACCGCCCCGATCCACCCCCCGCCCTATCAAAGGCAGTTCGCACCGGGGTACTTGTGCTGGCAAGTGGAGCTGTCAGGGAGCGATAAAGGCCAAGAGGTGCCAAAGACCATGTACACTTCAAAGTGGTCTATAGAGCATGGGTTGTTGTTCCCATGTCTACCTCCAGACCCCGTGTCTCCTGCCAAGCATCCCCCCTCACGCTGGACGGCCCCCTGCAATCCACATAAGTGTGTCTCCATTCACGAGTCTTCCTGTGTCTTGTCTGCACGACCACCGCCCCGATCCACCCCCGCCCTATCAAAGGCAGTTCGCACCGGGGTACTTGTGCTGGCAAGTGGAGCTGTCAGGGAGCGATAAAGGCCAAGAGGTGCCAAAGACCATGTACACTTCAAAGTGGTCTATAGAGCATGGGTTGTTGTTCCCATGTCTACCTCCAGACCCCGTGTCTCCTGCCAAGCATCCCCCCTCACGCTGGACGGCCCCCTGCAGACCGCATAATGCCACGACATATACACGTCATTCATTCACAAACACACCCCTGTTTCGAATTCTTTATAACCCACTTCATATTTCTAATGAGAACTTCTTTGCGCTTTGCTAGTCAACCCGTGAAGGTGCTGGTTATCTGCTCTTCGTCTCTGTGAACTTCCGTGACCACTTTGAGCAAACTCGTCAGTTTGCAACCTGTGAACTGCTCCCTGTTCTACGACAAGAAACTACTCTGATCCCTGCATCTAACTGTTTGTTCGTCAAGGTAAGTCCATGTACCATAATCATTTTGCGTCCAATTTTTTAATTTATATCTATTTGCTAGTAGTCATCAAATTGCATCCATGTTTTCTTTTCGTTCACGACAGTACATGCAAGGAACTAGTCACATGTTCTGAGTTTAGTCAAATTACTTTTTCTATTTTTTGAAAGTTATTGAAATACTTATCCGCATGTGAATAACATGTATAGTTCCAAGAACCAAAACGGACCTTGCATTGAACCTTTTATGTGTCATTTAATGTTTTAACACATTGGTATTCATAGAGAATTGTTGATCTTTACTTTTCAGAACTTTCCATAATGCCTGCCTGTTCCATTGGCGGTTGCCCTTCGAAGACCCATAACAAATCTGAAGGTACTATAATGCATGTTTTCCCTAAGACAATAGATCAGATAAGAGAATGGGTCCGATATTGCGGATATCCAGCCTCTGAGATAGAAAGTAGAGTCCTAGAAGTCTTTGCGGACAAGAGGGGTGATCGATACCGCATCTGCAGCAGGCACTTTAGCCCAGACATGTACTCCACATCATTGCTAATAAGGACGAAAACACCGCGAGCGAGGCGAAAATTGCTCTCAACCGCTATTCCCACTCTATTCGTCCACATCCCTCCACTGGTGAGTCAAGTTTACGTATTTATCTCTCGGCATTGCGGTAGTGTGTAGCATTAGCTAACAATAATTTCCCCATTTATGTATCCACTCAATATGAAGGCTGAAGATTCTCCATCCGTGTCGTTATTGCAGTCATCAGCCACTTCAAGCGCCTATCGGGTAATCTTACTTAGCTATTCTGACACTGACTTGTTTTAGGCATGTAAATCAATAGTTTTAATTGATCGTGTAATTATTTTACCTAATGGTACACCACAGTACTCGTCCTCTAGTCTTTGTTTTCAGTTATAATTATTGTTATCCAAAATAATGCAAGTACTGTCTTTCAGGGAGATGCTGAGGAGTCCAACGCATTGACGACAACCGTAGATGTCACTCAGATGCTCGAGGTACGTTTCCAGACAGTTCCATCGATGGAGATCATCAGATCTTGCATTCTTGTAGCGTGATTGTTACACACAATGTTTCTTTCGTTTTTAGCCATTGGTATGTCCTTCTGTCGTCGCCCTCCTATGTGTCTTCTTTTTTCAATATTGTGTTCATTACTAATGAAAGTCCTATGTTTCAGGGAGTCGATGGAGCATTAGTCCAAGAGGAAGGGGGAGCATGCAGTTACGGGTCGGCGCAACAGCTTGCAGAAGTGTGCACCGCAGTTACAGCGTCCCTTGATGTTCTTATGCATTTCGAGGTATGGATACTGACAGATCAATCATGCGAGATCAAATGACGTGATTACATCCGCTATACTTCCTTCTTTATTAACGCAAGTACTATGTTTCAGGGAGCTGACGGAGCTTCTTCAACAAGAACATCACCCCTAGTAGTTGATGCAGATCTCTGGGTGGTGACACTTCCAACGATGGAGCAAATCGAATCATATTTAGATATCCATTATTTATTTTAGACAACTGATCATTTGTGCAGGTCTATTTAGATGAGCCGTTGACGCCTGCAGAAAGTTTATGTTCTTTTAAACAAAATAGAAAACCATACTAATGCAATTACTGTGTTTCAGGGAGTTGCTGAAGCGTCATCTTCAATAATATCATCAATGGAAGTCTATGCGGAGCCCGAGGTATGGATCTTGACAGTTCAATCTAACTAGATCAACAATGCGTGAACTATTGTCGTTTGAATGTTCTACACAATGCGTTCATTCGTGTTTTGCTATTGAGATGTACGTATGGGTATTGGTCCCCAAGTACATTTTGTGTTTTCAATATTATTATACATACTAATGAAAGTTCTATGTTTCAGCGAGTCGATGGAGCCTCAGTGAGTGATGGATGTGCTTATCATGAAAGTATAGTCGTTGCAGCGCGAGAGGAAGTGGAGACATGCACACACGAGTCGGAGCAACAGCGTCCAGATGTTGAAGTTCGAGGAAAGAAAGTTTCAAAGAAAAGAAAGCAAAAGAAGGTTAGTGTCCTGTTCACTATATTATGTTGTCTTTCACTGTCAATAGTTCAATACTGTAAGTTGTGTTTAAACTGAACATCCCTTTTCTAATCTGTCCTCTAGTTGCGAGTGGGTGTAAGAACTAGATCTACACAGACAGTGAAGCGAACGAGAGATGTTGCTTGTCAAACCTTTTGGCAGGGACTTGAGACTGGAGATGCATCGTGCCAATGGGAAGAATATGAAGTGATTGACAACGGAGCTATACCACCACCAGCCATTGATAGTGAATGTCCTCCTGGTAGTTTGGATGCAGTCGTAGATCAATTCACAGAATCCACACCCGCAAAAAATAAGAGCACGCGAAAGTTGAAGACATTGTTTTTTTCTCCCATCTCCGGACAAGGAACAGATGTTGCAATGGAAGAGAATGAAGTGGACGGCAATGAAACACCATCAATATCACTCAGCATAGCGGAAGACGATATCAGAGATTGTACCTTTCATGCGAGTGACATGTCCTCAACGTTACAGGCCGAACCAGCTGGGATGCAGAGTGACAGTATAAGGAAAGAGGCCAAATTCATTGTATTCGATAGCTGTTTGATGGATATTATTATGATGATGAAATGTGGGCATTGGGTTGGTGGGGAAGTATGTGGGGAGCCATTGATTAATGTGACTCGTGCAATTCGAGGCACTAACCTTAAAATACATGCCACCTGTACACAATATCATCCGTTCGCATGGTCTGCACAACCCATGCTGGGGCAACTGCCAGCAGGCAATCTACTTTGTGCAGCGGCCGCACTTTTTAGTGGTTCAAGTTTTAAAAAGTTACAGTATTTCTTTCAGTTTGTGGGAATCCATTTCATTGCGAAAAGTCAGTTCTACAAATACCAAACCGATTATCTATTTCCAGCCATCAGCGAAGCTTGGAGAATGGAAAAAATGTCAATGGAAAGTACATTCGCGGGCAAACGCTTCAGGCTAGCCGGTGATGGACAATGCGACAGTCCAGGATTTTCAGCCAAGTACTGCACCTACCACTTTCAGGACATGGAAAGTAAGAAAATTGTGAGTTCGGTGGTCGTGCAGGTGTCACAAAGTACATCCTCAGTGGCCATGGAGAAAGTTGGCTTTGTGACATCATTGCAAGAACTACAATCGCGGGGAATGGTGATCGACCTGATAGCCACGGACAGACACGTTTCAATTGCCAAGACAATGAGAGAACAGTACAAAAATATAAATCACCAATTTGACGTATGGCATCTTGCAAAAACAATCAATAAAAAATTGTCGGCTGCAGGAAAAAAAAAAGATATGCAAGGTATTTCACAGTGGTCCAAGTCAATCAGCAACCATCTTTGGTGGAGCTCAAAAACATGTGAAGGGTCGTTGGAAATTCTACTGGAAAAATGGCGGTCAGTAATGTTGCACTGTAGCAACGTACATCAATGGTCGACAAATGAGCATTTCCACAAATGTGAACATGGCCATTTGTCCACAGAGGAGGCACGGAAGAAGAAGTGGTTGATTCCTTCATCACCCACTCACAAGGCCATTGAAAAGATTGTATTTGATAAAACTATAACAAGAGATTTGAGGGGACTCACGGAATTCTGCCACACAGGAGATTTGGAGGTGTTCCACAATATGTGCCTAAAGTACAGGCCCAAAAGATTGCATTTTGGCATGGAAGGCATGATAAATCGGACTCTTCTAGCGGTCTTGGCACATAACCATAATGTTGGCCGTCAACAAAGTAGGACGACCGGAACTTTAGGGACGCTTCGCTACAATAAGGCCTTCACTAAAAGAAGTAAACAATGGGTGATCAAACCAGTGTTTGAGGATATGCAATATGAGTTTATTGAGAGACTTATCGTAGATGTCCTCGATAGGCACATACATGGAGTGGTGAACGAACCTATGCAGGGGACAACTGCATTGCCACCCAACATTGCCTCTGTTCCATGTCCACCAAAAGCAGAGCTCATTGAGAAATACACATCACGGTTTAAATGATTGTAATTCGATTGTCTGTTCTCTCGAGTCTCCTCATGTTGCAGGCCCATTGCAATTAAACCAAACAGTAATATAAATCATTTTTACAAAAATTATAGAATGTTTCCGTATTACAAACACATGGCCGACCCATAGGGACAATAAAAAAAAAGGCACGCAGACAAGATGCCCTTACACTAACTGGAGCTAACTAGAAATGTGTGCTCGCTCAAAGTGAAGGTCAGCTGCTTTGATGTTTTGCTCGGGTGGCGGAACGGCCCACGACCCAATATAAGGTTCTATTGTGATTTGACCTTGACAGGCCGGGACCATCCTGAAAGACTAAGAAAAGATAATGAATAAAATTTCAGAAACGAAACGATGAGCCACGTTCATTAGAAGAAGTAACGTCGGCAAAGAAGGAGTGGTGTTTCGGGTCTGCCCTACACAGAGACACAATGGAAAATGCAAATATAATGTAAGTAACTTTTGATGAGTTTATACCGCAATTTCATTACTATACAGTGGCTTTAAAGACGGGTTCAGTTGTACTTGTTCGTTCTATGTGGCATAGTGTTTTCTACCGCGCACTATCTGGAGGAGAACCATCTTCTTTTACTGAAGCACCTCAAAACCTTCCTCTTTGCTTCTGCTTTCTCTCTCCCTCTCCCCTGCTACAACTGGTCCACTGTCTGCGACCTCGGTCCTGGGCCCTTCCACTCTCCACCTGCACTGCCTCCCTGTCAACCCCTGCACTGGGGGACTGTCTCAGTATCCTACAGCCCCCCCTTCCCAGCACTTGTTCTGCACTTACCTTGCACTTGCCACCAGCTGGCCCTATTTATTTATTATTTTATGCTACTTACCTTGTACTCCACTCCCCCCCCCTCCATGCCTCGCCACGCCTTTAAACACTTGTGTACACCCAGTAGCGCTGTCCTCGCTATGAAATGAATAATTTTAATAAGGATCTGATGGTGAGACTAATTTCATTTTTTATGTTTTTAGGTACATCATTCACTACTGTCTGTGTCACGAGTACCAGACACCGGCGGACGGCTTCTACAGCCGCCAGTTGCTTCTCCGCGTGAACAACGTTACCACCCTGACCATTTTATGGGACGATCGCCAAGTACAAGTATGCCCTTACGCGGTACTAACGGTTAGATGCAACATACCTACCGTTGTGGTGGCCTAGTGCCTCGTTGTTGGAACAGCCATGCGATTATCAGTTCGACAGAAGAGCTTATTTTTATCGTAAACCAACACCCTGTGTACTGCACACGAACATCGCTTCCCTCAAGACGAACTAATTTGGATCGAGAGCAAAGAAAAATGCAAATCGCTGAATATTCTCTAAACATTTGATGTCCAATAAACGTACTTTGCCAAATGTACAATCTTGCCGTTTGCTTTTAAACCACGGTTTCACATTCCGAATTGTGGTGCTGTATTGTGAGATGCTCTAAGACCCTGTGTACAGCAAAGGACCATCGCGTTCCTCAATACGAACTTTTTGGAACATGAGCAAATAAAAATGCAAATCGCTGAATATTCTCTAAACATTTGATGTCCAATAAACGTACTTTGCCAAATGTACAATCTTGCCGTTTGCTTTTAAACCACGGTTTCACATTCCGAATTGTGGTGCTGTATTGTGAGATGCTCTAAGACCCTGTGTACAGCAAAGGACCATCGCGTTCCTCAATACGAACTTTTTGGAACATGAGCAAATAAAAATGCAAATCGCTGAATATTCTCTAAACATTTGATGTCAAATAAATGTACTTTACCACATTTACAATCTTGCGGTTTGATTTCAAAGTACAGTTTCATATTCCGAATTGTGGTGCGCTGTATTGTGAGCTGATCTGTGTTGATTTCCGGGGTCTGTGTGGAGTCGCGTAGAAGACGCCTGGGCGCGTTTGCCTACGCAGCACAGTCACGTCACGGATAGAGGCGGGGAATATGAATGTTTTGATAAAGTCTGTTTCAGGGGCGGGGGATTTGATTTAGTGCCGCAAAGGCAGGTGAGCCAGGTCGATGCGGCGGAATGATAGGATTATCACAAAATGGAGGCTGATTTCGAGTGCGATAATGGGCGAAAAGTCGGGTAAGGTCCATAGGAAAGTTTCCTACGATCTACCGATTTATGCTTACAAACACATGGCCGACCCGTAGGGACAATAAAAAAAAAGTCCCGGAACTATCCTTTAAGTGTTTCTTCGCACAGGCAATCTTCATTTCGATCCCAAAAGTTTGCTTTTTCTTTGATACCTCTTACTTAGATCCTATAGACTGTCTATATTCCTTATTCATTTGTGGCTTTTCTATATGAGCCAGTTCTGCTTCGTATGACGTCACCAGTCTTCTTTCTCATTCATTTTCATACTTTTTCCCGGACTTATTCTAGAAGACCATTACTTCTTTGTGAATGCGTATAGGGTTTTTTGAATGGATTCCTTGCCTCGAGGATTCTTTGCGGTATAGGCATCCTCACTGGTACTGAGCATGTTGCAATTTCCGGTTCCCAACATATGGGCAACATGGGGGAGGAGCTTCTGGTAGGGGTAATTGGCTCTTCCTCTGCAGGGTGTTGAGGGAAGGTACTGGAGACTTACGTTGCTAGTTTGCTTAAGGTTGATGGTGTTGGAGAATGCTGGAGATTTAAGTTGCTGGAGGGTGGCACTGTGTAAACATGAATGTGATGTGTTGGAGCAAGGCATTGGTGGTGTAAGGTATTGGAGGTCGGGAGAGGTTGGCAGACATTTAAAGCTGTTGACAGAGGGCCCTTAGCAACTCGCAGTGGATGGTGGGGTGCCTGTGGTTAAAATGGTTGGGGATACTCAGTCTCTGGGTGCCTGGCGGGAGTGTGTTACTGTGCAAAGGTTTAAAGTACACTATTGACAAGAAAATCCCTGCATGCATAGTCCAAGTGTAAAAGCATGAACTGGTACAGCCTCTGATTGTCTTCTGGTTGGACTTGTATTGGTCAGTTGCTGTTTCCAGTCTGAGGTGCTGGATGTCTGCGCTTTGGGGTTTAGGCCTCTTCAACATGCTAAATTCACAGTTTAACCCGAGTGATATACAATAGTCCAGGTTGTTGTGTTAGAAGTCTGCTTACATTCACAGTCCTTTGGTAATATGGTCCTATACACACTGATATAAATGCTACATATGGTGATCCATTCTTCTATGAAATGTATATCATATTACAGTTGTATTGTAACCATATATTTCTTAGTGTACTGAGGAACGATGCTATGTGATGCCACTTCCTGTTTTGTCAAGGGCAGAAAGGTCTTGAGCCATCACTTCCCATGATGTCACTTGGGGTGGAGTGAAATTACATCATTTGATGTCATCAGAGTTCAAGCGTCGTGTGAAGTCACTTCCGCTACTCCTGGCATTTTGGTGAAATGATGTCCTTGATTCAGGGGTTAAACCCCAGAGGGGCCGACTATCTTGGCCTATGTAGGCTGCTCCAGAATGGCCTAAAAGGGATGTCTTTTTTAGGAGCATTCTCTATTGGGCGGATTAAGACATAGAACCATATTCTTCCCAGGTGTCTTTTCTGGGGAAATATACATTTTAAATATGAATCTATAGGTTCCTGATTAACTATATGCCCCAATTTTAACCTGGGGGAAAATGGTCTCTATTGCAGCACATTAGGATTCCACCAGTCAGCTATCAGGCCCTGTAAACAAAGTGTGTGCCCAGATTTCACAAACATTACATTCCCTGTACATATCACCCACACACTGGCCATCATGTTGATAATGGTGGTGAAGGAAAAATCTGTGAATATTTGCGTGCAGCCCATCCTAATCTTTGACTGCCAGAGAACTCCATGCAAGTACCCTGTGCAAGAACCCCACACTGGTATTCTTGCACCCGGTTCCTGCCCCCATGTTGCTAACCCTGATCCTTGGCTGCCAGAGAACTCCAGGCAAGTACCCTGGGCAAGAACCCCACACTGGGATTCTTGCACATGGTTCCTGCTCCAATGCTGCATGCAGCCCATCCTGATCTTTGGTTGCCAGAGATGTCCATGCAAGTACCCTGTGCAAGATCCCGACACTGGGATTCTTACACTCGGTTCCTGCTCCCATGCTTCGTGCAGCCCATCCTGATCCTTGTATGCCAGAGAACTCCATGCAAGTACCCTGTGCAAAATCCCCACGCTGTGATTCTTACACTAAGTTTCTGCTCCCATGCTGTGTGCAGCCCATCCTGATCCTTGGCTGCCAGAGAACTCTGTGCAAGTACCCTGTGAAAGATCTTTACACTGGGATTCTTGCACTCGGTTTACGCAGCCATGCATGCAGCCCATCCTGATCTTTGGCTGCCAGAGAACTCCAGGCAAGTACCCTGTGCAAGATCCTTACACTGGGATTCTTGCTCTCGGTTTCTGCAGCCATGCTCCATGCAGCCCATCCTGATCTTTGGCTGCCAGAGATTTATTATTTATTAATGTGATACAGTTTTAAACAAATGTAAAAAACTTTACACATATAATTACATCAGATATCTTAAATGCAAGAATACAATAACATTCCAAATCTTAATAAATTCCTTAATACGATTTCTAGATAATTAATTTGTGTATGGATTCAGGTCAAGGTCTGAGAGAAGAGAGAAACATCCTGTTCAAATTCATAATTAAAATAAAACATTTCACACTTGCACAGCGGGAATGTCATTACTTATCGGGGAAGGATCCCCTTAGGTTTAAGTTCATGAGAGCAGCTGCCACTCGCCAGACCTGGAAGAGTGCTAAATGCAATTTAGGATTATTGGTGTTAACACACTGCTTCCAAAAATCTGCTTGGCCCAAATAGTCTATATTATGTACAAATTCGCCAAGATACTTAATGTACGCTGTTCTCATCCTGCAGCAGCTCGTCAACACGTGTCGAGCCGTCTCAGGTTTGGTAGGGAGATCACAGATCCTGCAATGTCTTTCTGCTACGCTTAGCCCCAATTCAGGGCCCTGGGTAGACAGAATCGGTAGGTGATTGAGGCGCATTCATAGAATAAACCGCCTCAGATGTTCTGATGGGCACTGATTTAGATAGAGTTGAGCCTTTCCATAGGTATATAGCACAAATAGAATGAAGCTATAGCTTTTCAGGCTGTTAAGATGATTAAAATTATTCTGCTAATCCCACAGGTTGAGGTGATTGCGCATGCTGGTAATCAGAACTTCATTTTCCCGGCCCCATTCTGGTGACCAGCTGATTTCTTCAGTCAAAGACCGAATCTGGCTTTCAAATTTAGCCTGTCTACCAGCCGCACAATCTTCCTTGATAGTCAAAAGTAGATTGTTTGTTGGTTTATTATTAAGTCTGATATGGAATTCCATCCTCTTCCTTAATACCATGGCTCTAAGGGAGAAGATTCCTAGCTCAAGTCTAATAATTGCCATGGGGATACACTGTGGAAGGCCGAGTATTTTTCTCCAGAACTTACCCTCTATCAGTTGTAGCCACCCTAGGTTCATATTTATCAGTGGGTCTAAACCATACGTCACATAGGAGCCAAACATTGAATATATAACTGACGTGCTGCCCAAATCGAGAATCCACATTGTTCTCGTGAGAATTTATAGACTAAAGCTGTGAGTTGAGCAACTTTTGTTTTGCGCTCCTGAATGCAAGTGAAATAGTTTCCTTTGCTATCAAATTCTACCCCCAAATATCTATACATATACGTATATTCAATTTCGATCGATCCCATCATCATTCTCGGTCTAGCCACTCTACCAGCAGTGTATAACAGCAGCTTAGTTTTACTATTGTTAATGACTAGTTCATTGCTTTCTGCATAGCGCCATAGCTGTTTGGCTGATCTCAGGATACCACTGAAAGTGTGATCCATGATCACCAAGTCGTCTTCGTAAGCTAGAAGGGGGCAGTGGCAAGAACCTATTTTAGGGGGACAGTTATTAATCCCTAAGAGACATTTGGGTATATCTGAAATAAACAAGTTGTACAATGTTGGGGCAGTAACACATCCTTGCTTTACTTCTCGACACTGGGGGATGGGTTTAGTCACCGAGCCCAGGTTGTCCAGCCTAACTTGAACAGTATTATTTGAATGTAATAGCTCCAAGTAATACAATAGAGGTTCAGGACAGCCCAAATTCCTCAATTTGTTCCATAAGAGGGAGCGGTTGACCGAATCAAAAGCCGCCTTAAAATCTATATATAGGGCCTCATTACGACCCAGGCGGTAAGTTACCGCCTGGGCCGTGACTTTACCACCATGGCGTAAACTAAGTTTACGCCATGGTGGTTGGCGGACTTACCGCCCCATTCCGACCTTGGCGGGGCGGTAAGTCCCCAATCCCCATTTACCCTTCCCCATTCCCATTTTTGCCCCATAGGGCATAATGGGAGTGGGGAAGGCGTTAATTACGCCACCGTAAATTACGGTGGCGTAATTAACTCCATGGTCCCTTAGCGCCATGGATTTTAACACCTGCTAAAAGCAGGTGTTAAGTCCGCCATGGCGCTAAGGGACCTCGTACTCAGGCGGTAAGGGTCGGCGCTGTTTACGCCGCCGTAAAACCCTTACCGCCTGAGTCGTAATGAGGCCCATAGTGCGTATAGGGGGGGATTTGAACGAGACAGAGCCTTATTTCTCAGAGTATTCATAATAAATATATTGTTGGAAGTAGAGTATCCTGCTCTAAAGCCGCTTTGGAATTGATCTAATATCCCAGCTTTCTCTACCCATGTTAGCAATTCTTTCAAAATAAGTGCTGCAAACAGTTTCCCAGAACAATCCAGCATAGATAAGAGCCGGTAGTTCATAGGATCAGACCTGCTACCTTTCTTGAAGACAGGTATGATGATGGCTGCCTGCCAAGATGTCGGTATACTACCTTCATGCAGAACCTTGTCAAACAATATTTTCAAAAGGTTTGCCCAAAAAAGGGGATTACTCCTCAGCACCATATTAGAAAGGCCATTTGGCCCTGGGGCTCGTGAGGTATTTAATGCCTTAATTCTTATTTGTAGATCCTCCACAGAGACAGAGAAAGGGGGGATAGGGGGTTTGCTAGCCGTGGGAATACAAGTCCCACAGCAGCTCCCCGTGTTTCTCATTTCCAAAAAGGAGATCCATTTATCACTCCCTATAGGATTTACCATACTGGATAGGGTTTTCCCTTTCGCCTTCCCCAGTATGGACCAAATTTTACGAGTGTTCTTACCACATAATGTTCTGACTGTATGTTGCCACCTCTCTACCTTCCTTGTGTTTTTATGTATTTTTAACCATACTTGGTAAGTGGTCTTCAGCTTTCTTATTTTGAGAGCAATCACCTTTTTGGGGTCAGGGCCATTTCTTATATACCTCATGTCTCCTCTAAGCTTGCGTTTCCTATCTCTGATCGCACGGTCGTATTTTAATTCGTTTGAAGCCTTTCCCACCATCAGGCCTATTTTACGAGAACCGTGTAACTCAGAGAATTTACTTATCCAGTTTTCTATTTGTTCCGGTGACTTTTGCATAAACATATTTAATTGTTCGATACCCCACTCATCTGCCGCCCTTGTGGCCTTTAGGATATTATTCGCTGACCAGGTAATACGATTTAGGGAATGGTTGATTACGAGGTCTCCCAAATTTGCAAATGCAGCATTAGGGTGGCTGAGTCCCAGTGATAATATCAGCGGATCGTGATCACTCCATTTGTATTCGCTCACCTTCATATCTTTAACAATGAGTGCAATCTCTACACTAGTATAGATATAGTCTAAGGTGCTCTCACTACTCCCATTCTTCCAAGTGAATTTACCAGGGCTGTCGTTTCTAGTACGACCATTAATTATTTCAAGGTCCCAGCATTCAAAGAAGCCCCTCCAGCACTTCCCCTCTATATCCGTAAAGCCTGATTCCATATACTGTTGCTTGTTAGAAGCTGATTATTACTTGTACCACCGCCACTGTTGATTCTACAGTTTAGATCCCCGGCCAGAATTACAAAATCTCTGCGGTTGTTAAATTCCAATCACTTAAGAGATTATGCAGGGTATCTTGTATACTTTCTCTATGCTTTGCGCCCGGGGGATTATATATATTTATTAATAATATTTCTTCCCATCTTGCTTTAATCCTAAGGGTCAAAGCCGCAGCACACAGATAGTCACTATCCACTGGAATCATTCTACTTTTCAACGTATTGGATATCCCTATAGCTAAGCCCCCATAAGGTCGTCCACGTATGCCTTTCTTCGCAAGGGTGTGATAAATAATATACCCGTCCATGGCTGTCTGCTGCAGCAGCCAAGTTTCTTGCAAAAGAAAAATGGGATATTTACTTATCATTGATAGAGAGCCCTTGTTGGTAAGAAAATGCTGATGACCATGAGTATTCCAATTTAGCAGGGTTTGATCTCATGTTTGTTGTAAAACTAGAGGCAGCGAATCTGCCAGCCATTTCAATGTATTTTGGATATCTGACATCTGTACGTTCTTTCCCGTTTTTTGAGTGGGTATACCACTCTTGTTTGGGGCTGCCGTTGGCTCAGCGCTTGGGAGTAAGGGGTCTTCCTTCTCTTTACAGGCGTCTACTTCCACCCCCACTTGTAAAAGACTTTGTTCATGAGATCGAATCAATTGAGCAGATGCCAGGACACAGCAATGGAGGGCTGTAACATTGGGATTGCATACGGTAAGTGGTTCCACAAAAGAGAAGTCCTCCGAGCGGATTACCCGCAATTGTGGGATCAAATGCAGTTTATTCAAGACCTCCGTTCTTGTCAGCCACTTATCCCTCTTCTTTTGATTTAAGTTTTTAATGATACATATTTTACTTGTATTAGGAATGTCGATTTCTGTTGTTTCCAATGGATTAGGAGGTCCCTTGTTGTCCACGTTATGTTGCCCATCTTGGTGCGAACATAGAGTGTCCTCTTCAGCTAAGCTAGTAGAGAGGTCAGAGTTTGGGTCCTCTATCATGGTGCTGGTGATTTCCTGTGATATATCCGGGATGATCCAGCTTGTTAGGGTCCCCATTCCTTTCTTAGCATTTTTCTTGGTTTTTCGCTTCTTGCGTTTTGATTTTTTAGCACGTGTTGCTGGGAAATTGGTGGCAGGTAAAGGGGAGGCTGCCAGAGATGTCACATGCTGCATGCAGCCCATCCTGATCTTTGGCTGCCAGAGATGTCCATGCAAGTACCCTGTGCAAGAACTCAACACTGGGATTCTTGCACTCGGTTCCTGCTCACATGATGCATGCAGCCCATCCTGATATTTGTCTGACAGAGATGTCCATGCAAGCACACTGTGCAAGATCACCACCCTGGGATTCTTACACTCGGTTCCTGGACCCATGCTGCATGCAGCCCATCCTTATCCTTGGCTGCCAGAGAACTCCATGCAAGCGCCCTGTGTAAGAACCCCACACTGGGATTCTTGCACTCAGTTTCTGCAGCCATGCATGCAGCCCATCCTGATCTTTGGCTGCTAGAGAACTTCAGACAAGTACCCTGTGCAAGATCCCCACACTGGGATTCTTGCACTTGTTTTCTGCAGCCATGAATGAAGTCCATCCTGATATTTGGCTGCCAGAGATGTCCATGCAAGCAACCTGTTCAAGAACCCCACACTGGGATTCTTACATATGGTTCCTGCACCCGTGCTGTGTGCAGTCCATCCTGATCCTTGGCTGCCAGAGAACTCCATGCAAGTACCCTGTGCAAGAACCCCATACTGGAATTCCTGCACTTGGTTCCTGCTCACATACTGCATGCAGCCCAGCCTGATCTTTAGCTGCCAGAGATGTCCATGCAAGTACCCTGCAAGAATCCCACACTGGTATTCTTGCACTGAGTTTCTGCAGCCATGCATGCAGCCCATCCTGATCCTTGGCTGCCAGAGAACTCCAGGCAAGTACACTGTGCAAGATCACAACACCGGGATTCTTGCACTCGGTTCCTGCATGCAGCCCATCCTGATCTTTGGCTGACAGAGATGTCAATGTAAGTACCCTGTGCAAGAACCCCACAATTGGATTCTTGCACTCAGTTTCTGCAGACATGCATACAGCCCATCCTGATCTTTGTCTGCAAGAGAACTCCATGCAAGTACACTGTGCAAGAACCCCACACTGGGATTCTTGCAATTGGTTCCTGCTCACATGCTGCATGCAGCCCATCCTGAAATTTGTCTGACAGAGATGTCCATACAAGTACCCTGTGCAAGAACCCCACACTGGGATTCTTGCACTCGGTTCCTGCTCACATGCTGCATGCAGCCCATCCTGATCTTTGGCTGCCAGAGATGTCCATGCAAGTACCCTGTGGAAGAACTCAACACTGGGATCCTTGCACTCGGTTCCTGCTCACATGCTGCATGCAGCCCATCCTGATCTTTGGCTGCCAGAGATGTCCATGCAAGTACCCTGTGCAAGAACTCAACACTGGGATTCTTGCACTTGGTTCCTGCTCACATGCTGCATGCAGCCCATCCTGATCTTTGGCTGCCAGAGATGTCCATGCAAGTACCCTGTGCAAGAACCCAACACTGGGATTCTTGCACTCGGTTCCTGCTCACATGCTGCATGCAGCCCATCCTGATATTTGTCTGACAGAGATGTCCATGCAAGTACCCTGTGCAAGAACTCAACACTGGGATTCTTGCACTCGGTTCCTGCTCACATGCTGCATGCAGCCCATCCTGATATTTGTCTGACAGAAATGTCCATGCAAGTACCCTGTGCAAGAACTCTGTTCTTGCACTCGGTTCCTGCTCAGATGCTGCATGCAGCCCATCCTGATCTTTGGCTGCCAGAGATGTCCATGCAAGTACCCTGTGCAAGAACTCAACACTGGGATTCTTGCACTCGGTTCCTGCTCACATGCTGCATGCAGCCCATCCTGATATTTGTCTGACAGAGATGTCCATGCAAGTACCCTGTGCAAGAACTCAACACTGAGATTCTTGCACTCGGTTCCTGCTCACATGCTGCATGCAGCCCATCCTGATATTTGTCTGACAGAGATGTCCATGCAAGTACCCTGTTCAAGACCTCAACACTTGTCAGAGAGCACCAAAGTATTAACTGAAAAGGATACGGTACTCAAAAGGATACAGGTGGTAGGGTCTTCCGGATCCCTGTTCACACGATTTGATAGTTGTGAAGTCAAGTTACGACCTTCCAAATGATACAACTCTCTGACTGGTAAAACAGGCAGAGCGATGGATCACTGGAAAGGGCGTGGGTAAGGTATAGGAAGTCAGCCTAGAACAGAATAAAGTATCATAAATAACTGCCCTCAACCTGAGTATGATGGAACAGAAAAGGACATGAATGCACACACTGACCTTAAGTCTAAGGCAGAAGAATCCAGCAGAGTCTCTTGAGGAAATCCAAGGTAGAACAAACGACAAGGAAGGGAAGATTAGTAAGGGAGACTTATCCCGAACGGAACGAGGCTCACGCTAGATACCGGGTTGATGCACCACAGGATAGCGTCCAAAGTACTGTTCACTGTCACCTTCCAATAATCCTTGAAAAGCTTCCTTCCCACGTAGAGTAAAGTATAGAAATGAATCAATCCCCCTGTTAATATCACAGGTGCAGGAGTTGGAAATAGCGCCCTTTTTATGGTATAAACAAAGTACACGCGGTTCTGTACAACCGCGAAGAAAATAGCGTGTGCGTGTGGATTTACACGCGAGCAGGATTCACGCAGTCCAGGCCAGCAGCGCTTGAAGACAAAGAGTGCGTGTGGATTTACACGCGAGCAGGATTCACGCAGTCCAGGCCAGCAGCGCTTGAAGACAACATATGCGTGTGGATTTACACGCGAACAGGATTCACGCAGCCCAGGACAGCCGTGTTTGAAGACAACGTGCGCGTGTGGATTTTACACGTGAACAGGATTCACACAGCCCAGGACAGCCGCGTTTGAAGACAACGTGCGCGTGTGGATTTTACACGCGAGCAGGATTCACGCAGTCCAGGCCAGCAGCGCTTGAAGACAAAGTATGCGTGTGGATTTACACGCGAAGAGGATTCACGCAGCCCAGGACAGCCGCGTTTGAAGATAACGTGCGCGTGTGGATTGACACGCGAGCAGGATTCACGCAGTCCAGGCCAGCCGCGTTTGAAGACAACATGCGCTTGTGGATTTACCCGCGAGCAGGATTCACGCAGTCCACGCCAGCCGTGCTTGAAGATAGCGTGCCCGTGTGGATTTCCACGCAACCAAACAGCTCCAGGAATCAGCGTGTGGCGGAAAACACGCTATAGAAGGCCCAAAAAGTAGCTGTAGTAACCTGCAAGGATGCAGATCGGAGGTCCAGCTACACAACGCCAAATGATTCGATCAGAAGCAGCGAGTTAAGTTTCCACGCTGCTTATATACGTAATGCCGTAGTTCACGTGACGAAGCAGAATACACGTGAAGTTAGCGACGTGAAAAGTGCAAACGTCGTTTTCCCGGCAACGTATCGAACAACCGCCATTTGGAATAGAACGGTCTAGCTGTTCTACGAGCGTAGGAGGTAGGACCACGTCCAGCATGCATGACAACACTGGGATTCTTGCACTCGGTTCCTGCTCACATGTTGCATGCAGCCCATCCTGATATTTGTCTGACAGAGATGTCCATGCAAGTACCCTGTGCAAGAACTCTGTTCTGGCACTCGGTTCCTGCTCACATGCTGCATGCAGCCCATCCTGATCTTTGGCTGCCAGAGATGTCCATGCAAGTACCCTGTGCAAGAACTCAACACTGGGATTCTTGCACTCGGTTCCTGCTCACATGCTGCATGCAGCCCATCCTGATCTTTGGCTGCCAGAGATGTCCATGCAAGTACCCTCTGCAAGAACTCAACACTGGGATTCTTGCACTCGGTTCCTGCTCACATGCTGCATGCAGCCCATCCTGATCTTTGTCTGCCAGAGATGTCCATGCAAGCACACTGTGCAAGATCCCCACCCTGGGATTCTTACACTCAGTTCCTGCTCACATGCTGCATGCAGCCCATCCTGATCTTTGGCTGACAGGGATGTCCATGCAAGTACCCTGTGCAAGGACCCCACACTGGGATTCTTGCACATGGTTCCTGCTCACATGCTGCATGCAGCCCATCCTGATCTTTGGCTGCCAGAGATGTCCATGCAAGTACCCTGTTCAAGAACCCCACACTGGGATTCTTGCACATGATTCCTGCCACCATGCTGGTCATCCTATGGCGGCACAAATTGCATGTCCAACTGGTAGGAAATAGCTTCATTTGAGCGTACGGTGAAGAAGTGGCAATCCTGCGCAAATGAATGGGAAAGACATCCGCAATATTCGTAATCGCGTCAGTTGTCCCTGAAATCCAGCATGCGCATGCACAAATGCGGGTATCACACTGCATGCATTGAAGGGCAAGTATGCCAGGGGCTGGCTATATGGTGATAGACTTCAGGGCATGTGTGGAGAACGGCCTGAATCTCATGAAAGAGACTGGCTGCGCAGATGCGCACTCACGTCCAGCATGCATGACAGTGCCATCCCCCAAAGGGGCAACCTCTCCCCTTCTCGTGTGAAAACGCTTCAATAAAGCAGGAGCATGAATATTAGAAAGAGGTTCCCAGGACCTATCTTCGGGACCATAGCCCTTCCAGTCCACCAGATAAAACGGCCTACCAGAACGTAGTCTCATATCCAGTATGTCCTGTACCTCGTATTCATCTGAACCCCGCACAGAAATAGCAACAGGCCGTACAGGCAATCTAGTAGCTTCAGAACATGGCTTAATGAGTGACACGTGGAATACGGGATGCACTCGCCATCGTTGTGGCAAAGCCAGACGGACAGCAGCCGGATTAATTACTTGGAGCACTACATACGGACCAATGTATTTAGGCAATAATTTCTTTTTGCCTGGAATCCTCAAGTTCTTAGTGGACATCCATACTTTCATACCCGCCTTGTAGACAGGTGCGGGTACTCTATGAGCATCGGCATAGAACTTGTTGCGTCTTTTAGCCTGCTCCAATTGCTGCTTCACTTTCCTCTGTAATTTCTTCAGATCACGAAAAGTACGGCCTGCGGCAGGAGTATCCAAAGACAAGGTGGAATCCAAAGGTATTGATCGGGGGTGTTGTCCATAAAGAGCATAGAACGGTGAAGTGCCTATGGCACTATGATAGGAGTTGTTATAGGCGAATTCTGCTGCCGGCAGGACCGTGAGCCAATCCGATTGGTACTGCAGACACAGACACCGCAGATATTGTTCCATAGTGCAGTTGACTCTTTCGGTCTGTCCATCAGTTTGAGGGTGATAAGCACTGGACATTCTATCATCAATCAGTAATGCAGATGTTAGTGCTCTCCAAAAGCGTGACGCAAACTGCGAGCCCCTGTCCTTAATGATTACTGATGGTAGACCAAAGAAACGAAATATATGTTGGATGAATAGGTCAGCCAGAACAGCAGCGGTTGGTAAACCAATACAGGGAATATAAAGAGCCAATTTAGTGAAATAATCCACTACAACCCATATGGTATCGTACTCCTGGTTTGGTGGGAGTTCTACCACAAAGTCCATAGATATCATGTCCCATGGTTTGTTAGGGACAGGTAGGGACTGGAGTAAGCCCACTGGTTTACCAGGAGTGTTTTTACATTGGATGCATACAGAACAAGTTGATACATGATCTATGACATCTTTTGACATGGATGGCCACCAGCACCATCTTTTGAGCAGCTCTAGTGTTTTCTTCCGTCCAGGATGGGCTGCGATCAAGGAATCATGATTCCACTTGAGGGCTTTATTCCGCGTTGAAGACGTCGGTAGGTAGAGCACTCCTTGTGTGAATGGTAAACCGTTATGTACGTCCAGATTCATATCCTGGATAACTTGTGGATGTTTTTTCACCCACTCTTGTACTTCGGTTTTTAAGGATGGTTGAACAGAACAACTACATATTACATGATCTGCCAACAACTGCTTTTGTACTTGTGCTTCTTCCTTCGCCTCTTCACCCATACGAGACAACGCGTCCGACTTACCGTGTTCTCGGGCAGGACGATATGTGACCCGGAAATCGTATTGGGCAAAAAAGACATGCCATCTGGCCTGTCGGGCCGTAAGGCATTTCATAGATTTGAATGCTTGAAGATTTCTATGGTCAGAGTACACCAACACCAGATGTTTGGCCCCAAGAAGATGATGACGCCATTCTCGGAAGGCATTCTTGATAGCCAGCAATTCCCGCTCAGTGACGGTGTAATTTCGTTCATATGGGGTAAGTTTGCGAGAGAAGAAAGCCACTGGGTGCTCCTCCTTGGTTTCTGTGCAAACTTGTGAGAGTACAGCTCCAGTAGCAACACTGGATGCATCCGCTTCAACGATAAACTGGTGATCTGGATCTGGATGTTGAAGCACGGGTGCAGTGGTAAACGCTTCCTTCAACTTTTCGAATGATGCTTGGGCATTTTGGTTCCAACAGAAAGGAACTTTGGAACTAGTTAAAGCCGTCAAAGGAGCCACTGTTTTGGAGAAGGAATGAATAAATCTGCGATAAAAATTTGCAAAGCCTAAGAAAGACTGTAATGACTTGACATTGTGCGGAATAGGCCAATTCAATATGGCCTTCACCTTGGAACGGCTCATTCGAGCACCTAGATTGGTAATGTCATAACCCAGGAATTCCACTTCCTGTGAATGAAAGACGCATTTCTCGGCTTTCACATAAAGAAGGTTCTCCCTGAGTCGTTGTAGGACTGTAGAAACGTGTTTGACGTGTTCCGAAAAAGATGATGAATAGATCAGAATGTCATCCAGATAAATCACCACAAACTGGTCCATTATGTCCCGGAATATATCATTCATGAAGAATTGAAAAGTGGCGGGAGCGTTGCACAGACCAAAAGGAATCACCAAATACTCGTAAAGACCATACCGTGTCTTGAAAGCGGTCTTCCATTCGTCGCCTTCACGAATGCGAACTAAATTGTATGCTCCTCGCAAGTCCAATTTGGTGAAGTAACTGGAAGTACCTAATTGATCCAATAGAACGTTTATCAGTGGTAAAGGATATTGGTTTTTTATGGTGATGTCGTTAAGTGCCCTGTAATCAATGCAAGGCCTTAGATCCCCCTCTTTCTTCGGAACAAAGAATAGAGGAGACGCAGCAGGTGATTGTGATGGCCGTATGAAACCCATCGCTAAAGCTTTGTCAATGTATTCTTTCAACACAACGTCTTCTTTTGGGGTCAGTGAATATAAACGACCTGTAGGGATTTTGGCACCAGGAATCAATTCAATAGGACAGTCGTACTGTCGATGGGGAGGCAATTGTTCTGCCTGGCCTTTATCAAAGACATCAGCGTACTCAGCGTATTCGCATGGTATGGTAGTGTTGCTTTGATGTATCACGCTGATAGTTGAAGCTCCCCCCATAGAGGCCAATATGTGTTGCTTGTTTGACACCTCCTGACTGGTAAAGCAATGTTCATTGCAATGAATCGAAGGATACTGGAGCAATCCCGAAACCCAGTCAACGGCGGGATTATGAAGGGTTAACCATGCAAGACCAAGTATGATTTCGTACTGCGGAGCAGCTATGACATTGAAGACGATTTCTTCCGAATGATTATTCGATAATGTCATCTGAACAGATACCGTCTCCTGGGTTACCATACCAGAAGTCAAAACAGATCCGTCCACGGTATTAAGCGGTTTCAGGTTTGTTTTTGTTTACAAGGGGTATGGAACAGTTCTTGGCATATGTGATGTCTATGTAATTGTTGGTGGCTCCGGAATCAACCATGGCCTTGGAAACCAATTCTCGTTCATCACAACGTAACGCCACCTCAACAATTACGGGTGCGTGATTAGGAATGGTACTGGAGTCCGATGAAACACTCGACATAGGGACTCCTGCTATTGTCGAGTTTTGGCGTTTCCCGAACGCTTGATGGGTTTTTTAGGACATGTCGCCAATAAATGCTCGGATGAACCGCAATACATACATAAATGGTTCTTTCTTCGGTTCTCTCTTTCTGCATTGGGCAACCGGCCTCTCACGGCGCCAATCTGCATGGGTTCGGGATCGTTCGAGAGGACTGCCGGTGTCTCTGAACGCACCGAGGCTTGTATGAAGGGCTTTTTCTCTCCTTTCCGAGCATTCCTTCGGGCATCGATTTGTAGAACCAAATCGAGCAACTCTGTGAATCCCGTAGGAACCACCGGAACTGTAGATAAGGCATCTTTCAGTTCTTCTGAAAGACCCTTGTAGAAAACAGCCGTTTTCTTGCCGTCAGGCCATTGAGTTTCGGCTGTTAGTTGATTGAACCGGGCAATGTAAGGCAAAAGAGGTTGATTGCCTTGTTGTAGATTAAGTAACTCCAGATCCATGGCTTGAGTTGCATAACGCATGTCAAAGACTTTACTCACAGCAGCCAAGAGATCGTCACAGTCGTACAACAAAGGGCTATTTGTTTCCAACAAAGGGTTAGCCCAAGCAGCAGCAGTGCCCCCTAAATGGGAAAGCACGAATGCTGCTTTTGTGGTTAGGTCAGGAAAAGATGTAGGACGGCAAAGAAAATGGAGTCGGCACTGATTAACGAAGGTTCTATAGGTTTTGGGATCACCAGTGAACCGTTCCGGAGGGGCCAAGGGAAACTGAGTGGGCATAACCACATTAATAGTTTCCTGTGGGGGTGTCATAGTCCCGAATCCAGATGCAGTGGCCATTGGAACCTGTGCTCCCTGAGGACTACCGTGCATGGCGTCTTGCATAACGTCCATACGGTGCCGTAACATGTCCTGTGCCGTAACCATTTCATTTCTCAAATCGCTGATCAACTGAGTCAAAACAGCTAAAGGATCCGTACCCTCCATGGCTTCTGATTCTGTCAGAGAGCACCAAAGTATTAACTGAAAAGGATACGGTACTCAAAAGGATACAGGTGGTAGGGTCTTCTGGATCCCTGTTCACACGATTTGATAGTTGTGAAGTCAAGTTAAGACCTTCCAAATGATACAACTCTCTGACTGGTAAAACAGGCAGAGCGATGGATCACTGGAAAGGGCTTGGGTAAGGTATAGGAAGTCAGCCTAGAACAGAATAAAGTATCATAAATAACTGCCCTCAACCTGAGTATGATGGAACAGAAAAGGACATGAATGCACACACTGACCTTAAGTCTAAGGCAGAAGAATCCAGCAGAGTCTCTTGAGGAAATCCAAGGTAGAACAAACGACAAGGAAGGGAAGATTACTAAGGGAGACTTATCCCGAACGGAACGAGGCTCACGCTAGATACCGGGTTGATGCACCACAGGATAGCATCCAAAGTACTGTTCACTGTCACCTTCCAATAATCCTTGAAAAGCTTCCTTCCCACGTAGAGTAAAGTATAGAAATGAATCAATCCCCCTGTTAATATCACAGGTGCAGGAGTTGGAAATAGCGCCCTTTTTATGGTATAAACAAAGTACACGCGGTTCTGTACAACCGTGAAGAAAATAGCGTGTGCGTGTGGATTTACACGCGAGCAGGATTCACGCAGTCCAGGCCAGCAGTGCTTGAAGACAAAGAGTGCATGTGGATTTACACGCGAGCAGGATTCACGCAGTCCAGGCCAGCAGCGCTTGAAGACAACATATGCGTGTGGATTTACACGCGAACAGGATTCACGCAGCCCAGGACAGCCGTGTTTGAAGACAACGTGCGCGTGTGGATTTTACACGCGAACAGGATTCACGCAGCCCAGGACAGCCGCGTTTGAAGACAACGTGCGCGTGTGGATTTTACACGCGAGCAGGATTCACGCAGTCCATGCCAGCAGCGCTTGAAGACAAAGTATGCGTGTGGATTTACACGCGAACAGGATTCACGCAGCCCAGGACAGCCGCGTTTGAAGATAACGTGCGCGTGTGGACTGACACGCGAGCAGGATTCACGCAGTCCAGGCCAGCCGCGTTTGAAGACAACGTGCGCGTGTGGACTTACACGCGAGCAGGATTCACGCAGTCCAGGCCAGCCGTGCTTGAAGATAGCGTGCGCGTGTGGATTTACACGTGAGCAGGATTCACGCAGTCCACGCCAGCCGTGCTTGAAGATAGCGTGCCCATGTGGATTTGCACGCGAACAGGATTCACGCAGCCCAGGCCAGCCGCGTATGAAGACAACGTGCGCGTGTGGATTTACACGCAACCAAACAGCTCCAGGAATCAGCGTGTGGCGGAAAACACGCTATAGAAGGCCCAAAAAGTAGCTGTAGTAACCTGCAAGGATGCAGATCGGAGGTCCAGCTACGCAACGCCAAAATCATTCGATCAGAAGCAGCGAGTTAAGTTTCCACGCTGCTTATATACGTAATGCCGTAGTTCACGTGACGAAGCAGAATACACGTGAAGTTAGCGACGTGAAAAGTGCAAACGTCGTTTTCCCGGCAACGTATCGAACAACCGCCATTTGGAATAGAACGGTCTAGCTGTTCTACGAGCGTAGGAGGTAGGACCACGTCCAGCATGCATGACAACACTGGGATTCTTGCACTCGGTTCCTGCTCACATGTTGCATGCAGCCCATCCTGATATTTGTCTGACAGAGATGTCCATGCAAGTACCCTGTGCAAGAACTCTGTTCTGGCACTCGGTTCCTGCTCACATGCTGCATGCAGCCCATCCTGATCTTTGGCTGCCAGAGATATCCATGCAAGTACCCTGTGCAAGAACTCAACACTGGGATTCTTGCACTCGGTTCCTGCTCACATGCTGCATGCAGCCCATCCTGATCTTTGGCTGCCAGAGATGTCCATGCAAGTACCCTCTGCAAGAACTCAACACTGGAATTCTTGCACTCGGTTCCTGCTCACATGCTGCATGCAGCCCATCCTGATCTTTGTCTGCCAGAGATGTCCATGCAAGCACACTGTGCAAGATCCCCACCCTGGGATTCTTACACTCGGTTCCTGCTCACATGCTGCATGCAGCCCATCCTGATCTTTGGCTGCCAGAGATGTCCATGCAAGCACCCTGTGCAAGAACCCCACACTGGGATTCTTGCACTCGGTTCCTGCTAACATGCTGCATGCAGCCCATCCTGATCTTTGGCTGCCAGAGATGTCCATGCAAGTACCCTGTGCAAGAACTCAACACTGGGATTCTTGCACTCGGTTCCTGCTCACATGCTGCATGCAGCCCATCCTGATCTTTGGCTGACAGGGATGTCCATGCAAGTACCCTGTGCAAGAACCCCACACTGGGATTCTTGCACATGGTTCCTGCTCACATGCTGCATGCAGCCCATCCTGATCTTTGGCTGCCAGAGATGTCCATGCAAGTACCCTGTTCAAGAACCCCACACTGGGATTCTTGCACATGATTCCTGCCACCATGCTGGTCATCCTATGGCGGCACAAATTGCATGTCCAACTGGTAGGAAATAGCTTCATTTGAGCGTACGGTGAAGAAGTGGCAATCCTGCGCAAATGAATGGGAAAGACATCCGCAATATTCGTAATCGCGTCAGTTGTCCCTGAAATCCAGCATGCGCATGCACAAATGCGGGTATCACACTGCATGCATTGAAGGGCAAGTATGCCAGGGGCTGGCTATATGGTGATAGACTTCAGGGCATGTGTGGAGAACGGCCTGAATCTCATGAAAGAGACTGGCTGCGCAGATGCGCACTCTCTGCCGCTGTTCCACTACGGAATCCGAATGATGCGCAGCCGCACACGCAAGTAGAACACCCGTAGATAGTGCAGCACATTGTATCCCGCAAATAGCGGTCATTTCTGATCTCCTCCCCATGCTGAACCTCCCAGCAAGATCATCCCACATTTAACACTTTTATTTTGACTTAAACGGTGCCATCGAAAAGCAAAGATGTGCAATTATGAGCAACGGAATGGGCGGGGCCTCCTTGACAAACTGCCCTCCTCGCGTGGAACCAGAAACACGATTCTCCGCACAGTGCCGTCAACTTGCTCTATAAATATTTATATCCCAAAAAGTCAGGAAAGATAACTGTGTGGGAGACTGTGGAGGTGTCCTGACCCCGTTTCCCCCACTCCTCAATACCCTTGGCTCTTGCTGACTTTTCCTCAGTCCCCTCTGTTAGATGAGATGTGTGTTCTCCTGTCATCCAGCCTTTTAATGGCAAGCCGGGTCTAATGCAGAAGCTACCAAGAAGCGCGCCCAAAGCCCGCTCGCCTGGCCTTTGTGATTGCCAAGTCGCCCCCGTCCTTCTGCTGTCAATTAAAGGCAATTTTTCAGCTACGGGTGGCAGGAGCTCAACACGCACAGGATCATAGCATTCCAGTCAGTTCGTGAACCTCTAGGTTTGCAGCGCTGTACATGCTGTAACACAGATCCCGTGCAGCCTCTTGGCACCAGCAGGTTGTTTGCAGTCTCTTGGCACCTGGGCAAAGCAGGGACAGACTGAGACAAGCACCGCGATGCTTCCCCGCCCAGATAAACCAAGTCCTCGCACCTGGCAAGGGGCCGTCCAGACGAGATAACGTCAAGAACGAGACACTTGGGCCAATAAAACGGCCTCCTTGCGTAATCCACCAGCGGCGCGGGGGCGTGCCATAGGCTGGCATGCCTGTGAGAAGTATGCTAGCTATTTTGCATTTTTTCCCCCTCTCTTCTGCTTCCAGATTCCAGTGGTCGCCTTCCTTGGTGGCCCATGAGGAGCCCGCGTGACGTGAAAGGCTTGGCAAGTACAAAGTTTGGGCTCTGAAGCACAGGGGAAGTCCTGCCAACATACCAGTCTGCGTGAAGCATGGCACGAGCATCTAGCGCAGTGGCCACTCAAGAGATGATAAGGGTAGAGCTGGCACCGTGCAGGTGGAGAAGGTGAGTGCCTTATCATCGGAGACCTTCATCGGGTGTTTCCACCAACAGTGCTTGGCCAATGCAAGCATTTCTGAGATGCCTGGCGGCCTTGGTTCAGTCTTTTGTGTTGGAATCCTGTTTAGTACTGGTCTCTTTGCCACGGCAACCGTCTCCCCATTACTATTTACGAAGGCCCGGCCTCATGTTGAAGATCCATAGATGCCATCATGGATTCCTTGGTAGGGTTTCGCAACGCAAGCAGCTGAGAGGGAGCCTATACGGGCAGTCGTGCCTTTAACCTCCTGGTCCGGTTGCCAAGGTGGGCATCTGAGCTTCGCTCTCAGCACCTTGGTGGGACCGTGCACTATGGGCTTGAGGCGTAGGGTAGAGGGCTTGGTTGGAAGTTTGTGAGGATCCATCCACTACCGCTGGCACAGGCAGATGTTGTGGATCATATTTCCGGGGACAGCACCCGTTGACACAACGGTTCCATGTGTTAATATCCCCGCCAAAATATTGGCATACAAAAATATTGCCATATTGTTGCAGCGATATTAAGGCATGGAACCTCTCACGCAACCCCTGCATTATTTTTCAAGGATGGGGGACATCCCTGAGTCCCCTCCTCCCAATAACCCCAAAAATTACCCCCACCCCCAAAACTATCACCTATGGCCGTTCCAGATGACCATATATACAGTGATATTTTTGGTGGGTATAATATATAGTGATACTGACACAACAACAAAAAATGCTGAATGTGCATTCGGCAGTGACGAAAATGCTGAATCCTAATATACCAAACAGGGGGAGCACGGGCTGCAGGGGTGTCCCCCACAGGCATAGAAAGGAAAGCAGAGAAGGAAAAAAATTATAGAAAATAGGACCCTGCAACGGAGGTCCCTGCCCTTTTTAGGGATAGGAAACGTCTGTTGCAGGGAGACGAGGCTCCGGAGTGAAGGAAGGTCAGCAGAGAAAAGGTAAGTAGGGACAGAGGGGTTGTGGGTAAGGGGAATGTGGGACAGTGTGATCTATGTGATCACCGGGCGCCTCTGTTTTCAGATTCGGTATTTTTGTCCTCAGGACTACGGGGTGCAAAGTGATCTGATCCGGACAGGGCATCCGCTGTGGGCCCTCATACCGGTATCTGCACAGGCTCTTCCCCTCTTTTATCTTCTCTTTCAGCAACACGCACAGAGGATGTGCCTCTCCACCTGCCGAGGGCTACTCTTGATTGTATTTATGCATGAGTATTTTGGATTTGAATTTGGATTTGATATAGCATGGACATAGCTAGGAAGCAACTGAGCGCTGTGCACGTGTTTTAGGCCAACGTATAAGGTAAAGAAGGGGTTTATAATATGTGTCACATCTTATGACTGTGTCTCCTGGGCCACCGCTAAAAGAGACCACCCATGACACGTTGCCAAGGGAAGAAGGTGAAATGGCAAGAAGAGTGACAAGTGGGGATAGTGCATCACACACTAGGGCCAGAACAAGGTAATTAGCAGAGCAGGTCAGTGGAATTCTGGGATACGGAGGGGGCATGGGGTTGGAAGTGGTTGCAGAAAAGGGGATGGGGAAATCAAGGACTGTGCAAGGGCTTGGGGTGTGCAGCACAGACACAGAGATGAGGATGGCCCCGGGGAAGAAAAGATTGCATTGGGTGAGAAAGCATCACATGATAGCGATACCCCACCCATTGGAGGCTGCACCAAGGCCTCCAATGGGATTTTCTGCCCATGTTGATGGGATGTAGTACAGGAACACAAGGAGACTAGGTGGCACCTAGGTATTGATTGAAGAGTACGGTCTTGAGTTCCTTCCTGAACTGCATGAGCTTTGGCGTGTTTGGGATTGCCACTATGATGGTGTTCCATTAAGCAGGAGCATATCAAGAGAAGATCTGTTACCTGGCGTTTCCATTGCAAAGTAGTTTTCTCTCGACCCTAGTGATCCCTGGCTCCTGAAGGTGCACAGTCCTCCTGAGCTGCAGAGTTTTGCAATTGGACAGTCAGGTTTGCAAGCACGGGTTGCCTCATAGATGGTGCAGGCAGTCTTAATGAGTATTCTAGCTGGGATGTGAATCCAGTGCAGCTCCCGTAGGGTGCATGAAATGTGGTCCAATGTGTCTTTTCACGTTATGAGTTGTGCCGCAGCGTGATGCGTGGCCAAAAGTGGTGCCAGGCATGACACCGGGATACCAGTAAGGAGGGCGCTTTACCCCAATGATGGAGCATTAGACTGGCGCAGGGTGGCTCTGATTGAGGCTCAGCAATGCCGAGCCACCTTTAGGACTGTGAACATCACGGCATTGACATTCACAAGATCAGGGCTTTGAACATGCTTGTGTCTCCTGGAGATGCCTCTTACTGCATCATGTTGCAGAGTTGACCTGGGCAGTATGAAGCAGCTGACAGTAAAGTGGGGCACCTATACCCCTAGAGATCTGTGAGACTCTCCATCGTGGTGTGGTGCGGCTGGAGCTGGCTGTCCTTGCTTCTGGGATCCTGACATGCTGCACGGATGCCTTGTGGTTGCCACAGCCAGGAAGTTCTCTCTGCAACTCAAGTAATGTCAGTGAAACTGTGAATGGCTCATTAAATCACACCTCCAGAGACCGAAGGCTATCCCCTCTTACACTAGAGGTTCCTTAAGGAATTCCCCACTCCTCCATTCTGTTCTGAAGTGGCTGTTTCCTTAACTCGCCTTATGATAATAGAGTAACCCCATTCTCAATTTATTTTTAATTTACAGTTTAGGAAAGGAGATTTAGAAGCACATTATTTCGGTTTTGCTGCATTTTTTGCACTTTCACTAATGGAAATATACTACTTTGCATCTTTGCATTATAAAAATAAAAATAAACCAAACCTCTGTAATTTGCGCAACTACTTCCTCCATCACACCCGCCTTCCGCACTAGTTTCCACACACCGCTGCACACCTGCCATCCTGCATCCCCAACTCCACCAAACACAGAAAAAGGCCCACATTATGAGTTCAGCAGTACGGTAAAAATGGTGATAAAGTGGTGGTAATTCCGTTACTGACACTTTACCGCCTCATAACACATTTCATCGTCTTCGGTTTGATCAAAGAGCACCACTGACCTGAGAAATCATAGCAGCCTTTTGCTCCCAGACCTTCGAAGCTGTAAAACCTTGACGACAAGCGCCCAATAAAAACCAATTCATATTTTGGCTACTGTTGGTTCAGCCCTGCAACAATGTAAAGCACCTTCTTTTAATTGTATACAAAAACATTTCAAACCATGCACTGGTTTAAAAGTCGGTCTGTCCTGATTCGCTCCAGAGCAAATATGTCTCGCTCTCTGTGGTCTTTTCCAGATATGGGGGCGACCTGGCGTTTTTCTATTTTTTGAGTGGTATGCAGAAACTCATTCCCACTAGGCTAAAAAAAAAACCCTAGCACTGCTCCACACACGCAGGTTCTATATTTATTAATTCATTTGTATGGTGCCCGCTGCGTTACCAGCAATACATCCTATTCAAGGACCCTGACTTTCAGGCCACCATGGTTGTCAAAGCAGTACTAGCGAAAACTTGCCAGGATTATTATTATTATCGAACCCCGTAAAATGTACTCTTACTACTTTCAATAGTATTCCGCCTTAGGTGCCAGTATTGCACATTATTGTATTCAGTACTGGTGCTGGTTTAATCCAATCCAAACGGCACAGTGCAGTCTCAAACAAGTGTTTTAACAAGAAATAAGTCTTATAAAAATATTTAATCCGATTAATTTGTCTTTATCAATATTTTTAAAAAAGTGTCAAATTTTGCGGCACTTCTGCCAATCATAATATTTAGAACAACCCTTGTATTTCAGACCTTAACCCCTTAACTGCTGAGCTTTATGAGCTGTCATCAAGTCTAAGATTAGGAGCTTTACAAATGCAAAAATAAAATAAATAAATAAAGTCTATGCAAAAAGGATGAGCATACTCGTCCTTAGCACTTACGTGGTCTTTGCCCCTTGTCTTTGCCTCGACCCCCAGCCCTACCCTGAGCACCACTGACCTGAGAAATTGGGACTGGGGCCCTTTGTGAAACACCTCTAGGGCCTTGTCCTCAGGCACACAACCTGCCAGGCATCCTTAGCTTCAGCATGAGCAGGTGAGTGCTTACAGCCCATGGTGCCCGCATTGGAGCTTCAGCTCCATTTAAGGTGTAAGTGCGGTGCATTTTAAATTGAATTTTTCCTCCTCTGTGTTAGTGCCCCACCCGCCTGCTCTGCCTCCGTTTGCCCTCCGAGCCCCTGCCCTCCCCTGACCGCTGATTGGACAGCATATCCCATTTAAGGAGACCTATCCGGGCAGCCCCTGGCTAAGGGCCACAAGGCAAAGGGCAGCTTCCGAAGAAGCAGTTCCAGTCCATGTTTGCTTGTGCTCGCCTGGGAAGCCTGCCACAGTCAACCAGCAGTGAGTGATAAGATAAGTGTGGTCTGGGCGGTGAGTGCAGTACTTACTGTACTCCAGTAAACCCCCACCACTCTTATTTCCTACTAGAACATAGATCATTTGTGTTAGCCGTACTTCCCTTTTAGGCCATTTGTTTTAGCCAACCATACTTCGCATTCAGCCCATTTGTGTTAGTCAGCCATACTTTGCATCTAGCCCATTTGTGTTAGTCAGCCATACTTCGCATTTAGCCTATTTGTGTTAGTCAGCCATACCTCACATCTAGCCCATTGAGTCCAAAAATAAATGTGGGCTCACACCACCATCACCACTTGTAATCCGGCCGGACGAAATGGCAATAACGCTAATTGAATTGGGCAGTATTCCAGCAGATTTACTGCCCGAATACTGCCCAATTTGTAATGACCCCCTTAGACAGATTTGTGAAGATTAGGCTTGCGTCACATTTAGATAGATTTGTGAAGATTAGGCTTGCGTCACATTTAGATAGATTTGTGAAGATTAGGCTTGCGTCACATTTAGATAGATTTATGAGGATTAGCCATGCGTCAAACTTAGATACATTTGTGAAGATTAGCAAGCTAAAAGAACTTTGAGAGTACCCAATGTACTAACCACCCCGCTCCTGTTCCCCTCTTACACACCCCCCATGTATAATACATGCCCGAGGGCTAGCAAAACTACACACAAACACACACCAAACATAACTAACAGTCACATACAACAACCCTATGCACTGGACCTTAACCCTACGGACAAAAAAAGCCAGAGCGCTCAACCACAACCTTAAATACCAACCAATCTACACATAACACACACAGACACACACCCAACATAACACACATTCTCATACAACAAACAACCTAGTCATTGGGCCTCACCCCTAACTGTACAACAAGCCAGTGCACGAATCCAAACCCATCTGCAACCCAACACACACAGACGCCAGTTTCTCCTGGTTGTGGACCTATCCTATCCCTCTATCCTCACTAACCAACCCATCCTCTTTCTTGCAGAGCCACATGAGTGCCTGGAGACTGCCCGTGGGTGGTAGCGGTGCACAGTATAAGTCAACATAACATAACACAGAACAGTGGTTTCCTGCGTGTGGAGGTAAAGTGGCAAATTTAACTCTATCAAAAAAGTGAAAGATAGCACCCCCACTTTACCTCCAATAATTAGCAGATTCCCCACGTGTAATTAACACTTGTAGTAAATCCCCCGAATATCCCTTATGGACTACAAAAATGGGGATTTACAATGGCATAATACCAGTCATAATATCCCTTGGTAATTTTACAAACCCAAGTGACAGTAGCAATGCATGATTTTGGCAGTAAATTGGCATATTTTCTACCAATTCACTACCAAACTCATAATCAGACCCAATATTTCCTGGCCTGTGCCACACACCTTAAAGAAGCACACATTTCACCTTATCCCTGCAGGTATTCTGACCTATTTGTACCAACACACACACGCGCACACACATACATCAACCCAGCGGCTCTACCACTTTTCCCCAAACATATCGCATGCTTCGTGCCCTAACTCCACTCCACTATTAAACACACATACCTCCACTCCACTCTTGCACTCCACTCTCAAACACACATACCTCCACTCCACTCTCAAATAGACGTACCTCCACGCCACTCTTCCTTTCCACTCTCAAACACACATACCTCCAATCCACTCTTCCACTCCACTTTCAAACACGCATACCTCCACACCACTCTCAAACACACATACCTCTATTCCACTCTCAAACACACAGACCTCCACTCCGGCCTTCAACTCCACTCTCAAACACACATACCTCCACTCCACACTTCTACTCCACTCTCAAACACACATACCTCCACTCCACTTTCAAACACACATACCTCTATTCCACTCTCAAACACACATACCTCCACTCCACGCTTCCACTCCACTCTCAAACACACATACCTCTACTCTACTCTCATACACACATACCTCCACTCCACACTACTACTCCACTCTCAAACATACCTCCACTCCACTATTGCACTTCACTCTCATACACACATACCTCCACTCCACTCTCAAACACACATACCTCCATTCCACTCTCAAACACACATACCTCCACTCCACTCTTCCACTCCACTCTCAAACACACACACCTCCACACCACTCTCAAACACACATACCTCCACTCCACACTTCCACTGCATTCTCTAACACACATACCTCCACTCCACTCTTCCACTCCACTCTCAAACACACATACCTCCACTATTGCATTCCACTCTCAAACACACATACCTACACTCCACTCTCAAACACACATACCTCCACTCCATTCTTCCACTCCACTCTCAAACACACACACCCCCACTCTACTCTCAAACACACATACCTCCACTCCACACTTCCACTGCATTCTCTAACACACATACCTCCACTCCACTCTTCCACTCCACTCTCAAACACACATACCTCCACTCCACTATTGCACTCCACTCTCAAACACACATACTTCCACTCCACTCTCAAATAGACCGCATATACTTGCCATCCTGTCCCTCATCATCCCCATCAAGCATAACCAATATCTGGTGGCCTTCTCTGCCTCTCCAAACACATCCATACATCTGATATTTTACTAGATTAATAAAACGCATGTGTGCTACACCAATAAATAATTCCACAATGACACAATCATGATTACTCCCCCCTAACAAACATGCATCTTCTAAATGTATATATGACTCCTCATAGCCCAAGAATGACAAAGTGTGTTTTCTGTACCTGTTTTAAAAAAGAAATAAAGCACATTATGTAATTCTTACATTAAAATCTATTTTTAATGGCAATTATTTTTGATAATCGATGAAATACGAAAATACCCACGTGGTTCAACACTATTGGGTGGCCGCTTCAAAAGAAGTGACCATGGTTTACCCTTCACTTCTCCCTACAGAGGGCCATTCGATTCACAAAGATGTTACCATGGCATACCCTTCACTTCTTCGTACAGAGGGCCATTCGATTCACAAAGATGTTACCATGGCATACCCTTCACTTACCCCTATAGAGGGCCATTCGATTCACAAAGATGTTACCATGGCATACCCTTCACTTACCCCTATAGAGGGCCATTCGATTCACAAAGATGTTACCATGGCATACCCTTCACTTCTCCCTACAGAGGGCCATTCGATTCACAAAGATGTTACCATGGCATACCCTTCACTTCTCCGTACAGAGGGCCATTCGATTCACAAAGATGTTACCATGGCATACCCTTCACTTCTTCGTACAGAGGGCCATTCGATTCACAAAGATGTTACCATGGCATACCCTTCACTTACCCCTATAGAGGGCCATTCAGTTAAAAAAGAAGTGACCATGGCGTACCCTTCACTTCTCCCCAGAGAGGGCCATTCGATTCACAAAGAAGTCACCATGGTGTACCCATCACTTACACAAAACTCAAAAAGATAGAGGTCTGTCTGAAAGGTTAGGAACAAAAGAGCACTGAAAGGGGGGCTACTTCCAGTAGTTTAAAATCATTTTAATCATAGATCCTTAACATATTCCTTTTAGTACAAAACATAGTAAAAAAACGCATAAAAATATATAATTGCTTAACATACACAGTCAAGACAAGCACTGCCACAACTGTGGCCAGGGTATCGTATTGATCAGAAGTAATACCATTTTTTAGTACCTAGTTTTCCCTCTAACTCAGAAACACATAGGTCAGCCTGCATAAACAATTTTGGTTCATTGCATTGATTAAATCTCTTATTGTGTTCACCATTACACAATATAAACTCTTTACTTACCCCTAGAGAGGGCCATTCAATTCACAAAGAAGTTACCCTGGCTTACCCATCACTTCGCCGTATAAAGGGCCATTCGATTCACAGAGAAGTTACCCAGGCTTACCCATCACTTCGCCATATAAAGGGCCATTCGATTGACAGAGAAGTTACCCTGGCTTACCCATCACTTCGCCGTATAAAGGGCCATTCGATTCACAGAGAAGTTACCCTGGCTTACACGTCACTTCGCCAGATAAAGGGCCATTCGATTCACAGAGAAGTTACCCTGGCTTATCCGTCACTTCGCCATATAAAGGGCCATTCGATTCACAAAGAAGTTACCCAGGCTTACCCGTCACTTCCCTGTAGAGAGGGCCATTTGATTCACAAAGAAACCACTATGAGTAAGTCTGAGTTACTAGTGGTTTGTTAGTAAGGAGTAAGTCAGGAGTAAGTCATAGTGTTACACATCGCGGCAAGTGGTCTTTATGGGCACGGACCCGCTTGTGCGGCGTCCTGATTCCTAACATTTCTAAGATGGAAGCTGGTGAATTTTCCTGACCTGCTGGCAGCGGTCTAGTGGTTGCACGCTCTCTTGACGTGCGGACGACCGATCACGTGATCCTTTATCCGGAAACGAAGCGACCAGTGCTTCGCGTCGCTTCTGCCTTTGACGCTCCGTGAGTTCGCTTCTGAAACCTTTCTCTTCATGCTCTCATTTCTCTCTGTTGATTGCGGCTCCTACTTACCCTGTGTTACGTTCTCTTGTCAGATCCTCCTCTCAGCCTTTGCTAGTTTCCTTCTCCACCGGCTTCGCAAATCCATCTTATTTGTCTCCTATTTCGGTCAGATCCCCATCTGAGTAAGTTCCCTTTCTCTAGGATTCCCTTGAATATTCTACCAGGTCCTCATCTCCTGTTATCCTTCCAGACTCTCCCGACTCACCCGGAGCTGTCCTTTTCAGCCAGGTTCCAGATCCGAATTTTCCCCCAGTCCTTTTTGGGTGAGAGTGTTCCCATTGATATTTCTTTCCTTTCCCTTCTATGCACCCTCCTCTAACCTGCTCCCTATTTCTTCACTTCTCATTCCTGCAGACACGGTGTCTTGTGTGATTCCCGGGGGTTCCTGTCAGAGACGTCCAACCTTCCATCATAAAACCTGATCTACACGAGCTGGGATTTCGTCCAGGGTTTTCTTCCCATTGAGGGTTTCCCTGGGAGTCCTGCCCGCTCTCCTGGGTTACATTACCCTGGGCTGAGTGGCCAGGGCTGTCACTGGGAAATCTTCACAGCTGCTTCAACCCTCCCAGTTGGAGTCATCGATTGCCAAGGTGAGCTGTTTGTGAGCTATTACTTGATTTAATTCTACAACAGCTTACTCAGATTTACACAGTTCCCTAATAGTAATAACAGTAAGCGACGCCCGAAAGAATATTGGCAATCGTAATTCCAAATGGAACAGCAAATGCAGCAGCTAATGACGGCCATGCAGGCCATGTCATTAGAGGTACAGTCCTTGAAACAGGATAATGCTCAACTACGACATCACGTAGCTAGAGCTTTTTCAGACTCTCCCCCGTCGTCCTTACATTCCATTATGTACGACGGTGATCCCTACAGACTAAAAGAATTCCTTGACAGTTGTACCGTCCAATTTACATTTAAACCTCGCTTCTTCCCTACCGATAAAGATAAGGTAGGCTATATTATTTTCCACCTTTCTGGGCCTGCGTTAGCTTGGGCGACTCCTTTAGTAACCTCCAACAATGTTATTCTCGATTCTTACACCGCCTTCACTAACAGCCTAAAAACCATGTTTGGAAGAAAGGAGATTTCGGTTGCCACACAAGAGAGACTTCTCGATTTAAAACAAGGAAACAAGGAATTACTTTGGTATATATCTCAGTTTAAACAACTATCCTCTGAACTAGGCTGGCCAGATGAAGGTCTCCTCACTCTTTTTCGGAGAGGTCTCACAGATGAACTAAAAGACGAGGTCCCTAAAGTCCCTCGTCCCGCTAATCTAGCTGATATGATCACTTTAACCATGCAGATTGATTACCGAATGCATGAAAGGACATGCGAAAAGAAAAAGGGGAAAGGAACACGACCACAGTGGGATCATTCCTCAACCCCTCAGAAACCTCTGTCTCCTACTGAAGAACCCATGCAAGTTGGGACCATTAGAGGACCGATTTCAGCTACTGAAAGGGATAGGAGAAGATCTTTGAAACTATGTATGTACTGTGGGTCCTCTACTCATGTTTTGAAAGACTGTCACTTAGTTCCTCCTCGTCGCTCTCCGATTCCCAAGTCGGGAAACTTCAAAGCCTTACCGTTGGGGGAAGACCGGTAAGTGCCCAGCACCATTCTTCCCTGTATCAGACCAGTATGTCACTTGACAACTCTCTCAGCAACCAGGTCATGGTGGTAGTTTCTCTTTCCATCCTGCCACCAGAAAATGTCATCCCAGGTATTCCGGCCTTAATAGACTGTGGAGCGGCTAGTAACTTTGTGGATGTGGAGTGGGCAAAATTACACGGTATCTCTCAGGTACCAAAGACTTTGGTTACTCCTATTCAGGGAGTAGATGGTACACCTCTGAGTTCGGGCCCCATTAAAGAGCAAACCATTCCGCTCACTTGTAAAATATCTAGCCATAAAGAAACCCTGGTTTTTGATGTAATCAGAACTGCCCATTATCCAATTATCCTAGGACTCCCTTGGCTAAGATTACATAACCCATTCATAAACTGGGCTGCTGGAACCCTTTTTCTAGGGTCAGAATATTGTGTCCGTCATTGTCTTTCTCAAGAATCAGTGGGGATCCGTATACCTTCAGATGAGACACTCAAACCGACTGTATCTTCCATCAGTCAACTTGAGATTCCTGAGAGTCATGAGCCTTACCGATCAGTGTTTGAAAACCCTGAATTTCCTAATCTCCCTCCTCATCGAAGAGATGACTGTCACATAGACCTGCTTCCCGATCAGCCCATTCCCTTTGGCCGCATGTACGTTCTTTCGCAAAGAGAAAAATCGGCATTAAAAGAATACCTTCAAACCCATTTACGGAATGGTCTCATTTCTGAGTCGGTGTCTCCTGCAGGAGCATCATTATTCTTTATCCCCAAAAAGGACTCTGATGAGCTCCGTCCCTGTATTGATTATCGGGGTCTCAACAAGATAACCACTACTGACAAATATCCCATGCCTCTCATCACGGACATTGTTGAAGCGGTTCGAGGGGCGTCTTGGTATACCAAGTTGGACCTTCGTGGTGCATACCATCTTATTCATATTGCACCCGGAGACGAATGGAAGACTGCATTTCGGACTCCTTTTGGACATTATGAATATCATGTTATGCCATTCGGCTTAGTTAATGCTCCTGCGATATTTCAGAGATTCATGGACCATCTATTTGCCGACATATTATTCCGGTTCGTCATCATCTATCTCGCCGATATCCTTGTTTACTCCAACAACCAAGAGGAACATATTCATCATGTTAACACTGTACTAGAACGCCTGCAATCCAACCATCTCTACTGCAAAGCATCCAAATGTGAATTCCATCAGAGACAAGTTACCTACCTAGGATTTGTCCTATCCTCCCGGTGCATTTCCATGGACCCTAAGAAGATATCCGCAGTTGTGGATTGGCCTATTCCAACAGGAATAAAGGACATACAGAGGTTTTTGGGGTTCGCAAATTTTTATCGTAAATTTATTCCTTCCTTCTCAGAAATCATACTCCCCTTGACTCGACTTCTTAAGAAAGGGGTATCATTTATTTGGAATGAATCAGCTCAGAAAGCATTCGATATTTTGAAGGAAATGTTTACTTCCTCAACAATTTTGATCAACCCTGACCAATCCAAACAATTCATTGTCGAGACAGACGCTTCTCAGAATGCGTTAGGAGCTGTGTTGTTACAGTCATCAGAACAAGGTGAAGAAAGACCGGTGGCATACTTATCCAAGACCTTTAATTCTGCTGAGATAAATTATTCAGTACTTGAGAAGGAACTGATGGCTATCAAACGCGCCTTCGAGGAATGGAGACATTTGCTTTTGGGCTCACCCTTTCCTGTCTTGGTGCGTACTGATCACCAAAATCTCAAGGTTCTCCAAAATGCTTATACCACTAACAGCAGACAAGCACGTTGGGCTTACTTCTTTTTACCTTTTCGGATAGAATTTATATACTGGCCTGGCAGACAGAATTTAAGAGCAGATGCTTTATCCCGTAAGGATCCTCCAAATTCCTTGTTTTGCCCAGAAAAGATGTCCCCAAATGCTCGGTTTATTGCTGTACTCACTGATTTCCTGCACGAGGTACGAACAGCCACCGCTCGTAATAAGAATTTTTGTGAAGACCTGGCATCTACTTATCTTCTCTCCAAGGAAACAGAATACTACTTTCATGGTACTCAAGTTTTGATTCCCGTTCCTTCTTTACAACTGGAGGTGTTAAAAATCTGCCATGACTCACGAGCTGCAGGACATAGGGGAGTACTTCCTACATTGGACCTCATCCAACGACATTTCTGGTGGCCTTCCATGAGATCTGATGTCCGGCACTATGTTGCCGCCTGTAAGATCTGTGCTATTGCTAAGTCATCTCGCTCACCACCATTAGGGTTATTAGCAAGAATGCCCATACCAGACCGTCCTTGGCAAATCATTTCCTCTGATTTCATATCTGACCTACCGCCATCAGCGAATATGACTACTATCATGGTAACGATCGATTACTTCACCAAGTTAGCACACTTTACCCCTCTGCGAAGATTACCAAATGCTCCTTCCATGGCCAACATTTTTCTCTCTGAGGTATTTTCTCGCCATGGTCTACCAGACACAATTGTGTCGGACAGAGGTCCCCAGTACACCTCTCTCTTTTGGCAACAGGCCTGTCGCATTCTGGGTATTAAACGTGCCCTCTCTTCTGGATATCATCCTCAGACGAACGGCCAAACTGAGCGATTGAACCAAACCCTCGAGGGATATTTACGGTGCTTTATTTCAGCGGCTCAAGACAATTGGGTGGAACTGCTCCCACTAGCAGAATTTGCGTACAACAATTCTTTACATTCTGCTCTCCAGTCCACTCCCTTCTTTTGTACCTATGGTTATCACCCTTCCTTTGCGCCGAGTGTGTCTCCCTCCGATTCTGGCTGTCCGGGAGTGGGTTCTCTGATTGCGGATATCCATGAGGGATAGAGACTGGCTAAGCAGTCCTTGCAGAAAGCTCAGGATCGAGCAAAGAAGTATGCTGATCGTCATCGTCGAGACTTTAAGGAACTGACCATCGGGGATTCGGTCTGGTTGACTTCCAGATTTCTTCCTCGTCATTTGGTCCCATCTAAGCTATCTCCCAGATACTTTGGTCCCTTTCTAGTTCTCTCAGAGATTGGGGCAGCCGCTGTCCGACTTGCCTTACCTGCTTCCCGATCTCGGATTCACCCGGTTTTCCACCTGTCTCAGATTAAGCCAGTGGTGCGGGATCGTTTTTCTCGCATTAGTGATTCTCTTCCTCCTCCGATTCTCACTGACAGTGGTCCTGAATTTGAGGTAGCTGCTATTTGTGACTCACGATTCCATCGTGGTCGATTGCAGTTTCTGATTGACTGGAAGGGTTATTCTCCTGCTGAAAGAACTTGGGAGCCAGCTTCTGGGGTTCATGCACCCCGTCTCGTGAGGCGTTTTTTCCTGCTTCATCCGGGTAAACCAGGGGTGCCCTCCCGGAGGAGAGGGCATACTGTTACACATCGCGGCAAGTGGTCTTTATGGGCACGGACCCGCTTGTGCGGCGTCCTGATTCCTAACATTTCTAAGATGGAAGCTGGTGAATTTTCCCGACCAGCTGGCAGCGGTCTAGTGGTTGCACGCTCCCTTGACGTGCGGACGACCGATCACGTGATTCTTTATCCGGAAACGAAGCGACCAGTGCTTCGCGTCGCTTCTGCCTTTGACGCTCCGTGAGTTCGCTTCTGAAACCTTTCTCTTCATGCTCTCATTTCTCTCTGTTGATTGCGGTTCCTACTTACCCTGTGTTACTTTCTCTTGTCAGATCCTCCTCTCAGCCTTTGCTGGTTTCCTTCTCCACCGGCTTCGCAAATCCATCTTATTTGTCTCCCATTCCGGTCAGATCCCCATCTGAGTAAGTTCCCTTTCTCTAGGATTCCCTTGAATATTCTACCAGGTCCTCATCTTCCAGACTCTCCCGACTCGCCCGGAGCTGTCCTTTTCAGCCAGGTTCCAGATCCGAATTTTCCCCCAGTCCTTTTTGGGTGAGAGTGTTCCCATTGATATTTCTTTCCTTTCCCTTCTATGCACCCTCCTCTAACCTGCTCCCTATTTCTTCACTTCTCATTCCTGCAGACACGGTGTCTTGTGTGATTCCCGGGGGTTCCTGTCAGAGACGTCCAACCTTCCATCATAAAACCTGATCTACACGAGCTGGGATTTCGTCCAGGGTTTTCTTCCCATTGAGGGTTTCCCTGGGAGTCCTGCCCGCTCTCCTGGGTTACATTACCCTGGGCTGAGTGGCCAGGGCTGTCACTGGGAAATCTTCACAGCTGCTTCAACCCTCCCAGTTGGAGTCATCGATTGCCAAGGTGAGCTGTTTGTGAGCTATTACTTGATTTAATTCTACAACAGCTTACTCAGATTTACACAGTTCCCTAATAGTAATAACACATAGTCATTCATAGTAGGTTCTTTGTAACTCTCATCACCCTCTCTGGGTTTAAGTTAGGACCGGGGCAGGATGTACTGTCTCACTCAATGCTGTATACATTAAGTCTGACGAGTTCTCAGTGTGTACTGAAATGATTACTCATGTTATGTTATGTTACTTTGCATTTATATTGCGCCTTATGTACCATTGGTATGGTCTCAAGGTGCTGCTAGGTTGAACGCCCTCGGGAACCAAAGTTAGTCAGTAGAGAGATTAGAGGGGGTCAAAGGTGCGTGTGAGCACCGGATATGTGTTCAGCTGGTGTGGTATTGATGTAATAGGTGCTTCTTAGCGGTAGGTGTGGTGGTTGAGAGGTCAATAGTATGTGTTCATTCTGGCAGGTTTTATCCAGACCGATTCTGGCAGCGTTAGGCCTGAGGAGAATGCCTGGCTGGGGGGTGTGTAACCAGCAGTGTTTAGTTAGAGTGATGGGTAGTATGAGGCAGATGTTTGTATGAGAACAGCTATACCGAATGGTGTCATAGTATCGCTGTGTTCTAGTTGAATGGTGGTGTAAAGAAGAGAGTAAGAGTGGTGATGTGATATGATGGTTTACATGCTCTTTCAAACGTTCCATGCACTCCAAACCATTCCATGTATGTCGCGCAATTCTATGCGTTCCAATCCGCTCCATGCACTCCAATCCGCTCCATGCTCTCCAATCCGTTCCATGCTCTCCAATCCGTTCCACGCTCTCCAATCCGTTCCACGAATTCCAATCCGTTTCATGCACTCCAATCCGTTTCACGCACTGTAATCCGTTCCACGCACTCCAACCGTTTCATGCACTCCAATCCGTTTCATGCACTCCAATCCGTTTCATGCACTCCAGTCCGCTCCATGCACTCAAATCCATTCCATGCACTCTAATCTGTTCCATGTACTCTGATCCGTTTAGTGTATTCTAAGTTGTTTTATGCACTCCATCCACATATTTCATCCGTACCTTCCACATATTTCACCCGTACCTTTCACATATTACACCAGTACCTTCCACATACTTCATCCGTTCCATCCACATACATCACTCGTTCCATCCACATACGTCACCCGTTCCATCCACATACATCACCCGTTTCATCCACATACGTCACCCGTTCCATCCACATCCGCACTCATCTGCTCTACACTGATCCGCTCAACACACTCATTTGCTCTACGCACTCATCCGCTCTACGCACTCATCCGTACTACGCACTCATCCGTACTACGCACTCATCCGCTCTATGCACTCATCCACTCTATGCACTCATCCGCTCTACGCGCTCATCCGCTCTACTTGCTCATCCGCTCTAAGCGCTCATCCGCTCTATGCTCTTGTCCACTCTAGGCACTCATCCGCTCTAGGCACTCGTTCGCTTTAGGCACTCTTCTGCTCTGCGCACTCTCCCGATCTGTGCACTCTTCCGCTCTGTGCACTAATCCGCTCTGCGCACTCTTCCCCTCTGCGTACCCATCCGCTCTGGGCACTCATCCGCTCTATACACTCGTCCGCTCTACACACTTGTCTGCTCTATACATTCGTACGCTCTACACACTCATCCGCTCTACACACTCGTCCGTCCTACAAACTCGTCCGCTCTATCTACTCGTCCGCTCTACACACTCGTCCACTCTAAGCACCCTTTCGCTCTGCGCACTCATCCGCTCTACACACACCTGTCTGCTAAACGCATTCATCCTCTCAACGCACTCATCCACTCTACTCACACCTCCGCTCTACGCACCCATCTGCTATAAGCACCCATCCGCTCCACACACCCCTCCGCTCCACGCACTCATCAACTCCACACACCCATCCGCTCCACGCACCCATCCGCTCTATGCATTTGTCCTTCCACGCACTCATCTGCTATATGCACTCATCTTCTCTACACAATCCTTCGCTCTTACACACTTATCCGCTCTATACACTCATCCGCTCTATACGCTCATCTGCTCTATACACTCATCCACTCTATACAGTCATCCGCTCTATACACTCATCCGCTCTACACATTCATCTGCTCTATGCACTCCTGTGCTCCACACACTCCTCCGCTCTTAGGCACTCATCCGCTCCACACGCTCATCCGCTCTACACACTCGTCCGCTCTACACACTCGTCCGTTCTATGCATTCATCCACTCTAAGCACCCTTCCACTCTATGCTCTACGCATTCGTCCGCTCTACACACTCATCCGCTCTACATACCCATCCGCTCTACACACCCATCCGCTTTACAAACTCTTCCGTTCTACACACTCATCCGCTCTACACACTTATCCAATCTACACACTCATCTGCTCCACGCATTCATCCGCTCAGCGCACTCATCCGTTCGACACGCTTCATCCATTCCACCGATTTCATCTTCTCCACTCACTTCGTTCATTCATCATGCATTATCGGTTCAGGTCATGTCACTTGCCATACGCACTGGATCCGTTCCGCACTCTCTATCTGTTTCATGCACTACACCCGTCTCATGTATTTGAATCGTCTATTCTGTACTTTCCATTTATGCCATGCACTCATACATTCCATGCCATCTTTCTGTGTACTCATCAGTCTCCTGTATTCATCTTTCCATCCTCTTCTCTTTATTCATTTTGTCCATTTTGTTCATTTTGTCCATTGCAATCATTACATCCATTTCATTAATTTAAACCGCATTACTGTTTTGCGTACAATTTATTCTTTTTATCCACTTCACTGCTTTGATCTACTTTACTTATTCTATTCTGTTTGGTCTTTTAGTTTACATTAGCGATTATTAGTTGTCTATTTCTCACTTGGATCTTGATGTTGTATTGTTATTTGTCTTTATTGTTATTCAAGATGTAGTAGTTTGTTGAGTTGGTGTCATTAAGATGCTGTTATTCAGTTTGAGTTAGTTTGAGTACGGGGTTGGTTTTAGGGGAAGAGCCAAGTTTTCAGTAATTTGCAGAAAGACATTAGATCTTCAGTTAGGCGGATGTGGGGTGGGAGTGCGTTCCACAGCTTGGGGGCCAAGGCTGAGAATGATGATCCGCCTAACCTAACTGAGTTTGTTTTTGGTATGACTAGGAGGCCGGCTGCGCTTGATCTTAGAGTACGTGGAGGGTGATAGGGTTTTAGCTTGTCTTGAAGATATTGAGGTCCGGTTTTATGCGGTGCTCGGTGAGAAATGCATAAGGTTTTGAAGGTCACCCTTCGGGCCACCGGAAGCCAGTGCAGAGTTTTAAGGGCTGGGGAGATGTGGTCTCTCGGGCCGAGCGCTAGTAGCAGTTAGGCTGTGGTGTTTTGTGCTCTTTGTAGTTTATTCAGTTGGTAAGCATGGACTCCAGGGCAGATGGGGTTAGCGTAGTCCAGTCTTGCTATAACAATTGATTGGACCGCGGAGAGTCTGTTGGGAAAGGAGAGGTATGTGAGACGTTGTTGACTTGGCGGAAGAGTGTTAGGTCAGAGTCAAGGGTGCATCGAAGGTTTTTTTACTGAATTAGACAGAGTCGTTGAGTTGCCCATGGCAGATGGCCAGGGTAGTGGGTGTGGAAGAAGTTGCCACATACTATAATTTCGGTTTTGGAGGGGTTTAGCAAGAGGTGGTTTCTGGTCATCCAGAGCTCTATGTCGAGTAGGCAGGAAGCGAGGTCAGGTTTGGCAGTTGGTTTTTTAGTTCAGGAGTTTTAGAATTAGTTGAGTGTCATCAGCGTAGTTGTAACAAGGATGTTGTGTGAACGAATCATTGGTGGGAGGGTGACCAAGTAGAGATTGAACAGGAGGGCAGATAGGCATGCTCCTTGTGGAACTCCCGTGTCGACTGGTCGGGCTTGGGAGGAATAGGTGGGGAGTAGCGTTGTTTGGTACCTATCTTTGAGGAACAAAGCTATCCATTTGAGAGCGGCTCCACGAATTCCTAGGGATTGGAGGCAGTCAAGGAGGATTGAGTGATTGATTGTGTCGAAGGCGGCGGTTTGGTCAAGAAGGATTAATGCGGCGCACCCCGCAGAGTCTGCCGTGATTTTAAGGTCATCCCAGATTGAGGTTAGGGTGGTTTCAGTTCCGTGTTGGCCTCTGAAACCTGATTGTGTGGAGTCTAGGAGATTGTTGGCTTTGACAAAGGCATTTAGTTGGTACTAAACTTACTTCATTGTTTCACTTTTTCCGGAAACTCTCTATTTTTGAAGCAAGGGACTTAACATTATGGAGGTAAGTAACCATTTTAGAGCACATCTTGTTTGATTTCCCACCAAGACAAGATGAAAGGCATTTCATGCATGTGTAACACGTTGTTCTCTGACTGAAGGGCATAATTCCTGTCCTCTAAGATCTTTTACAGTAATATCACCTGCCGCAGCAGACGCTGAGGAAGCGGTGAGTGGAGGCCACCTGAGAAGGCGAGTGGAGGCCACCTGAGAAGGCGAGTGGAGGGGGATGTTGAAGGAAGCAGGGAAGATTGCGGAGGTAGTGGGTGGTAAGGGAAGCCGCCACAGCACTGTGGCATTGCAGGGTGGAGAAGAAGGTGACACACAAAGGGTAGAACAGTGGCGTGGATCACCGGATTCAGACCGCGTTCCTTGGCACCTGATTGGCTGGGCATCATCGGATTCAGACCGCGTTCCTCGGCACCTGATTGGAGGGTGCCTTCTCCAATACAATACTCTACAATATACAATAGAGTGTAGCATACGAACAGTACATGAATTGTATACTCGTGGACCTAGCCGCACAATTGATAAGGTCGTCAATCTTTTGGAAATTTCATTTTCCGCTCCAATATACGATAATACTGGGGTCAGGCACAAGTAGCGCTGTGGGGCTGACCCCCATCCCAAGGCACCCAATATGACTGAAGTATATGGGGAGTCTAAATGTGTTATGTTAGAATTGCTACTCCAAAGAGTCTTGGTGGTTTTTAGCAAGTTTTTTTAGGTTCCACAATTAGGGTGTCAATTCTCTGCCAATGGGTGGGAACAACAAGGTCTCCAGCATTAGCGGTTGTAGCATTCAGGTACCTGTTTCCGTTAGCTTGTAAGCGTAGCAAATCAGAAACACACCACCTTCCGAGCTGGGAAGCTCTTTGGAAGGGCTAGGAATAATTTACATAGAATACCCTCTAATATTTCTCAATTAAATTAGGTTTGGGTGCTCTGTATTTCACAACCAGCCAATCATTAGAGAGGTTTAATGTTCCGCTGCGTTAATCTATGGAAAAAGGATACCTCGGCTCTGATCGAAGTACTATGAACCCTCCTTTACTGTTGCCCCTTGCTAAACTTATGTCAGAGGTCTGTACCTTTGGCTCTCCAGATGTGCTGGATTACCACTCTCATTTTTCCTGGCCAGCATAGTCAATGGGGAGGGATCATTGGAGTTGCCGTCCAATGCATTGGGAGAGCCCCTGGTTTTCAGACTCCTGGCTTAGGTGATGTTGCCTATTCAGTCTCTACTGGAATCCATCTAAATGGGATTCCAGCCTTCCATCTAAGTGTGACTCATTAGAGTCCACAGCCTTCCATCTAAGTGTGACCCATTAGTGTTCCCAGCCTTCCACCTAAGTGTGACCCATTAGTGTTCCCAGCAATCCATCAAAGTGTGACCCATTAGTGTTCCCAGCAATCCATCAAAGTGTGACTCATTAGTGTCCACAGCCTTCGATCTAAGTGTGATACATTAGTGTTCCCAGCCTTCCACCTAAGTGTGACCCATTAGTGTTCCCAGCAATCCATCAAAGTTTGACCCATTAGTGTTCCCAGCAATCCATCAAAGTGTGACCCATTAGTGTTCCCAGCCTTCCACCTAAGTGTGACCCATTAGTGTTCCCAGCCTCCCATCTATGTGTGACCCATTAGTGTTCCCAGCAATCCATCAGAAGTGTCACCCATTAGTGTTCCCAGCCTTCCATCTAAGTGTGACCCATTAGTGTTCCCAGCCTTCCATCTATGTGTGACCCATTAGTGTCCCCAGCCTTCCATCTAGGTGTGACCCATTACCGTTCCCAGCAATCCATCCAAGTGTAACACATCCGTTTTCCCAGCAATCCATCTAAGTATGACCCATTAGTGTTCCCAGACTTCCATCTAAGTGTGACCCATTAATGGTCCAGCAATCCATCAAAGTGTGACCCATTAGTGTTCCCAGCCTTCCATCTAAGTGTGACCCATTGCTGTTCCCAGCCTTCCATCTAAGTGTGACCCATTAGTCGTCGAGCAATCCATCAAAGTGTGACCCATTAGTGTTCCCAGATTTCCATCTAAGTGTGACCCATTAGTGTTTCCAGCCTTCCATCTAAGTGTGACCCATTACTGTTCCCAGCAATCCATCCAAGTGTGACCCATTAGTGTTCCCAGCAATCCATCCAAGTGTGACACATTAGTGTTCCCACCCTTCCATTAAAGTGTGGTGCATATCCTACCCCAACCATCCATCTTAGTGTGACCTATTAGTGTTCCCAGCCTTCCGTCTAAGTGTGACACATTAGTGTTCCTAGCCTTCCATCTAAGTGTGACCCATTAGTGATCCCAGCCTTCCATCTAAGTGTGACCCATTAGTGTTCCTGGCCTTCCATCTAAGTGTGACCCATTACTGTTCCCAGCAATCCATCCAAGTGTAACACATTCGTTTTCCCAGCAATCCATCTAAGTGTGACCCATTAGTGTTCCTGGCCTTCCATCTAAGTGTGACCCATTACTGTTCCCAGCAATCCATCCAAGTGTAACACATCAGTGTTCCCAGCAATCCATCTATGTATGACACATTAGTGTTCCCAGCCTTCCATCTAAGTGTGGCCCATTAGTGGTCCAGCAATCCATCTAAGTGTGACCCATTAGTGTTCCCAGCCTTCCATCTTAGTGTGACCTATTAGTGTTTACCAGACTTCCATCTAAGTGTGACCCATTACTGTTCCCAGCCTTTCATCTAAGTGTGACCCATTAGTGGTCGAGCAATCCATCAAAGTGTGACCCATTAGTGTTCCCAGCTTTCCATCTAAGTGTGACCCATCAGTGTTCCCAGCCTTCCATCTAAGTGTGACCCATTACTGTTCCCAGCAATCCATCCAAGTGTAACACATTACTGTTCCCAGCAATCCATCCAAGTCTAACACATTAGTGTTCCCAGCAGTCCATCTAAGTGTGATCCATTAGTGTTCCCAGCAATCCATCCAAGTGTGACACATTAGTGTTCCCAGCCTTCCATTAAAGTGTGGTGCATATCCTACCCCAACCATCCATCTTAGTGTGACCCATTAGTGTTTCCAGCCTTCCATCTAAGTGTGACACATTAGTGTTCCTAGCCTTCCATCTAAGCGTGACCCATTAGTGATCCCAGCCTTCCATCTAAGTGTGACCCATTAGTGTTCCTGGCCCTCCATCTAAGTGTGACCCATTACTGTTCCCAGCAATCCATCCAAGTGTAACACATTAGTTTTCCCAGCAATCCATCTAAGTGCGACCCATTAGTGTTCCCAGCCTTTCATCTAAGTGTGACACATTAGTGTTCCCAGCAATCCATGTAAGTGTAGTTCATTTCCTATCCCAACAATCCATCTAATTTCGGTGCATTTCCTACCCCCAACAATTAATCTAAGTGTGATACATCAGTGTTCCCAGCCTTCCATCTAAGTGTGGTGCATATCCTACCCCAACTATCCATCTAAGTGTGACACATTAGTGTTCCCAACCTTCCATCTAACTGTGACACATCAGTGATCCCAACCTTCCATCTAAGTGTGACCCATTAGTGTTCCCAGCAATCCATGTAAGTGTGGTGCATTTCCTACCCCAACAATCCATCTAATTGTGGTGCATTTCCTACCCCCAACTATCCATCTAAGTGTGACACATTAGTGTTCCCAGCCTTCCATCTAAGTGTGGTGCATATCCTACCCCAACTATCCATCTAAGTGTGACACATTAGTGTTCCCAACCTTCCATCTAACTGTGACACATCAGTCATCCCAACCTTCCATCTAAGTGTGACCCATTAGTGTTCCCAGCAATCCATGTAAGTGTGGTGCATTTCCTACCCCAACAATCCATCTAATTGTGGTGCATTTCCTACCCCCAACTATCCATCTAAGTGTGACACATTAGTGTTTCCAACCTTCCATCTAAATGTGGTGCATTTCCTGCCCCCAACAATCCATCTAAATCTGGTACATTTTCTACCTCCCAACAATCCATGTAAGTGTGGTGCATTTCCTACCCCAACACTCCATCTAATTGTGGTGCATTTCCTGCCCCCTACAATCCATGTAAGTGTGGTTTGTTTCTTATCCCCAACAATCTATCTAAGGGTGGTGCATTTCCTAACCCCAACAGTTCTTTTAAGTCTGGTCTATTGTCTCCCTCCAACAATCCATGTAAGTGTGGTGTGCTTCCTACCACCAAAAATCCATCTAATTGTGGTGCATTTCCTACCACCAACAATCCATCTAACTCTGGTGCATTTCCCGCCCCCAACAATCCATCTAACCCTGGTGCATTCCCTACCCCACAACAATCCATGTAAGTGTGGTGTGCTTCCTACCACCAACAATCCATCTAATTGTGGTGCATTTCCTACCCCAAAACTCCATCTAAGTGTGCTGCATTTCCCACCCCCAACAATCCACCTAACTCTGGTGCATTTTCTAACCCACAACAATCCATGTAAGTGTGGTGTGTTTCCTACCCCAACAATCCATCCAAGTGTGGTGCATTTCCTACCACCAACAGTCCATCTAATATGTGAACAATTGCCTGTGTTCGAGTCTGCAACTATCAATAACACATGCTTGTTCATTTTATTTTACTTTAAGAGAGACGACCATTGCTTTATTTTATTTGTATTCATTAGATCACTCTATTTGCTGACTGAACACTGGCTTTCGAGGGATCAATGCAAACCGATGGGTTCCAGTTTAATATGACAAAACCATCAGCATAGGAAGTGTGTGAAGTGTGTGCCGCAAGTACTTGGCCGAGCATCTAGCCATGTTGCTTAGTGATGCCAGGTCTAGTAGGCACTGGTTGAATAAAAGGTGTGCTAAAACGTATCCCTGTTTTAGTTCCTTACTGGCAGAGATTTTTGCGATGCGTTCATCTTCTTGACCAATGCAACCAGTGTCCAAATTAACATATGTAGGGCAATGATAAGCCATAGATACTTCATACGTCCCGTATGTCCAATATCCAATATCCCTGTTTTAGTTCCTTACTGGTAGAGATTTTTGCGATGCATTCATCTTCTTGACCAATGCAACCAGTGTCCAAATTAACATATGTAGGGCAATGATAAGCCATAGATACTTCGTACATCCCGCATGTCCAATATCACCCATAGCTCGGCTTGATCGATGCTGTCGAACATGTTAAGAAAATCAACTAATAAGGCAAGCAATAGAATTATTTTTGCATTTGACTCCCGGCTTTTCTAAATTATCTAGCTCTATGGAGTGGTCTAGGGGGGAGCAAGCTTTTACAAGGCCTGTCTTTAACCCTTGAAGCAAGGTCTGGTAGAACGCCTCCCCCCAACATCAAAAAGAGCTACTGATCTACAATTTGCTGGGTATAATCCAGGGTTGCCCAACTCCAGACTTCGAGGGCTGGATCCATGCGAGGTTTTCAGGATACCCCTCATCAATATTCATGAGCCAAATTTGTATACAATGAATGTAAATTTATGCAAATTTTTCACCATGAATATTTAAGAGGGATATCCTGAAAACCCATCCGGATTCTGGTCCTTGAAGCCTGGAGTTGGACAACCCTGGTCTAATCGATACCGCTTTTTGAAAAGGGGGCTTGGATGCTACCACCTCATGACTCGGGAGCATCAAAGTTATTCCACACTTTAAGGGAACCTGATAAAGTAGCAGGGCCTCACCTAAGGGTTTGCTCTCATGACATCTGCACACAATCCATCAGGGAACGCGGCACAGGAGAATTTCATTTGGATAATTGAGCTAATTGTGCATTGTTTATTAAGCAGCAATGCTCTGTTCTCCTTTATTTGAGTTTTGATCTAATCCTAATATCGGGGTGTCATTAGAGCGGTCATAAACGTGCACTACAAAGTGCCTCTGTTTATCTGTTAGGTTAGGAGGGTGTCCTTTTCGAGGCATCTTTGCTTGTATCTTGCATAATTTCCTTCTTTTTTTAAAGATCTTATTTCGGGTACCCTCCGGTGTGGGTTGCGCTTGATTAATAAGATACGCAACTTCCAGCTTAGTTCTTTTTCAACCTCCTTCAGATAGAGCCTCGGTTAACCTGGAACTAACACCAAATTCCAATTGTCCATGAATTGGTCTAGGCGTTAGAGGCCTACGCGATAAATTGTGCAGTGCTATAAACTGTGGCATATGCAGAAAGGCCCTCTTCGGAGCAGACAGAAGGAAACCAATGGGAAGCACTGGGAGAGGGCAGAGTATGCAAAGACGGAGCAGGTAGGAGAGGGAAGGTTATAGATAACTGCAGGATACATGTCAAAAGTTGTTGAAATCTCCATTTGTAAACTGACATGAAATTGGAAACATTGGAATCCCCAAAGGGCTGTTCCCTTGCAAAAGGCCTTCTTTTCAGGGTTCCCTTCATTAAAGAGGTGGGCAGATTCTTTGTAACCTTCACCACCCCCCCCAAAATAGCTCAGTCAAGATGATATTTCCTCCAAAGTTTTTGTACGGTCCAGGTAAGGTAGTGGGCACTCAACCATCTGTTTCCATCATAGTGAAAAGTTATAAGTTGGATTTGGGGGTTTCTGGTATTTGGGCAATAGGTAGGCAGAAGCAGTCTTTCCCTCCAGAGGTTGTGAGGGATATTGATCATCGTTGGAGGTCCACTGCGAGAGAACGTATCATTACCTCTTGTACTGCTGCCAATTGATTTATTTTATTGTATTTTTTTTATAACACGCTTAATACCAGAGTTTGGTTTCTAAGAGCGGATCTGGGATTTGAACCTCTGTTGCGCAGCGTGGTCTTGCTTCCAAGACCAGCACATTGCCTATGTGCTATCATCCGCACACAACTCTCTGTTGTGAACGGAGGATAGCGACTCGTCAATACAAGGGAGGGTGTGCAGTTTGTAGACAATTGATAAGTGGTATCCAAGGATACCTGTTTTTTTTAGATCTCTCAGGAGTTCTCCTTAAACATTTTCAAGATAGCCATCCAGCCAAAACCACCATCCTCAGTGCAGGTTTCACAGTAACTTCATAGAACTGATTGACAAAAAAGTGGAGAGTCACTCCAATATAAAATCTGTGGAACTGTTCAAATGGGATCCAAAGCAATTGCTTGCTGATGCAGGGGCAGAAAAATGTGTAGCAGTTCATCAATTCATCTACAGAGATGAAGGGCAACCACCTCCTCCGCAATGTACTGCTGGCTGAAGACTGGTTGGCAAGATACAATTTAACTGACCTATTTCAAGGTGTGTGTTGAACCTCCTCATAGGCAGTTAAAGGATAGTTCCGGGACTTTTTTTTTATTGTTCCTATGGTTTGGCCATGTGTTTTTAAGCATAAATCGGTAGATCGTAGAAAACTTTCCTATGGACCTTACCCGACTTTTTGTCCATTAACGCACTCGAAATCAGCCGCCATTTTGTGATAATCCTATCATTTCCCCCCATCGACCTGGCTCACCTGCTTTTGCGGCAATAAATCAAATCCCCCGCCCCTGAAACAGACTTTATCAAAACATTCATATTCCCCGCCTCTATCCGTGACGTGACTGTGCTGCGTAGGCAAACGCGCCCAGGCATCTTCTACGCGACTCCACACAGAACCCGGAAACCAACACAGATCAGCTCACAACACAGCGCGCCACAATTCGGAATATGAAACTGTACTTTTAAATCAAACCGCAAGATTGTAAATTTGGTAAAGTACATTTATTTGACATCAAATGTTTAGAGAATATTCAGCGATTTGCATTTTTCTTTGCTCTCGATCCAAAATAGTTCGTCTTGAGGCAAGCGATGTTCGTGTGCAGTACACAGGGTGTTGGTTTACGATAAAATAAGCTCTTCGGTCGCACTGATAATCGCATGGCTGTTCCAACAACGAGGCACTAGGCCACCACAACGGTCTGTATGTTGCATCTAGCCATTAGTACTGCGTTAGGGCATACTTGTACTTGGCGATCGTCCCATAAAATGGTCAGGGTGGTAACGTTGTTCACGCGGAGAAGCAACTAGCGGTTGTAAAAGCCATCCGCCGGTGTCTGGTACTCGTGACACATACAATAATGAAGGATGTACCTGTTTTAAAAACATAAAAAATGAAATTAGTCTCACCATCAGATCTTTATTAAAATTATTCATTTTATATATTAGGTCGGGAAATTATTTCATAGCTAGGACAGTGCAACTGGGTATTATACGTCATTTCCAGTAACCCACCCCCTCTCCTCCGCCTTTTTCAGAGCCGCCTGAGCGCCAGTGGACCACTTCGTCACTGATATGATATAATATGGCATTTGCAACGCGCCTATACACAAGTGTTTCAAGGCGTGGAGAGGCATGGAGGCGGGGGGAACAAGGAGAAGACAGACAACGATCCTACTAGGCCAGGTGTCATTCAGATCGCGCAAGTGCAGGGGTAGGGGGAAGGTAAAAGTGCAAGGGGAAGGGGAGGGGGGAAGTGGAGTACAAGGTAAGTAGCATAAAATAATAAATACATAGGGCCAGCTGGTGGCGAGTGCAGTACAAGTGCTGGGAAGGGGGGGCTGTAGGATACTGAGACAGTCCCCCAGTGCAGGGGTTGACAGGGAGGCAGTGCAGGTGGAGAGTGGAAGGGCCCAGGACCGAGGTCGCAGACAGTGGACCAGTTGTAGCAGGGGAGAAGGAGAGAGAAAGCAGAAGCAAAGAGGAAGGTTTTGAGGTGCTTCCGTAAAAGGAGATGGTTCTCCTCAAGATAGTGCGCGGTACAAAACAATATGCCACATAGAACGAACAAGTACAACTTAACCCGTCTTTAAAGCTACTGTATAGTAATTAAATTGCGGTATAAACTCATCTAAAGAGTTACTTACATTATATTTGCATTTTCCATTGTGTCTGTGCGTAGGGCAGCCCCGAAATACCACTCCTTCTATGCCGACGTTATTTCTTCTAATGAACGAACATTAAATGGCTTTCGTTTCTGAAATTATATTCATTATCGTTTACGTTATTGCACCACACCCCCAAAAAGAAGTCTTTCGGGATGGTCCCGGGCTGTCAAGGTCAAATAACAATAGAACCTTATACTGAGTCGTGGGCCATTCCGGCACCCGAGCAAAAAATCAAAGCAGCTGACCTTCACTTTGAACGAGCACACATTCCTAGTTAGCTACATTCAGTGTAAGGCCATCGCACTGGACTTGAAATTTACACTCCATCGTTGCATTTTGTCTGCGTGCATTTGCAGCCCCAGAGAACCATAAATACGGAGACATTCTATATTTTTTGAAAAATGATTTATATTACTGTTTGGTTTAATTTAATGCGCAAATGAACAAGGTTGGATAGACACATTGCATGTACATTGAGCAATCACTTTTATTTACACAATACATAGCTACACATATTCAATGGGCCTGCGACATGAGGAGACTCCAGAGCAAAGTCACAGGTGACACCCGGGTGGTTCGCACAACTGCACGGTGAAGGGAGGGGCAACGGTGGAGAGACACATTGCATGTACACTGAGCAATCACTTTTATTTACACATTACATAGATACACATATTCAATGGGCCTGCAACATGAGGAGACTCGAGAGAACAGACAATCAAATTACAATCATTTAAACCGTGATGTGTATTTCTCAATGAGCTCTGCTTTAGGTGGACATGGAACAGAGGCAATGTTGGGTGGCAATGCAGTTGTCCCCTGCACAGGTTCGTTCACAACTCCATGTATGTGCCTATCTAGGACATCAACAATAAGTCTCTCAATAAACTCATATTGCATATCCTGAAACACTGGTTTGATCACCCATTGTTTACTTCTTTTAGTGAAGGCCTTATTGTAGCGAAGCGTCCCTAAAGTTCCGGTCGTCCTACTTTGTTGACGGCCAACATTATGGTTATGTGCCAAGACCGCTAGAAGAGTCCGATTTATCATGCCCTCCATGCCAAAATGCAATCGTTTTGGCCTGTACTTTAGGCACATATTGTGGAACACCTCCAAATCTCCTGTGTGGCAGAATTCCGTGAGTCCCCTCAAATCTCTTGTTATAGTTTTATCAAATAGAATCTTTTCAATGGCTTTGTGAGTGGGTGATGAAGGAATCAACCACTTCTTCTTCCGTGCCTCCTCTGTGGACAAATGGCCATGTTCACAATTGTGGAAATGTTGGTTTGTGGTCCAGCGGTGAACGTTGCTACAGTGTAGCATTACTGACCGCCATTTTTCCAGTAGAATTTCCAACGACCCTCCACATGTTTTTGAGCTCCACCAAAGATGGTTGCTGATTGACTTGGACCACTGTGAAATACCTTGCATATCTTTTTTTTTACCTGCAGCCGACATTTTTTTATTGATTGTTTTTGCAAGATGCCATACGTCAAATTGGTGATTTATATTTTTGTACTCTTCTCTCATTGTCTTGGCAATTGAAACTTGTCTGTCCGTGGCTATCAGGTCGATCACCATTCCCCGCGATTGTAGTTCTTGCAATGATGCTACAAAGCCAACTTTCTCCATGGCCACTGAGGATGTACTTTGTGACACCTGCACGACCACCGAACTCACAATTTTCTTACTTTCCATGTCCTGAAAGTGGTAGGTGCAGTACTTGGCTGAAAATCCTGGGCTGTCGCACTGTCCATCACCGGCTAGCCAGAACCGTTTGCCCGCGAAAGTACTATCAATAGACATTTTTTCCATTCTCCAAGCTTCGCTAATGGCTGGAAATAGATAATCGATTTGGTATTTGTAGAACTGAGTTTTCGCAATGAAATGGATTCCCACAAACTGAAAGAAATACTCTAACTTTTTTAAACTTGAACCACTAAAAAGTGCGGCCGCTGCACAAAGTAGATTGCCTGCTGGCAGTTGCCCCAGCATGGGTTGTGCAGACCATGAGAAAGGATGATATTTTGTACAGGTGGCATGTATTTTAAGGTAAGTGCCTCGAATTGCACGAGTCACATTAATCAATGGCTCCCCACATACTTCCCCACCAACCGAATGCCCACATTTCATCCGAATAATAATATCAATCAAACAACTATCGAATACAATGAATTTGGCCTCTTTCCTTATACTGTCACTCTGCATCCCAGCTGGTTCGGCCTGTAACGTTGAGGACATGTCACTCACATGAAAGGTAGAATCTCTGATATCGTCTTCTGCTATGTTCAGTGATATTGATGGTGTTTCATTGTCGTCCACTTCATTCTCTTCCATTGCAACATCCGTTCCTTCTCCGGCGATGGGTGAATAAAACAATTTCTTCAACTTTCTCGCGGTCTTAGTTTTTGCGGGTGTGGATTCTGTGAATTGATCTCCGACTGCATCCGAACTACCAGGAGGACATTCACTATCAATGGCTGGTGGTGGTATAGCTCCGTTGTCAATCACTTCATATTCTTCCCATTGGCACGATGCATCTCCAGTCTCAAGTCCCTGCCAAAAGGTTTGACAAGCAACATCTCTCGTTCGCTTTACTGTCTGTGTAGATCTAGTTCGTACACCCACTCGCAACTAGAGGACAGATTGGAAAAGGGATGTTCAGTTTAAACACAACTTACAGTATTGAACTATTAACAGTGAAAAACAACATAATATAGTGACCAGGACACTAACCTTCTTTTGCTTTCTTTTCTTTGAAACTTTCTTGCCTCGAACTTCAACATCAGGACGCTGTTGCTCCGACTCGTGTGTGCATGTCTCCACTTCCTCTTGCGCTGCAACGACTATATTTTCATGATAAGCACATCCATCACGCACTGACGCTCCATCGACTCCCTGAAACATAGAACTTTCATTAGTATGTATAATAATATTGAAAACACAAAATGTACTTGGGGACCAATACCCACGTACATCTCAATAGCAAAACACGAATGAACGCATTGTGTAGAACATTCAAACGACAATTATTCACGCATTGTTGATCTAGTTAGATGGAACTGTCAAGATCCATACCTCGGGCTCCGCATAGACTTCCATTGATGATATTATTGAAGATGACGCTTCAGCAACTCCCTGAAACACAGTAATTGCATTAGTATGGTTTTCTATTTTGTTAAAAATACCATAAACTTTGTGCAGGCGTCAACGGCTCATCTAAATAGACCTGCACAAATGATCAGTTGTCTAAAATAAGTAATGGATATCTAAATATGATTCGATTTGCTCGATCGTTGGAAGTGTCACCACCCAGAGATCTGCATCAACTACTAGGGGTGATGTTCTTGTAGAACATTGCGCCGACCCGTAACTGCATGCTCCCCCTTCTTCTTGGACTAATGCTCCATCGACTCCCTGAAACATAGGACTTTCATTAGTAATGAACACAATATTGAAAAAAGAAGACACATAGGAGGGCGACGACAGAAGGACATATCAATGGCTAAAAACGAAAGAAACATTGTGTGTAACAATCACGCTACAAGAATGCAAGATCTGATGATCTCCATCGATGGAACTGTCCGGAAACGTACCTCGAGCATCTGAGTGACATCAACGGTTGTCGTCAATGCGTTGGACTCCTCAGGATCTCCCTGAAAGACAGTACTTGCATTATTTTGGATAACAATAATTATAACTGAAAACAAAGACTAGAGGACGAGTACTAGGGTGTACCATTAGGTAAAATAATTACACGATAAATTAAAACTATTGATTTACATGCCTAAAACAAGTCAGTGGCAGAATAGCTAAGTAAGATTACCCGATAGGCGCTTGAAGTGGCTGATGACTGCAATAACGACACGGATGGAGAATCTTCCGCCTTCATATTGAGTGGATACATAAATGGGGAAATTATTGTTAGCTAATGCTACACACTACCGCAAGGCCGAGAGCTAAATCCGTAAACTTGACTCACCAGTGGAGGGATGTGGACGAATAGAGTGGGAATAGCGGTTGAGAGCAATTTTCGCTTCGCTCACGGTGTGTTCTTCTTTATTAGCAATGATGTGGAGTACATGTCTGAGCTAAAGTGCCTGCTGCAGATGCGGTATCGATCACCCCTCTTGTCCACAAAGACTTCTAGGACTCTACTTTCAAGCTCAGACGGTGGATATCCGCAATATCGGACCCATTCTCTTATCTGATCTATTGTCTTAGGGAAAACATGCATTATAGTACCTTCAGATTTATTATGGGTCTTCGAAGGGCAACCGCCAATGGAACAGGCAGGCATTGTGGAAAGTTCTGAAAAGTAAAGATCAACAATTCTCTATGAATACCAATGTGTTAAAAAATTAAATGACACATAAAAGGTTCAATGCAAGGTTCGTTTTGGTTCTTGGAACTATACACGTTATTCACATGCGGATAAGTATTTGAATAACTTTAAAAAAATAGAAAAATAATTTGACTAAACTCAGAACATGTGACTAGTTCCTTGCATGTACTGTCTTGAACGAAAAGAAAACATGGATGTAATTTGATGACTACTAGCAAATAGATATAAATTAAAAAATTGGATGCAAAATGATTATGGTACATGGCCTTACCTTGACGAACAAACAGTTAGATGCAGGGATCAGAGTAGTTTCTTGTAGTAGAACAGGGAGCAGTTCACAGGTTGCAAACTGACGAGTTTGCTCGAAGTGGTCACGGAAGTTCACAGAGACGAAGAGCAGATAACCAGCACCTTCACGGGTTGACTAGCAAAGCGCAAAGAAGTTCTCATTAGAAATATGAAATGGGTTATAAAGAATTCGAAACAGGGGTGTGTTTGTGAATGAATGACGTGAATATGTCGTGGCATTATGCGGTTTGCAGGGGGGCGTCCAGCGTGAGGGGGGATGCTTGGCAGGAGACACGGGGTCTGGAGGTAGACATGGGAACAACAACCCATGCTCTATAGACCACTTTGAAGTGTACATGGTCTTTGGCACCTCTTGGCCTTTATCGCTCCCTGACAGCTCCACTTGCCAGCGCAAGTACCCCGGTGCGAACTGCCTTTGATAGGGCGGGGGGTGGATTGGGGCAGTGGTTGTGCAGACAAGACTCGTTTGCCGCAGGGCCTCACCAAGGAGAGGCCATCTAACTGCATGTAAGAGGCAGGCTGCAGGATCTAGTACATGGAAGGCAGGGGGGTGAGTTTATAAATACCTCACCCTCCCAGGAGAATATATGGGTGCAGTTCACCCTGGAGACCCTGGATGCCTAGGCAGTTAGTCAGCAGCAGGCTGGCCTGTGGTGGCAAGGCGGCACGGGCCAGAGGGGGTCATCTCTGTACCCGGTGCCCAAAAGGATGATTTATTATGATCAACCATATTGATTATTTACCTATAACCATGTTTTGTATCAATAAAATCCAACGGCCTTTTATTGCCAACGCTTGAACAAAGTGGTGTGGTAAGTATTTTTGGGGGAGGAGGCAAGGCCGGGAGGCTTGATGCCAACCCGCAAAATAACATATGTATGTCTGCTGCATATGGGTTCAACGGTTATGTGGATTGAAGGTGGGCGGCCAGCGTGAGGGAGGATGCTGGCCGGAGACATGTGGTGTGACAAGACAAGGCACAGGAAGACTATTCAATGGAGACCACACTAGATTCATTTAAAAAATCAAAACAACCATTGTTAAAATATATGTTGGGTTTTATTTTAGATCTTAATTTCAATTGAACATAAATAATAAACATTACACATTGTAAAGTTCCGGTTGCAGCATATCCAGGGAAAATCCGCGGTATTGTCCACTGTCGCTGGGGAAATGTTGTCTAATGGCAAGTACCGCAAAGGCAGGTATTACTCTCCGAACGCGGTGTCCGAGCCTCCCGTGAAGCCACCAAGTGAAGCAACGATAGGCCACCAGCCTGTACCACCGGTGAAAAAGAAAGATGCAAATGGTATTAAAATGACAAAACTTTCTTATCAATGTCGATGAAGGTAAAAAATGTCATTCTGCTTTGAAAAAAATTCTATCTAGAAAATGCACAATATGGAACCAATTTACATGCGTTCGAATGATATGTAGATGTAATTTTATATGTGGGCGACGACCATGAAATAGTAGTGGCATCACTGACATCACAACCAGAGTATACTTACTCGTTACTCAGATTAAGCGGACGAACAGTGCCCCGAAGTTCGTGCATAAGCACCATCATCATCCTCAACACGGTCCGTGAGAGGCAGGCTTCCCTGAACTCTGGCAGCTGGGTGATGCATTGCGAACTTGGCTCGCCTTCCGAAATGTAGGCCAAGCACCCGGAATTTTCACGGCAGCAGCAGTTCTCCTCCTCAGTTGGCATTAGCTCGCACCGATTGCACGTGCACCAGTTGGAGACGCCGTCCATGCGACATGGTCCAGGCTCTTCATCCGTTGACTGGTCCTCCCAACTGCCGTCCGAATCCCCATCGTTTTCGCATGCTTGCCTTTCCAGTAGTTCCTCCTCGGTGTACTCGGGCTCGTACATATACGGCATTATTGTAGCCATTGTGTGGTAAAGAAAGTAAAATAATTTACAGAGATGGTACAGGTGTTCACAAGGCCTAGAAGCGGCGAAGGTAGCTGACCAGAGCACAGAAACGAGTCACAGAATACTCAAAGTAACACAGAGAGAGTAATGGAATTGAAAATCTGCTGCTGTGTGTTGTGAAACCGTGTGTTTATACTTATTGAGGAAAGAGGCGTCCTGCCATTTCCATGGCGACACTTCATTAGCTGAGGCGCAGCGATTGTTGACACGAAACGTGCTTTGGCGTTGGGAAATGGGCGGTATGCGTCTGCTGATGTCAGGCTCAGGGGCGGGGGATATGATTTAGTGCCGCAAACGCAGGTGAGCCAGGTCGATGGGGGGAAATGATAGGATTATCACAAAATGGCGGCTGATTTCGAGTGCGTTAATGGACGAAAAGTCGGGTAAGGTCCATAGGAAAGTTTTCTACGATCTACCGATTTATGCTTAAAAACACATGGCCGAACCGTAGGAACAATAAAAAAAAAGTCCCGGAACTATCCTTTAATACCGTTTTATTGAGGAGGTCTTGCCTGGGAGTTCAAATGCATTTTGTTTGGTCTCGCGTCCACTCTGTGGTGCCTCAGCATCCCTCTTTGTCCAGTGGTCACAGCACTGAGAGATCAGGGAGAGAGAATTCGAATCATTTTGAACAACATGAATTTGGTATTGCAGGGATCCCCGACGGTGGAGAATGAAAGTGTCAATCCGGCAGCAAGAGCAGGGTTTCACTAGATACTGTACCAATGTCACTGGATCTTCTGACCTCATTAGAGTGATCTATCAAGTTGGAGATCTGCTCTGTGGTCTAGAGCGATTGATTTCTCAGTGTGAATTGGTGAAGATATGATATGATAGGTTATTTATAATGCGCTTAATACCCAGAGGTTTCTAAGCACTGACCGTTCTGGACTGTTGTCTTATCCTATTCTGGCTATCTTTATTGGGTTCCATGTGTTAAAATCGCGGCAAAAATTGCTATTAAACACAAACAATTGCGGCAGAAATGCTGTGGTTTTGCTGCCGCAATCCATGAAAAGGACACCCCTGCAGTCCCCTAGACCCATTATACCATTTAAGGGGAGCGGGAGATACCACCGCAACCCCTGCTCCCCTTGAATGGTATAACGGGGTACACCTTTACTAGGTCAAACCACTGCATTTTTGCCACGATTTTATTACTGCATACCCTTTATTGGTTCCCTTCAGTACAGGGCTCTCGAGATATTGAACATCTGGCACCAGTGGTGGCCCCAGTTTTATGCTGCAGTAGTTCCACTGGCCTGGGGGAGGGACACAGCTCTGTTGGTGGTTGGATCACATGGATGCTTGGAATGGCTGGACAATCTCTGGTTCAGCTCTGAATTCAGTTGTAGATTGGAATGTCAGCAGCACAGGCCAGGGGTCTATCAACTCGAAAGAGTTGGTCCCCAGGGAAACTGGCCATGTACATGCATTTCTTCTAGTTTCTTGTAGGATCCTTTGGTATCAGATCTTTTCTGAGGATTGTGCAAACTACTGTGTCTTCCTTCAAATGGTGAACTGAAGTGCTTCGCAAATGAAAAATACATTGGAAGTTCGTTGGTGGTATTAAACCTGTAGTAGACTTAGTAAATGATATTGCTTCAGGCATGAATGTGGTGTCACTGAACAAATGTACCCAATAGAACTAAATTTACAACTTGAAATAAATGAACAGCTGTCATGAATATAAGCTCAGCCAAAACGTGTTTCGAAACAATGCTCTTCTTCAGGGTTGATTCTTTAGTTGCATTCTTCAACTATTGGAGTTGCTTGATTCGGTGCCCGCTTGGTCAACCAGTGAGATAACTCCTGCCTTGATCTATTGTCTGGTGGTCGGAGTGGGCACTGGCTGTTAGGCAGTTCCCTTGAAGATACTTTACCACAAGGATATCACACCGCATCCGGCAGCTCCTTTTGTCCACCCCTGTGTGCCATCTGAATCATGTGAGCACAAGTTGTGAACACCGTGCAACTTTGGTAGTAAAGAATATTCCAGGGGACTGCCTAGTATTGGTTCCTGGTAATTATTCAGTATTCTGTTCCCTTGCAGGGCACTAGTTAGCTTTCCAATAAATTAAATTGGCTTGTGCAATTCACTGGAAACATTGACAATGATTGTACGGTGTACGATCGGCCACCTTTGCATCTGACAAATAGATTACAAGACAAATGCACAATCATTCTCTGAAATCAGATGATTGGATACAAGTGGGCGGTCTCACTTGACACGCATCTTTCTTTGGCTTTTGCATTGAAAGGTACATTACAGTTGTCATCACTCAACAGGTTCCACTATATAAGTGGTTCAAACTCTTCCTAATCTGGCCTTTATTCCAGTAATGTTGCCACAGCATGAATGCTGACCCCAAACAATTCTGTGCGATATTTGCAGCATGGGATTACAAAGTTGTTGCTAAGCTGTTCTAGAGGTACTGGTCATACATGGAAGGTGAACTCATCTTAACAAAAGATGCTTTTTTCACCTGGTAGTGGGATCCCGGAAAAAACAGGATGCAGAGCTAGTGGTTGCATCATTAGATGCGGAATTGCATTTGATGCTTTGAATACATTGTAGTTGGATCCAGAACAAAGGATGCAGAGCTAGTGGTTGCATCATTAGATGCGGATTTGCATTCAATGCTTTGAATACATTGTAGTTGGATCCAGAACAAAGGATGCAGAGCTAGTGGTTGCATCATTAGATGCGGAATTCCATTCGATGCTTTGAATACATTGTAGTTGGATCCGAGAACAAAGGATAGCGGTGGCATCATTAGATGCGGAATTGCATTCAATGCTTTGAATACATTGTAGTTGGATCCATAAAGGATGCAGAGCTAGTGGTTGCATCATTAGATGCGGAATTGCATTCGATACTTTGAATACATTGTAGTTGGATCCAGAACAAAGGATGCAGAGCTAGTGGTTGCATCATTAGATGCGGAATTGCATTCAATGCTTTGAATACATTGTAGTTGGATCCAGAACAAAGGATGCAGAGCTAGTGGTTGCATCATTAGATGCGGAATTGCATTCGATGCTTTGAATACATTATAGTTGGATCCCAGAACAAAGGATAGCGGTGGCATCATTAGATGTGGAATTGCATTCAATGCTTTGAATACATTGTAGTTGGATCCAGAACAAAGGATGCAGAGCTAGTGGTTGCATCATTAGATGCGGAATTGCATTCGATACTTTGAATACATTGTAGTTGGATCCAGAACAAAGGATGCAGAGCTAGTGGTTGCATCATTAGATGCGGAATTGCATTTGATGCTTTGAATACATTGTAGTTGGATCCAAAACAAAGGATGCGGAGCTAGTGGTTGCATCATTAGATGCGGAATTGCATTCGATGCTTTGAATACATTGTAGCTGGATCCCAGAACAAAGGATAGCGGTGGCATCATTAGATGCGGAATTGCATTCAATGCTTTGAATACATTGTAGTTGGATCCAGAAAAAAGGATGCAGAGCTAGTGGTTGCATCATTAGATGCGGAATTGCATTCGATACTTTGAATACATTGTAGTTGGATCCAGAACAAAGGATGCAGAGCTAGTGGTTGCATCAATAGATGCAGAATTGCATTCAATGCTTTGAGTACATTGTAGTTGGATCCCAGAACAAAGAATAGCGGTGGCATCATTAGATGCGGAATTGCATTCAATGCTTTGAATACATTGTAGTTGGATCCAGAACAAAGGATGCAGAGCTAGTGGTTGCATCATTAGATGCGGAATTGCATTCAATGCTTTGAATACATTGTAGTTGGATCCAGAACAAAGGATGCAGAGCTAGTGGTTGCATCATTAGATGCGGAATTGCATTCGATGCTTTGAATACATTGTAGTTGGATCCCAGAACAAAGGATAGCGGTGGCATCATTAGATGCGGAATTGCATTCAATGCTTTGAATACATTGTAGTTGGATCCAGAACAAAGGATGCAGAGCTAGTGGTTGCATCATTAGATGCGGAATTGCATTTGATACTTTGAATACATTGTAGTTGGATCCAGAACAAAGGATGCAGAGCTAGTGGTTGCATCATTAGATGCGGAATTGCATTTGATGCTTTGAATACATTGTAGTTGGATCCAGAACAAAGGATGCGGAGCTAGTGGTTGCATCATTAGATGCGGAATTGCATTCAATGCTTTGAATACATTGTAGTTGCATCCCAGAACACAGGATGCAGAGCTAGTGGTTGCAACATTAGATGCAGAATTGCATTCGATGCTTTGAATACATTGTAGTTGGATCCCAGAACAAAGGATAGCGGTGGCATCATTAGATGCGGAATTGCATTCAATGCTTTGAATACATTGTAGTTGGATCCAGAACAAAGGATGCAGAGCTAGTGGTTGCATCATTAGATGCAGAATTGCATTCGATACTTTGAATACATTGTAGTTGGATCCAGAACAAAGGATGCAGAGCTAGTGGTTGCATCATTAGATGCGGAATTGCATTCGATGCTTTGAATACATTGTAGTTGGATCCAGAACAAAGGATGCAGAGCTAGTGGTTGCAACATTAGATGCGGAATTGCATTCGATGCTTTGAGTACATTGTAGTTGGATCCCAGAACAAAGGATAGCGGTGGCATCATTAGATGCGGAATTGCATTCAATGCTTTGAATACATTGTAGTTGGATCCAGAACAAAGGATGCAGAGCTAGTGGTTGCATCATTAGATGCGGAATTGCATTCGATACTTTGAATACATTGTAGTTGGATCCAGAACAAAGGATGCAGAGCTAGTGGTTGCATCATTAGATGCGTAATTGCATTCAATGCTTTGAGTACATTGTAGTTGGATCCCAGAACAAAGAATAGCGGTGGCATCATTAAATGCGGAATTGCATTCAATGCTTTGAATACATTGTAGTTGGATCCAGAACAAATGATGCAGAGCTAGTGGTTGCATCATTAGATGCGGAATTGCATTCAATGCTTTGAATACATTGTAGTTGGATCCAGAACAAAGGATAGCGGTGGCATAATTAGATGCGGAATTGCATTCAATGCTTTGAATACATTGTAGTTGGATCCAGAACAAAGGATGCAGAGCTAGTGGTTGCATCATTAGATGCGGAATTGCATTCGATGCTTTGAATACATTGTAGTTGGATCCAGAACAAAGGATGCGGAGCTAGTGGTTGCATCATTAGATGCGGAATTGCATTCAATGCTTTGAATACATTGTAGTTGCATCCCAGAACAAAGGATGCAGAGCTAGTGGTTGCAACATTAGATGCGGAATTGCATTCGATGCTTTGAATACATTGTAGTTGGATCCCAGAACAAAGGATAGCGGTGGCATCATTAGATGCGGAATTGCATTCAATGCTTTGAATACATTGTAGTTGGATCCAGAACAAAGGATGCAGAGCTAGTGGTTGCATTATTAGATGCAGAATTGCATTCGATACTTTGAATACATTGTAGTTGGATCCAGAACAAAGGATGCAGAGCTAGTGGTTGCATCATTAGATGCGGAATTGCATTCGATGCTTTGAATACATTGTAGTTGGATCCAGAACAAAGGATGCAGAGCTAGTGGTTGCAACATTAGATGCGGAATTGCATTAGATGCTTTGAGTACATTGTAGTTGGATCCCAGAACAAAGGATAGCGGTGGCATCATTAGATGCGGAATTGCATTCAATGCTTTGAATACATTGTAGTTGGATCCAGAACAAAGGATGCAGAGCTAGTGGTTGCATCATTAGATGCAGAATTGCATTCAATGCTTTGAATACATTGTAGTTGGATCCAGAACAAAGGATAGTGGTTGCATCATTAGATGCGGAATTGCATTCAATGCTTTGAATACATTGTAGTTGGATCCAGAACAAAGGATGCAGAGCTAGTGGTTGCATCATTAGATGCGGAATTGCATTCAATGCTTTGAATACATTGTAGTTGGATCCAGAACAAAGGATGCAGAGCTAGTGGTTGCATCATTAGATGCTGAATTGCATTCGATACTTTGAATACATTGTAGTTGGATCCCAGAAGAAAGGATAGCGGTGGCATCATTAGATGCGGAATTGCATTCAATGCTTTGAATACATTGTAGTTGGATCCAGAACAAAGGATGCAGAGCTAGTGGTTGCATCATTAGATGCGGAATTGTATTCGATACTTTGAATACATTGTAGTTGGATCCAGAACAAAGGATGCAGAGCTAGTGGTTGCATCATTAGATGCGGAATTGCATTTGATGCTTTGAATACATTGTAGTTGGATCCAGAACAAAGGATGCGGAGCTAGTGGTTGCATCATTAGATGCGGAATTGCATTTGATGCTTTGAATACATTGTGGTTGGATCCAGAACAAAGGATGCGGAGCTAGTGGTTGCATCATTAGATGCGGAATTGCATTCAATGCTTTGAATACATTGTAGTTGCATCCCAGAACAAAGGATGCAGAGCTTGTGGTTGCAACATTAGATGCGGAATTGCATTCGATGCTTTGAATACATTGTAGTTGGATCCCAGAACAAAGGATAGCGGTGGCATCATTAGATGCGGAATTGCATTCAATGCTTTGAATACATTGTAGTTGGATCCAGAACAAAGGATGCAGAGCTAGTGGTTGCATCATTAGATGCAGAATTGCATTCGATACTTTGAATACATTGTAGTTGGATCCAGAACAAAGGATGCAGAGCTAGTGGTTGCATCATTAGATGCGGAATTGCATTTGATGCTTTGAATACATTGTAGTTGGATACAGAACAAAGGATGCAGAGCTAGAGGTTGCATCATTAGATGCGGAATTGCATTCTATGCTTTGAATACATTGTAGTTGCATCCCAGAACAAAGGATGCAGAGCTAGTGGTTGCAACATTAGATGCAGAATTGCATTCGATGCTTTGAGTACATTGTAGTTGGATCCCAGAACAAAGGATAGCGGTGGCATCATTAGATGCGGAATTGCATTCAATGCTTTGAATACATTGTAGTTGGATCCAGAACAAAGGATGCAGAGCTAGTGGTTGCATCATTAGATGCAGAATTGCATTCAATGCTTTGAATACATTGTAGTTGGATCCAGAACAAAGGATAGCGGTGGCATCATTAGATGCGGAATTGCATTCAATGCTTTGAATACATTGTAGTTAGATCCAGAATAAAGGATGCAGAGCTAGTGGTTGCATCATTAGATGCGGAATTGCATTCAATGCTTTGAATACATTGTAGTTGGATCCAGAACAAAGGATGCAGAGCTAGTGGTTGCATCATTAGATGCGGAATTGCATTCAATGCTTTGAATACATTGTAGTTGCATCCCAGAACAAAGGATGCAGAGCTAGTGGTTGCATCATTAGATGCGGAATTGCATTCGATGCTTTGAATACATTGTAGTTGGATCCCAGAAAAAAGGATAGCGGTGGCATCATTAGATGCGGAATTGCATTCAATGCTTTGAATACATTGTAGTTGGATCCAGAACAAAGGATGCAGAGCTAGTGGTTGCATCATTAGATGCGGAATTGCATTCAATGCTTTGAATACATTGTAGTTGGATCCAGAACAAAGGATGCAGAGCTAGTGGTTGCATCATTAGATGCGGAATTGCATTCGATGCTTTGAATACATTGTAGTTGGATCCCAGAAAAAAGGATAGCGGTGGCATCATTAGATGCGGAATTGCATTCAATGCTTTGAATACATTGTAGTTGGATCCAGAACAAAGGATGCAGAGCTAGTGGTTGCATCATTAGATGCGGAATTGTATTCAATGCTTTGAATACATTGTAGTTGGATCCAGAACAAAGGATGCAGAGCTAGTGGTTGCATCATTAGATGCGGAATTGCATTCAATGCTTTGAATACATTGTAGTTGGATCCAGAACAAAGGATGCAGAGCTAGTGGTTGCATCATTAGATGCGGAATTGCATTCGATGCTTTGAATACATTGTAGTTGGATCCCAGAACAAAGGATAGCGGTGGCATCATTAGATGCGGAATTGCATTCAATGCTTTGAATACATTGCAGTTGGATCCAGAACAAAGGATGCAGAGCTAGTGGTTGCATCATTAGATGCGGAATTGCATTCGATGCTTTGAATACATTGTAGTTGGATCCAGAACAAAGGATGCAGAGCTAGTGGTTGCATCATTAGATGCGGAATTGCATTCGATGCTTTGAATACATTGTAGTTGGATCCCAGAACAAAGGATAGCGGAGGCATCATTAGATGCGGAATTGCATTCAATGCTTTGAATACATTGTAGTTGGATCCAGAACAAAGGATGCAGAGCTAGTGGCTGCATCATTAGATGCGGAATTGCATTCGATACTTTGAATACATTGTAGTTGGATCCAGAACAAAGGATGCAGAGCTAGTGGTTGCATCATTAGATGCGGAATTGCATTTGATGCTTTGAATACATTGTAGTTGGATCCAGAACAAAGGATGCGGAGCTAGTGGTTGCATCATTAGATGCGGAATTGCATTCGATGCTTTGAATACATTGTAGTTGGATCCCAGAACAAAGGATAGCGGTGGCATCATTAGATGCGGAATTGCATTCAATGCTTTGAATACATTGTAGTTGGATCCAGAACAAAGGATGCAGAGCTAGTGGTTGCATCATTAGATGCGGAATTGCATTCGATACTTTGAATACATTGTAGTTGGATCCAGAACAAAGGATGCAGAGCTAGTGGTTGCATCATTAGATTCGGAATTGCATCCAATGCTTTGAGTACATTGTAGTTGGATCCCAGAACAAAGAATAGCGGTGGCATCATTAGATGCGGAATTGCATTCAATGCTTTGAATACATTGTAGTTGGATCCAGAACAAAGGATGCAGAGCTAGGGGTTGCATCATTAGATGCGGAATTGCATTCAATGCTTTGAATACATTGTAGTTGGATCCAGAACAAAGGATGCAGAGCTAGTGGTTGCATCATTAGATGCGGAATTGCATTCGATGCTTTGAATACATTGTAGTTGGATCCCAGAACAAAGGATAGCGGTGGCATCATTAGATGCGGAATTGCATTCATTGCTTTGAATACATTGTGGTTGGATCCAGAACAAAGGATGCAGAGCTAGTGGTTGCATCATTAGATGCGGAATTGCATTTGATACTTTGAATACATTGTAGTTGGATCCAGAACAAAGGATGCAGAGCTAGTGGTTGCATCATTAGATGCGGAATTGCATTTGATGCTTTGAATACATTGTAGTTGGATCCAGAACAAAGGATGCGGAGCTAGTGGTTGCATCATTAGATGCGGAATTGCATTCAATGCTTTGAATACATTGTAGTTGCATCCCAGAACAAAGGATGCAGAGCTAGTGGTTGCAACATTAGATGCGGAATTGCATTCGATGCTTTGAATACATCGTAGTTGGATCCCAGAACAAAGGATAGCGGTGGCATCATTAGATGCGGAATTGCATTCAATGCTTTGAATACATTGTAGTTGGATCCAGAACAAAGGATGCAGAGTTAGTGGTTGCATCATTAGATGCAGAATTGCATTTGATACTTTGAATGCATTGTAGTTGGATCCAGAACAAAGTATGCAGAGCTAGTGGTTACATCATTAGATGCGGAATTGCATTCGATGCTTTGAATACATTGTAGTTGGATCCAGAACAAAGGATGCAGAGCTAGTGGTTGCATCATTAGATGCGGAATTGCATTCAATGCTTTGAATACATTGTAGTTACATCCCAGAACAAAGGATGCAGAGCTAGTAGTTGCAACATTAGATGCGGAATTGCATTCAATGCTTTGAGTACATTGTAGTTGGATCCCAGAACAAAGGATAGCGATGGCATCATTAGATGCGGAATTGCATTCAATGCTTTGAATACATTGTAGTTGGATCCAGAACAAAGGATGCAGAGCTAGTGGTTGCATCATTAGATGCAGAATTGCATTCAATGCTTTGAATACATTGTAGTTGGATCCAGAACAAAGGATAGCGGTGGCATCATTAGATGCGGAATTGCATTCAATGCTTTGAATACATTGTAGTTGGATCCAGAACAAAGGATGCAGAGCTAGTGGTTGCATCATTAGATGCGGAATTGCATTCAATGCTTTGAATACATTGTAGTTGCATCCCAGAACAAAGGATGCAGAGCTAGTGGTTGCATCATTAGATGCGGAATTGCATTCGATGCTTTGAATACATTGTAGTTGGATCCCAGAACAAAGGATAGCGGTGGCATCATTAGATGCGGAATTGCATTCAATGCTTTGAATACATTGTAGTTAGATCCAGAATAAAGGATGCAGAGCTAGTGGTTGCATCATTAGATGCGGAATTGCATTCAATGCTTTGAATACATTGTAGTTGGATCCAGAACAAAGGATGCAGAGCTAGTGGTTGCATCATTAGATGCGGAATTGCATTCAATGCTTTGAATACATTGTAGTTGGATCCAGAACAAAGGATGCAGAGCTAGTGGTTGCATCATTAGATGCGGAATTGCATTCAATGCTTTGAATACATTGTAGTTGCATCCCAGAACAAAGGATGCAGAGCTAGTGGTTGCATCATTAGATGCGGAATTGCATTCAATGCTTTGAATACATTGTAGTTAGATCCAGAACAAAGGTTGCAGAGCTAGTGGTTGCATCATTAGATGCGGAATTGCATTCAATGCTTTGAATACATTGTAGTTGGATCCAGAACAAAGGATGCAGAGCTAGTGGTTGCATCATTAGATGCGGAATTGCATTCAATGCTTTGAATACATTGTAGTTGGATCCAGAACAAAGGATGCAGAGCTAGTGGTTGCATCATTAGATGCGGAATTGCATTCAATGTTTTGAATACATTGTAGTTGGATCCAGAACAACCGATGCAGAGCTAGTGGTTGCATCATTAGATGCAGAATTGCATTCGATGCTTTGAATACATTGTAGTTGGATCCAGAACAAAGGATGCAGAGCTAGTGGTTGCATCATTAGATGCGGAATTGCATTCGATGCTTTGAATACATTGTAGTTGGATCCCAGAACAAAGGATAGCGGTGGCATCATTAGATGCGGAATTGCATTCAATGCTTTGAATACATTGTAGTTGCATCCCAGAACAAAGGATGCAGAGCTAGTGGTTGCATCATTAGATGCGGAATTGCATTCGATGCTTTGAATACATTGTAATTGGATCCCAGAACAAAGGATAGCGGTTGCATCATTAGATGTGTAATTGCATTCAATGCTTTGAATACATTGTAGTTGGATCCAGAACAAAGGATGCAGAGCTAGTGGTTGCATCATTAGATGCGGAATTGCATTCAATGCTTTGAATACATTATAGTTGGATCCAGAACAAAGGATGCAGAGCTAGTGGTTGCATCATTAGATGCGGAATTGCTTTCGATGCTTTGAATACATTGTAGTTGGATCCAGAACAAAGGATGCAGATCTAGTGGTTGCATCATTAGATGCGGAATTGCATTTGATGCTTTGAATACATTATAGTTGGATCCAGAACAAAGGAGGCAGAGCTAGTGGTTGCATCATTAGATGCGGAATTGCATTCAATGCTTTGAATACATTGTAGTTGCATCCCAGAACAAAGGATGCAGAGCTAGTGGTTGCATCATTAGATGCGGAATTGCATTCAATGCTTTGAATACATTGTAGTTGCATCCCAGAACAAAGGATGCAGAGCTAGTGGTTGCATCATTAGATGCGGAATTGCATTCAATGCTTTGAATACATTGTAGTTGCATCCCAGAACAAAGGATGCAGAGCTAGTGGTTGCATCATTAGATGCGGAATTGCATTCAATGCTTTGAATACATTGTAGTTGCATCCCAGAACAAAGGATGCAGAGCTAGTGGTTGCATCATTAGTTGCAGAAAAGAACAAAAACGGGATGAATCAAAGGGGGGATGAGGAACAGAGGGAAAAAACTGATGAGAGAACAAAGATCACGCCTAAAATGATAAAGTGAAATTAAGGCACACAAGTAAGGAGGGGCAAGAGCGTGAATGGATTTAAAGACAAGACAAAGAAAATGAAATTCCCAATGCTGCTGGACCAGAAGTCACTTAAGGCAAGTCTAGAATGGAGAAATATGAGAAGAAGAAGGAAGGTAAGAAAGGATACGTACCACGGGAGGAAGAAACAAACCTAACGGAAAAAAGGCAAACTTCGGAAGACCAACATAAAGTGAACAACAGTAATAAAGATGACATGAAACCAGAGCATGAAGCGACGTTTCGGTGGATGAGAAAGTAAGCACACGGCGAACCGGCTTAAGATGTTCATTTGGTATATAGCAGTCCCTTCTTGCGAAATTGCAAGCACCAGCGGCATGTTTTCACAGGGACTTCTTGATCTACAGAAAATGAAGACGAGGTTGCATTCACCCAGCTGTCCTAATGTGGACCAACGGGCATGATGCTTGTTGAAGGAATGGCAGCTGCGTTTGGGTTAGGAAAATGGCTGCGCATTAGGGAATGCGGTGAGAAATGCTGGTAGGCATTCAAATATGCAATGACCCTTCCTGTTTGCAATCATTACATGTAGCACTTTTTATTTTTTATTGACAACCCACTAACAAAAAACTCAGCATTTCTGTAGACTTATCTCACTCAAAAATCTTACACAACCACCTCTCGCACAACAACCCACATGAACTTCACAACACGGCAACAACACATAAGCCGCACCAACAGCACATGAGGACTGACATCGATCCGATACTCGCACCAAAGCTCAGCACCCGGTATATACTGAGTTGAAATTGCCAACAGAACACCACTCCTCTCACTATCCTACTCCCGCTTTACCTACTAACCCATCCCACCTTCTCGTTTGCAGATCCGCCAGAGCACCTGGGGACCAACTCGGTTGGTGATGGTGCACGGTACAAATACCTTTAACATTTAACATTTAACCGTGAACAGGATTCATAGTCCTCTTTCCCTGGCCATCCCCCACCCGCAGCACACATTTCCCCAGCCAGAGCCTCGTCTCCTGCTCTGAAAGCTGGGTAGATTTCACTTCTGCGCTCTCTCGTTTCTGCTCTCGCGAGGCTACACAGTAATTGGCCACACCCACTGGTTCCGCCAGCGATGTTATCTATCAGCCATGACAAATAACCTTGAAACCTTATTGTGTTTTCAGTTTCAGTTGCAACTCTTGAACAAAGGCAGCTGTTGTCACCTCTTGCCCGTGTCTGTGGGATTAACTTTCAGTCGCAGCAGGAGGGACCCCTTTATTCTATTTGCAGTTATGAGTGTTTGACCAATCTGTTCTCTTGGGGCACACACACCTCAGCGATCAATGCTTTTAAACCGTTTCTTGCAGTTTTTAATTGGTCACCTATACCCTGGTCTGTTGCAATCCAGTTACTACCTTAAATTTAATGTTGGAATATTTCAGCCAGTTAAATTATTCATGTGAGCTGATTCATAACTACTCGAAATAGATTATAGCATATTATTTGTTTGGACTATTAGGTAATGCTTTAGCGCCTCCTATAAGCCGTACAAATAGGTAGAAATGGCATATGAGGAGGGACACAAAGCTTGCAGGTGTTGTTTGGTTATCGGCTCACCAATTAACTGCCCATGGCCATTGCAATGCCTATTGCCATTCCTACCCAGTTCCTGCCTCTACCCGTCCAAAACACCTCCTCATGGGAACTCTTTGAGATCACTTTAATCAAGCATTACATCAAACGTTGCACTCAAAGTGCCTGCCAGTGCTTTTTCAATGCAGTCTTCTGAGAGTTAATAACTTAATTGGAGTTGTAAAAGGGTTACTGGTGTAATAAAAATGTAGTAACCAGGTCTGCCTTCAGCCGCACGATTTATAAGCACTATGCATGTCCATTCCTAAAGTCATGTTACAAACAACCATTGGCAAAGCCAACAGTTTTGGCTTGTGTATAAGTATTAGGCATTTGCCAGGCACTGCTATTAGATGCCCAGATACTCGCAACGGTTTGCACCTGCTACCATTAATGAACAGTTAATACCCCTAGGGCAGTGCCTGGCAAGTACCTTTCCCATGCCTACACCATAGCCCAAACTGTTGGCATTGCCAGTACTTGTTATGGTCCGGATCTCCTCTATGAATTGCTCGGGCCCTTCTAGTACACATGGCCATTTTATGCACATTTCTGAGGTCTCCTGTGGTCCATGGGGCATGTACAGTTACCAACATCGCCAATTTTCTGATTTTCTGGGCACTTGTCTTAAGCGGGGTAGGAGCTGTGACTTTGCAGGGTCATGCAATGTTCCAGGTAAACAACAGGATGTTTCAGGGACTGCTTTCAGGGCTTTCTGGGGCGGTACAGACTGTTGGGGCAGAACAGCCTGGAGTACTTAAGTTGGGCAAAAAGAGTCAACAGTATCTTCCATTTGCTCTTCCCCTTTTGTTTCCTTGGTTAACTGAGGATGAAACAAAGCAGGTTTTGGAGCAGGGGAGGTCAGCTGTTCAATGCTCTGTGATGCTGATTGCTGGATCTGACTTTTTCATTTATTCTTGGTATCGCCTGCGTTCCACATTTGGGATGCAGGCTGTCTCTTGGAGGTTTCCTCACACCAATCATTATAAACCAACCATTGTGCTTGACCTGTCTTTCCTTTCTTAGCCTTGAGTGCTCTAATTAAAGGTCCAGTTTTGTTTACTTCACAAGGGAATTGTGAAAGTTGGATTACCCCCATAATGCTCAGGAGCAACGCACTCGCCTTGGAATTGGAAGCAAGACGATGCGGAGCAACACAAGTTCGATTACCGGGTCCGCACTTAGAAACCTCTGGGTATTAAGTGCGTTATAGATAACCAATGAAAACAAATTTCACTGAATTAAATACTTGATAGACCTACCAGAACACACCGCGCCAACCAGATCTATGTTCCCACGTTCAAAAGAACTAGAGCGGGAGGATCTAGCTTCCAACACCTCACACCCAAAAACTGGAATGCCCTGCCAACATCACTAAGGAATTAAAAATCATACACCTCCTTTCGTAAAAACCTCAAAACCTTTCTATTCTGCTAATTGCCTCTAACCAACATGTACAGTTATGCTTGCATTGTAACCATAGCAAAGCATAACATGGTCCCTCGTGGTAGCCCAGCACCTGTCACTGTACTATTGCTACCTACTGTTACTTCTCACCCATGTTAAGCGCAAGCCTTGTATGTTTAAGCTCAAGCCCTCTGTAACAGCGCCACGATGCCTCAGGGCAGCTCTGCGCACTTTATAAATGCAAATAAATTAAAAAAAATTAAGTAAGTGATGACGTAGGCAGATTTAAAAAGATGGAGTGCGCATTGGTGGAACCGGTATGGTTTTTTACCCCGTTTCTTGCTCATACAAACGGAAGACTTTGCCCAAGGTAGGAAAGATTCTCAGTCCCTCAAAAGGGTAACTCAGGCAAATGCGGACCGAGGCAGGACGTGTTCTTATTCTTTCAATGGGTCACAAGGGTCAACTTAGGCCCCTGGGCTTTCAGAACCCACTCACATGGTAGGGCCCTGATGTGGCTACAGTCTGTCTTCTCTGAGACATTACCAATGACTAAAATACTCATCCATTAACATTTGTTCTTTTTTCTGGTTCATAGCCACCAGTTCCTCCTACTATGCCTCTATGGGGCTTCCCTCCGATTCAATTTTCATTTCAGTTTCCGGGATGTACCAGACATTTCTGAATTTCTGATACTCCAATCCGATTTCTCTATTCTGACCTGCTTTTGTTGAAGTAGATCCTATTTGTCCTGCTCCATTCTGTGTCTCTCTCCTGTTGCTGCATTAAATGTTGATATAGTGTAAGTTCAACGTGTAGCATAAATGAGCTTTAACCCATCACATATATCACAATGTACTCAGCAACCAGGTGACAATCACATTCCAGCACTCCTAGTTATGGGAAAGTATGTGTACACTCCCCAAATTCTCCCACCGAAACATTCATCACTGTCCTTGTGCATTATACCTTAACTACAGCATATGTTTTTATTCCATCATACCGTCAACCCCCGATGACCATGCACCCCATATTTGAATTCTCTCACTTTACCGCCTCCGACTGCCCTTTCAGCCAAAGGGGCACATTCCCACCTGGCCTTTAGGCACTGCCCACCACTGATTTTGGTAATGGCCCTTAAGCGAGACCCTAGTTAGTGAAAGAATGTGTGCCAGACACCATAGACTTTGCCCCTCCCCTCATGCGCTGGCCACTTTCAGACCCTCACCTTGACTTAGGTGTCCCATGAAATTGACTGCTAGCATCACTGCACCCCTGCCGCCAAAGACGTTGAGGTTGCTGAAGTTACTGTGATTGCCAATTAACATCCTAATGCGAAATTGGGGGTTGCTCCTAGCCAGCACCTGTGGTTATGAATGTTGGCTGATGGGTTGCAGCAAACACTTTTCCGTGTACATTCAATACAACATTAAAAATTGAAACATGATAGACTATAGCATTTTCTCTGAACAGGTCTGTATTCCCATGTAGTTTATATACAAAACAACATTCAAAATTGAAAACCACTGAGATGCTGACTATAGTAGGCTGAGCTCTTGGGCAGGCAGCAGCTGTTGCTTTGAAAGACACGATGGGCATGGTTGCTCTGGGTGGCAGTTGTATGGCTCCTGCATAAAGGAATATGCTGCTTCAGCTCACCGGGTTTGTGCATATGAAAAGATGCAAACACATTGCAAGTGGCCAAAGGTGGCACTGGGGACTGTGTAGTACCTTCATATCTCCATATTATGGGTTTGCGGTTCATTGTGTCTCTCTCTTACAACTGGATACCCACTCCCACTCTACTTGAAAACTATCTCTCTGGCTCTAAGTCTGTGGGAAGTCACTCCACCTGCCCTTTTCCTATCCTATTGTCCAATGTCCTCTAAGTTACCTACGAGAGGGGATAAATGTGGTGTAGCTATACCTCTCCAGGGCTGTGCACTTCACTTTCCACTGACTGATGGGCAATTGAAAATGCAGGCAGTGCGTGACAATAGGCGTATCAGTTGTTGTCTACATTCCAGCTGAAATAGCATGGCGTCCACATGGCTACCACTACCCCCTTGAACAAGCTTCGGTGGGCGCGGCAAGTCCCTGCTGATGGGTGGTGGCACCCGTGCAATATGCACAGCATGCAGAGGTTCTTGGGAAGGCTCAGAGAGCTGGGAGACTGGGGGCTGTTCATGCTGTTGTGTTCACCCACAAGCTGGTGGGTCCTTCTGTGGGAAACCAGTAGATACTCCTGCATTGAAACCTTGGCCGCTGGAAGGTGCTGTGAAGGGGGATCACTGGAAGCTGAAATGTACACTCTAGGTCTAGTCAGACCATGTTTCCCCTGCATGTGCTAGGTCATTGCCATGGTTTCCAAAGAGCAGCCATTTCTTGCTCTTGCTTTCCTCACTCCTTGCATCGGTTGCCTAACACAGTTCCTGCATCCCCCGTCACAGTTTTCCCCTCCAGCAAAATAGCCACAGACCGCTAACAAGGTGGGCACAGTTGTGGGCAGGGATATCCCTTGGCAGGCCTAAAACTTGTCATGAGACTCCTGGGCCCTCCCTCTTCCCTCTCCAAGGGCAGGAACAGGGAAATAGGCCTCAGTCCCTTTCTCCTAATGATCCATATGCTGGGGGACCACCACAGTCTCCTCCACAACTATCACCTCCACTCCATCCTCATCCTTCGTCATGGTGCCAAGCTCCTCCTGCAGCCTCCACTATAACTTCAAAGACCATTGAGGCATTGTCCAGAAGGTTCTGTAATGTATCATTAAGGCCTCTAGGGCGCCTGAGTCGTCCTCATACGCCTCACCAACCCCTTCCACCAGGACTACCCAGGAATGTCCCTTCGATGACCGTTCCTCCTCCACATCCTACTATGCGTCTTCCTACTGTGGAAGCAGGAAACCCTCTTTTGTCATTCCTGCCTCCTCTTCCTGAGACATCCCCCCAGGATGGTCCCATCTAACACAACACCTGCTATGGCTGTAGATGGGGCCACCACCACAAGAGGCCACCATTGTCCTCACGCATCGCCTGCAGGTGTTAGAATGTGTATGCCCAGCATGGTGTTGTTTGTGGTGTGTGTCAAATGGGAGTGGGGCTGTGCATTGGCTCTGGGCTGTGGGCAGGGGTGCCATAGGATGGCGTGTCAATGTCTGGCTCAGGTGTCTGGGCATGCTGGAGGCAGTGAGGTCTATCGGCTGTGTTGCCCTTATGCAGGTGGTGACACTGGACTGATGTCCCCCTGTGTCTCTACAGTCACCCAACCTGGAGGTGTGGCCTCATTGTCTGTCTCAGCAGCTGCGGGAGTGGATGCAGTGGGCCTTGAGGGGCTTATGGTGGGCTGTGGTGTTAACATAGGCTTGGCCTTGCTGGGATTCGGTGTCTCACCCAGGCCATCCGCCTAGGCATAGACTGTCTGTGCCTTTGTGAGGTGGTGGCTGACCTTGATGGCCTGGATGTGCCTGCCCCCTCATCCTCCTCCGATGCCACTGGTGATGCGTGAGTGCCTGTAGGGAACGTAGGAAGTTTTGTCAGGTATGGTTTTACCACGTGTATGGCTTGCATGCTTGTGGTCCTTCGTGCCCCCACGTCCCCTCCCTGGGTGGCACACACCTTCCAGGAGTGGGTGTGGTTGCTTACTCTATGGCACTGGCATGGCTCTGTGGGGCACTTCTGGTCAGCCAGCAGTATTGCACTGTGGTGTACAGTGTGTGGTTGCACCGCCCATGTCGGTGTAGGGGGACGTGTATTTCCATGTGGCATGTCTGCCATGCCAATATGGGGCAGGCTAAGTGGACCCACAACATGTTGGTGTGACTGCTGCATGGTGTCGTGGTTGCTCAGGGACCACAATTCCGCTGGCACAGGGTGCAGCAGGGGTGTGTTGTGCATGGCACTTGGATAGGTGATGTGCCACCCTTTCCCGCTGCTATAACGATCAGGGCTGCCCTTGGTGCCCTGCCCTGTAGCTGCTGTGGTGGATGGCTGATGTGCCACCCTGTCACTTCACCCTGTTGACATGCCCAGCTTCTGCTTCTGCTGACACGTGTCCCTGTCCACTGGGGTGTCTTGTGCTAGGCTGACATTTGTGCATGGGCATGTGCTGGGAGGAGTTTCACTCACCTCCTATCTCATGGCTGCTGACACCTGCCTCTGCACCTCCGACTCCCTCAATGCCCTCTATGTCCAGCACTGTGCTGCATTTCTCCTCCCAGGCAGTGAGAACCAGTGGTTCGGTGGTGCCTCATCCAGTCGCCAGGGACCAGGGACTCTTGACAGTAGTCCATGCACCATGACCCTTAGGTCATTTCACTGCTACCTGCAGTCCTCTCTGTCAAAGGGTATGCTTGCCACAACAGTCACATTCTGGCTGATGGCATGCCAGGTGGCCGTCTTGCGCTGTCCTGTGGTCTTTCGCTGCCATATAGCTCATCACAGTGTGCAATAAAGTCATCAGTGAGGACCACCAGCTCTCCCTCACTGAACTATGGTTTTCTCAAGTGATTTTCAGGCACCTTTCCTCTGATCCTCCCCTGTGACATGTTGGCTTCTTTACAGGTCCGGATAGCTGCAGGAAGTGGAGATGCTGGATGGATTGTGTTTTTTAAGATGGCCGCTGCAATGCTCCCCATTCTGACAGTGATGCAATTTCCATCGGTGCTAATAGCGCCGAGGTCACCGACGGTAGTGCTGTTTGCACCAATAATTCAGCTGTAACCGTTGTTTTGGCAGTGTTTCCATGGGCGGTAATAGCATTACTGCCGGAGTGGGGTGCGCTCTCATGCAAAGTTGTGAGGCAGTACTAATCCCGCCGCATGACACAGCGGTAACGCTATTTTTGCTCAATGGAAATTCCGCCGGAATACCAGCCCAACTTGTGATGAGGCCCATTGCCAGTAATTCTAAATCACTAGAATACAACCTACAGTATACATTTAAACAACCTAAAATCCATCAATAAAATCTTGGCCAAGCAATTTGTAAACATCTTTGATAAAGTGCACAAGTGCAATGATTTGTTTACTGGTTCCAGAAAACAAATTAACCCATAATGATTCTATATAATGATTCTATATAATTAATCTTCATAACAACTTCATAAACCATAATTCCCTCAACTCACTCACTTCAAGATATTCTGTAACAAGATGTCTCCAAGACTCATTATTGGTTTTAGAGAGACGACACTACCTATTGTCTCCTGACAGTCTACGTCTAGGGGCCACAACATCCAGAGTACATAACATATTAAGCTTGAACCTCAAATAAGTACCCCTAATTTCACCAGCTGGGAATAATAGCAGGTACCTCGGTAGCTTGTTAAATTGCCTATTAGCATTTTTATAGTGTTTGTATGTCTTGTATTTTTGGATAGCATCACACTTTATGCACCAATCCAAAAATGTAATTTTCTTCTTTTTACCAAATTTGGTTTGGTTAATAGATTGTCCATTGATGCCCCAATATTATCCTAGACCAATAAGCACTTAGAATACATATTGTTTAGGGCTCCAGATGTAGCTGCCTGACAGATGTTATTAAGCTCTTCATATAAGGATCGCTTGATTGGATTTAAATGTTGTTAAACATCATCAACTTCTTACAGACGATGACTGAGTCCAGTGGTTGCTGGCCAAGCTTAACTCTTATGATGGCCATAGGCAAAGCTCCCGAGAGCCTGAGACATGGCTTCCAGATAAATCCCTCCATTCCATCCAATGAGTACTTTGTCGGGATGCCCAGTACTTCCATGCCATCCAGCAGCATCTGTGAAATGTTACCTTTATAATAATCAACAACTAACGTAGCGTGTATGCGCAGTATTTTATGTATATTCTATGCCATTGTGCGGACAAATGTGTCAATTTACCGCAGAGCCTCTCAATACCTCTAGCTTGTCCCCTAGTGAAGCAAAGAGAGAAACCCCAATAAACAATATGATCAACACTTCTCAATGGGACACCACCCAGGTACCATTTGTGTGTGAACTTTTTTCCCCTTTTAGAAGAGGCCATTACAGTTGATTTGAGAGAGTTTACTTTCAAACCATTCTCTTTAATGAACCTTTCTAAGATAATTAAAAATCTGGATACCTCACTTGGGGTCTTATCAAAGATCATAATGTTGTCTGCAAATGCCATTGCACCGACTTTAAGGTTCCCAATTTTAGGCGGCATAGATTTCACTTGGTCCAAAGCATCAAACATGTCCGACATGTACAAATTAAAAAGACATGGTGCAAGGACACTTTCCTTTATTAGGTCAATGTATTGACCTTTCTAGTTACGTTAGCCGACATATTTAGCTGTACCTGTGTCGTAGTATCCCCGCGGGGGGTAATCAAGATGTTTAACAACCTACCAGGGATTCCCACATATATAATTTATTCCACAGCTGTGCACAATTGATGTAGTCAAATGCATGGTCAACACATGCCATATACAAAGTATGACCAGAACTTCCAAAACGTTTTGTTGTAATGAACTAACAACTATTCCATTGAAGGTTCAACCCAGCCCCAACCTGAAACCTGTCTGAAACCTTGGAATGATGTCTGCCTCATTAACCCATTTGTCAAGATCTTGTAAGACTAGGGTGGCATAAATGTTACTATAAGCGTCCAACAAAGCAATTGGATGATAACTTTGGGGGTGCTCCTAAGAACCCTTCTTAAAGATCAGCACTATATAACTTTGGTGCCATGTTCTAGGTAGCAGCTTTTTTAGTATTTATTTCCGTAAACATTTCACACAGGATGTCAGACCGCAATTTTGGGTCCGCCTTCAGAGCCAAGATACTTAGGCCATCTTGGCCCACTGTTTTTGCTTTATTAGCTTAAGTTATTATTCCTTCTATTATTTCTTGCTCAAAACATGTTTCCCGCTTAGGCAATCCCCCCACATCGAACTCTCTGTCACAATATACTTCCATATTGAAATTTGTGCTGTAAAATTCACACCAAAAACCTTCGGGATAGGATTTGCTTGGGCCTCCAATTGTGTCCGGCCCGACTCCTTGACTAACTGGCAAAAACCTTTTGCAGTGTGCCTAATTAGATATTGCACCATCGTAGAGCTGTTCCTAAAATGTATGATAAACTTATGATGCTTCAACCAGTTTTTCTATGCCTGCTTCGATTTCCTTTTACCTTCGATGCAATTCAGTTTTCCCTCATCCCATAATTGGACCAACGAACGAGAGTCTTTCCCAAATTATTTTTTATTTTAATGGATCATTCGATCAAAGGGGCATCTTGTTAGGGCTTTCAACATTTTCCCCACCAATGTATTTTTAATAACCCCCTACCACAGCATTATGCATTTGATTTCAGATTTATAATTCTCAAGGTTTATTTGTATTCGGTACAATTGCAACATATTTCTCAACTAAGTATTAAACTCCTCATAATGATGGTTTGGCCATTTAATCTTCACGTTCGTAACCACGAGATTAGTCAAGGTGTGCACATTTCCTGGTACACCCACCAATAAACCAGGTCTCAAAACCAGTTCTGCATGGTCACTCAAGCTGTACTTAATCAACTGAAACCTTACAGCCTTTTCAAATAGGTTTGGGGATGAGTACACAAAGTCAATGGTACTGGGGTTCTTATTTGAATACCAGGTTGGAGAACTTGGATTGTCTCCCATTACATTCACAGTAACATTAACCCTAAACAATCCCCATTCTACCATCAGTTCCTTTCACATATGACCCCTCTTTGTTTGACCTTTCCAACTATCCAGTACAATTGCTCTTCTACAGTCGCAATTTATGTCTCCTGCAATTACAACTTCATACGGCTCACTGAAAGACGTCCATTTGTCCAACAAATCATTGACTGTGTCCATCAACTGTTTCCAGGATGTTTTCTTGAAATTCCAATATACATTACATAAATATCATGTACACTTCATTCAGCAATGCACTCGCTGTAATCACGCCCTCAGACTCCACCTCCAGCTCTGTTATCAAGGTCCAAACACCATTGTTCCATCCAATAATGAGCCCCCCTGATTGGCCTCTCATAGGGCTCTTGGCAGCTTTTAAATAAATGATAGAATACCTGTCCACAACTACCGTATCCACCAACCAAACATCCTGCAAAAGCAAGACCTGGGAGTCATTGATGCATAGCTCATTGCTGTTGTTACCAATAAAACTATTATAATTCAGAGAAATTAATTCCATGATAACAATGTCAAGCCAGTTTGGCTAAAGATGCCTTGTTGCAGGCCAGCTCTCAAATGTATTCCCCAGAATCCCTGGCAGCCATGCCCAATCATTCCAGTCCAATTCAGGCAATCAAGTTCTACTGTTGTAACACAGTGTTTAGAGCTGTGATTTTTTAACAGGAAGCTAGACGCATCATGTTACATTGGATTATAGTATTTATATTTAAAAAATCATTTAACTATTTTTACGAGTTTTATATTTTATATTATGTGATATTGTGTGTGCTTTTCTGACTTTGGGCCTCATTACGCGGTAGGAGGTAGCCATGGTGCTATTAGCTCCATGGCTACCCCCTTACCGCATTCCGGGCCCGTGTTCCCGCAATAGGGACTTACCGGGTCATTCCGACCTTGGAGGACCCAGTAATTCCCCATTCCGGGAACCATTCCCCATTCCCATTCCACCCCCATAGGGCTCAATGGGAAAGAGGATGGAGCTAATAACGGGCCCGCAATTAGCAGGCCCATTATTAGCTCTGAAGTCCCTTAACGGGTCCCTTCCACAACGCCTGGTAAAACCAGGCATTGAGGAAGGGACCCGCTAAGGGACCTCGGAATAGGGTGGTAAGGGATTACCGGCACCGGTTCCTTACCGGTGCCCGTTAACCCTTACCGCCCACCTCGTAATGAGGCCCTTTGTGTTCTGCTTATTTGCACAATAGTCAGAAGTCATTTGACTTCAAATCGTGCTTTCCGGGGTAGTCACCTGCGGCTGTTTGATTTCCCCACGCTGCAGCCTTAAAAGGCTCATGCAAGTGCAAGCGCTGACGCAAAGCCTGTGTGGGCCTGTTCGGGACAGTTCGCCGGTCAGTGTGGGGCGCTGCTAGTCTGACGCTGTCCAGTGGAGCATGTATTTTGATTCTATCTCCCCACATGCATAAGCCTGTAAGACATGGTATTCATTGGTGTGCAGCTCAATTTTAACCCATTGTTGTGCAAACCCTTTATTACCGTTGGGTAAACTTATCTGTGACGTGAGGAAGCACATAATGTTGCAGTACTCATTGGGTTTTCTGCAGGCATTGCAGCAAACCAAGGGCGGTACAATAACTTTGAGGGCTTCGAATAAAGTCAGGTTACTGGGCATTTTGAATAGTCCCTATGCGGCAGCTGTGCACGCCACACCATCTCTGCCGGTAGCTCTGATCAATGAGAGATCGGCAATAGCGAATGCTGCTGCACTTAATGACCTTATTATTGCATACAATTCGGACATTCTCTCCATAACAGAATCCTGGTTTAAAGCCAATTCTGTGGCACACTTTCATTTATTGGTTCCGGAGAATTTCCAAATTAAGTGGGTAAATAGAGAGCTCATGAGGTGGGGGTGGGGGAGATTTCCTATTTTTGCGAGGTCCTCCTTGGAGCTACTTAATCTTCAAACACCAACCTGGGATACAAACTCCCAACTTCTCACTTGCACTTTACTTGCATCTCATAACGACTCTTATCATTAAGTATTGGGCTAGAGATCCCCGAGCCATGCCGGCCCCTTCCTATATATGTGATAGTTATCTTGGAACAGAAGCACTACATCGTTCGAATGTAATCATCCTTGGTGATTTTAACATATTTTGCAATGAGCCAGATAACTCGGAATACGTTCAGCTCAAGGACATCATGGACTCCCATGACCTTAGTCTATTGAGCGAATTGGCATCCCACGTAGGCGGCCACTGTTTAGATATAGTCATATTCAGAGGGAAAACTGTGTGCCTTCAGGAGACCAAACCTGTCACATGGTCAGACCATTATGTGCTAAAGTTAAATATCCCAATGGGACAGATGCAACATGGAAAAACCACAGTTGCTGATGTTCAAATGGCACGCAGTAAAAAGAAACTGGATACTATCACAAGTGCACAATTACTTAATGGACTAACTGTCCCTCCGGCTGACCTAAAATGCAATGATTTATATCAGACTTTCATGTCCTGTCTTCAAAACAATTGTGGCACTCTTGCCCCTATAATAAGTACCACCAAACCCAGAAGTAGGAACAACCATTAGTATAATGAATCTTTGAGAATTTTAAAGAAAGACTATCGTCGAAAAGAAAAGCTATGTTTAAAAACCAGGTCACCTGTTAATCCTTTAGAGGCAAAAATAGCATTGGAAGCCTAAACGAAGAGCATTGTCTTAGCTAAAGCCTTGTGTTTTCAAAACCAGATCGATCTTGCTCAGAATAGACCAAAAGCTCTATTATTCACAAATTCCCTCATGCACAATCCCGCATCTTTCACCGCCGTTATTCCTGGCAAATTAATTCAATACCTTTTTTACAGATGAAATTTATCAGACTAGGAATAAAATCGACCTCCAACATATGATTACGCCAACCAAAAGATGGCCGTTAAGGAAGATCAGATGTGTCCCAGGTTTACTTTCAGACCTGTGGATTTGGAAACAGTTTCCAATCTCATGTCTAAATTAAAGCCCACTAATCATAACTACAATCCCATCCCGGCTTATTTAGGTAAGAGGCATGTGGCGGCCCTAAATTGGCCTTTCCTATCTCTCACAAAGGCTTCATTAACTCAGGGGCTTTTTCCAATAGAGCTGAAAAAGTCAGATCTTACACACCTTTTAAAGAAAAATACATTGGACCACAAGGTATGTTCTAATTAGTGTCCCATTGCAGGTTTATCCTGCCCATCTAAAATCCTGGGAAAAATCACTACGGTGCAATCGCAAAATTTTCTGGAAGATCATGGGATATTGGATACGTACGAATCAGGATTCAGGCTAAGACACAAGACTGAGACGGTAATCATGTCTGTTTGGGACGATTTTCTGAAGGCTGCTGATGAGGGTGACATTAGCATGCTAGTCATGCGGGACCTATTGGCAGCCTTCGATACAGTTGATTTTGGGATTCTTGTCTTAAGACTTTCCACAGTGGCTCAGGTATCCAATGAGTCACTGCAATGGTTTACATCTTTTTTGACTAATCGAACCCAGCAAGTTAAACTGGTGCCATTTATCTCTGATTTTGTATTAGTTAAATATGGAGTACCTCACAGTTCCTCCTTGTCTCCACTGTTATTTAACATATATATCCGTCCCCTACTGCACATCTTCTCAGAATTTGATCTGCTCTATCACTGTTATGCTGACGAAACACAGATCTATGTCCGGCTAAAAGAACCTGTGGAAGCAATGGACAGAATGCTATCCTGTGCCAGTAAAATAAAGAAATGGATGCTGGCTAATAAATCCAACTAAAACTGAGATTATAATATTTGTATCTAAGACAAAACTGACTAAAATCTCAGAATGTCTGCCCTGCCCCGCACTCTTTGATGTCTCAACATCACTCTCATCCAAGGTAAAGAACCTTTGATGTATCTGGCAGGCCAATTTAAGCTGCAACATGCAGGAAAATGAAATTGTAAAATATGTATATTATCACCTTGAACTGTTAAAACCTCTGCTACCGCTGATCTTAGAAAAAGATCGCTTGCTGGTAGTTGGTGCACCAGTAAACTCTAAATTAGATTATTGCAACGCCTTACTAATGGGAATTCCAAAAGGTCAAATCCAGAGTCGGCAGGTTGCTGAAAATGCAGCCGTTAGGTTGGTTTATTCATTGCCCAGACGCTCGCCCATTTCTCAGTTTCGTAGAAAGCTTCATTGGTTACCGATACAGCAAAGGGTCCTGTTTAAGAACCTCTGTCTAATTTGTAAATGTCTCCAAAAGACTGTCCCCATATATCTTTCCTCAAAGATTCTTCTTATCACCCAGACCACTGCCTATGATCCTCAGTACAGAACCTTTTTGTGGTTCCACCATCAAGATCTGCTTCCTGGCGGGGATCGACGTTTCTAGTGTGCAGGTCCCCAAGCCTGGAAGTCCCTTCCCTATGATCTTTGGAAAATTGAATCCCTTTTTGAATTCAGGAAAAAGTTGAAAACGTAGCTCTTTGAATAATTGTTCTTGATACATCTGGCTCCCTGGTTATTGCTACTACATCATCTGCGCCCAGATGAAATTTCTTGCTTGGCTCCAAATGGATTTGCACAATATAAATATAAAAATCAAATCAAATCATAACATTGCTTTGATTTAAAGTAACTGTGCATTTAGACCCATTGCTCAGAGTACATGTGAATATTTGGCCACACTTATCGCTGCATGCCAATTGCTTGTTTCCCCTTGACCCACTATATTCACTTTGGTTACCTCTGGGTTTAGATGCCCATGGGAAGATATCAATCTCCATTGATAAGAAAGACTCTGTTTGACTGAGCAAAATGTTGTAGACAAGTCTAGATCCAATGTGTAAGGCCAAAAAATCCAGTCAACGCTCATCCACAAATTCAACCCAATCGATGTCCCTGGAGTCAATTAGTCTTAGTGCTGGTATCTCCGCAAAGATCAAACATATCATAGAGCAATTCTAGACAGGATAGCCTGTTTCTTTAAAGATGCTTTGTCATGTCCAGTTTCCATATAAGGGCTTGGCCCTTTGCTTGTATGTCCTCAGCAGTACAGTTACACATGGTGCATTTTGGATCGTTCTAATTATTTACAGCCGTTCGACCAGGACTAATATAAGTCACACGTTGTTCCATTGCACATTGTGTAATGCCCTTATTTTCCATACAAAACCTTGATGGATTCCTATTTTTTAGGCAAGCTTCCGGACCGTGAGTTATAGAATCTATACCATCTGCATCCATCACTTCACTTGTATTATATAGGTAGTCAAGTTTAACAAATTGGTTGTTAAAGATGCATCGGCTGTAATGTGGTCAACGCCAGAGATTTTGCTAGTGGGGTCGGTAGGGGATCTATAGCCCGGGGTCTTTTGGTTGTAGAACCAGATAGAAGTTTAGGGGCTACAACCAAAAGGCTAACTAGCCCTGATGCCCAACAGTCCCGACATTGGCGTAGCCCAGATCTTTTCCAAACTTAGCAACACCCCTGATCAAGGCAGGCTGTATTGGAAGGATCCATGTTAGCCTGTACTTTCTTCAAAACGGGAATTATATAAGAGGTGTTTGCTGCTACATGAGGTGCACTAAACATGAAACTGTACTTTTTTGGCTCCATCACAATGGACTTTCTCTTTTTCCTGTTCTTTGTTTTTGACACTTGTTCCAGTGGCGATTGTAGAGACACGTCACCATTTTCCTTTTCCGGCTCCCCAGGAATTACCATTGCATAATTTTGTTCAATGTTCAAGTTCCTTACAAAAGTCCTCGAACTTGATTTCTTAACTCTATCTGTTTTCTGTTTTTCTCATATTTTTGCTGTTTGCCGGTTTCACGAAAACAAGCAGTACAAAGGGAAAGATTTGTCTTTGGCGGGAGGTGGTGAGGGAACGCAAGCTAAGGGATGAAAATGAAAACAGCTAGACAAGCTCTAGAAGGAAAATGGGTCTGCCCTGTGAAGCCCTGCTCACAAAAAGAAAGTGAAAGTGAGATGGCCATTTTACGGGGTCACCAAACTTGCAAATCCCTAAATCTCTGCCCCGCCCCACCGTCCCTCCAAGATCCTGTTGAATCAGAGCAGGAGATTGAGCCATTAGGTTTGGCTCGCTGAAGAGAAACCGGCACCACTGAATCCACGTGCTGGTTTGGGTGCCATTTTGGGCTGTCGGCAGCCATTTTGATCTGTCAGTGAGTCCCACAAGATCTCAGCAGTTGCTGGCTCTGACTCCAGGATCGTTTAAGCGGGGTTCAGTCAGCTTCACTCATCAGTTTTTACAGTGAAATAGCTTTACTCCTCGACTCTCACTGCATAGGTGCAGCTTTCTAGCAATGGCCCGCGTGCCTCCATGCCTCCTTCCTTACGTAACCTGCTGTTGTTCATGTTTGTTTGATGTCCAAAATCGATTAAACACGATTGGGCAGGAAAGTGGCCCTGAACAACGAATACGTGCATTCCATGGGATCATTTCTCAATCTAATCGGGGCTCTCATGCAAATACACATTCTTGCTTTCCGCTTCAGGCGAGGATTCCTGGCAAAGCGCAGTGTATTACTAACACAATGGACATGCTTTTGTACTCCTGTATTTTTCGGGGGGGTTATCACTTTTTCCAGTGGGGAGGGGCTGTTCAGGTTTGAAGGCCCTGCCAATGAGTGCCAGCAGTTTTGAGAAATGCGATCCCTTCTTTTCTTTATGATGTGATGTCATCAGCTAGTCATGATTTTCACCCAGAGTTCTGGGACTTGTAGTCTCACTTCCTCCATTATATGTTTCAGGCTACAATCCCGGTGTGCAAAATGTTGCTGGCTGAAATGCCAGGAACAGTTTAGCAGTGGAGTCCGGTGTGTTGAGGTGGAAACCTTTTCTTAGGTCAAAAGATGCAAGTTTAGATCCAATTTCTTTTTTTTGTTTAGATTTTCAAAGAACAATTCAAACAACAAAAAAGGATCATCAAGAAAGCAATGAGAAATACAAAATTGAATTGTCAACAGTAAACAAGCTCTATATACAGGGGAAAGGAATACAAAAAAAGAAGGGGGAAATTGACCTTAAACATACAGTTCATTAAAAACACCCCAAATGTCAGAATATGTATCCAGGTTCTTCTTAACCTGAAAAGACACCTTCTCCCTGCGCGAAAGAACTAAGAAATCATGCAACCCGTTTTCAACAGAGAGCTTAAGATCACTTCTCAAGATTCAAGTTCTAAAGTTACAGATTTCACCCAAAGCAGAACTGTGACAGCCCCATCTGCCAGAGTCATCTGTGCTGGGTCTATGCTGCTGCTGCGCTGCTGGCTGCGCAGGGGCACTTCCCTCATTATGCCATTTATTTACATTTTTAACAAGGAGCCCGGAGTTCACCATGCAAATGTTAAAGGACCACAATCGGTCCTATTGAGATACCTCCGGGAGTCAGCGATATGCAGGAACTGCAAGGGTGGCCCTTACTGACAGGTGGAGAATAGGTGAGGCGGGAGCAGTACAACTGGGTCAAAACATGGTAGCTGGGAAGCAGAAGCATTGAGAGAAGGTACATGTATCCATGTGTAATGTTTCTGTGAATTAAAGTGTGTGCATGTGATGAATACAGCAGTATTTATGTGTGGTGTGTGTGTGTGTGTGTGCGTGTATGTGTGTGTGTTTGTGTATGTGTGTTTGTGGGTATGTGGGTGCATGCATGTGCATCTGTGTGTGTGTGTGTGTGTGTGTGTGCTTGTGTGTGTGTGTGTATGTGGGTATGTGTGTGTGGGTGTGTGGGTGCATGCATGTGCGACTGTGTGTGTGTGCTTGTGTGTGTGTGTGAGTGTGTGTGTGTGTATGTTTGTGTATGCGTGTGTGTGGGTGTGTGGGTGCATGCATGTGCATCTGTGTGTGTGCTTGTGTGTGTGAGTGTGTGTATGTGTGTGTATGTTTGTGTATGTGTGTGTGTGGGTGCATACATGTGCATCGGTGTGTGTGTGTGTGTGCTTGTGTATGTGTGTGTGTTTGTGTGTGTGTTTGTGTGTGTGTTTGAGAGAGAGATGGCGGAGGAGGAAGTGCAGATGATTGCATGATTACAGCGGGAATGGGAGGGGTAGGAGAGGGGGGGAATACAAAGCGTTCGTACTGGAACTTGAATCTTGGCAATACGCAAGGAAATGCATTTTTACAGCACCATGGCAAGTGGCATTAGTGCATTAAACCCAAAAAACTAAAATGACGTCAGTGTGCTTAGCTGGGACTGCTGGTCTGCACTGGTGTAGCCAGCTTAGACATATGTTCTTACAGTGTCATGGTATTATTATTACTGGCATTATGGGCAAAATCAACATGCATGTTCTCATTTGGGGATACTGGCATATATTTTCACAGCCATCATGATATGATATGATATGATAAGTCATTTATGACGAGCCTGTACACAAGTGGTTCTAGGAGCGACAAGACAAGGAGGGGGAAACAGAAGGAGGACAATAGAACGATCTTACTAGGCCCTGTGTCATTCAGACTGCGCAAGTGCTGCCAGAGGGTGGCTCATAAGTGCAGAGGAGAGGGACTGTAGGGCTCTAGATACAGACCCTTAAGTGCTGAGGGAGCCCAGAAGCAGTTCAGGAGCCTTGGCTCAGTGGTTGACCAGGTGACTAGTGCGCAGAGTAGTCAGGGACATCAGCAGGGGAGAGGAAAGCAGGCACGAAAAGTAAGGTCTTGAATTGCTTCCGGAACCAGAGGTGGTTCTGCTCAAGTTTGAGAGCGGCAGGGAAGCTGTTCCAGAGGGAGGCCCCAACCGAGGAAAGGGGTCTGCCTCCCACTCTCTGCTTGGAGAAGCGTCTGACAATCAGAGAGTTGGAGGTGGATAAACGGAGAGCTTGTGAAGGAAGATATTTAGAAAGAGAAAGTTGGTGGTAGTGCAGTCCCAGGCCCCAGAAAGCCTTATGGATAATGCAAAGGGTCTAAAACTAGATCCTTGCAGCCACGTGGGAGCCAGTGGAGAGATTCCAGAGCTGGAGAGATGCAGCAAGTCTTGCAGTCCTGTTCTGGATAAGTTGTAAAGGCCGAAGAGTAGAGGCAGGCAGATTTCGAAAGAGGTTGTTGCAATAGTCCAGACAAGAGAGAACCAGAGCTCTGGAGACAGTGAGCTTCTGGGGGAAGGAGAGGAAAGGCAGAACACCTCTGAGGAGATGCAGTTGATAGTGGGACTTCTTAGAGACGTCAGAGATGTTAGGAGAGAAGGAGAGGGTGTAGTCAAAGATGACACCCAGGTTCTTAGCCTCGCAGGAAGGAGCAGGAAGAGGGACCAGGGTGGGTTGCCAGACAGAGAGGAAAGGAGGGAGCAGGTGTCCCGATGAGGAGGATCTTGGTCTTATTGGCATTTATGCAGAGATAATTGGCGGCACACCATTCAGAATTGCGGCCAGACAGACTGGTATGAGGGAAGGAGCAGAAGTGGCTGAGGGGAGCCTGAAGGAGAGCTGGGTGTCAACCACATAACAATGAAAGTTAGAGCAGAATGTAGTGAAGCAGTGTGCAAGAGTTGCCAGGTAGTGCTTGAAAAGCCAGGGAGAAAGGTTAGAACCCTGGGGAACACCACAAGGAGAGAGAGAGAGAGACAGACAGAGAGAGAGAGAGAGAGAGAGAGAGAGAGAGAGAGAGAGAGAGAGAGAGAGAGAGGAAAGACCCCAGTTGGACCTGGGAGGGTCGGTCAGTGACAAAGGAGGTCAAACAGGCCAAGGCCTGTCCAGTGATACCCAGGTTGTCACAGAGACCATTGAGCAGGATGACATGGTTGACCGTGTCAAAAGCAGAGGATAGGTCGAGGAGAATGAGGACAGAAGTAAGATTAGAGAGCAAATCTTCAGGGGTGTACAGAGCAGCAGTTTCTGTGCTTCTGGCAGCTCTGAAGCCAGACTGGTGGTGCACAAGGGAGTGTGGAAGGGGAAGGGGAAGGTTCCAGTGGCAAGGGAGTGATTGCAGAAATCGGTGCAAGGATGGAGCAAGAGTGTCGATGTGGTCCTTGAAGGTTCTGGATGAGCAGGGGAGCACCTGCGTTGACGAGACTTTCATAGATCGGACTTGTCTAGAAACATCATCAGGGGTGAACAGGTGAAAGGAGGAGAAAGGAAGAGATGAAATGGACAAAGTCTTTCATGGGGTGGTAGTGGAGGATGAAGAGGAGGTAGAGGAAGATAGGATGGACAAGATGTCCTGAGTTTTAGTGGTGAAATGAGAATCTAGGGCTGTTTGTATTTTGCCCAGATTCTATTTACCTATTTGTTGTCAGTCTGTTTTGGCACCCTTAAGCCTATGGGTCCATGGTTTGTGCGGTATACATTATTAAAGTAAAGTAAAGTAGAGTGCAGAGGGCCTGGGAGGCAACAGGAGAGGTAGAGATTTCAACAGGACTGGCCAGCTCCTTGCAGATTTTGAAAAGTTTGGCCAAGTTGTTACATGCCGCAGAGACGTGGGCTTGGATGTAGGCTCCCTTCTTAGAGAGGACAGAGAGTCTGTACTGCCTTTGGAGTAGGCGGCCGGCCAGTTAGACAGTGGGTGCGCCTGCTGCCTTACACTTCCTTTCAGCCGCCCAACACTTGCGTTTAAGATTGGCAAAGTCAGAATCGTACAAAGAGTTGCACTTGAATGTAGGCTTCAGACAGATCCTCATGACAGGGCCAAGGACGTCAAGAGTGTTAGAGATAGAGAGATAAAGGTTAGAGAGTGAGAGTCAGCCAATTGTGTAAGAGGAGGAGAGAAAGTAGCAGTGAAAGCCTAAACTGGCACATGCTTCATGGGCCAGAAGACTGAGAAGGTAGGTGGCAGAGCTGGAGTCGGCTTGACCTGGGGGGGTGGAGAGAGGGAGGTGGGAGGAGAGGAGAACGTGGTCGCTCCAAGAGAGAGGAGTGATGAGAAGTTTAGCGATTGGGAGGTCTGAGGAGATCAGAGCTTGCAGTGTGTGCCCTGCACAGTGAGTCAGGCAGAGGGAAGAATAGAGAGAGAGAGAGAACATCGCATAGGTTGCAAAAGAGTCCCAAAGAGGGACTGGTAGCATCCAGGTGGATGTTCAGGTCTCTGAGAAGAAGTTGAGAGGTAGAGGCAAGGAGGGAGGAGAGGTCAGCCACTCAGAGAGGAAGAGGGCGACCTACCAGGTGGCCTATACATAGTGATCACAGTGAGAGAGAGGCCCAGAGAGATAGAAAGCCTACAGACCAGACATTCAAGGGAGGAGTAGTCCTGCATTGTAATGACAGAACCAGGGATCAACTCTGGGAAAATCAAGGCTACCCCCCCACTGTGACGGTTGGTTCTGGGTTCAGAGAGGATCTTTTAACCATCAGGAAGGAAAGTGTCAAATCTTGTGACAAAGCTGGCCGTGAACCAAGTCTCGGTGGGACTGAGAACATCTAAATCAAGCTCTTCCAGGAAACGGCAGATGTCAGAGGAATGTTTGACAGTGGAGTGAGAGTTCAGAGTAGGAATGTGGAAAAGGTTGCCAACTTTGAATGACTTCCGTGAAGGGGTACAGGCCAGAGGAGGAAGGAAGAGATGGCAGAGTAGTCAGAGAGGAGGAAGAGAGTGTCAGAGAGGTGGTGGAGGAAGAAGGATGCAGGGTGGCCAAAGTAGCAGCAGAGTGTGCTGGAAAGGTAGCGGAGGAAGGATGCGGCAGAATGACCTGATAGGGGTAAGTATTGATAGGAGGAGAAGAAGGGAAGTTGATAAGGCGTGGGAAGCCTCTATCAAAAAGGAGAAGATTGGACTGAAGGCCCTGGAACAAGACAATGCCATTTAAGTAGACCTTAATGATGGACTTAGAGGAGTGGAAGGGGGCCAGGAGGGCCTCCCACTGGGTGCCACCATTAATGGGAGAAGAAGAAAAAGGAGAGAGAACAGAGACCATATGAGAGGTCCATATGCCTGGAGATGGAACGACAAAGAGGATGTTGGTAAGGGTCTTTCTGGAGGAAGCACTGGTGTAGGTATCAGCAATAGGGAGGCAACGGTTGGAGACCAGGATATCCCTTTTGAACTTCTTTCTGCCACTTAGTGAGAGGGATAGGCTAGTCGATAGAAAAGCAGTTAGAGAAGATCGGTGAGACAGAGAACACCATAGAGGGTGCGGGTCGTAAAGGGAGGGGGGAGGGAAGCCCAAGCAGGGGGTTTTGGGGGAGTGCTGGGGGGAAATAGCTTCGGGAGGATAGCTCAGGGGCAACGTTCTCACCTTGGAAACAAAATGACACGGAGCAACACAGGTTTGATCCCCAGGTCCGAGCTTAGAAACCTCTGGGTATTAAGCACGTTATAAATAACATATCACATATCATATCACAAATGAGGAAGGCACAAGGGAGGGACACAGCAGGGAGTGGAGTACAACACATAACAAAAAACACCAGGCCTGTGAATGAGATGCAATGCAGAACCAACAACATAGCACAAAATACCACGTGGAAATGTTTTCTCACAGTGGTATGGCATTACTGCTGGCATTATGGTCAAAGCTAATGTATGGATGCTGTCCTGTGTTGACACAGCCAGCATACAACACAGCCAGCATAGACAGTTGCATGATACTATTACTTGCAATATGGCAATGGCAACTTGGACTTTCTTACTGGGAAACTGGCAATTATTGCCACAGCCAGCAACATGTTTTCTTATGGTTGCAATACGGACATCAGATGTAAAGCGGGAATGAATGCTGCATGTTGTTGGACAGCCTGTGGCTTCTTCTGTCTGCTGCTCATGACTCATCTGTTCCTGCCTTGCTGCTAAGCCTCCTGTTCCCCCAGTTGTTGCCCTCCTTCTCTGTTGCTGGAGTACTGCAATCCCTGGCTCAGCGACCTGGGTGACATTGTGCACTGATTGGTCTGTGCCTGTCTTGCTGCTAGGCCGCCTGGTGAGTTCCTTGTGCTTTGTGCAGTTTCTCCTTTCTCCTTCTCTTTCTCTCCCCCTGCCATCTCCCCCATGGTGCTCTCATTTCCCCTATTTACTCTAACTGGTACTCTATCACCTTTCCTACCCCTCTTTCGAAGTTTGGAAGGAAATAGTTAAAAAAGGATCTCTTGGTCGCCAACTCAAGCCTACCATTGCTGACACCTACCTCAACGCTTCTTCCAGGCAGACTGTCATAGGCATCCTCCTTGTTGCTTCGTCTCCGGACCTATGGACTCCCCACATGGTCTCTGTGCTCTCTACTTTCTCTTTGTCGGCCATTAATGGTGACATCAGATGGGAAGTACTCTTGGCATGCTCCTCATCCTCTAGGTGCATCATTAAGGTCTATCAGAATGTCACTGTCATGGCCCAGGGCTCGCAGCCCAACTTCCTAGTTCTTGATAGGTGTCTTCCATCTCTCATCAACCTCCTCCCTTCTTCTGACACTCCTCTATCTGCCACCCTTCTGGCCCCTTCCTCATCACAGATGGACATCCCACATCCCTGTAACCCTCCTCAGAAGTCCTTCAAAGGTGGCAACCAGCTTCACCTAGCAACCCTCAACTCTCATTCTGCTGTTAAACACTGTTCTGGTATCTGTCATCTTCTCAAAGACGTTGACGTTCTAGCTCTCACTGAGACATGGTTCACTGCCAGCTCTGTCACTGCTTTTGACACACTCCTCCCTGAGGGCTTAGAGATCCTCTCTAAGCTCAGGCCTAACTGGGCTGTAGGCAGAGTGGCATTGATCTTCCCTGAATGGGTCCCTACTACTATCATTCCAACTCAGACCTACTCTTCCTTCGAATGTCTCATCTGCAGGCTTGGTGCCTCCCCAACCCTCTCTTTGACTATATCCACCAGATGGCCTCCCTCTTCATCTTGGAGTGCTCCAACTTCCTCTCTTCTTGCCTCCACTTCCAAGCTTCTCCTCTTAGGAGACTTCAATATTCACCTTGACTCTCCTGATTCAGCCACTGGACTCTTCCGCAGTCTCTGTGACTCTTCCTTACCATTCATCCATCCACTCCAACGCACTACCGTACATACTTTGAATGCTCTCATCTGAGCAGACATCTCCATCTTCAACCCTCTCCTTACACCTCTCTCATGGTCTGACCATGCTCTCCTGTCCTCTGACCTGGATCTCTTAAGTCACCCGTCCAAGTCTCTGCCTGCATTTCCAGTCTCCTTCTCCGTCATTGGACTGATGAAGCGAGTGTTAGTTGCTGCTTTTGCTGCCACTTTCATTCCACCTCCCACCCTGCCTCGGACTACCACACTGACTCTGCCCTTGCAAATCTTCACCTCTCTATCACCAACACCGTGGACATCCATGCCCCTGATGAAAGACCAAAGAATAATCTAGGCTTAGTACGACAAATGAATTACGCCAATCACGGTTTGAAAAGATACAAGTATCTCAAGTATCTTTTATTACCGTACAGTTACAAAGCAAAACAGATAGCTATCTGGCTCCCAACACCTCGCAGTGTGTACCAGCAGACACAGTGAGGGGTGAGAGTGCTGGACATCTAAACACAGACATATTTATACCATTTTTGAAACATTTTCCAGCCTCTCTCCAAACTAATAATTCACTGGCTAGAGTTTGTGCCTAGTTCATATGACAGATGTTACAATATTATACAAAGGATTAAACAAGTTTGCATGTCCATGAAGTCACAATAATGCTGTTGGTTCTCTGATCCACGGTAAGCCTTATTCCATGAATCGCTACAATGTAGTTCAGCCAGAACACACAATGTGAGTTTGTTTTCCATTATCTCTTTGGTTATATGAGGATGAGGCTTGTGAGCGCAGACAACACTTGAATGGCAGTTCATATGAAGCACAAGGTTTCTTAGCATTAGTCAAACAGACTGCTCTCGGTCAGCCTAAACATTAACGAAAACTCAAAGCTCATTCGGCTCGACTGCAAGTCGAAAACACACTCCACCATTTTAGAACATGGAACAAGAGTCGAAATCAAAATGGTGGATGATTCTTAAAATGGCGGCAAAGTTAACCAAAAGTCAGAACACTACAAAGGCGGTTTCCTGTGTAACACGAATGGGCTTAGGCCGATATTCATAATAAGGAGGTATTATATGATTACGGTTTAACAAACCCTCCTTTTGGCCTAAGCCAAGAGCTTTACTTGCACATTCGATTTACTCAAAAGCCCACGTCTCAATGTCTGTACATCCTGAATCACATTCCTCAGAAATATCGATTGCCATTAGATCCTTGATAGTGGTATCCTTCATTACAAAAACATTAGTCATTTTCTCGGGTGCATGCATTTTTGGTCCTAATGTACCCATAGTTTGCGCACAACATCCCCCTAACATCGAACATATGGCAGGGAGGCATTGTATGCAACAACAACAGAATAATATAACACCAAGGTTTACCACTAAGACTGCAAAGAGCTTCCATCCCCATGAACATAGAAAGTCCCAGAACCGAGCACTAAGATCCCAATTTCCCTCGGGAACATGTACTTCCATACTCAAGACATGCAGATTTTGTATCGGCTTGAAAATGGTAGGGGAGGAGTCAGGTACGAAAACACAGCAAGCAGATCCCACCAATTTACATGACCCACCACGCTCGGCAAGAATGACGTCTAACACCATCATATTCTGAAGGGCCACTAATCAGATTGTTTTTTGTTCCAGCGTAATTTTGTATAGTATATCAGTGGTTCTGTTGATGGTCCTCTCCAATACTCTTGCTAGCCTCCTAATATCCTCAGAGTTCATTATCTGTCCCCAAAATGGCACAAAGGATTTCGCTACATCACCCATAACCTGTGAAGGAGTATCACCATCCTTGTCCCACCTTTGACAAGCTCTAGAGACCTCAGAGGTGCTAGCTACATATATCTCTGGTAACAAGATACACAAATAACAAGTACCCTGCCAATCTCTAGGTAACCAAGGATAAACTTCATTGCCACAGACAAAATAAACAGGATGACCTACATACAAAGGTCTGTCCTCACTAGTTAGATTCGCAATGTTGGTACAACCCTCATAAGTACCCATAGACTGAGAACCATCCCTTTGTATGCAGAAGGAAATGGAGTTGGGGCTATGATTGATAGTATAAGAAGGATAGTATAAGAAGGAAGTCGTGTTGAAAGATATTAGCGATTGGAAAGGTCTAGAAAGTCTTTTGGAAGGCCTACTAGAAGCAACATTGAATTTGCTCCTATTTGCAAAAAAGGTAACATCCCAAAGGTGTCAGGATTCGTCTTTCGAATTCGTTCAGATTAGTCCCATCGAAGTTCCCAGGAATACTATCATTCCAATGACCAAAGAATAGTGCCCTTAGTGAGGCTTAGCATGCAGTAGTCAAAGGAAGAGGATGAATACACCAGCCCAACCCTTTTCCCCGTGCTGTGGCAAATGCGAACATATCCAGCAATTCATTCAATTTAAATTGCATGGGTCGCATTCATGATTAATAGGAGAGTATTATTGTGGTAACTCTGTCCTGTGTTGGGAATCCTTAGGAGGTAGAGTGTGCAGATGCACGAAAGGTGAAGACATAGTTGGAACACTTTCAGTTGGTAACAAAGTGTCAAGTGGACGTATCCCCTCAATATACCAGAACCCAAGCACAAATACAACTGTCAGACCAGTTATTATTATCACAAGAAAACAAGTACCATGATTTTTGATGTTCAAATTCTTTGTTAGCCACAAGACCAGTAGCTTGCTCCGTACTTGTAGTGTTAGAAAAGGGCATTGTTCCTCAAAGTCTGTTTAGAAAGTATCTCCGTCAGGTTCTTTAAGTTCGTCAGTTGGTGATCTCCTGACCACGTGGCTTATCTTGCTTGAAGGATACTTTGCCAGTCCCAGCCACTTATTTATGTTTCAGCGAGAGAGTGGCAAGGGACTAGCTCAACGGTGGTTTCTTGAGGGCACAGCCAATGCTATGCTGTAAGTCTAGTGCCGAGGACGCAGATCTTACTTCAAGACTCCGGGTACAGTGTGATCTGTGAACAGAGTGTTGTTGCTTCCTGATGGAAGTGGTGAAACAGAAGCAAGATTGCTCAAGGGTGCAGAAAGACCCAAGGAAGAATTCAAAGGCAAAACAGCTGTCTCCCCAGGTGCCACGGGCTCAGGAAGAATCTCTGAGATACCCTTGGTGTCCTTCAAAACAGACTTGTCGTGTGGAACAGAACAGTCTCCTCCTCTTCTCCTTCTTCGAGTGGCAGAGGAAAAGGTATCTTCTTGACGTGCTTCTTGCGTGGATCCAGTGTCTCTTTCCTGCTACTCGTACAGCAGTTTGTGTGGTCAACAGGACCTGAAACGGTCCTCCCCAGTGCAGTGCGAGACAGGATGCTCTTTCAAAGGTTTTGGTGAGCACCCAGTCATCTGGTTGAAGTCGATGACCTGGCCCCTCAAATTTTACTGGGAGGGCTTCTCGCACCTGTTGGTAAATCAAATACAAGTTTTGAGTTAGCTGGTCACAGTATTCAGAAAGGAGCAAATTTTCCACATCTTTCAATCGTTTTGGCTTAGGTAAGGTCCAAATATTAGCTGGCCTCCCCATCACTATTCCATAGGGGGAGAGCCCAGTTATGGTCTGTGGGGTTGTCTGCATAGACAATAGAGCTACCGTAAGGCATCTGGCCATTTTAAATTGCTACTGGTGCAGATTTTAGCCACCTTGTTCTTTATACCATTATTGAATTCTACAAGTCCAGCACTTTGAGCGTGTCTGGCCGAATGGAATCGTTTATCGATCTGTAATCCCATGCATACTTGCAGAATAACAGCAGCGATAAAAAGTGGACCATTGTCCGACCAGATGACCCTCGGCAAACCAAACCTAGGAAAATATTCGTTAAGTATGGTTTTCGCCCTTGTCATTGCTGTGGCATCTTTCACAGGGAAGGCTTCAACCCACTTGCTAAAGGCACAAATGACTACCAGAACATACTTATAGTTCTGACAGTGCTCCATTTCGATGAAGTCGAAGTGGATTACTTCAAAGGGTACAGAGGGGGGGCCAAAACTACCCCTCTGTGTCAATGTACCCTTTCCCACATTATGCTGTAATCATACCATACCATTTTGGACCAAACGCTCAGCAGTTTTTGGGATAGTTACATTTACCCAGACAGGTTCTAGCAATTTACAAATTTTACTAGCACATATGTGGGTGGGACCATGAGCCATCGTAACCATAGTAGTGACATAAGCATCAGGTAGCATCCATCTTTTCTTGACATTATCTATCCAGCAAACTTCATCATCTAAACTCGCTAAACCCTCAGCCCATTGTTTAAGCTCATCTGGAGTAGCATCAGCTTGAATGTTTTTTATCGAATCAATTCCCTCATCTATCATACAAGTGTTTGTGTCTTCTCTTATTATATACATTTCTGAATACAAATCAGTGGCAGTCTGTTTGGTTATCCTGTTAGCAAAAGCATTTCCCCTCCCCACATCATCTGTTACTTTCTGGTGTGCGGCGCACATCATAATTGCTAGTTGAGTAGGAAGCGCAAGTGCTGAGAGTAGCTGAACTATCAAGGTACCATGTTCAATCTTAGTTCCGTGTGAGGTCAAGAAACCTCTTTCTGCCCATAGTCTACCAAAGTTGTAAACTACCCCAAAGACATACTGGCTGTCTGTAAATATATTTACTCTAAGCCCTTCGGAAAGTTCACAAGCTCGAGTTAATGCGATAATCTCTGCGGCCTGCTCAGAGTTATGCAAAATTCTCTTGGTTTCCATAATAGTGCTTAATGTACTGATGGCGTAAGCAGCAGTGGATGTACCATCCGGAAGTTTGAGACAGGAGCCATCGCAAAACAGCTCCCCTTGTGGATCTTTCAATGGTGTGTCATTTAAATCAATTCTACCTTTGGTTTCTTGCGCTGTGGTGTAGAGTCAGTCATGTGACATATTGTCACTGCAAGCAATGTCTTGTGAAAGAGGCAATAGTTCGGCCGGATTTAATACCCAACATCTCTTAATTTGGATATGCGGTGCAAATAGAATCAGTTCATATCTTGTTAATCGTGCTGACGTGAGATGTTGCGTTTGCGTTCTTTTCAATAGAACATCTACTGAGTGGGGTACCATTACTGTTAAAGAGTGACCTAAAAGCATACCCTCACTTTGTTTTACGGACGCAGCAGCAGCAGTGACAGCTCTCAAGCATCTCGACAAAGTCATGCAACAGAATCAAGCATGGAGGAAAAATAACTGCACAGTCTATTCTTCCCCCCATGTTCCTGCATTAACAAAGCCAAAGCACATCCGTCACATTCATGCACATACAGTACGAAGGCCTTGTCATAATTTGGTGTGCCCAAAACTGGTGCTGAACACAGAGTAGCCTTAAACAGATCAAAAGCTTTCTGGTGGTTCAAGTTCCACGGTAATGTCAAAGAAACGCCCTTCTTTATCAATGCCAACATTGGTTTTATCACTAGTGAGAAGTTCGGGATCCACTGTCTACAGTACGAAGACATGCCTATCAAGGCTCTGACCTCTTTTCTGTGTATTTGGGACAGACATGCTAGAGATGCTTTTTATCCATTCAGGAGTCAGTCTTCTTCCCTCCTTTGACAGGAGATAGCCTAAATAGGCGACCTCCTGTTGACAATATTGACACTTTTGCAATGAAGCCTTATGCCCATGCTCTGCTAGATGAATAAGCAGCAACACGGTGCCCTCCGTGCAAGCAACCTCTGAGTCTGCAGCTAAAAGAAGATCATCAACATATTGCAATGACGTGCAAGTGGGAGGCAACTCAAGTGTATCGAGCTGCTCCTTCAAAGCCCTACTGTAAATACTCGGACTCTCCGTATAACCTTATGGCACACGAGTGAATGTAAACGAACATCCCCCTAGCGTGAACGTGAACAAATATCAACTATCAATGTGTACGGGAATACTAAAGAAGGCATTCCTAAGATGCACAACACTGAAATGAGTAGCAGAAGCTGGAATCATTGTTAATATTGTGGTCACATCAGGCACAATTAGAAATTGTGGAGCAACAATCTTATTGATAGCAAGCAAATCAATAATAAAACCAAAAGGAATCGCATTATCCCCTTTCTTGTACACCGGTAAAATCGGGCTATTGCACAAACTTACTGTAATTTCCTCAATCACTCCACGGTGGGCAAAATCGGAAACTATGCTTTTTAAAGCTTGCTCACTACCAACTGAAATCTTATATTGTGGAATACGTGGCAACTTAACACCTGGTTTCAACACAATTTTAACAGGTTCAATTTGCAAAATGCGAACATCATTGTCGTCAACTGCCCATAAACATGCCGGAACTTTATCCAATTCAGTCGGAAAAGGCCTAGTCAAAAATTGTGAAGAAGAAGATTGCTGGGGTGAAATCGTCAAATGCACTCCATCTGAAGAACAATGAATTACCGCATTTAATTCCTTCACCAGATTCAACCCCAACAAATTCTCGCCACAATTCGTCGTTAGAAGAAATAGACAGTGATCCGTTAATGGCCCTAGTGAAATCGGTACCGGCTGAGAAACCGGACTAACCACTGGCGTGCCAGAAAACCCTACAGAAATGTTATTCTGCCCCGACAGTGGAATATCTGGAACCCACGAATGATCAATGAAACACTTCTGTGCTCCCGTATCTATCAAAAATAGATGCTTCATATTCCCACCTTCATTTCTACGTAGGGCCCTTTCTGATCGACAGGAATACGCACCGGTTCCAGATTCTGCTTCGGATTCTCCTAACAGAACAATATATCATCAAATACGAGATCCTCAGAAAGATAGGCAGTCAAAGGATTATCAAAAATATTCCTACTATCAACACTATGTTGCTGACTATCCTGTGAGAATGACTGTGGATTCTGAGCGAACTGGCTTCTACCAGGACCACCTACCCCAGGGCGGCCTCTGGATCCTCTACTCATGACACCATATGTGTTATTTGATCTCTGCCCGAGGATCGGTCATTGTGCTGACCAATGACCTTCTTGTCGGCAATAAGCACATTGGTTCATGTGGACAGGACCCATCAACGCATTACTCTGTGGAGCAAACTGACCTCTTAACTGTGCACTCCTACCTCTGGTTCCTCTAACTATCTGTTACAACAATACTTTGTTTTTCAGCTCTCCCTTTTTCTTTTCAATCCTCTCTTTTTCATTATTGACTCTATTTTCGTAATACTGAGCCATATGCAATACTTCAGACTGTGATTTAGCTTGCCAGGCAATTTCGGAAGTCATAATTTGTGATTGGATATAAGGCAACAATCCACACACAAATGTATCCACAAACAACCTTTTCACTGACTCAGTGCTTAAATCCTGTCTGCTAAAATCTGAAAATGCCTGTTCGAAATGATTCAAAAATTCAGCAGCACCTTCAGATTTCCCCTGGGTACAAGCAGGGAGTTTGTCCCAAACTATTCTCCTCTCGGGAACTGGAGTCTTTAATTGTTTTACTATTCTGCTTGGCAATGTCAGTATCACCTGCGGCGGTCTCTCACTAGCTTTCCTTTCTCCGTCTAACCGTACCAAGTTAACCCACGTGTCACCCAGTCCTGCTTGATCATCTACAATCCTCGTCTGTTTCCATAAATCAGCAGGCAGGATCACAGGGAATAACAAGTCTATATCACCCAGCCTGAATACTGACAAATACAAGACAGATTCTATTTCTTTATAAAATCCTGTTGGATTTTTCCTAATGTCTGGAATCGACTTTCTAACAGTATTCACTTCCTGTTTAGAGAACGGAGCATGAGCAAATTGCAAAACATAGTGAGCTTCAATAGTGGTAGCTGGTGTGCCTTCTACGGCATCAGCTGGAGTTTATACTTTAGGAACAAATTTCGGAGGAACCTCTCTCATTGGCAATTGAGAAGTAGGCAACTCCGAAAGTTTGTTAAGCAATAAAGCTAGATCGAGTTACAAAGTAGTCAAAGCAGTATCAGGCAAAAATGCTCTCTTATAAATAATCATCAAATCTGCGGGACAACAAATCTTTTTCTTCATACACTCATCCTGTAGGTACTCTACCATTACCTGTCACACTTTCTTTTGCATTTCTGGAGTATATTGACTAAATGTATCACATACTTCTATGGGAGATATCAACACACCCGAAATCCATCTAAGCGCATCCCTTGTGCAAATTTGCATCTCTTTACTCATTGATTTACAAGAAGGAAGGAACCGTTTTTACACATACAGAGCGTCCAATCTATCACCATCTGCTTCATCATTCTGTAACCGATCTAACTCCCTCTTTTAAACTCGAAAAACCCTCTCAACATGCTCATGTACTTTCACCGCAGTGTCCCTTGAGTAAGCTAACACATTCAAATCCCTTAACCCTTGTGGGACATCCATGTCCGTCAAATCATTCCATATTTCGGCCAACTGCATTCCCATCCCCTCAATCAATACATTCTGTTCAGGAATACTTTCTAGATCAAGAAGTGTAGCTAAAACAGCTGATTTTTCACCTTTCTCTATACATTTCTTAGCCCATGCGTGCAAATCTCTCTTGCTAGCTTTAGAAACTGTACTACGAGTCACTACTTTTGATTCGGCACTCGCCCCTTAAATTGCTACAAGCAGAGCAGAACTGCTTGGGAAAGAGAGAGCAAACAAATCCTGTCCAACAGGTAGTGGAGACACTACCGCTGGCAACAAAGAAGGAATCACAGGAACAGTAATAGTCGGTAAGGGAGGAGATGCAGAAGGGGGAGCAACAACAGGAAGAGGAGGAACAGCTGGCAGCGGAGGAACAACGGGAGGAAAAGGGAAAGCAACGGGAAGAGGTGCAACAGCGGGAAGATGTAAGACAGCAGGAAGAGGCACATAAGGAGGTGGTGCAGTGGCAACGGTCCTATGTTTATTTTAAAGCTTATCAATTAGTTCGTCTGAGGCATGAACATCTTTAGACGGATATATTTTCTGTACACCAAGTTGGAAAGCTCTATCCATGTTTCTAACAGACTCTGACTGTTTCTGTTGATCATACAATAATGCTTTCTCTGAGCTAGACATGTGATGACATGCATGTTTCTCTTTACTCTTAAATTGCTGCATAGCTTCCTTTTTCCAATTCTGAATTACATCAAATGCTGCAGGCCTAGCCTTCTTCTTTAATAATATAGGGCCTCATTATGAGTCAGGAGTTAAGGGGTTAACGGCGCCGTAAACGGCGCCGACCCTTAATGCCTGATTCCGAGGTCCCTTTGCGCCATGGTGAGTTTAACGCCTGCTTTTGCAGGCGTTAAAATCCATGGCGCTAAGGGACCATGGTGCTAATTACGCCACCGTAATTTACGGTGGCGTAATTAGCGCCTTCCCCACTCCCATTAAGCCCTATGGGGCAAAAATGGGAATGGGGAAGGGTAAATGGGAAATGGGGATTTACCGCCCCACTCACCTTGGAATGGGGCGGTAAATCCGCCATCCACCATGGTGTAAACGTAGTTTACACCATGGTGGTAAGGGTACGACCCAGGCGGTAACTTACCGCCTGGGTCGTAATGAGGCCCATAGACTCTAAATACTCTATATAGGCAATCTCAAAACTACCATGAACTGGCCACTGACATTCGGAAGCATGTCTAGTTTGTCTGTGTCATATGTCATTGAATACTATACTACCAATGCCGTACTTACAGTACCTCGTACATGCCGGCGACCCCTCCTGTGGTGCCGGTCGGCCAAATTCCAAAGATTGTCTGTCTCTGCGGAATAAACCCATGAAACAGGCAGACGATTTCCCAGGCATATCAGATCACTGGTTTTACCTGGTGTCATTTGTGCTCATGAGGACAAAACTGCAACCAAATATCAGGATACTTAGGAATCGGGACAAGACACACCTGATCTCAAAGGACTAAGTAGGTCCGAGCGGATTACAAAGGACCCTCATGGTTGACGATTTCAGCAAAACAGCCTGCCTTGATATGAGCACCCTTGTCAAGATGCCCTCTCGAACCGCGTGCTCACCGTTCATGGATCGGATTGTGCAGTACTGTTGAGGTGTCGCGTCTCATACAAAGGGGTCCCCTTTTTTTTCTCCCTCTCCGATCCCAGTCCAATGCCCGCGTCTTCTCTTCAGCGAGGTGACATCAATCTTGAGGGTCCCTATTCGGGCGCCATCTGAAAGACCAAAGAAATATCAAGGCCTAGTACCACAAATGAAATACACCAATCACGGGTTGAAAAGATACAAGAATCTTTTATTACTGTAGAGTTACAAAGCAAAACAGATAGTTATCTGGCTCCCAACACCTTGCAGTGTGTACCAGTAGACACAGTGAGGGGTGAGAGTGCTGGACATCTAAACACAGACATATTTATACAATTTTTGAAACATTGTGCAGCCTCTCTCCAAACTAATAATTTACTCACTAGAGTTTGTGCCTAGTTCATATAACCATATGTTACAATATTATACAAAGGATTAAACAAGTTTGCATGTCCATGAAGTCACAATGATGCTGTTGATTCTCTGATCCACAGTAAGCCTTATTCCACGAATCGCTACAATGCAGTTCAGCAAGAACACACGATCTGAGTTTGTTTCGCATTGTCTCTTCGTTTATATGAGGATGAGACTTGTGAGCGTAGACAACACTTGAATGGCAGTTTATATGAAGCACAAGGTTTCTTTGCATTAGTCAAACAGTCTGCTCTCGGTCAGCCTAAACATTCACGAAAACTCAAAGTTTGTTCGGCTCGACTGCAAGTCGAAAACACAGTCCACCATTTTAGAACATGGAACAAGAGTCGAAATCAAAATGTCATATGATTCTTAAAATGGCACAAAGTTAACCAAAAGTCGGAACACTACAAACGCGGTTTCCTGTGTAACGCGAATGGGCTTAGGCCAATATTCATAATAAGGAGGTATTATATGATTACGGTTTAACACTGTCATGAAGATCTGCATGAAGCCTGCCTCCAAGCACAACACCTGGTATGACTCTGACCTAGCCTCTCTGAAACGCAAGTGCAGAGTTGCTGAGCAGAAGTGGTGGGCATCAGGCACATTCTCTGACAGACTGGCCTGCCGCTTGCTCCAAAGGCAATGCAGACTCTCCATCTGTTTGAAGAAGAGGGCCCACATCCAAGCCCACATCTGTAGGGCCACTAACAACATGGGTGAACTATTTAAAATCTGCAAGGAACTCACCAATCCTTCTGCAGTCTCCACTTCGCCCCTCCCATCCCTGATCCTCTGTACTACACTGGCCTCTATACCGAAACTCAGGACACTTTCCTCTTCTAACCTTCCCTCCCTATCCCCAGATCCCAGGCCCCTCTTTTCCCCCACACTCCTTCCCTCCTACTCTCCGTTTTCTCTCTCAAGCACTGGGTGAGATCCTAAACAAGTCCTCTCTATGAAAGTCTCCTCCAAACAGGTGCTCCCCTTCTCCTCCAGAACCATCAAGGACACCATTGTCTCCCTTGCACCAGCCTTGGCTGATTTCTGTAATCACTCCTTTGCCACTGGCTCCTTCCCGCTACCCCTCAAGCACTCCCCTGTGCATCCCCTTCTCAAAAGCCTTCTGCTGACGGTTCCTGTCCTGCTAATTACCACCCTATCTCTATTAACCCCTTGCTGGGCAAACTCCTGGAGAAGCTGGTCATCTCCCCACTGATCCAACACATCAAATCTGTTGGTTGTCTCCACAACCGCCAGTCTGGCTTCAGAGCAGCCAGAGAAACGGAAACTGCTCTCCTGGACACCTGTCATGACTTGCTCTCAAATCTCAATTCCAACTCTCCCGTCGTTCTTATCCTACTTGACCTTCCTCTGCCTTCGACTAGGTCAGTCATGCCACCCTGACAAATATGCTCCATGACACCGTTGGCATCATGAGCCTGGCCCTTGACTGGTTGACCTCATTCCTCTCCAACCGTTCATCCCAAGTTCAAATGGATCTTTTTCTCTCCCCGATCACACTCTCTACCTGTGGCATCCCTCAGGGCTGTATCCTCTCACTGTGGCTCTTCAACATAAACTGTGCCCATCTGGCCCACCTGATCTCCTCCTACTCTCATCACTTCCAGTGTTATGCAGAGGACAGGCAGCTCTCCTTCAAGCTTCCTGCTACTGCCTCCTCTTCCTTCTCTCTCATCCCCAACTGTCTGACTGCTATTCAGGCATGGTGTGCTGCCAATGATCTCTGTGTTAATACCAGTAAGACTAAGATCCTTCTCATTGGGACCCCTGCTCCCTCCTTCTCTCCTACCCTCTATGGTTCCCCTCCCTGGCCCCTTTTTCGAGGCAAACAACCTTGGTGTCATCTTTGAATCCTCTCTCACCTTCTCTCCTCACATCGCAAACCTTGCCAAGAAGGTCCACTATCAGCTGCACCTCCTCAGAGGTATTCTTCCTTTCCTCACCTTCCCCCAGAAACTCAATGTCTCTAGAGCTCCAGTCTGGACTACTGCAACAACCTCTTCCTCAATCTTCCTTTATCCTCCCTTCGCCCACTTCAATTAATCCAGAATAGGACTGCAAGACCTATCCTTGGCCTCAAGCCCATGGGCTGCATCTCTCCAGCCCTAAAATCTCCCCACTGGCTCCCAGTTGCTGCAAGGATCAAATTCAAGACCCTCTGCATCATCCACAAGTCTTTCTGGGGCCTCGGACACCGCTACATCCACCTCTCTCTCCCTAAATACCTTCCTTTTAGAGAACTTTGGTTTTCTAGCTCTATCTGCTGAGAGTGGGGGGTAGATCTTTTTCCTCCTCAGGAGTCTCCCTCTGGAATGGCCTCCCTGTCACTCTCCTTAAGTTCTGGATGTGCCTCAGGACCCACCACCTCTCTTCTTCCTTCCTTCTGCCCCTCCCCTGCTAACACCCCCGTCTGCCGCAGTGACTGGCTGCCTGGTTCCCTCTGTGTTCTACAGGGCCGCAGGCCCTCATCACCCAGTCCATCCCCTTTCTGCATACTTATCATGTGGACCTTCACCGCATGCAATTGCCCTCCTGTCCTCCCTTTAGCACTCGCCTAGCCCCTTTTATCTTCTTCCCTCCTCACCCTCCCCCTGTTCACTTGCTCTCTCTCCACTCTACCCTGCGCTTCCCTTCCCACTCAGCACTTTGCATTTGCACGACTGGCACTTCCCCCTTCCCTCCACTCCCGCGCGCTTCTTGTTAATACACTTGCACGATCTGAATGTCGCAAAGCCTAGTAGGATTGTTATTGTCATCTTTCTCCCTTGTCCTCCCCCTTGTTTGTTTTGTGGCGCCTTGAAACACCATTTGTTGTACAGGCACCCTACAAATAAATAAATAAATAAATAAATAAATAAATAAATACAAAATACATGTGTGTATTCATACATGGGAAAACTGGCATATTTTTGCACGGCGAGCAGAAAAATGTCTTCTTACGTTGGCAGAGTGCAGGAATATATTATCTGCCAGGGCATCGTGCAAATGCATTGGACAATGTTCCTGTGCAGGACTGGTGACCTGACGTATTTTGAACTTTTTCATGTGCTACCCTACACAATAAATTGTAAACTGTGCCCCTTTTTACCCTACTGTTAACAAAACTGGGCTGTCAAATGCATCCTCTTTACCCCTTTTATTTCAACGCCTATTCCGCCCACCCCCGAGCCCCATGGGATGATTGGTGCTTCCCTGCTACGCTCGGCCACTCGTGAAAATCCTTGTGAAATATGTATGCATGTCCGGTAAAAGAAATCACCAGCCGCCAATGCGCAAGGGCTGTCGCCTATGACATAGGATTACTTGGCGGTTGTGGTGTTTCAGACGTTTCACAAACACACTTTTGAGTTTGTAAAAACATTCAGGGAAACGGCATACCTCAATAGAGTGGATTTTGTAAACCAGTCATGTTACAAATACAGTTCTATGGAAGTCATACGGGTTGTCTCTGGGAACACTATTCTCATGTAGGCAAGCATTCCCAGAGAGTCTCTCTTCTATTGTCATTATTATGGTATTTATTGAGCACAGACCTAGCTTCGAGAAGCAACGGAGCGCTTTACAGCGGTATACAACAGTACAGATGCATAACAGAGCTCTTTTCAGAGGTAGCAACAGAACCAATATACAGCAGGGGGTAGGATACAGAGGGACACAGAGGAGGGGTACAGCTGTACCGGGTGGTGGGGCTGGAGATGGGTGGGCGGCGTCTAGCGAGTCAGGTGGTGCGAGAGGTGACATAATGGCTTAGGTGTTGATGAGGAGAGACTTCTGGAAGAGGTGGGTCGCTTGACAGGTCTACATGACTGTAACTACCCAGATAGCACAGACAGTTAAGCGCTCACCTCTGATATTTTTTGAAAACTGTGGTCACTGGTTTAAATAACTCAACCTTTCATGCTTTCCTAGGTAGATCAATGGAGTACCATTGAATGGAGTAATGAAACTCCTACTACAAAGCGCCAAAATACCATTCATTTTGTGATAAGTGCTATATTAATAGTAAATGTCATTGTTGTTGTGCACAGCCATTCTTAGTGGCCGGGACTTTACACAGTGTATCCTACTAATTCTCACAAAGTAGCTAAACAGTACCACAAAGTGCTGCTATGAAATCTTACTAATACATACAGAGCATTGTGGAGCCGCACAAGTTGTCCCTCCTAGATTATGCAATGTACGTGATGTACAACACAGCTTCCGCAGACAGCTGCTAAACAAAACAACAAATAACTCTAAAAGCACCAGCTAACACCGGCTTAACAACATTACCACAAAACAATACTTCACCATCCACTGACGTCACACTTAGACCACACACAGAATCAAAAACATCATACGATAACTCAACATATAGTGATCAGCCTAGAAGACCTGTCCTTTGCTTCCGTCTGATGCCTCAATCCGAGGATGGTGTAATTCTTAATGCATTCATAACTATTGGTCTGCCAATCAGTTCAGTAACCAGTCCATTGTGTTATTGCCTAAAATTAGAATAGAAAATGCGTCCAGTTTTAGAGCAACACAAATCACACAACCATTGCAATTGGTGGGGTCTGAGGTTTACCCCAGATCCCACATGTCGTGGTCTGAGTAAGACCGTGAGCCTCATTGCGAGTTTGTAGGTATTTCATAGGAAAATCCTCTGAAATACCACCAAAGGTATTTACTGTTACCGCCACTTGGTCCGGCGGAATTTCCGCCTGATTACTAGTGGTGGTAGCCGTGTAAATCCCTATTTATTTTTGGTCCATTGGACCCAATGGGGCTTTTTTGCAGAATTACTGCTGCACTGATTCTGCCAATTCTGACAAATTTTGGGCGTTGAGTGGCAAGATTTTCATCCAAGGTTTTGCTGGAGGTAAGTAGGAAAAATAAAGAGATTCTGAGACCTCTAATGGCTCTGTGTTGTTTGTAGCATCGGGGACCAGCAAACCCCAAAACAATCAGTAGCACTGGGCACTCATGGCAAAAAGATAGGGTGGCCAGATTAAAAAAAAGGACAGCCCATAGACATAGAGGTATGACTAAAGTAAATACAAATAAAACGGTAGTCCTACTTCTAGGTCGCCGGCCTGTTGCAGGGGGCGGAGAGGGGGTGTGCTCATAGGTACACTCCTCTCATTGGAGGGAGGAAATGGGTTTGTGAAAAGCAGGTCCCGGCTAAAACCCGGACCATGGCACCCACCCTTGCAAACCAGGGACGGGGTTTATAAAATTAAAAAACTCCGGGACCCTGGGACGGAGGGAGATTTCCCGGGATTGTCCCAGGAAAACCGGGACGTCTGGTCACCCTACAAACAGAGGGATAGAAAATGGATTTTAACTGGTTGAGTGGGTGATGTTTCTAAACCTTATGGGACATTGAAAGGACTTGCCGTCGGAACCACTGGCTGCCGCCAGAAGAACAGGTAAGCATTACGTCTTGCTCTCAGTCACAGATCTTTGGATGTTTCTAAAAGGGGCTTATCAGATGCTTAGCTTTGATTAAGGAGAGCGGCTGAAGGGGTAGTTCCCTGCGTTTAGGGCTCCCAGTCATATTGGTGGACATCTGCAGGTGAGCATTTAGGAGGAAGGGGCAGCCGGGAGCCACAGAAGTTGATCTACAAATTCTAGTGTATGAGGCGGGCCAAGCCAGTCAGATGGTAGCACTGCCCTGGAGGCTTAAGGACATAGAATGACTCCAGCAATGGTAGGGGTACATCTAGCAGTGTGAGAGTCAGTGGTGGGTAGTTTGTTTCTAATTATGGTTTTGTGGTGCTCTAGGTCACCAGGCTCCATCAGCTCAAGGCACGTCCCAATGATGGTCACCTTGCCTCTCAGTGGTCAAGGGTTTTCAGAGGCTAAAGGGGCTGGGGACTTCTGCAAGGCTGACCATTTCGAGTCAAGAGAAGTGATCACCGTCCTGCTCTCACCGGAGTGGTGAGCATCCCGTTTCCGCAAGCCTTTGATTGAGCGTAGGTACCCAGAGGGCCTTGAAAGGGTGCAAGTACAATCTAAGTTTCCTTGCGACCAATGGTCAGGTCAGAACCTTTTTCCGTCCACTACAAGGTAGTGTGGCCGGCACTCCACCTTGATGGGGAATTTGGGTGAAGGTGAGTTTCCTAAGTGAAATATTTTGGGAGGTCACTAAATCAGTGGGGGCAACACATTCAAATGTATGATTCCATTTAGCGGGCCAATTCTCCAGAAGTGGCTCCAACTCTGAATGCTGACATCCATTGAAACCAATGGCCTCAGCTGCCCAGAAGTATGAGGTTGCCAGACCCATGAGGACATAGGACTCTCCCTGGAGTAAGAATGCCTGGATGCCGGATCATGCCCTGGATTTCACCCAATCCCGGAGAGTACCGACGCTGTGCACCACGATATTGACTAAGCGCTGTCACCAACCCGTAGAGCCGGCCTTAAAGCAAGCAGCGAGGGCAACGTACATAGAAAAAGACCAGGGTAAATGAGGTGACCTCACACTGAGGGACTCAAGGCCATAAGGGGCACAGCAAGGATGTGCAACCCAAAAAGCTAAGTGTTACCGGGACCCTGCATCAGGCCTTCCTCTCTGGATCAGATCTCTGCAGCAGTCTGATCGTTATGCTTTATTGTAGTTGTCTTCTGTAGGCACGTTCTCGCACCAAAGACCGTCAAAACCCTGCCACACATTCTATTGGATTCAAAGAATATTCCCACCAGAAGTTACAGTGTGATGGGAAAATGGGAGGGCTGTGTACTTCACAAACAGTGCATTCTCCAGCACAACTCCTTAAGGAACGACTGATCAATGGTGGGGAATGAGGCAGATCATTGGTTCCTTCCATGACCACGTGGTCAGAGGTGAGATTGGATGCTGTATACGGGGATCACACAAAAGCATTTCACTAGCTCAGTGCACTTGTCATATAAATGTCAATTCAGAGATGAAAGACAGAGTGTGATTTTTCCTGGTACAACATATCACTTATCAGAAAACTCTTTCATCCATCTTCTTGTTGTTAACAAACTCTCACTGGAATACTCAGGAAACTACAAGTCACACTAATTACACGAGTGTGTAAATAGCATAATCATATTTGACTTGTGTATTTGACTTCTCTTGTCACTGTTATGGCTACTTTTAAGTGTGAAGCGCAGCAGTAAACTACTGTATCCAACTTGAGTTCCTTAACTCCAAATGCACTTACTGGCAAATGCATTACATATGTATGCCATGTTGTGTTGCTTTGTACTCGTAAGAATTGCTAGTGAACTGTTGCATTCTATCTGAAATAGTTTCCAAATATCTCATCGGAGTAGAACGCAAGTCACTGGAAACGTGCAGTTTGGTACCCTAGTCCTCCTTCTTATCATGTGCAGACCCGTCTTTATGATGTGAAGTAAGCAGATGTGTTATTGTATGCATATTGCCACAGCCCATCTTTGTGAGGGTGAGCCTAGGTGTTCGAGGACCAGAGCATTGTGGGACGGAAAGAACATGATATGTCCTAAAGGCAACGACAAACACTGAGAGTTTCGAAAAGTGTAATATAGGGGAGTAAAATATGCTCATGGTAGCTTGTCCTGGAACCCTGGTCTGTTGCAAGGGATGCCTTGCCAGGAAGGAAGATTGACGTAGCTTACCACAGTTTGGAAGTGCCCAGATGTAAGTGAATTAATGGCGCTGGAAGCCTAAGGGAGCGAGGGAACGGATCAAGGTGGCTATGGTGACAGATTATGAGAAAAAAGAAGAAAGGCAGTGGCAGAGTCCCTGATAACCTGGACTCTCCCCACGGCAACTCTTTAAACATGGAATGAATGATGATGTGGAATGGAGTAGGCAAAGAAGAAGCTGGATTTGCACCGGGAAGTGTGGAAAGCCAATCAAGTAGCAGGAACAGTGGGCGAAAATACACATTCTCTGCCCCCTTTTTCAGCCACCCGAGGCCCTTCCCTGGATGGTACATTTTTTTTATTTTTTTTGTATGTGGGGAGGCAACAGGGAATCTCTCCCGGTTGCCTGCCCACCCCCCAAAACAATCCAAACCCCTTCTCCACCCCCGTCCCTCCCATCTTACCGACTGGACCGGAGCTTTGTGCTCTGGGCCAGTCGCTCATCCCACTCCTGGCCGCCGCCATAGAAATAGAAAAGGAGCACCCTCTCCACCCCTGGTTAAATCCTGGAGGTTGGAAATGGCGTTCACCCCCGCTGTGGGGCGTTGGACATGGCCTTTGACTGCCCCCAGCCCTTGAGTCCACAGCAGGGGTGAAAGCCATATTCTGTGTGAACAGAGCAGAGAGATGGGTGCAAGCGTGTGTGCACGTGTGAAACTCACAACAGTATTCCACTAGTGTCCTATTTGAACTAAACAAAGAAATAGGGCAACACGTTGGAGCAACGCGGGGGTCCTTTCCGTTCCCAACGGTTACTTTCAGGCTCTGTCGGGAAGCAGGGCGGAACGGTGGGGGCAGTAAGTGTGGTTGCAAAGAGAAAACCATTTTGAACACATTTGGAATGTGGAGAAGGCAGATTAAATCTAAATTGACATTTTTCAGATGTTTCCAGCATAACAAAGGTGTGCTGTCAAGTGTGCTGATAGTTTCTCTCATTGGAGGTTGAAGTGACTCAATAAAATACACGTGTACTTTCTTTTTATTTTTTTTTCTTGAAATCGCTGAAGGCGTTTAACGTTGCTTCATGGCAGGAACAAGCTCAGAGATGGCAAACTGCAATAAAATGGTACATAAATCAGTTTTAAGAACGGTGCTGTAAATTACATGAACGTTCATTGCTCATTGCATAACCAGAACTACTAGGGCCTTGGGGAAAGAAAAAAAAACAGAAGTTGCAAGCAGGCTCCATGGATACTTTATTTAATTGTTTTTTATAACGCACCAGTGCGTACCAGGGATCCGAACCTCTGTTGCCCTACGTGGTCTTGTTTCTGAGACCAGCGCGTTGCCCCTGTGCTATCCTTCGAAGGCGGAAGCGTTGCCTACTGGGTCCTTTATTTGTTTAGCTCTGGTTAACATAACTGTAGCACAGGAGTTTCCCATAACACAGAACCTTTTAGACGAGTGGAGAACACATTAATTATCTGCAAGACCTGAAAACTAAACAGGTTAATTTACAATACATGTTGCATCCTCAGACAAAGGTTTATATTCAAAATAAGGTTGTTTTCAGTGGAGTAACTTTACTGAAAATGGTGGGGTGGGGGGAAATGACTTCTAAATGAAAGAGGGCTGCTGCCTAATGAGTGGGACAAAATGCTGTGCCACAAAAGTTGGGGGGTGGGACAACACCCTTGCCCCCCCACTCCTTAAAATTACACCCATGGTTGTTTCAGCAAAACTTGTTAGAACCATATTGATTCATGCAATATTTCCAGAGTGCATGTTGACAATAGCAATGAGTTTAAATGGATATCTTGCAGTCATACTGAGGCGCAAGAGGGTGTTGACATGTTTCGGCCGAAGGAAGAGTTTGGTTTTGCGCCTTCTTCAGGATGAACAGTAGAGTGCTAGACTGAAATAGTCTACTGGGGAAAATATAAGAACAATCATTGTTAGGAGACAGAATGGAAACAGGTCCTCAGGATCCACACATAATGCACACAATTGTTTGCAAGACCAGAGCATTAACATAAAGCATTGTGGGGAATATTGGCACTGGATTACACCAGATGAAAAGCTTCAAACCCTTTCGCTCCTACTGCAACCACATAATCAATATCCTTTCCAGGCAACATTATCACATACAATTCCAGCTATCTGATTGGCTGAGAGCCCTTATCCCCAAGTGTAGCAATCACCCCTGCGTAGGGGCCTTACAAGACTGGTAATGGCCCATCAGCCAGAGCTTCGCAAGGCTCTCATGAGGTTTCAGGGGCCATTACCGTCCTGTACGACCCTCTAAGGAGGATGATTGCTATTTGCACCCAGGGATCGTCTGGGTTGCAAATAGATTTTTGGTTTTTAGTTAGCTCTACGCACATTGTGTGAGCCCAATCTCCAGTGAAAGAAAAGCAATATGTCCACTGCCATAGTAAATAGAAAAATAACATAGTCCCTTTTCTATGTCTTTGGCAGCCCATGACGGATCGGCGGTGCTGAGAGTGCAAGAAGGTAAGTGGGGTTGGAGCTGGGGTGGTGGAGAGTGAGGGGGATAGGGGGTTGACTTGGGGGCAGAGGGTTGGCAGGGCAGGGGGCCTTTCTGAAAGGCCTTGGGGAAATAAATTGCGTGCATCCATGGAAGGTCCTTGGGTAGCAGGAGAAATTCGAGCAGTACACTGTGTGTTCTTGCCCGTGTTTCTAGCCACCTGACTGGCTGAGCGTCTTGTCCTAGGTGCGAATGTGACATCTAGACATGGCAGGTAGAGATCAGGTATGAAGTCTGTCTTCAATGACTACAGGCAGGTAGCACAATCTGTGGAATTGCTGCTGGTTGAAAAGGCCCACGAGACTTTCGATGTGGAATGGCATGGCATCGGTGCTCGGTGTGAAGGCTCCACACGGTGCAAAATTGGTAAGAAGAGCATGGAGGTGGAGATACAGATATCAACCCTCGAACTGCTAAGCAGAAGTGAAGACCAACAGAGCCGAGGAGAAGGCATGTTGGAGAGATTCTGACTGCAGGCAGGAATCCATGGAGTGACAAAAGTCCCTGCTGTCAAAGGGAATCCCCAGGTGTGGACCCAAACAACAAATGGTGGTCGCAGACACTAGGCAATATCCTGTCCCGTGAACAGAGGGGCCCACGAAACTAGAGGGGGCAATGGAGAGAAGGCCTGGGACCCGAGAAAATCAAATAGGACTAAAACCCAAAGGTATGATAGACTGACAAAGCAAAATGCATCTTTAGAGCATGTTAATTAAACCGCAGTGAAGAGGCCCGCTGACCACTGTAACTCAAAGTGCAAGTGTCTAGAGTGCATTGAGAAAGCCACATTGCAATGACCCGCTGCATGCTGGAACCTGGTGTGTGAGCTCAAAGGGAAAATTAAGAAAGACACATTGTCAAGCCCCGCTGCTTGCTTGAACTTTGTGTGTGAGTTCCTAGGGCACATTTAGATAGGGTCATTGCCAAGCCCCGCTGCTTGATCGAACTTGTTGTGTGAGTTCCTAGGGCACATTTGGAAAGAGTAATTGCCAAGACCAGCTGCATGCTGGAACTTGTTGTCTGAGTTCATAGGGCACATTTAGAAAGAGTAATTGCCAAGACCAGCTGCATGCTGGAACTTGGTGTCTGAGTTCATAGGGCACATTTAGAAAGGGTAATTGCCAAGACCTGCTGCATGCTGGAACTTGGTGTGTGAGGTCCCAGGGCACATTTCAAAACTGTAATGGCCAAGACCCGCTGCATGCTGGAACTTGGTGTGTGAGTTTCTAGGGCACATTTAGAAAGGGTAATTGCCAAGACATGCTGCATGCTGGAACTTGGTGTGTGAGTACTTAGGGTATATTTAGAAAGGGTAATTGACAAGACCCGCTGCATGCTGGAACTTGGTGTGTGAGTTTCTAGGGCACATTTCAAAACTGTAATGGCCAAGACCCGCTGCATGCTGGAACTTGGTGTGTGAGTTTCTAGGGCACATTTAGAAAGGGTAATTGCCAAGACATGCTGCATGCTGGAACTTGGTGTGTGAGTACTTAGGGTATATTTAGAAAGGGTAATTGACAAGACCCGCTGCATGCTGGAACTTGGTGTGTGAGGTCCTAGGGCACATTTCAAAACTGTAATGGCCAAGACCCGCTGCATGCTGGAACTTGGTGTGTGAGTTTCTAGGGCACATTTAGAAAGGGTAATTGCCAAGACATGCTGCATGCTGGAACTTGGCGTGTGAGTTCCTAGGGCACATTTAGAAAGTGTAATTGCCAAGACCTGCTGCATGCTGGAACTTGGCGTTTGAGTTCCTAGGGCACATTTAGAAAGTGTAATTGCCAAGACCCGCTGCCTGCTGGAACTTGGTGTGTGTGAGTTCCTAGGGCACATTTAGAAAGGGTATTTGCCAAGACCCGCTGCATGCTGGAACCTGGTGTGTGTGAGTTCCTAGGGCACATTTAGAAAGGGTATTTGCCAAGACCCGCTGCATGCTGGAACCTGGTGTGTGTGAGTTCCTTGGACACATTTAGAAAGGGTAATTGCCAAGACCTGCTGCATGCTGGAACTTGGCGTGTGAGTTCCTAGGGCACATTTAGAAAGTGTAATTGCCAAGACCGCTGCCTGCTGGAACTTGGTGTGTGTGAGTTCCTAGGGCACATTTAGAAAGTGTAATTGCCAAGACCCGCTGCATGCTGGAACCTGGTGTGTGTGAGTTCCTTGGACACATTTAGAAAGTGTAATTGCCAAGACCCGCTGTATGCTGGAACCTGGTGTGTGTGAGGTCCTTGGACACATTTAGAAAGTGTAATTGCCAAGACCCGCTGTATGCTGGAACTTGGTGTGTTTGAGTTCCTAGGGCACATTTAGAAAGTGTAATTGCCAAGACCGCTGCCTGCTGGAACTTGGTGTGTGTGAGTTCCTAGGGCACATTTAGAAAGTATAATTGCCAAGACCCGCTGCCTGCTGGAACTTGGTGTCTGAGTTCATAGGGCACATTTAGAAAGGGTAATTGCCAAGACCCGCTGCATGCTGGAACTTGGTGTGTGTGAGTTCCTTGGACACATTTAGAAAGGGTAATTGCCAAGACCCGCTGCATGCTGGAACTTGGCCTGTGAGTTCCTAGGGCACATTTAGAAAGAGTAATTGCCAAGACCCGCTGCATGCTGAAACTTGGCGTATGTGAGTTCCTAAGGCACATTTAGAAAGTGTAATTGTCAAGACCGCTGCCTGCTGGAACTTGGCGTGTGTGAGTTCCTAGGGCACATTTAGAAAGGGTATTTTCCAAGACCCGCTGCATGCTGGAACCTGGCGCGTGTGAGTTCCTAGGGCACATTTAGAAAGGGTATTTGCCAAGACCCGCTGCATGCTGGAACCTGGCGTGTGTGAGTTCCTAGGGCACATTTAGAAAGGGTATTTGCCAAGACCCGCTGCATGCTGGAACCTGGCGTGTGTGAGTTCCTAGGGCACATTTAGAAAGGGTATTTGCCAAGACCCGCTGCATGCTGGAACCTGGCGTGTGTGAGTTCCTAGGGCACATTTAGAAAGGGTATTTGCCAAGACCCGCTGCATGCTGGAACCTGGTGTGTGTGCTTTACAGCTGTAAAGGTCCAAGGAAGATGAGCTTGGCTTCACCTGAGTGATGTAAAGGCCTATAAAGGTGAGACCCATGCTCCCACCATTGCCGATCCAGTAGCAAGACAAGAAGAAGAATGTCAGCGTGTGCAGACTCGATCGATGACTACGAAGGACATAAGGCAAACAGCAGTTAATACAGATTTTGTATTGTACTGGAATTCAGTGGACACTCTTTATAGATATTTTAGCAGAGAGTGCAAAGACGTGCAGCGAATTACAGTAGTTTGAAAATTAACTTTTAGAAATACACGTTGAAGCATCAGAGTTATGCCTAAACGTCAGTTCTTGATTAGAAATTGGAAACGAGATCAGTATCCAGATTCATTTTGTGGAGAATACCTGTTCTAAGCCGGTAAGCATATGGTACTTACCAATAGTGACGTTCATCGGCTTGTGCTTGCTGTTTTTGTATTTATACTTCAAGCTTACCATGCTCTTGTGAGAAGAAACGTTGATATTCGCACTTTCTTACAGGATCCTAAAAATGGGACAGTGATAAGAAGGCTCCTTATTGCTATCATCGAGCAGATTTTACAGTAACAAGTATATAGAAATTTGAAGATTGTATTAAAAATGATTAAAGTGGAAAGTGGCACGGTTCTAAGCAAAGAACAAGTGCAACGAGTAGTAGGATGGCACGAGAGATGGATGCCTATGTTCGTATGCATAATATACGCTTGCATGATTTTTCTCTTTGTCTTTCTGTTCCCCATTTTTAACAGACTTTATCATATTAGCAGTTCAATTGTGAAAGAGGTCCCTATGGTTCTCCCTACTAAGAAAACTACTTTTGATTCACTCCATGATTATTTCAGAACTTTTGGGAGACACAAGAGAGATGTAGAGGAAGATAGTGAGGGGATCAATACCTATCTAGATAACGCAACACACTTTGGGAATGACATGTGGTACCAACGTGGGGGAAAAGACATCTAAGGATAGTTGCTATGTCTGCTCTCTCATACTCTATGCCATGAATACAGTGCAAACTTTCATTGCCAGAGAAGTCCCAGAACACAATGCAAGGTGCCTCAGTCATCTTGCAGCATGTATAACTAGTGGACAATTTCAGGGAAGTTGTGCCACTTTACGATGGCAATCGAAATGGTAGTTTCCATCCCAGGATGACTATATCAAGACTACAGAGATGGAAAAAGAACCTGGATGGAAGAGCAAGATGCTTGTGCATCCTATTATGTTATGTTATGTTATGTTATGTTATGTTATGTTATGTTATGTTATTTGGCATTTATATAGCACTCTATATATCATTGGTATGACCTCAAAGTGCTGGTAGGTTGAACGCCCTCAGGAACCTTAGTTCTGGTCAGTAGAGAAAGGTAGAGATGTAGGTAGGTGCGTGGGTGCACCAGATATGTGTGCAGCGGATGAAAAGCCGGATAGGAGCTGCATCCTAGCGTTAGGTGCGGTGCTGAAGATATCAGTTGGATGGTGCAGTCTGGAGAGTGGACACCCAGACTGGGCTCTGGCTGCGTTAGGCCTGAAGGACGCATATGTGAGCAATAAGGCCTATCATTCACAATTCTGGGTAAGTGTGGCACGTGCTATCATTCACAATGTCCATCTAAGTGTGGCACTTGCTATTATTCACAATTTCATCTAAGTGTGGCACAAGCTAGCATTCACAATTCCATCTAAGTGTGGTACATGCTAACATTCACAATTCAATCTAAGTGTGGGACATGCTAGCATTCACATTTCTATATAGATGTGACGCAGGCTAATGTGCACAATTCCATCTAAGTGTGGCACATGCTACCATTCACAATTCCATCTAAGTGTGGTACATGCTATCATTCACAATTCCATCTAAGTGTGGCACTTGCTATTATTCACAATTTCATCTGAGTGTGGCACATGCTAGCATTCACAATTCCATCTAAGTGTGGTACATGCTAACATTCACAATTCTATCTAAGTGTGGGACATGCTAGCATTCATATTTCTATCTAGATGCGACACAGGCTAATGTTCACAATTCCATCTAAGTGTGGCATATGCTACCATTCACAATTCCATCTAAGTGTGGTACATGCTATCATTCACAATTCCATCTAAGTGTGGCACATGCTATCATTCACTATTTTATCTAATTGTGGCACATGCTAACATTCACAATCCTATCTAGGTGCAGTGCAGGCTAATGTTCACGAGTATAACTGTGGCACTTGCTAACCTTCATAATTCCATCTATATGTGGCACATGCTAAACTTCACAATCTTATCTAGATGCGACACAGCCTAGTGTATAAAATTCTATATAGGTGTGGCAATAACATTCATGAACCTATCTAGATGCGACGTAGGCCAACATTCACAGTTCCCTCTGGGTATGGCACTTGTTGACATTTACAAGTATGTTAGTATGCAATGCAAGGCAACATTTACAAATCTGTCCTGAATAGATTCAGGCTGGTGTTCACAAATCTTTCTAAGTATGCACGGCGAAGATCTATGGGCTGCCAGGCAGAGGGCTGCCCTGGGATGTCCCTTATGAGGGTGTAATGCACCAATCACATTGTGTCGGAGGCGGGATCAAGGGCACCAGGAAGCGGAAAGGGGAGAAGGGGGGGTCGTGCACATCCTGCAGCAGGACAGGATGATGTGGTCATTGAAGAGATGAAGAAAATTAACTGCTCTGATGTGACAGAAATAGCTGGATCACCCTGATCTTGGGAGAAGACTCAATCCTTAGTCTATGGACGAGTGAAGTCCAAAAAGGGATGGGAAGAAGGAATGATGTCCTGTGCAGCTCATCGACTAAAGCCATAATATGTACAAGAGGTACAAAGGGTGAACAATGGGTGTTTGAAGTCATGGGCTTAGCATGCTAAACTACTGACATGGGTAGAAAATGAGTCAGGTCCAATGGTTGTAATCCCATTGGCTAATGCAACGTTGTTGTTTCTGAAGACACGGAAAGAATCATGTAGTAATGCAGAACTACAGTTGACGTTTCTAGGATGGCAGAGGGACAGCTGTCCTTACGGATCGATATTAGGCTTGTGGGTTTAGGGCCTACATGAAGTTGCCCAAGGAGTGGGCTGGAGTATGTTCCTTGGTTCTCCTCTAAGTTCCTGCATTAGTGATTCATCAGAGTGACCTGAACATTAGAGAAAAAGAGGATTGTTTGAACTTCTCAATTGGACCAGAAGAGGGAATTACTTCTCAGCTAAATCAATAACAGCATATGACTCCATTCCTAATGCACACAGTTTGTTCAGCAAGACTGCCTCAATATTTACGACTATATTCATGCCTGGGATCCAGATGATGGCCACCACCAAGTGGCTGCAGATTACAAGATGGGAGCTTCTGCAGACAATCAATACCACCATAAAGGGAATCAACACTATCAAGGAAGAGCTGAGGGCCATACGACTAATGACCCTGCAGAACAGATATATGTCCTTAATATGATCACAGTGATGGAAGGAGGAGTTCGGCCAAAATTGGGCCTTCATGTTGCACGTTCACAATTTCTCATGATGACGAGAATCGGACCTTGACAGAGCCCAAAACGTTGTTAACAAACCTGCATAACAAGATAGAAGACCCAACGGAGGACATTGAAGATGATAGTTGGTTTGCCTCCATATTCACATGGATTACGCAGTGGTTACAAACATATTCAAGATTCTTGGAACAATATTTGTGATGGTGATGTTTGGATTCTGTGTGATCAGGATAACGATTGCCCAATGCAAGAAGACAGCGAAGAAAGCGGTAGGGATGAAGATCATGATCAATGTCGAATCTGGGTTTGGATCCAAGGAATTGACAGATGAAGAAGCCAGAAAATACATAGAGGCCAGCATTGTAGCACCTAAAGTTCCTGTATCCAAAGAATCATAAGAAATATGTGGACTGGTGAGTCTATTGTAATCCGAATGGACAATGCAACTACATGACCAGGAGTGTAGATGATCATGTCAAATCAGCCAGCATCCTGAGGGGGTGATGAAGATCTGGACTCTGAAGATGCAGTTCTTCAAGAGAAAATATCTGGATGTGAAGACAATTGAGGAGGTGGTTGAGGACTTGACCAGAGAGGGGAATGTAGAGGAGCAGCTGCATGCTTCTGCAGGAAATCCCACCCTCCTACCTCCCATATGTTGGAGACCTCAGATTGTGCTATGTTTGACACCAGCAGTTGTGCCAATACCGCAGCAGATATTCAAATGAAGGTATCCACTGAGAAAACCCTATCGTATGTATCCCCAAAAAGACAATCTGAGGGTGGAACTCCCTGAAGGAATATGAAAAGGAGCAGAAAGAGAAGCACGTGTGATGCCCTGAGAATACTGGCTGAAGATGATGTATGGATTCTGCAGAAAAGGATGGCGAAGTTAAGAATCGAGTACATTTTCATATGCGAAACGAAGATTGCACGTGTGCCACATGCTGCAGAAAATCAACCGTTCAATAATTGTACAGACGCTGAAATATAAGTAGACCAAGTCAACATAGAAGTTGGCTATATGCAGTGAATGGACTATAGGCGATGACACCATTTTATAAGAACTGGATATCGGTATCATGAATTTAGTAAGCAGGACCCATGGAAAGGAAACACGAGAATCGTGTTGCAGCAAGAATAAGTTGAGATCGTGGAAGCGCATGACGAGGCTGTCTGGCCTGTTATCAAACTAAAACAGCCCAGGTCGGTTATCTATTCTTGAAAGCAGCGAACGTTCAAAGGATAAATCATCCCGTGTTAAGGTGCAAAGAAAGAACACTAAGGGTGTCAGGTTTTATTAATTTAAGACATATAAATGCTGCAAAATGAGCCAAGGATGCAAATAGAGTTGAACTTGGAATCCTACAACAACAATAGTGAGTGCCTGCACTCCCATATATTCCTAGAGACAAGGATACTTTGCAAGGCCAAGTTCAAAGACAATCTTAATGGCAGAAGGCATGGGTGATGAGAGATGTTGGGCTAATTGTGGGGGAGGTAAAGTCAAGTCCACTTCCTGGCACCTGAGTCTGAATTTACATGCTGCTAAGTGAACTGAAAGTACCAGATATGGCATGAGCATGCCAACCAATTGTAGAGGGCTGTATAACGAAGGGCCTTATAGTTTGAAGACCAATGATGAACTGTGTACTCAACAGTGAAGAGATGACATGTTTTAGAGGTAGGCATAAGCTGTCCAGCTGACAGTTCGGCAGCCAATCACAATCCTAGTCCCTATAGAAAGTATATTTATATGTCTTCCTTGGCCAATCCCTCCCCTTGATAGGTTTTCTATTATTTGCCACGTAGTATGACTTCCCCTTTGATTATTTTTTGCATATAAGGATGTTCTTATGAGAAAATTGTAGAGAGCTGAGCAAACGTCCGTTGATGTCCGTTGTAAACTCTCTGTTTTAGATAAATGTTAATAAAACAGACTCTTTGCAATCTTCCTGAGTTGGTTTGATTATTTGGAGTCAAAGTTATTCTGCAACCCCATTCATTCCATGCACGTTACTAACAGGCCATAAGCTCACAATGCCAAGGTGTGGTTGATTTGGTCTTGAGGGATGGACAAGTTTGTAGGGGATTTTAGTACCAACCTCATTTGAACTAGATGAGTCTCTAGTGGCGGATAACTTCCAAGATGGCAGCCATTGAAAGGGAAGTACATTTGTATTTTGTATTTTATCGAATTTATTTAGCGTTTTAATCCAAAACGCTTTACAAGGGGAACCAACAATATACAGCGCATTACATAACAATTGAATTAAACCAGAAAGCAATACAAAAACAATGTACATTATGGAAGGGAAGAAGAGAAGGGAGGGGACAAAAAGAGAGAAGAGATAGTGGGTACGATGAAAGGTGAGAGCAGAAGTAAGAGAGGAGGCAGAGGGAGTAAGGGAGAAGGAAGGAAGAGAAGAGGATTAGAAAAGTACAGGACATAAGGGAGGAGGGAGTAGAGAGAGAGGAGAGAGAGAGATGGAAGAGAAGTAGGAAAAGGAATAGGAGGTGTGGGTGAGAGAACTAATTGAAGTAAGAGAGGAAGCAAAGGGTTTTAAGGAGGTGAATGAAAGAGATACGATTTTACAGAGGTACGAAAGTAAGTGAATGGAGAAGTAGAGCAGATGAAGAGAGGAAGGTGGTTCGAGTGGTAAGGGGCAAAGAGTTGGAAAAAGCGGAAGCGAGAAGGGGCACAGGGTGGAGCTGGAGAGGAGAGTAGGTAGAGATTGGAAGAGCAGACAGATCAAGAAGGAGTGTAGAAAGTGAGGAGGGAGGAAAGATAGGGGGGGAAGACCATGGAGGGATTTGAATACGAGACAGAGGAAATTGAATTTGAGCTGGGAGTGCTGATAGTCTGGATCAAAGAGATATTCCACAAGTGATTTTGCAGGGGTTGTCTTAATGGAGTGCATGCATGCAGTCTACGTGCTGTCTTATACGAAATATAACACACAATAAACTGCGGATACCTCAGATCAGACGGCCACGAGTAGTTTAGGATTTTATAGATGATGGTGTTGATAACTACCGAGGTGTCCAGAATGAGGAGCATGCTTGGTGTATTTTGGACAGGATCAAGTTTGAGTGTGTCGTGTACAGATGTGAGAATCGATTATGTCTTTGGTCTGAACCCGTGTTGTGATTCATGCAGGATGCTGTTGATTTCAATGTGGTCCTTTGGTTGTCGGTAAATTCATTTCTCAAGGAATTTTGCTGTGAAGGTGTTGTTGGAGATGGGTCATCATGGTCAGCTGCGGGTTTCTTTACGAGTGGCTTGTTGTGAGCAGTTTGGAAGGCTTGTGCCTTGCAGGTGTTGGGAGGGCAGAGATCTAGTGGTGATGCTGCTGTCTTGCCGGTGATGATTGTGCTCTTCTCGTATTGAGAACTTGTGGAAATTCCCCAAGGTTTGTATTGGGACATTGTTCAGGGCTGTTTCTCCTTTGTGTTTGGGAGTAGCTCTAGAGTATTTCTGGTCGAGGTGGTCTTGGATATTTTTTTGATGTCATACAACATTTCTATAGAGCCCAGTGCCATCGTAGGGCCTCAAAGAACGGTGGGATGAAAGCCCTTGGAGGACCGAAGTCCTAGGTATGAGAATTGAAAGGAGGATTTTATAGAATGCGTGGGTGCATTTTTTATCAGCTTGATGGTAGGTAGGGGTGGCTATGTCCCTGCTATCGACCCATGGAGATCTGGCTAGTGGATGGCTGCTGTGATAGACTGTCAGGAGAGCAGGCGAGTCAACAAAGATTGTGTTACTGAAATGTACAGGGATAGAGTTGCAAAGTAGCTGTGATGCTAAGCGGTTTGGAATTCGTTCATGATTTCGGAAATTCCCTTCTGGTCGCACTGTGCAGATTATCTGTGGTGCGTGTAATGGGTTTTTTTAATTTGGGATATTAGGTTGCGCTTAAGTGCCACCTAGACCTCAAAACTATTGCGTTACAATACATCTAGATGGGAGACGACATGGGAAGAGGGACACACAGTCGTAGGAGTTGATTCACTGCCCTTGACCATACTAATTCCATTGACCATTGCCACCCCCTATCTGCCCCTTGCGCCCCAAAACACATCCCCCTGGGATCTCTTTGAGCTCAATCTATCAACCCGAAACACCAAACTAACCTTCCCGATTTACTTCTAATCAGTCTGCTGAGAATGATTGACTTAATTGTAGCAGTATAGGCATTAAACAGGCATTTGCCAAGCACTGCTATCACATGTCCAGGTAATCACGCCATTTGCCAGCTCTTGCGATCTTATGGCTAGCAAGCACCACAATATAAGTGCCTAGCAAATGCCTAAACGCACGCCCAAACTGTTGGCTTTGACAATGCTTGTTTTTCTTTGCAGTCTCTACCCTGTAGAAGCCAGAGCGGTCAGCAGTACAAACATGTGTCTGATTAAAGGTAGCTCTTTGAAGAACTGAAGTGGTTTGCGTTTATAATATGTATAAATATCTGATTTCTGAAATGCTGTAAAATCTTAGTGCAGGATTTTTCACAGCATTCACATGCTTCTGTCATATGGAATAACTGATAAACACATGAATGCATGTGATCATTATCTGAGTTGGGTGTTGTTACACGGCTAACTAGCACTTGAGTCATTGTGCATGTGCACGTTTGACTTGTCTGTGTGAAGTGCTCACTGCCAGCATAACTGCTCAGCCATCAACAGCCTGGGGAAGGTGCTTGCGGCAGGTCAGCATAGGCAGACCAGGGTTCCTGGGTAAAGTTGCCTCCACATCCGGTGCCTATATGGGCTGAAATGAGGTCTTTAGGTAATTGTGCCTGATCCGGGACCTGTGCGGCCCTGGCCCACATAAAGGTCTGATGTCGTATTGCATCTTTTGATTGCTGGCCACAGTTAATGCTGTTTTTTCACCTCAGCTTTTTCACAGTATGATTTTCCAAGGACTATATTTATTGAATGGATCTATGTGATTTCTTTGAAAATATTTCACCTAATGGAGATTTCACTGGATCCATTTCACTGAAAAACAAAATCTCCTTTTTACTTTTTCTACTTTTTTTTATTTATGCGGGGTAGATCCCCTGCAGCCCCCCTCTCCCCTCCCTACCATAACTTATACACTTACCTCACACCCCACCAATTATGTATTATACATATACCATTTCCACTACCATTTTTGGTGAAATAAATTCAGGGAAATCTCATTAGGTGAAATGGTATTCGAAGAAATCTACGGTAACGTATGTTTCTTAATGATATTTTCGAAAAGTTTGCAATCTCTTTTATTCAAATATTCTTACCAGTCATTGGGCCTCATTACGAGAACAGCGGTAGCCATGGAGCTAATAGCTCTATGGCTGCCACCGTTCCGGGCACCATTACCGGGTTCCTGCAATGGGGACTTACCGGGTTACTCCGAGATAGGAGGGACCGGTAGGTCCTCCATGCAGGAACCCTTCCCAATTCCCATTTGAGCCCCCATAGGGCTCAATGGGAATGGGGACGGAGTAAATAACGGGCAGATTACATCTTGCCCGTTATTGCCTCCCTCTTCCCCACGCGGGACACACAGTTGAAGGAGTTGATTCACTGCCCTTGAGCATACTAATTCCATTGACCATTGCCAACGTTTTACCAGGCGTGCGATCCGGGTCCCGCGATGGGAAGCTTGTAATCGGCGCTCCCGGAATGAAGGGGGCCGGTGCTGTACGGCCCCCTTCAAACCGGGAGTGCCAGGGTCGTAATGAGGCCCATTGACTTCCTTGTGCTCCTTAATACTTCTCCCTTGTTCCACAAAGTATTAGTTTGCCCACTCCATCTCCACCTGGACTACGAAGACACCAGCATTGAACTAGCGCTGCAACCTTCCACAGTGCCAAGAAGCAATTTAGTTTGGTAGTGGGAGCACCACAAATTATGATAAAAATAGGAACAAATATTCCAGCGACATTCCCTGTTGTTCAGCAGGGTTTGCTGGGAAAATGGCGGTGCCATAAACTCCCAAACTGAAGACTCCATCGAGAATGAATGCCAAGCATTGAGAGACACACACGCCCGCCCCCTAAGCTATGCCCCTGGTGATCAGAGAAATGGCTCCATCCAAGAGAGGCAATCTGGGGTTCCTAGCACAATGATGAGTGTGCTAGCATAGCGCACTGAAGCCCTGGGGACATGAGAGGTGCAGATCAATGTGCTGATGCTGCGGCAGGTGGTCTGGATGCCGACCACCATGTGCTTAAGGATGAATCACAGCCCAAGATAGAGACCACCCACCAAATGGACAGTAAACTATTGGATGTAGCTGAGATATGAGAAGAACCAAGGCGGGCTCTTTGTAGGTGCCTGGGTGCTCAACACTACCTAGTAGATTGCTTCCCCCTACACGTATATAAAGGGATGTCCGGAGTAGGCCGTTGTCTTGCAACATGGATGCAGCATTCTACGTAGGGCTCCATTATTCTTGGGAAACCCCTGCTGATTTGCAGACTGCCGAAAGAGTGGCACGGCAATGGTTCGGTCTATTTGATCGAAATAATTGACATTTTCCAAATTGACCTAATTATTTTGTTTGTTTGTTTGCTCGAAATGTGGGAGAAGACCCCCTTCCCCACCGTCCTCCCCCAATCTTAACCTATTCCCTTACTCCATCCCACATCTATATTTAATTAAAATGAACCAAAATTCCTAAAAAAAACAGAAGAAAAAAACATAAATTTGGAGAAGGTCAATTGGCCCGCGATCAAGTATGATAAAAACTTTGGCAGCACACCAGTTCCATTTCTCTTCAGACCATGACATATTAGGTAAGTTTAAGGCAACCTGAGGTTAATTGGTTACAACCCTTTTCTTCACAACGCAAGATCCACACATCGATTGACATGGACTTAGGTGTGTGGGTACGCCTTCTGAGATATACCACCTGTGCTTAAGTGTTAGGTAGTTGGTGAGTGTGCAAACTATACCAGGGAGTGTGTTCGACACTTGCGTGCCGCATATCGCTTGGGTCTACAGAGGATGAAGTCAATAAGAAAAAAGTTTTTGCTCGAGGGTTCTCCTTCTGTAGACTTATGCTCCTGTAAAGGTGGGAAGGAGTATCTAGACGGGGCCCAGCTGTGGCGCTGGAGGGGCAGTTAAGGCGGTGGCTGGATAGAGAGCGCTCCACGACATCACGGTGGCATCTAGAGGAAGAAGACATTGGGTAGACATTCTAGCTAACTATCGTCCAGTAGCCTACACTGCTTCCTCAGGGAAGATCGTAGTGAAAATGGCTACCAAGCAGCTGCTGAGCCTGGACACTGATTACCTGCTGCATGGCCGCCATTTAAGAATCTGGCCTTCCAGAGGTCCTGAATGAGCCCTGTTGTTTATGAGGGATGAACTCTTGCACTCACTGTATAATGCCACCCTAGCTGTCCTCGTCCTTGATCTGTCAATAGTGTTCAACACAGTGAACCACGCAACCCTCCTTTGTGTCCTAAGTGGCTCCTTTGGCATTCAGGGTCTCCCTTTTGAATGGATTGTTTCCTAAAACAGAAAACTACAAGTCAGGTGAGGCTGCTTGCACTTCAAGGCAAATCTCCTTAACTCTGGCGTACCCCAAGGTTCTGTCCACTCCCCTCGGCTCTTTAATGCTTACCACCAGCCACGTTCTATCCTTACGGCTCCATTTTCCACCTCCTTCCAAACATACACAGGCAATGCCCAGATTCATTTCAAGCTGGGAAAAGCTTCTCCTGACTCCGTGGCCATATCCTCTTGAATATGGAGCAGCAGTGACCGGACGACTGTTAATAGTTTATGCCTAAACACATCACACTTGGGGGTGATTCACCTTGGCTCAGCCATCCCTCCTGTCCTTTCACCCGCCAGCCACGGTGGCTACTACCCTAACTGCTGTGTCAGTAGCAATGGACCGGGGTATCACCAATGAGGGCCTGTTCTCCTTCACCCCCCAAATACAGGACGTCATCAGGCAATCCGGCCACCACCTCCATCTCTTGCCATTGCTGGGCATGTCTCATACAGTGGAGGTAACTAACATCATAGTGCTTTCCAGTGCAGTTGTAATAGCCTATACCTGGCCGCCCTAAAGTCCATGTTTACCAGTTGTGATTCATGGCAGCGAGGCTGATCCTGGCCTGGTGAACCAGAGGTCATACAACACTGTCCCTCAGATCACTTCCCTGTAGACCATGTGAATCATTCGTACAAACTATTGGAGGCGGGAGGGGGTTGCACCAGTCCACAGACACCAACAAACATGAAGTACTGCCCTGCTAAGGTACTAAGATCAGGAATCTGCATTTCCCTCACACTGGCCTGTATTAAGAATAAGGAAAACAGGTGCAGACTGCTGAATACTGTATGGAGCATCCTCCCCTCCCCCATAGCGGTCTCTGGAACCACTTATTGATTAGGTAAAAGCTGACACCTTTTCTGTTCAAGCAGTCCTTTGACTCATGATTCATTCAGCTGATGCTGTCCTGGTCCCAGGACAGGATGACTCTGCCAGGACTCCTTACAGTCCCCCCACCACCCGACCCCTCCCGGCGTGTGCTGGCATTGCATTGCAATGTGTTCTGACTTGCCTCACATGCATGGACCATGTTAAGGCACTTAGCTGCACTTATTGTAATGGTCTCTCACTTGGCATGTACTGCTCATCTTCACACCCCCTCCTCAACTGCACTTAGCTGGTGCCTTGTGAAACAGAAATAAATAAGTATATAGAAACGTGTGGTGAGTGGATGTTTTATGACTTAAGTATGTGTAGATAATATACTCATATGGCAAATGGGTGTCTTACTGACAGCAGAATGTTTTGAGTTCGAGAAATAGCCCTGCTAAGGAAAGACCCTATAGAGAAGCACTGGAGGTTGGCTCCTGTTCATTTATGCCAGATGAAAAGTGTCACAGTGTGGGTTAAATGTTTGATGATAAGAGGTTCTATGCTGGTGACACAGCTAGGTAACTCACTCTGTTTCCCACAACAGAGGTAAGATGGTGGACAACCCTATCAATGAACACTAAGGGCATCATCACGAGTTGGGCGGTAACGCTGGCGCTAATAGCGCTGGCATCATCAGCCCTACCGCCAGGATCACGGGTTGGCGGAACGGGAAATCCCCATTCCCCACTGAGCCCATTAGGGAATGCCCCATTCCCCTTTGTGCTCAACGGGGAAATTTTGCGCTCTTACCGCCGGCGGATTTCCCGCCGGCGGTAATAGCGCAAATTTTTGACGGATTTCCCCCAGCTAAAAGCTGGAGGGAGATCAGCCAAAGCTGTGATTTGGCGGACCATTAAATGCGGCGGTAATAGTGCTACCGCCGCATTTAAGGGTTACCGCCAAACTCGTGATGAGACCCTAAATTACTTAATGTTGCTTCCATAGTTAAGCTCCTTCACCTCATGTGTACCCAATGTGTCACCCTCCAGATGTTTAGGGCAACAAAACGCCTATGATATCCCATGGCCAGCTATGCTTGCTGGAGCTGATGGGAGTTGTAGACTTAAACATTCTGTGAGTCGGACTCTGGATATACATGCTCCAGCGTGAATCCGGGACAAGGCTTTTCCAGGTACAACTAAGTGTAGTAAACTCTCTGCTGATGCAAGGGTAGCAGCTAAGTGTAGTACACTCTAAGTATAGTACCCTCTCTCTGCAGATGGAAGGGTAGCAGCTAAGTGTAGTACAGTCTAAGAGTAGTACCCTAACTCTGCTGATGGAAGTGTAGCAGCTAAGTGTAGTACACTCTACTGATGGAAGGGTAGCAGCTAAGTATAGTACACTCTGCTGATGGAAGGGTAGCAGCTAAGTATAGTTTAGTTTAGTTTAGTTTATTATTTGTATTGCGCTCCAGACCCAAGGGTATTCAGGCGCAAGGCATAAGGATATTCAAAGCTTGGTTACAACATGTAAAATACAATTATGTGCAAGTGCCGCTTGGTTACATGTTGGCACAATGAAGTTACGATATATACAGGCGGGTACATTGATGGCATGCATAGTTTTACACAGTGGTTGGTGCATGCGGTGTAGAGAGAGGTGCCGGGCAAAGTCAGCAAGGTATATGCCTAGATGTCTGCATCTTTGAGCCAACTAGTGATGCTTTGACGGAACTTGTGATAGGATTGATTGATTCTTAGAGGGGAAGGTAGTGAGTTTCATAGGAGTGCTGCCTTGACCTGGAAGCTGCTGCCTCCTATTTTGACATGTTTGTATCTGGGGATCCAGAGGTAGTTGGTGTTGGCAAGTCTGGTGATTCCTGTGGTAGGCTTCAAAGTGAATCTGTCGGATAGGTAGCGGGGTTCTGCATTGTTCAAGCATTTGTGCGTGAGGGAGGCAGTTTTTTGTTTTATTTTGTCGTGAGTGGAGAGCCAGTTGTTGGCTCTTCTGGTGTTAGAGATATGTTCTCTCTTGGGGATTCCTAGGGCTGCCCTTAGCGCATTATTTTGTAGGAGTTGGATTTTTTTGATGGTTTGTTTATTGGCTCCTATGTATAGCGCGTTGCAGTAGTCCAGCCTGGATAAGATGAGGGCTCTGGCTAGGGTGATGCAACTGTCCTGAGACAGGAAGGCCTTGCCTGCTCTGATCAACTTGCATGTGTATGCCGTGGCCGAGGCCAAGGCATTGACCTGCTTGCTGAGGGAGAGAGTGGAGTCCAGATAGAAACCCAGTGTTTTGACCTCCTTGGCGACAGTAATAATATTATTGTCTATGTTGAATGATGAGTATTCGGGGCTGAGTTTTTTGAGGGTCGAGGGAGTGCCCAGGATGATGATCTCTGTTTTGTCATCATTCAGGCATAGACCGTGGGTGGCCATCCATGCCTGGATGATGAGATATATCCTGTTCACCAATGCCAAATCCTTGTCGTAATCACCGGTAAGCGGTAGGAGAATCTGAGTGTCATCTGCATAGTTAGTGTAGGTGACACCCAGAAGGTCCAGATTGTCGAACAGGGGCCTGGTAAAGATATTGTAGAGGGTGGGTGAGACGCAAGATCCCTGGGGCACTCCGCAAGTTATGGGGATGGGGTTGGCTGCTGCCATAGGAGAGAAGACTCTCATAGTCCTGTTGGTTAGGAATGATTGTATCCATGCAGTGGCTTCTTCGGAGAAATGAGCTGCTGAATCCAGATGGCTGCATAGGACCCTGTGGTCGACCAGGTCGAAGGCAGCTGATAAATCTAGGAGCAGAAGGAGGGCTGATTTTCCTTCATCCCGGAGTTCATCTATCTGTGACTTGAGGTCTATGAGAGCTGTTTCTGTCCCATGTTGGGGCCGGAAGCCTGATTGCCTAGTTCCTAGTAGAGAGTTGGTTTCCAAGTATTTTTGTATCTGGGAGTATGCCATTTAATCTAGGATCTTTAGGAGAAACAGCACTGTAGTAATCGGGCGGTAATTAGTGGGTATTAGTGGGTCTAGGGACTGCTTTTTCAGTAGAGGAAGCACCCATGATTCTTTGAGGTTGGGTGGGATGGTATTGGTGGAGTAGGATGAGTTGATAAGTTTCGTGATAAAGGGGGCCAGATCTCTGGGTGCATCCTTTAGAAGTTGAGCGGGGCATAGGTCACCTTGACAGTTGGTGGGTTTGAGAGATAGTATAGTATTTTCTGTTTCTTTTATGGTGACTTTGGAAAACTTAAATCTGGGGTGATTGGTAGAGTTAATTGGTTGCTCTAGGTTGACGCTAATGGGTTTGTTGCCGGCGAGTGTGGCTTTTTTCTTGGCTATTTTTATTTGAAGGGTAGTGACTTTGTCGGCTAGAGCTTGTTGTATGTTGGAGCACCAGAGTTGGTCTTTGATGCAGTTGTCTGGCACCGGGATGGGCGCTTCTAGCTCTTTGAGGATGACAAAGAGTTCTTTCGTGCTAGAGTTGACTTGGGCAATTCTAGCATTGTAGGTTTCACGTTTAGCTAGGATGATTTCTTTTTTGTATAGGGCTGTGATGGAGCAGAGGTTGGCTTTGTTTTCGTCAGAAGGTTGTGCTCGCCAGGATGTCTCACAGTGCCTTTTTTGTTTGCGCAATGATAGTACACTTTGTGCTGATGGAAGGGTAGCAGCTAAGTATAGTACTGGCTCTCTGCTGATGGAGGGGTTAGCAGCTAAGTGTAGTACTCTCTCTGCTGATGGAAGGGTAGAAGCTAAGTGTCATACACGTTGTGCTGATGGAAGGGTAGCAGCTAAGTGTAGTACACCCTCTCTGCTAATGGAAGGGTAGCCGCTAAGTGTATTATACTCTGCTGATGGAAGGGTAGCAGCTAGCAGCTAAGTGTAGTACTCTCTCTGCTGATGGAAGGGCAGAAGATAAGTGTCATGCACTTTATGCTAATGGAAGGGTAGCAGTTAAGTGTAGTACACTCTGCTGATGGAAGAGTAGCAGCTAGCAGTTAAGTGTAGTACACTCTCTGTTGATGGAAGGGTAGCAGCTAAGTGTAGTACACTTTGTGCTGATGGAAGGGAGGGTAGCAGCTAAGTTTAGTAAACTCTCTGCTGATGTAAGGGTAGCAGTTAAGTGTAGTACTCTCTCTCTGCTGATGGAAGGGTAGCAGCTAAAAGTAGTACACTCTGCTGATGGAAGGGTAGCAGCTAGCAGGTAAGTGTAGTACTCTCTCTGCTGATGGAAGGGTAGAAGCTAAGTGGCATACACTTTGTGCTGATGGAAGGGTAGCAGCTAAGTGTAATACACCCTCTCTGCTGATGGAATGCTAGCAGCTAGCAGTTAAGTGTAGTACACTCTCTGTTGATGGAAGGTAGCAGCTAAGTGTAGTACATCCTCTGCTGAAGGAAGGGTAGCAGCTAAGTGTAGTACCCTCTCTCTGCTGATGGAATGGTAGCAGCTGTGGGGTTTAATCGCAGCCCCAACAGATATAACTGCAAGCCCAGGTTAGGCCTTACTGCGAAAGGCTAGTTCTTATGGCTAGGCCCACTGGCAAATGAAAAGCCTGTCTTAAAACTTCAATACTGCTAGATGGGCGTAGCTCATCGAAATTCAGGTATTTGTGCAGTTGACACAAAGAAGATGGCAACATGGAAAAGGCACATCAATGTGTTGACTGAGAGACAACAGCAGCATTTAACTTGTATCTGCCACAGAAAAAGGAAAGTCTGACTCTCCATGGGAAATGTGGCATTCAACAGCCCAGAAATGGACTCATGTAAAGGGCCTTTGCAGTCAAATCAAGACATGAAAAAATAATTCCCAATCTAAAATAGAAATAGCAGGGGAAATACTTGGTGTGTGACGAAGAGATGCAAAGTATTAGAATGAACAGGCTTCGCATGCAAAATACATGTCACAGAGCGAACCGGCTATTTTTTTCAGGTGAAATGAGAAAGGCTTTTGTAGGCCAAGGAAATGGATGGCTTCGATTCCTGAGCCTGTTGCTATGCAGAACCCTGAAGGAATGCTTAAAGGATCTGTAGTGCTTGGTCTCTGGCAGGAGCAATAAAAATGACCATTAGCACTGGACAGTTGAGGGCTAATGGATTAATGGCAGACCATGTAAACTTTTCAACCCAACAGACTTTGAACCATGTGATTTCAAGCAAATGAAACCAAGAAATGTGGGCTGTGATGTGAAACTAAATAATCTATATTTAGCAGTCCACGGTCAAGGAGCAGAGTTCCTAAAGGAAAAACAACCATCCACATCAGCAAAAGATCACTCAGATCAAGCGAACAACATTCGCTAAGAAACAAAACCATACAATAAAAGGCGATTCGGAGGATCATCTTTCGCTCACCTGGCATCCTTAACCTGGAATAACCTACCAACAAACATACGCAACACAAGAGATCATTTGGTGTTCAGAAAACTACTCAAAACCTGGCACTTTGCTCCAGATTTAGGAGGAAACAGCTAGGAAGCAGAGACCCAAAGGGAAGCATGAATCCCCCGGTAGGAAACCTTAAGCCTAACCCCTGCTATCAATGCAGGGGTGGGTCTGCATCTCCCAACAATCTCCACATGCTGCCAATCCAAAAAGGAACTTGGAAAGGTGGGGACACCCAACCAGATGGGCAGTGAGAGACTGGTCCTCTGACCAAACCTTTAACAGCGGCAGGTCAGGGGAACTAGCGGAAACCAGCTAGATCCACAAAAAACACACAGAGGAAGGCTCCCACTCCTCAACATACCTGCCAACTAGGTGGACAAACTACAGTACCAAACACACAGGATAACCATAGAGGTTGGGCGCAGAAATGCAAAGACAAAGTGGTAAAATGTTGCCAAAATATTTTTAAAAAAGAAATGTTAACCGTACCTTATAACCTCAACTTTCCGCATATACTCACCATACAGAAACTCACACAAGCACCTCTTTGCACAGCAATCGGCATGCACATTGCCACATTGCAACAACAGACTAACAACACATAGCATAGAATTTGGCAACCAACCCAAAAAAACCACACTTAAGCTCAGTGAACAGTGCAAACCGAACTGAAGCGGCCAACAGGACATCACAACTCTCACTTTCCTATTCCCACTACACCCTAATAACCGCCCCTTCCTCCCCTCTTAATACTCTCCTTTTCAGATCCGCCGAAGTGCCTGGGGACCACTCAAGTGGTGACGGTTCACGGTACAAATACCTTTAACATTAACATATGTTACTTATGTGGTCAATGACTTTCAATGCAAATGTTATTTTCTGTAATACTTTGGAGACCGAGAGACTCACAGACTTGGCACAGGTCTCACTTGAAAGCTGTTATGAAGGTGATGGTGCTGATGTCATGTGTATCTGAATTTTGAAATTTTATAACCCTGTGATAATCCAAAAGGTGTTTCTAGCTGCCTGAGGATGTTGGAAACCTGAAAGTTGCCGAGCTGATGGCTCGGTAAATTAAGTGTTTAGATATTACATTTCATATTCATGACTATCAAACTTTTTCTGTGAAGTGCGAAATATCATAGCGTGCCGTGCAATAAGGTGCCAAAATAAAAATAACTTCCTTTGATCCATCATGAGGGCAAGATTAATTTCTATATATCATGGCAGTCATTTGTAAAATGTAACATTTTGCAACATTGGACTTTTTGGAGCGTAAAACTGGACATGAACAAAATGTGAATCTCTAAGGGGAGTTGCACTACTTCTGTTCTGGACTCCTGAACTAATCCTTAGAGAGGGGTTGGATTTGGGGGCAGGAGAGAAATGTAAATGTCCAATCCTGGTTGGGAGATCATAAGTTAGCACCTCTTAATATTATGTTTCCATGGGAGGGGCTTGGAGAGTAGAAATGGCTCGCACAACAGAAAAGAGGGGACTGGACAGAAATGTGCCGAGGCTGTCTAAAAATCATCTTGGAAGGAGTGCTAAAAACTACCTTGAAGGATTACTGCCCCGGGGGTATCCTGAGACAACCATCTTGGGTGAAGAGGCCTTAACATTGAGAGGCCTTACTCCCAAATAGATTGATGCAGGGGTAGCTTGGAAGAGTTTAAATAATAATGTTGTAGTCACATAAAGTAATTGGGGAATCCTGCCCACAAAAAGGAAATGGGTAATTGTTACCATCCCAAACCTTGCCTTTAGAACAAAAAGGTCCTTGCCCCTAAAACGCAATTCTTAACTGATACCCCTTCCCAAAACTCGCTTTTAAACTAACGGTATCCTTATCCTCAAAACGAAAATCCCAAATGTCATCAGTCTTTCAACATTATATTTAATAACTAAAATAAACTGTCCCCGTCCCTAGACCTGGCCTTTGAACAGAGGGGTGCTGCATGTAATTGATGTGTGGGTTTTCGATGCTGGGAGAGAAGTGCTTTACAAAGTGAAACTCGTGTATTTCCTTTGAACAATATACCCTCGCTCCTAAGTGATCCTGAGAGCAGAACGGGTTTGTACTGCTTTTGGATGACAAGGAAACAAGGTGCAATTTGCCACATGTAACTTTAAAAACAGGTGTTTTCAAACTGCAAGAATTTGTGAGTGTACAGAGAAACCACATCTATCAAACATTGTGACACCTCTTTTGACAGCTTGGACTAAGCACCAAGAAGCCATGTTGCTGACGTTGTTAGAGACAGCACGACATAGCAGCGTTAGACATGAGGCACACATTCCATCCGCACTGCAGGACACAAACACACACTAGAATACATGAAGAACATGAGCGAACAGTTCTATAGTTAGAGGACAGATAAATATACATACTGTCATTGCTTTTATTATTTTTGCCATTAGCCAAACGCAGCAATGCAGAAACGGCAAGAAGCAAGAGATCCTGAGCACAGCTTGCATATGCTTACATGCGTATAACCCAATGGAACTGCAGGAGCACCTATGGGACCTGATAGAACCAAGTGTGATTAACCTATGGAAATATAGTATAGTATGGACACTGTAGAAACTACATTATAAGGTTTAGGAAAATTACAGCAGGTCACAGGCCTCTCAGCAAGAGACGAGTTTAGCTGTAATTCAGGCTGGACAGAGAGCAAGACGTGTGAGACAGGACCCGCTGCCAAGAGATATGGATGACATTCCAATCCACAGACGATAAGGGGACCAGCTGCAGAAAATATTAATACATTCTCATAATTCAGAGCTGCACAGTTTAAATCTGTGGTCTCTGAACATGTGACGTGGCTGAAGAAGCCAATGGACAGCGAGCAGCAGTGGGAAAGGAGCACCGGTCCCAGGCCGCTAGACACAGGCAGCGATAAGTATGCAACAATGTGATACAAGTGTTGCGCCAATCAGGAGAGCACTCTCATAAGCTAAGGTGGTGTACACAAGTTACAATGCAGACACAAAGGGCCTCATTACGACCCTGGCGCTAATGGTTTAACGGCGCCGTAAAGGGCGTTGGCGCCGTTAAACCATTAGTGCCTGATTACAAGGTCCCTTAGCGGGTTGGAGGCTTTAACGCCTGCTTTTTGCAGGCGTTAAAATCCAACCCGCTACGGGACCTTGGAGCTAATTGCCTCAACCGTAATTTATGGTGCCGTAATTAGCACCTTCCCCATCCCCATTATGCCCTATGGGGCAAAATGGGAATGGGGAAGGGCAAATGGTGAATGGGGAATTACCGCCCTCGCCAACCTTGTGATGGGGGCGGTAATTCCGCCATCCACCATGCCGGAGACCGGCATGGACCATGGTGCTAATAGCACCATGGTCCAGCGCCTGGGTCGTAATGAGGCCCAAAGTCATTCGTGTTACCTTGAAGAGGTACACAGAGAGCTCAGAAACTTTGTGGATCCCAGGCCTGAGGATGTCAGCTCTAGCCAATCACAGTTTAGTATCCTAGGGATCCGTAGCAATGGGCAAGAACCAATGGAAAGGCCACCACACTGCACCATTGTTATAGTTAGTGACTTGGGGATGGACCAGGCCAGCCACCTGACATGCGAGGGCCAGTAGAGTAACATCTATGTAGTCCACTATAGGTGGTAGAATACTCAATACCAAATCGTGTGGTCTGATAGGTTTTCTGGAGATGGGCCCAAGTAGTGATGCAGCGCTGATGCCACTAGGCAGTAAAACCAGCCCGTGAGCCGAGGAATAGCGTGATGTGCATGGATTTTTCCTGCTCCTGTGCTGATCCCTGTTGGTTTTGCCTGTAATAAATCACAGTTTGAACTTGCCGTTGACTGAGTCCTCTGTGTATTCTGGGGGAGGGTGTTGGGCTCTCCAAAGTCCACGGACTTCAAGTGACCCTCTAGCATACCTGGGAAGTTGTCCCAAAAGGTTCGGGGACAGGAGTTTTGAACTGTTTCAGCAGCCTGTGTTCCATGTACCTGAAATGAAAGGGAAAAAGTAGTTTGTGTTAAAGCTTTTTTTGTGTACCACAAAGAAGGTTGTGTGTGTAAAGTGAACCAAACCTCATTGTAGCTATGCTGTAAATACATAAACATTCTTTATGTACACCGGCCTGGTACTTGGCTCATTGTTGGCACAGGGGGGGTGGCTGCATGGTGCTCTATATGAGTCATAAGTAGGGTGTATTTGGACCCTGAACTAAGGGTATATTGTGTGCTCTCTTAAGGGACTCCCTATACTGAGTGTGGTCTTCCTATATATCGTTAGACAGCTAAGTGTAGTACACACTCTGTTGATGGAAGGGTAGCAAAACAGTGCAGTACACTCTCTGCTGATGGAAGGGTAGCAGCTAAGTATAGTACACTTTGTGCTGATGGAAAGGTAGCTTCTACATATAGTACCCTCTCTCTGCTGATGGAAGCGTAGCAGCTAAGTATAGTACTGGCTCTCTGCTGAAGTAAGGGTAGCAGCTAGGTGTAGTACAATCTCTGCTAATGCAAGGGTAGCAGCAGCAGTTAAGTGTAGGACCCTATTTCTGTTTATAGAAGGACACCAGGTAAGTGTAGTACCCTCTCTGCTGGTTACCCTCGCTCTGCTGATCGAAAGGTAGAAGCTAAGTGTAGTACACGCTCTCTGTTTATGGAAAGGTAGCAGCTAAGTGTAGTACATGCTCTCTGTTTATGGAAAGGTAGCAGCTAAGTGTAGTAGACTCTCTCTGTTGCTGGAAGGGTAGCAGCTAAGTGTAGTACACTCTCTACTGACAGAAGGGTACCAGCTAAGTGTAGTACCCTCTCTCTGCTGATGGAAGGGTAGCAGCTAAGTGTAGTACACTCTCTGCTGATGTATGGAAAGCTTAGCAGCTAAGTGTAGTACACTTTGTGTTGGTGGAAGGGCAGCACCTATGTGTAGTACCCTCTCTCTGATGATGGAAGGGTAGCAGCTAAGTGTAGTACACTCTCTGCTGATGTAAGGAAAGCTTAGCAGCTAAGCAGCTTCCCTCATCTCAGCTTGCCCCTCTTAAATCTATATACCACTCTGCCATTCGAACCCTCTGTCTCCTTACCTCCAGTGACTCCATCTCCTCTTCGCTCTCTCGACTAGGCTGGCTACCTTTCCACCTACAACTAAAATTCCACTTTCTCTGCCTTGTTTTCAAATCCCTTCATGGTCTTGCCCCTCCCTATCTCTCCTCCCTTCTCTCCTTCTACTCCCCCTCTCGCTCCCTTCGTTCCGCTGACCACTTCCTTCTCTCTTTACCTCCTTCCCCCTGCGCTTCCTCCCGGTTCCACTCTTTCCAACTTCTTGCTCCTCTGCATTGGAACTCTCTCCCCCTCTCAATCCGCTCTTCCACTACCCTCATCTCATTTTGCACGTCCCTTAAGTCCTTCCTCCTCCAATCCCCACCTTGAAGCCCCCCTGCCCTCTCTACTCCCCCCGTCTTTCCCCTCTTCTAATCCCCCCTCCCTTACCACCTTCCCTTTCTATTTTACACTCTCTCTCCCTTCCTTCTACACTCACTCAATCCTTCCTGCTCTCCCTCTACTCTCCTGTTGCCACTCCACTTCTCCCCCCTCTCAGTCAATTGCTCTTTGTACTGTTTTGTTGTTGAATGATTCAAGTTGCCACTTTGCTCACATTGTTATTTGTTGTTATTACTCTGTATTTTGTTGTTACATTGTACAGCGCCTTGGTGTAAAGCACCCTATCAATCAATCAATCAATCAATCAATCAATCAATCAAGTGTAGTACACTTTGTGCTGGTGGAAGGGCAGCACCTATGTGTAGTACCCTCTATCTGCTGATGGAAGGGTAGCAGATAAGCGTAGTACACTCTCTGCTGATGGAAGGGTAGCAGCAGCAGTAAGTGTAGGACCCTATCTCTGCTGATGGAAGGGTAGCAGCTAAGTGTAGTACACTCTCTGCTGATGGAAGGGTATCAGCTAAGTGTAGTACACTCTCTGCTGATGGAAGGGTAACAGCTAAGTGTAGTACATTCTCTGCTGATGGAAGGGTAGCAGCTAAGTGTAGTACACTTTGTGCTGATGAAAGTGTAGCAGCTAAGTGTAGTACACTCTCTGCTGATGGAAGTGTAGCAGCTAAGTGTAGTATGCTCCCTACTGAAGGGTAGCAGCAGCAGTAAGTGTAGGACCCTATCTCTGCTGATGGAAGGGTAGCAGCTAAGTGTAGTACACTCTCTGCTGATGGAAGGGTAGCAGCTAAGTGTAGTAACCTCTCTTTGCTGATGAAGGGTAGCAAGTGTGTGTAGTACACTCTCGCTGATGGAAGGGTAGCAGCTAAGTGTAGTACACTTTGTGCTGATGGAAGTGTAGCAGCTAAGTGTAGTACCCACTCTCTGCTGATGGAAGGGCAGCGCTAAATGTAATACACTCTCTGCTGATGGAAGGGTAGCAGCTAAGTGTAGTACACTCTCTGCAGCTAAGTGTATTACACTCTCTGTTGATGGAACTTTTAGCAACTGAGTGTAGTACATGTTGTGCCGATGGAAGCATAGCAGCTAAGTGTAGCGCACTCTCTGCTGATAGAAGGGTAGCAGCTAAGTGTACTACACTCTGTGCCGATGAATGAGTAGCAGCTAATTTTGGTACCCTCTCTCTGTTTATGGAAAGGTAGCAACAAAATGTAGTACACTCTCTGCTGATGAAAGGCTAGCAGCTAAGTGTAGTACAGTTTCTGCTGATGGAAGGGTAGCAGCTAATTGTAGTACACTCTCTCCGCTGATGGAAGGGTACCAGCTAAGTGTAGTACCCTCTCTCTGCTGATGGAAGTGTATCAGCTAAGTGTAGTACACTCTCTGCTGGTGGAGGCATAGCAGCTAAGTGTAGTACACTCTCTCTGCTGATGAACTGGTAGCAGCTAAGTGTAGTACACTCTGTGCTGATGGAATGGTAGCATCTAAGGGTAGTACACGCTCTGCTAATGCAAGGGTAGCAAGTAAGTGTAGTACACTCTCTCTGCTGATGGAATGGCAGCATGCTATTGGAAGTGTAGCAGCTAAGTGTAGCACACTCTGCTGATGGAAGTGTAGCAGCTAAGTGTAGTACACTCTCTGCTGATGGAAGGGTAGCAGCTAAGTGTAGCACACTCGCTGCTGAGGGAATGGTAGGAACTAAGTGTAGTACAGTCTCTTTGCTGATGGAAGGGTAGCAGCTAAGTGCACCACACTCTCTGCTGATGGAATGGTAGCAACTAAGTGTAGTGCAGTCTGTGCTGATGGAATGATAGCATCTAAGTCTAGTACACTCTCTCTGCTGATGGAAGGGTAGCCGCTAAGTGTAGCACACTCTCTGCTGACGGAATGGTAGCAACTATGTGTAGTGCAGTCTGTGCTGATGGAATGGTAGCATCTAAGTCTAGTACACTCTCTCTGCTGATGGAAGGGTAGCAGCTAAGTGTAGCACACTCTCTCTGCTGATGGAAGGGTAGCAGCTAAGTGTAGCACACTCTCTGCTGATGGAATGGTAGCAACTATGTGTAGTGCAGTCTGTACTGATGGAATGGTAGCATCTAAGTCTAGTACACTCTCTCTGCTGATGGAAGGGTAGCAGCTAAGTGTAGCACACTCTCTCTGCTGATGGAAGGGTAGCAGCTAAGTGTAGCACACTCTCTCTGCTGATGGAAGGGTAGCAGCTAAGTGTAGCACACTCTCTCTGCTGATGGAAGGGTAGCAGCTAAGTGTAGCACACTCTCTGCTGATGGAATGGTAGCAACTATGTGTAGTGCAGTCTGTGCTGATGGAATGGTAGCATCTAAGTCTAGTACACTCTCTCTGCTGATGGAAGGGTAGCAGCTAAGTGTAGCACACTCTCTCTGCTGATGGAAGGGTAGCAGCTAAGTGTAGCACACTCTCTCTGCTGATGGAAGGGTAGCAGCTAAGTGTAGCACACTCTCTGCTGATGGAATGGTAGCAACTATGTGTAGTGCAGTCTGTGCTGATGGAATGGTAGCATCTAAGTCTAGTACACTCTCTCTGCTGATGGAAGGGTAGCAGCTAAGTGTAGCACACTCTCTCTGCTGATGGAATGGTAGCAGCTAAGTGTAGCACACTCTCTGCTGATGGAATGGTAGCAACTATGTGTAGTGCAGTCTGTGCTGATGGAATGGTAGCATCTAAGTCTAGTACACTCTCTCTGCTGATGGAAGGGTAGCAGCTAAGTGTAGCACACTCTCTCTGCTGATGGAAGGGTAGCAGCTAAGTGTAGCACACTCTCTCTGCTGATGGAAGGGTAGCAGCTAAGTGTAGCACACTCTCTCTGCTGATGGAAGGGTAGCAGCTAAGTGTAGCACACTCTCTGCTGATGGAATGGTAGCAACTATGTGTAGTGCAGTCTGTGCTGATGGAATGGTAGCATCTAAGTCTAGTACACTCTCTCTGCTGATGGAAGCGTAGCAGCTAAGTGTAGCACACTCTCTCTGCTGATGGAAGGGTAGCAGCTAAGTGTAGCACACTCTCTGCTGATGGAATGGTAGCAACTATGTGTAGTGCAGTCTGTGCTGATGGAATGGTAGCATCTAAGTCTAGTACACTCTCTCTGCTGATGGAAGGGTAGCAGCTAAGTGTAGCACATTCTCTTCTGTGTTCTATTGTACAGGCACCCTTCATGGGAATACCTCCACCATCTGTGAAAGAGTTACTGGAAGTCATTTCTGTTCGAAATTGAAATTGTTTGCCATTTATGTTGTCTGTTTCAAAGGTCGATATTACTCTATAATGCCTGATTGGAGTCCGACGTATGTTCAGTTTCGCCTAGAGGTGATTGTCAGGACAGGGGGAAGTGTTCTTTGGGACGAGGATCAGCTAGGGACCACTTAGGATCTTTTAGAGATTGGAGCCCCATACCATGAATGCCACGCACACATACACACTCGCACGTGTGCACACCCCAGCATGCACTCATACACAAACGTAAGCACACACAGGTTTGCACATGCGCAGACACAAATGCATGCAAGCATGCACATAAAGGCACCCACGCACACACACGCACACACAACACATGCACACCTACGCATACACACACACACACTGGTGCACATACTTACACACTACGTTTGCACAGTTCTCAAAGGAATTATAACTCCATGTTTGTTATTCGGAAAACAACCTCCCTCTGCCAAAAAACGTACTCAATCACTAGTATTTAACTGTAATTATGACAAGGCAATTTAATTAATAGAAATATAATTGTTTGTCGTCCTGGCTGTGTGCCTTGACCATAAATATACATTATAAGGCAGTTGGCAGTTATTAGTCAATCAGGGATGAACCATTAATTAAATTACACAACATCAACCACTGAAGAGACAAGAAAAACACTTATCTGTACTCTAGGGACCGCCCCTAGGAGAGGAGTGGTCATGGTAGGGTCAGGAAAAGTACCATTGCTTTATCATGGGAACCTTGGAGAAACCATAACCCCAATCCTGAAAGCAGGCCCCAAACCTCTTCTCCTCTGTCGGTGTGGAAGAAGAGCCTGGAGCTTTCTCTCTTTCGGTGTTGGGGTGGTTGCTTTGGGGATGAGTCGTCTTTTGAACTATACAATGCTCACAATATTAGCCATGGACATTCTGAAAGGATGACAAAAACTTCTGTCAAGGACATCTCCTTATAGTAAATAAAATATGCAAAACACAAGAGGGAGGTGGGGGGAAAGCTCAGGGGCAACACATTTGTCTTGGAAGCAAGACAACGCGGCACACAGATTCGAGTCCAGACTCGTGCTTAGAAACCATTCTCTGGTATTATAAAAGAATAATGATGAGAAAGAAATGTTTCCTTTATATAGAAATGTTGGAACATTGGCCGATTTAACAGAGATAAATCCACAGAATGGAATCCCTGTTAGCTCTGCGTTACCACCTTGGAACTGGAGGTAAATCCTCAATTTTCCGAGGTGGTGTTATTTCCCACTTCGCAGTCTCATCTGATTCCATTGTGGTTTGGAGGAAATACCGCCGGTGGCAATTCCACTGACAGTAATTCCTCCATTTCTAAAAGCTAAGTGAAGAAAATACCACCACCCAAATGCCAGAGGTTTTCCTCCACTTTACTTCCAAAGTGGTGGTGCAGTAATTACAATACCACCAAACTCAGAAAGTGGCCTAAGTGCTGTCGTCTGAGCGCCAGGACATGAGAACATATTGGTCCATGGGCGAATATGAGCAGTTGCATATCATGACCCCACATATGAATGGGCTCACACGTTGGTCTGTCTGCATGGATGTGAAGTTTCTGGATGTAGAAAAATGAATGCATTTATAAACCATACACTGGGGTGAGGTGGCGGGGGTGGAGGGCTGCTCAGTCTCCGAGGTGTGTTTTTTGTACTGAAATGAGGCCTCAACAGACACTAGTGGGCCTCATTACGAGTTTGGAGGTATTTCAGAGGAAAATCCTCTGAAATACCACCAAATGGATTTACCGTTACCACCACTTGGTCTGGTGGAATTTTTGCCCGATTTCAAGTGGTGGTAGCAGTGTAAATCCCCATTTATTTTGGGTCCATTGGACCCAATGGGGCTTTTTTATGAAATTACTGCCATGGAATTACCACCACGCTAATTCTGCCAATTCTGCCGATTTTTTGGCGTAGAGTGGCAAGATTTACCTCCAGGGTTTTGCAGGAGGTAACTACTCCTAATGAGGCCCGCTATGTTTTGAATGACATTTCTTCATAGTGCAAACATGCGACCAAATAGCCAGCAGGACTCAACTTTGCTGTTGCCTTGAGTGGGGAGTGACCTCAAGAAGGTTACCGTTACCGCCACTTGATCCGGCAGATTTACCTCCATTATTTCCATCCACCTCACCGCCAAACCTATAGTACAGCAGTGTGGTAATGTGGCGGTAACAGAGTTACCTCCATATTACCGCTGTTTTCTACCGCACCTCAATACTGTAATGAAGCCCAAGTCTTTAAATAAATATGGCTATTTATTAATTCAGCTCCCTGTTGCATTTACCCCAGCAGACAAAATCTTTCTTCCAACCAGGCCGCTCCAAATAACATAATTCCTTCTCAGCCACAGAACTACATTTCACATAATAATAAACTGAAGCTGACTTAATGCACAAGGAATTATGATTAACGTTAAATGCTTCCACCATATACTCCTGCAGCTGCTTAAGAACCAGATATTCCTACCCTGAAAGTAAAATAAAAGCACACACGTCACTTCTTACTGTCTGGAGCACAATTAACCCAGGCTTTATTTGCTAGCAAAGCAGCCAATCGTTTCCCAAACATATAGTACATTGAAAAAAAAAGTGCTACTTTACCTAAATCGGAGGAAAATACATCTGTGCTCAGAGCCACTGGACCTGCGAAGCAGAGAAGTCCACTGGCGCTGCCCGGTGGCACAGGGTGTAGCTGGGAAGCGTTTGCAACCTTGAGCTGAAAGTCCCAGCAGACACAGGCGTCCCTATAAGCGCTATATTAGGCGGTCCGGGTTCACAGAAGCAGAGCATATGATGACATGGAAGGCTGTTGAGTAATCACACACATAAGTTATTGATCAAAAACGCTGACACTGTGCAACCTGGACACACGCACCGCCCCTCCCCCCACCACCCTCCTACCCCCCAGTCGACTTCCAGGGCGCTCCTTCGACGTTCAGCAGGGGCACCTCCTTTGCTCATTCGGATTGAGGTGATGGGTCCACAAGAACATTTGATTTGAATTGTTATGTATATAGCGCTTTCGTCAAAGCACTGTACGTTTACCAGTTCACATATAACTATCGCCTGTCTGCAGTTGGTACTCATTTATCAATCATGAAAGGATGAGTGTCGTGATTCCAACCTGCAACCTGCAGATTTCCCAAAGATCACAGCAGTAAGCGCTCAACCCGCTAAGCTATTTTACCGGCTTCCTACCATATATCCGCAATTCTGTTTTATAATCATGCTCTAAAGTTTAGATATGTTTTTGTTTCGCCAGCGGACATATCGCGGAAGCCAACTCTTGAGTGCATGGTTTCATTGACCTCTGACATATGGATATAGGGAGTAACTGGCTTAGCATGTCCTCCAGATACTGCACAGATTAATATTGTAAACAATTAAAGATTATTATTTTTTGGGGGGGGTAACAAAATGTTATGATGAAGTCGGGATTATCTATTTCTATGTATTACTTTTCCATTTAAATGTGTGAAAGGTTGTGTTGTTGAAGCAAACACACAATACATAAATAAATAAATAAATAAAAAGATTATTTGGGGAATTAAATTCCATAAAACCATACAAGAGAATAAGAAAAGCACGTCAAGAAAATTGAAAGGTACAGAATGATAACATGTTCTGATAAACAAGATAACAGTTCATTACCGTGTACTGAAAAATTAAAATGATGCTTTTTCCAAAAGAAAATGACCAGCATGAACCGCAGGTCTACAATGGATCTCAAATATTTTATCATTATTTCGAACTAAGAGGCATGACTCTGTATTTGTTTCCACAAAGTGCTTGTCATTTTTAACGCTCCTCTTAAAAAGGATAATAGCGAGCAGGCAACCTAAGGAGAGTCGGCCAACACCATATGATAAAGTGAAGGTTTGCACTGATTAGAATTCAAAGGTCTAAGGATTGGCGATAAGACACCTTTCTGGAGTACAACGTACAAAAAAAAGACATCCAATCCTCCTCCTGTGCATTAGAGAGCAAACAGTTGCAGGCGACCACTTCGCAGTGACCCCTCTTAGCAACAATGCATTAAAAGGTGCTCCAGAAATGAATGCACGACCATGTTTACATTGTGGCCGTAATACGTACCCGGGAATTTGGCCTGTTGCTCAGTGCTTTCTCCTAAAAGGTTTCCTAAATTCACTGGCGTCTGTGTCCAGCGTACTTCTTAAGTCTGTCAGTGTGTTGGACTATGACGGCATTTGTGTTAGAGGAGTAGGAGAGGTCATTCATATGGGATATATATATGTGATAACCACGGTATAGTCTCATCTTGGTGAGAAGGTCTTTCTCATTAACTCAGACTCTCAACCACAGGCAGGCTGGCTGTCGACAGGGGTGTTGCTGGGTTTGCAAAGGATCCGGGGATACATGACTGTCGGGACTCAGGGCTAGCTAGCCTCTCGGCTGTAGTCCCTGAGCTTCTATCTGGGGCTACAACCAAAAAACCCGGGGCTATAGCCGCCCCAGACTTCCCTAGCAACGCCTCTGCAGGTGGAGCATTATTTCACCCTCTAGAAAGGGCGTATTGGCGTCGTATGAACCGCAGAATCCGGTGCCACGGAAGACGGAGCCAAAACACTCTTACAATAACCATTTTCCTGAGTACCCAGTCTTGAGGGTTCCTTGTGAAAATTTACCCTGGGAAAAAGGCGCCCGGTAGGCCATTTTTTTCCATGCACCCCTAAAAGGCATTCCCCACATATTCCATGACAGGTATTATTACTATTAAATACTGCAGTGCTAGAATATTTGGGGAAAGTGCTTGATCTTCTCTGGAGTGCCTATTTGGGGAAATGTCGCCCCCTGGCGACCTCTTCCCAGGCGACTTCATCACTGGATACCGTATTGAGCCGTAAGAGAATCCCCCATTTTCTGGCTGTATACATTGTGACGGCTTTTGATTTAGCCTTACAAACTCTTTGGCACATCCAAATTGTTGGTGCCTTGTACATTCTCGCAGAACAAGATATGCCCGTAGCATTTTCCATGCTTCTGTTTCACTGTGTATCGCCATTAAAGCCTGCTCAGAATCTCACTCCCAACAGTCATAAGGTTAAGCCCCGGTTCCGTTATCATTGACACAGAAGGTATAATGATCTTTCCTGGGGACTATATCATCGTCAAATGACTTTGTTGAATTTAAAACAAATCAAGCCCTTGCAGAAATTCTGCCTAAGCATTGATAAGTCACTGCAAAGGGCGAGGCGTTCGAGCCAACAAGACTGTGTCATCAGCATAAGCCAATACTGGGATAGGACTGTGTCATCAGCATAAGCCAATAGCGGGATAGGACAGTGTCATCAGCATAAGCCAATACCGGGATAGGACAGTGTCATCAGCATAAGCCAATACTATGAGAGGACCGTGTCATCAGCATAAGCCAATACCGGGATAGGACAGTGTCATCAGCATAAGCCAATACCGGGATAGGACAGTGTCATCAGCATAAGCCAATACCGGGATAGGACCGTGTCAGCAGCATAAGCCAATACCGGGATAGGACCGTGTCATCAGCATAAGCCAATACCGGGATAGGACCGTGTCATCAGCATAAGCCAATACCGGGATAGGACAGTGTCATCAGCATAAGCCAATACCGGGATAGGACCGTGTCATCAGCATAAGCCAATACCGGGATAGGACCGTGTCAGCAGCATAAGCCAATACCGGGATAGGACCGTGTCATCAGCATAAGCCAATAGCGGGATAGGACAGTGTCATCAGCATAAGCCAATACCGGGATAGGACAGTGTCATCAGCATAAGCCAATACCGGGATAGGACCGTGTCATCAGCATAAGCCAATACCGGGATAGGACCGTGTCATCAGCATAAGCCAATACCGGGATAGGACAGTGTCATCAGCATAAGCCAATACCGGGATATACCGGGATAGGACCGTGTCATCAGCATAAGCCAATACCGGGATAGGACCGTGTCATCAGCATAAGCCAATACCGGGATAGGACCCTGTCATCAGCATAAGCCAATACCGGGATAGGACCGTGTCATCAGGATAAGCCAATACCGGGATAGGACCGTGTCAGCAGCATAAGCCAATACCGGGATAGGACCGTGTCATCCGCATAAGCCAATACTGGGGTAGGACCGTGTCAGCAGCATAAGCCAATACCGGGATAGGACCGTGTCATCAGCATAAGCCAATACCGGGATAGGACCCTGTCATCAGCATAAGCCAATACCGGGATAGGACCGTGTCATCAGGATAAGCCAATACCGGGATAGGACCGTGTCAGCAGCATAAGCCAATACCGGGATAGGACCGTGTCATCCGCATAAGCCAATACTGGGGTATACCTACGGCCAAAACGAGGCACGTCAGCTTCACAAGAGTTAAAATGTTCAGTCAGAGCATTTAACAGAGGTTTCCTGATTCTGGACTATTTTAGTCATTTCCTGAATCCCAGTCGCTGCTGTACCTCCTAGAAGGTGCGTCATTGCATTAGGTGGCGGAACTCACCTCTTCGGTTGTGAGTAAAAACATTGAAGTTTTTTCCCCCGCTTTGTTTGCTGCACTTTTTTTTTTACTGCAAACAGGTAGATGTGGGTTTGGGATTAGGTACACAGAAAGGGGGTTGGGGAGCATAATGGGGTGTGCGGGGTTCTCCCCCTGAATTTTGAAGCAAAAAAATCAACACAAATATGTGTTGTTTTTCCCCACCGTCCAAATAAGGTGGTGTTCTGGCTGGCAAGGCTTTAACAGCAGCTGACAGTCTGCTGTCTGTAGTATCGCTATCATTTCATAGCGCCTTTCCAGCCGGTTAAGTTCTTTCGTCGAGTATGTCTGATATTTCTCTTAAATAGGCATCCATGGTGCCCTCAGTTACCTGAAGGCTCTGTGTGTTGGCGCCATTGAACGTTCCTGATCTTTTCCCTATAACGGAATACATCTGAATGATGGCCTTTCTCTTTCCTTCATCTTGGAACTTGATAAAAAAGCATTAAATAGTACAGTGCATTATACAATTTAAGTAAATAAATCAAAAATGACAGAATGCACATAAGAGAAGTTACCAGTGATAATAAAATACATCTAGGACTTTATGAACTTTATCGTTATTAGATAATTATCCATAAGTATAATCTTACAGCGAGAGGGAGAGAGACATAACACATATATTATGTATCAAATTCATAATAAAGGGGGTTCAAAAGCATTAGGCCCAAAGTCAACTCTCTATTGTAGGCAGCTTCAGATCAAACTGAACATAATAATGGATCAATTTAAGTTAACGTTCCTCTCTTAGACCTCCCTTTAAGCCTCTACACGTCAGATGGAAAGATGGAAATCAACATTGAGAGAGGAGCTCAAAAGCACTAAGCCCACAATCACACACGCCAGATAGAAAGAAGGAAACCAACATTGGGATAGAAGCTCAAAAGCATTAATCCCACAATCATACACGCCAGATAGAAAGATGGAAACCAACATTGAGTGAGGAGCTCAAAAGCACTAAGCCCACAGTCATACAAGCCAGATGGAAAGAAGGAAACCAACATTGGGATAGAAGCTCAAAAGCATTAATCCCACAGTCATACACACCAGATAGAAAGATGGAAACCAACATTGAGTGAGGAGCTCAAAAGCACTAAGCCCACAGTCATACAAGCCAGATGGAAAGAAGGAAACAAACATTGGGAGAAGAGCTCAAATGCATTAATCCCACAGTCATACACCCAGATGGAAAGAAGGAAACCAACATTGGGAGAAGAGCTCAAAAGCATTACGCCAACAGTCACTCCCCTTAGAGAGTGCAGGCTCACGGTGTGAGGATTATAATAAATTCCCACTCTTGGTCCAAGTGTATTCACAGTTTTTGGGCATGAAAAATAGAGAATTGTGGTGCAAAGACAATCAGCCAACAGCCAGCCCTCACTTCTAACTCTAAGCAAGTTCCAGCAGCTCTTTTCCAACAGCGTTTTAATGCTATGAGGCCTCTGATCACAAGATGAAGTAAAAAAGCCCTTGCACCGTAGTGTGTCCTGCTATGAATTATGACATGTAGGTCTGCATATGGGTGTGAAAGTGTTTGGTACAGGGCTAAATGCTGAGTGCATACATATAAAGTGCTGGAGTGAACATAAGGTGCTGAGTAAAAAAAGAAGGCGTGTAGCAATCAGACTTTAGTAACCACAGCTGGCGTAGAAAGCCTGCGGGCGACCAGCTCAGATGAGGTTAACATTTAGTGAAGTAGCATCACTAGAAATGCCACTCCCAGTAGATAGGTACTGCCTAAAAGCAATAGAATCATGTCTCAGTACCCAGCGCATCATTTGCTGTTCTCTCTCTCTCTCTCTCTCTCTCTCCCTCTCTCTCTCTCTCTCCTCTCTCTCTCTCTCTCTCTCTCTCTCTCCCTCTCTCTCTTTCTCTCTATCCCTCCCTCTCCCTCAATCTCGTAATCTTTCACTCCCTCACTCTCTATCAATCCCTCTTTCTCTCAATCTCTGTTTATTTCTCTCTCTCCTGCTCTCGCTCTCTCCCTATCTCTCTCTCTCTCTCTCTCCCTCTCTCTCTTTCTCTCTATCCCTCCCTCTCCCTCAATCTCGTAATCTTTCACTCCCTCACTCTCTATCAATCCCTCTTTCTCTCAATCTCTGTTTATTTCTCTCTCTCCTGCTCTCGCTCTCTCCCTATCTCTCTCTCTCTCTCCCTCTCTCTCTTTCTCTCTATCCCTCCCTCTCCCTCAATCTCGTAATCTTTCACTCCCTCACTCTCTATCAATCCCTCTTTCTCTCAATCTCTGTTTATTTCTCTCTCTCCTGCTCTCGCTCTCTCCCTATCTCTCTCTCTCTCCCTCTCTCTCTTTCTCTCTATCCCTCCCTCTCCCTCAATCTCGTAATCTTTCACTCCCTCACTCTCTATCAATCCCTCTTTCTCTCAATCTCTGTTTATTTCTCTCTCTCCTGCTCTCGTTCTCTCCCTATCTCTCTCTATCTCTCTCTCTATCCCACCCTCTCTCTTTCTCTGTCTTTCTTTCTCTCCTTCGTCTCTCTCTCTCTCTCTCTCTCTCTCTGTATCCCTCCCTCTCTCAATCTTTCTCTCTCTCTATCACTCCCTCTCTCTCAATCTCTGTTTATTTCTCTCTCTCTTTCTTTTTCTCTCTCTGTACCTCCCTCTCTATCTCTCTTCTTTCTCTCTCTCTTTCTCTCTCTCTCTGTCTCTGTGTGGACAAGAGTCGAGTTGTCAGGCCCGCATCTGCTGGAGCCACCCAGCCATTAGGGACGGCGTCACGGCCAGAGAAAAGACACATATATTTTGAAGGAGTGGCCCACTGGGTGCTGTATTTTGTATGGTTTAAACTAGAATGAGGGCTGCAGCGACAGAGGAATCCCCCAAGGCGGAAACCATGTGTCCTGCAGGAATGTTGTAATCAAACGGAGGATGGAGGCATTGTCGATGGGGGCGGTGGGGGTACATGATGATGATGAAGATACTTCCTGGCGGGAGGAGGCGGGGCTTCAGGTGGACCTTGAAAGGGACACGTGCACCAGGCTACAGGGTGCCCAGTTGTGTTTTGGTGGTGCAGCTAATAAAAAATATCAATCAGTGGCCATTGCATAAAATGAAACATTGACTTGGTCTTCACAGAAGAAACAGGTCACTGAATTAAATCTGTGCATACATTCATGGCAAAAGCAGCTGTTTACATTACGAATTGGCTCGCTTTGAAACTTCCAATGGTCACTTTCAGTGTGGATATATGGCAGGCATACAACGTTACACACATTATCAAAACACAACATAGCCATGCAAATTAAAATCTGATAGAAGGTTGCATAGCAAAATGTTCATTCTGGTGCACTCCTATTCTACTCTTTCGTATTCCCTCTATAGGAGACAAATAGTACCAATGAGGGTTTCTTGTTGCATTGCATACGATCAGAAATAGGTTTGGGCACATAAGAAAGAGCACAGACCTTTATATTTCACAAATCTACCCCCGACTGAAAGGCTGCATGCTTGATTCACTAAGTGCATTATGCACACCAGGGTTGGTGCCAGCTGGTGCCAGTTCATTTTTCACAAAAACTCCCCCTAACATTAAAATGTTGTGACTATAAACTATTCATTCTCAGTTTGTCAGCCTAAGGCTTTGGAAGCAAGGGTAAAGTGGCTCTGATGTGTTAACTCCTTTGGTGTCCTAGGGTCCGGCGGTCCTAGGGCGGCCTTGCTTCTTTTTCCCAGAGAACTTTAGAAGAGGTGGGGCCGGGGATCAGTGTGAGCATAACCAGTCCCCAATGCACATACATACTATATATATATATATATATATATATATATACCCACCAACCACCAATGTCATTGGTGTTGCCTTTATTCCAAGAGCGACATTGCATGCATATAGTTAATCGCTATTGCTTTACATTTAGTTTTGTGGCTCCACGGTCAAGGGCTGATCAATAGGAACTTGAGTACAAGATTGAACCTTCTCTCTTAATGATCGCCTCTGCTTCGGTTCCCGTCTTTCCTCGCATAATTAAAGTCAGCAAAACATCACAAATACTAATTATTCAGCTCTAAGGAGAGTTTCAACCAATATCCTCTTCGGAAGGATAGCTAATGGGCAACGCGCTCGCCTTGGAAGCAAGACGACTCAGAGCAACAAATGTTCGATCTCCCGGTCTGCACTTAGAAACCTCTGGGTATTAAGCACATTCTAAATAACCTATCATATCATACGCGGCAGGAAACTCAGATATGAATGGTAAATCCCCCATGGTCTGTTTTATTACCTTAGAAGTAGGCGACTTAGCCTCACATAGGCCTAGCCTTACTTAGCCGTACAATTGCAAGGCCAAACTCTGCATCCCAGGTCACAACAGTGGAGGAGCCTTAGCCTCTTGACATCTCAGGATGCGGTCAAAGTTGAATCGTTAAAGGCTGTGCAATTTCGAGTTTCCGGATTCTAACGCTTCTGACCACCTCCGCGTTAGGGAGGAGAACGGCTGGAGGAAATTCGATTACCTTGATTTGGTCATTTGCGCATAGCAACTGTTGCAAACTCAATTATCTGTGGGTGACGGGGCTTCTTTGCCCAGCACAAAGCTTTGATATCTGGTAAATGTATTTGGGACAATGACATGTGCCTGTATGGATGACAGGTCAGAATTGATGGAAATCATTTGCACGGGAAATGTTTGCCAATAAGAATTAACACCATTCAGTTCACTAATATATAAGGACTGTTTTAACTCCATTATTAATTACTAAATCATGTTATTGTTTTATATTGCTGAATTTCCACTTCACAATCTAGTATGTCATTACATTGGCACCATTCTACGTTTGTAGAGCAAACCCGGATTAATTAAATGTGTGAAATGATTTGCTATCAAGTCATATGGAATTGCCCGGCACCGCAGTGGCAATGGTGCCCTTTCCGATGAGACATTATCTGCTGTTTGCTGACTTCACCTGGCCATCATGTGCCAAACCTTCATACTGTACATCCCTCTCCTTGAACTCAGACACAAGTACCTGTTCTTCAATGCAAAGTCAACATCTCTTCTTGCCAAACTATGCCAAGTGTCCCACAGCCGGTACATTTCCCTTTCCTGCTCACATATTTTCCCTGCGTAAACAAGAGCGGCCTAGAATCCGCAAGGACGCTGAGCGATCCCCTCGTCCTGCAAGTGATGCTGAACGCCCACGTCTGGTGTGCCAGGATATCAGGCTAGGCAAATTTGCCCGGGACCTTTGACGCACGTGAATGTTGGAATGGAGCCTGACAGGAGGACATCTTGAACCTGCCACCATCCAGCCAAGGTCAAGAGGTACATTGATAGGACAAGTGCGAGACAGACTCAAGTATAGCAAGATCAGAAAAGCAGTAGGCCTGTCATTGGCGGCTTACAGGAATTTAATTAAGAGCCATTGGCTCCAGCAATCCACAAGCATTTTAGATACTTTGCAACTTTGTTACCATCCAAACAAACAGTATTGAAATAACAGAAACCAGGAACGCAGAAGTTGGTGGAAGTTTGTCGTCAACAGGAACACCCCGTCTGCCTTTCTTCCTTACATCACAGGCAGCACATTGCAGCAACTCACAAATGTCCTACAGGGATAAAAGAACATGGTCTGTCCATGTTGTCAGCAAAGGTTGGTCGACAAATGCATTGACCTCTACTGTGGTTGCTGAAAATGAATTACGCATTGGATATGCATTCACAAAGGACTACGCACAAACGTGTACCCTACTGATCAGTCCTAGATTCATTAAAACTAAGACACATATTTCCAAGGGGGATTTTGGAGCTCTTATTTTCAATTTGCAGGATTTATCGGCTATGTGCTTCCAAATTTGGTTCTTCTTCCATCTTTAAGGAAAACCAATTATTACTCATTCCCTGTACATCTGCTACTGGCACCAAAAGTATTAATTATTCTTTTGAGGGTTTTCAGTCCCAGGGCCTGGGTCCGGATAAAGAAAAGCTTTTGCCTGTGACTTATATGTTGTGTTTACTGCACTCCCCCCAAATTAAGATCTCAAAATGAGAACACTTTTTAGGACACTTATGCTTGTGCTTAAAAGGTTATGAATTCAGTTTTACCTTGATTAACCTTTCTAGGAGGACACATGTACAATGCACCGCATGTGGCTCTTCTCAAGCAGAGAATGTTACGGGGAGTGTTGTGAAAAATGACATAAGCACCAAGTCCAGGGAACTCTTTGATTTATTGAAAAGCAGCCTGGAACCCTCATTGGTTCTATTCGTTCCCTTCCACTTTCTCGTAGGAATATTTTGAAATAATACAATAGTAATTGAGATGAATCCAGGGAGATCATCACCTCTCTCCAAGGGGGAACCACCTCATTTAGGACTTGGGAGGTGAGCCCACCATTCTTAACACCCACTAGTGGTCAGGGTAAGCAGGATCACTCTGTCAGTGAGGGGATAAAGACCCTACTAGGAGTATAAGTAACCATCCCTTCCCTCCAAGTAGTAACACCTTTGTTGGGTATCTGGGTGTTAGGTTTGACAAGAACCAGATACACCCTTTATTTAAGCTGGCCTGGCTTCTGAACCTAGGTATGTCCAATCTCCTGTTAAGGAGTGTGCAGAGAGGCGCAGCTGCAGCTGACAGACGGCTGGAGCTGGGAAAGGAATACATTCTAGTAATCCTCTATTATGCCGCTAGATACCCCAAAGATTTCCCAATGAGAAATAATACTACCTAAGATAAAAGATGTACTTCCTTTTGAGTCTAGGGTGGGATTCCCTAAAGAAATTCTTACAAATGAAGGAACAACCTTCATGTCCTACCATATGCAGGAAGTTAAAGAAATACTTAATATTAAACCTTTAGGACCTCTGTATATCACCCACAAACGGATACCTTAGGGGAGTCTTTTAATGAGACCTAAAGCGCCTCCTTAGGAAATTGCTGGAGATGGATGGAAAAAACTGGGACATGATGAAACCTTGTGCCCTATTTGCTGTAAGGAGAACTCCTCAGTCCCCACTAGGCTATTTTCCCTATGTGTATTATACCAGAGGGAACCTCGTGACACACTAGAAATGCTACCAGAAACTTGAGAAGAGAGAGCTGCCAGGCTTAAATCCCACATGAAAGCAGTAAGAGAGAGAATGTCCATACACACCTGTCCCAGAACAACAAAAAGGGCACTATGACCAAAAAGCGGTTACTCGTTCTTTTTTTCTGTTGGTGACCAGGTTTTAGTACTAATGCCCACCTCTGAAAATAAGATAGTGCCTAGGCGGTATGGACCCTATCTTATCCTAGAACGCAAGGGTCCCCTTAACTACTAAATCTCACATCCTGACCGAAGACTGAGAACTCAGAATGTTCAAGTTAACCTGTTGAAACACTGGAAAACCGACCCAGTAGAACAGAGCACTGCATCCATGGCCACCGTCCTGGAGTAGGTAGTGAAAAATCACAACTTAATTCCCAATAACCTTAGTAGGGAGCAACAGGGTGGCCTCCAAGACTTACGGTTACGATTCCCCAAGGTATTTTTGGAGTAACCGGGAAGAGCTAGGAATTTCTTTCATTATATTAGAAGACCTCCTGCACAAGTCGCAAAGCTGAAACCCTTTTAGGTCCCTGACATTAGGACAAATAATCACAGAGGACACACAATTACTAAAACTGGGAGTGATAGAACTTTTGGAAAGTCCCTGGTCTCCCCCAATCGTTCTAGTGGCCAAACCTGATGACTCATTGTGATTCAGCATAAATTTAAAAAAATAAATGTCAATCTTTGATAATTATCCTATGCCGAAATGTATGAGTTGATAGAGTGCCTCGGGGATGCTTAGTTCATCACCACCCTGGACTTAACAAACCTTTACTGGCAAGTATGTTCCCTTGATCACAGCAGACAGGCAAAAGACAGCCTTTAACACCCCCAGGGTGTGTTCCAATTTACAGTTCTCCCGTTTCAGTTGCATGGAGCCTCTGCCACATTCCAAATGCTGATGGATAGAGTCTTAAGACCTTACTCTTCCTTTGCAGGGGTTACTTGGAGGAAATAGTCATCCATAGTTCGCATTGTCAGGAACATCTTTGCCACTTACATGAGATTACTAGTGCATTGAAAAGAACAGGGCTCATGGTTTATCCAAAAAAATGTTGCTTGGCCCAAAGTGTTGTCAAATACCTAGAGTACTTTGAGGACAATAGGTTTGTACAGCCCCATGTGGAAAAAACAAGAGCAGTGGCCTTGACGCCAACCCCAAAGACTAGGAGGGAGCTTGGAGACTTCCTAGTGCTACTCGGCTATTACCAGCGATCTATCCCAAACTTTTCACCCTGGCTGCCAGTCTTACGGACAAGCTTAACAATTCAGAGCCAAATAAACGTGCTTGGACTCAGGCAAATCAGATTAACCTGGGTGTGCTCTGAAGAAGGCCCTTTGTAATGAACCCATTCTCAAAATTCCGTACTTCCATGAGGAGTTCACACTTCAGACAGACGCCTCCAAGGAAGGGTTAGGGTCTGTCCTGTCCCAGTTGCGTGAGAATCAAGAACACCCGGTATTATACTCCAGCCAGACATTACTTCCCGGGTAACAAAATGATGCAACTGGGGAGTTAGAGGCCGTGGCCATTAAATGGGCCTTAGCCCGTTCATGCTACTATCTACCTGGGAGGAAGCTCAAGCTCATCACAGACCACTCCCCCCTTACCTGCAGGTCCCTGGCTAAAGATACCAATGCTCGGGTAATGAGATCGGTTTCTAGATCTCCAACCTTTTTGTTTGATGGACGAACATAGGAAGGGCAAAGACTAGCAGAATGTAGACTACCTCGGTATTATCAATATTGACCTAAAAACATTTGACCCAAAATATTTGATCGAATTTCTTTGACCTTTTTTTTCGGTCAAATGTAATTAAACATGTATATGTGGGTGGGTGAGCATATAGATTAGGTTGAGGGGAAGTAGGGGTATTGCGGGGGACTCCCCCCCCACATTTTAGACCGAAGAAAAGGTCAAATAAATTCGATCAAATATGATTAGGTCAAATGTTTTAGATCAAATAGAGCCAAACCCACTACCTCCGTTGTTACCCTCTGAACTGGAGATTGCCACCTCTTCCCAAGGATCAGCCACTCCTTTGGTACAAGGGAGGTGAGTACGCTATGCTTAACAACCCCCAAAGGGACAGGGTAAGTGGGATCCCTCTGGAGAGGATGTGCCAATAAAGGAACGGTAGGACCACTGCAGTCACCAGAAGGGTGCAAAGAAGCACAGCTGCCACCAACACTCAGCCATAGCTACAAGAAGCTGTGAGAATGAGGGGGTATACCCTTGAAGGCCAAAGCGGAGCCTGGCTAACTGTTGTGTACGCGACTCTGTACAGACCAAGCTGCAGGAATCGATGAGGGGAGCTTGGGAGAGGAGAGCCAAGCTGACTCAACGCCCCTCCAGTGGAGCACTGCTCGAGGATATCAGGCATGGGGAAGGGAGGCGGTCGAAAGAGAGAGTAAGGTGAAAAATACCCCAGAGCAGAGGAGTAAGGCGGGAAAGATCCCCGAAACAGACAGGGACTGAACACATCCCAGAACAGGGAGAGAGTGAGAATACCCAAGAATGGGGGCGGGGTGGGGTGCGTGAGAGTAAGACACTCCCCATAGCGGAGACAGCCTGAGAACACCCCAGAGTGGGGTGTGCCGAAGAACACCACAGAGTGGTGAACGAGAAGAAGACGAGTCACGGAGTGGGGGAGAGACGGAGAAATCCCCAGAGTGGAGGCTGGAGACTTAGAGAACTCCTGAGTGCGGAGGATAAAAGATTGCAAGAATCCCAGAGTGGGGAAGAGACAGAGAGAGATCTGCACTGAGACACCTGGATAACATTGTAGCACATTAAGGAGTGTCTCATTTTTCTTTGGAACATTTAAGATATGTGTGAAAGCCTTTTCTAAAATGAACAGGGTTGGGGCCAGAAGCCAGCAGCCATCCCAGCCAAAGTCTTTCTTGGCTTATTTGTTGCTTTAATGTGTTCGTTGTTTGAAATAGGGAACTAAAGCAGGTTGGAGCAGGCTTCCAGACATAGGATTTTGTTATTATTTTACAGACATCCTGACAAGCACTCTCTTTCATCTTCCTATTATATAATAGCGACCAAGGTGGTAGATTTAGGCAAAGACTATTTTGGAATTGACAACCAATAATAAAACCTTTAAACTATTTCTCGTTGCCCAAGCCCTGATTATGACCTAACATAGAATGCAACAAACTCTCTATCTTGGAATGACAGCATTCAAACACAAAAAAGAGAAGTGTAACTGTCTTTCTGTGACTTAACTATATTTATACTGACAGTTATAACCATAAAAAAAGTTGCAACATTTTAAAAATAGACACTTTAGAATGTAAAACACAATTAAATAATGTCTTTAAATTGATATTCCTGATTAAAGCACAGCGCTCTGACCATGCTATGGTTGCTCCAGCAAACATATATCTGACAATGTGACTCCCAGTTGCAGAGAGAGAGAGAGAGAGAGACAGAGACAGAGACAGAGACACAGAGTGAGACAGGCAGAGAGAGAGAGAGAGAGAGAGACAGAGACAGAGAGAGAGACAGAGACACAGAGTGAGACAGGCAGAGAGAGCGAGAGAGAAATATGGCTGATTCTCAAAACCTTTTTTGATGAGAGTGATGAGATGCACAAGCAGTCACTAAGCAATACAATCCGCCCAATTCATAAAAGGAAGGAAGTGCCTATTCCAATGCTCTTTTTCATCCCATTTGCACATTTGCACAAAGCAGTGGGTGCTTCTCCACGTTTTAAGACAAATCCCATATTCACAAACGGGTAGCACTTTAAAACGCATAGAAAACAAAGGCCTTCCCATGCGCCTGCGTGGGGGTGTGCATTGAATGACAGGGTTATTCCTGGCCCTGTGCTGCCTTTTCTCAGCAGGTGGAGCAGTAGCAGTCTAAACGGGCTGGTGTCGCATGTGCATTTCTAGCCCTTAAGCAGTGATAGAAATGTGTTTTATTCTTTGCTGAGCATTTCACAATGATGGTGCTTTTCATGGCCTGTCTTTGTGAAATGCTCTCCCAGCAGCCACTTAAAAAGCGTGTAAGACGTCGTTTCGGAAGTGTTCGCTCCCCCACACTAATGCATGCAAGGAGCTGGCTGGGGCATCTTTTGCACAACCCCCAAAGAAAGTGAAGGTCAGTTTTGTGACTAAGGGTAAAGGCATATTTCTCAAAGTGGTGCAAGTGAAAAATCACATCCTCTTTTGGGGAGTCTGCCCCAAAGAGAGAGAGAGAGAGAGAGAGATAGTCTTTAATATATAATGCTCTAAGAATGTGTGTGAATAGGTCTCCAGCCAAAGGATCGACTAGAAAGGATCGAATGCCCTTTTTTTTAATCCAAAAGGACAGAAAAAAAGGGTTGAATGCTTTATTTATTTATTTATATATTTTTTAGTTTGGTATGCAAAAAAAAAGTTTTTTTAAAAAGAAAGCGGGGGTTTGGAGGGGATGCCCCCGCATAAAAAAAATTCAACCCTTTTTTTCGGTCCTTTTGGTGTCGGGGAAAAAAGGCATTCAATCCTTTTGTTTTAGATCCTATCACCTATAACCGTGTGAATATAGTATTTCATAAGGGTCACGACCAAGACGGAGCTGCTCTGCAAACATACTGACATTAGTTGTATTCACTTATACTTCAGTTAGCATCCTTCATTAATTAACTGAATTAGGTGCTTAATACAGGAGATCAGTCTCAAAGCGCAGGACCGGACTCGAACCTATGTTGCTTTGTATTGTCCTGCTTCCAAGGCAAACACGTTGCCCTTGAGGTACCCTCCCAGACTGCATTGGTAGCACAGAGCTTTCAGCAATATTGACCAATATTACACATTGAATCGGTGCTTCCCAAGTACAATGGGACATTGCTGGATAACAGGCCATCATATCCATCGCCAGGCATCAGTCAAGACTGAAGGCTGCATGCCAGAGAATAATACAGGGCACGAAGACCATCTTCAGTACATCTTTCCACATAGTGTGAACTCACTGTCATCTTTATTTATTTATATAGCGGACCAAACCCTTGGGTATATTATTATAATCATATATTATTATGATTTGGGGCTTAACTCACTGACATCCATCAGCCCCTAATGCTGATTTCCTTTCTAGACGCTAGAAAGACAGCAGACACTCAACACATGGACACAATATACCTGAATTCATCATCTGGCCAGGCCAGATACCCTATACCAGGAGTCGGCAACCTTTTGGCTCTCCAGATAATCCAGACTACAACTCCCATCACGCCTGACCAACATAGTCAGTGGTGATAGATCATGGGAGGTGTAGTCCAAAACATCTGGAGAGCCAGTGCATTCAGTCCTCTGCCCTATACCCACCAGAGGTTCCTTCACATCTATATTCCTCTTTCTCTAGAGTAGTCAAGGCCCTTAGGGTATCTCCTGATAAGGGTGAGGTACCAGGCAGGCCTATCTGAAGAGCATTTACCAAAGGCGATGCCAGATGGCACCCTGGTAGTTAATTAATTAATGCAATGCAAACATACTTCTTCAGGGCATCATTGTATCATTTGCTTTGAACACTTGTTCAACATTCCATTGATGCTAGTTACTTCATGCACTTCAGCCAATCAGCACTCAAACTCGACGTATCGCATTCCCGTGCAGATAATTCTACAGCATGCACCTTGACACAGCACGCCTAGGTTAAGGAGTCAAGCCCATGCTACACTCTTCTCCTGCGAAGGAAGAGCGGCAGGAGCGGCAGCAGGAACGACGCAGCGGAGTCGCTTGAGTGGCTCTTGGCCTGATTACATACTGATGAATGTAAATAAATAACCCCAACTGAGCCGGTCTGAAATTCAAGCTTAGTGCCCTGATGCCTCTTGGGAGGCAAGGTACAATGATGTGTTATTTATATAGCGATTAGAGATAAGTGCTTTACAAAGAGCATATATATACGCAATAGCTCCCAAACGGAGTTAGTACTCATTTGTCGACCTTGGAAGGATAAATGGGTGAGTTGGCCATGTCGGGATTCAAACCTGTGACCTACAGATCACACACAGATCGCAGCAGCAGGCATCAAATGCATTGAGCTATCTTACCGGCATGAGTTGCTGAGATTTATACAAAATGGTTGCTGCCTACCAAGTGTGAGAATCCATTATTTCGATGATATTCTACATTTCCCGAAGACTGTATCTCAGTGCAAATTCGCCTTTTGAGAAATGTTGTACCAGTAAAGCACAAGGTGATGAAAGTGCTGTTGACAGCCATTATGGAGCTTGAATCGGTCCTGGAATAGTAACTCAACAGAAGCAACAGAATGGCTCAGCTGAGATGTAGTCATGAAAAACGCAGCACGCAGAAACTGAGACTGTGTGTTGACCTATTCAATTTCCATAGGGAAATAGTCTTCGATAACATTGCAATGCCAAACACAGCAGAAGTAGTTCTATCTCTTGATGTCTTCACCAGCTCCTCAAAACTGGATATAAGGACTGCATACCATCAAGTAAGGTCACATTAAAAACCCAAACATCTCATGTGGTTCGTCATGCTAGTTAGAATCTATCAAGACACACAGGTGCCATCTGAGCTCTGTTGCGCAATGTCAGTTCTTCCAGAGACTCATAACAATCCCGATGTAAGGAATATTGGTATCAAATACTTTCAATACTAGTACATGGCCGTACAAAGGAAGAACGCAATGTGACATTGGACATGGTTCTCAGAAGGTTGGGAGATTGAGGCCTGCCACTCTGCAGAGAGAGAGATGTTTATTCCTATAATGTCAACTGGATTATCCGTTAGCGATCCGTAGGTCACGCCCCCTATAAGCCCACCTACGGGAGGCTACATGCAGAAGGCTTCCTCCCCTACATAGACCTTTATGGGGCCTGGCCTGGATGGGAGTCGTACGAGTGTGCAACATGTGCGCCATAGTGCAGCAGGTAAATGGAAGGTGGTAGGGGTGACAGGGAGTGGAGGTGTGCACAGCTCAGCAGCTGGAGGGCACAGGATATGACATTACATTTTTTTGTAACGCGCCTGTACACAAGTGTTTCAAGGCACGACGAGGCAAGGAAGGGGGAACCGAGGGAGGACAGATAAAATGATCTTACTAGGCCAAGTGACATTGAGATCGCGCAAGTGCAGGGGATGAGGGAGGGGAAAAAGTGCCAGGGGAAATGGGAGGGAGCAGTGCTGTACATGGGAGCAACACAATAACAAGAAGTGCGGCCAGCAAGTGGCAGGTGCAAGGGTAAGTGCAGGTGCAAGGGTAAGTGCAGACAGCAGGTGTCCAAAAGTGCAGGTATGGGGACTGTAGGGTTACAGATACAGACCCAAGTGCAAGGGTTGCCAGGAGGCAGTGCAGGTGTGCAATTGGGCGGGCAGGGAGCTGGACCCAATATCAGAGGGTAGCCAGGTGGCCTGTACAGTATCAAACAGGAAATCAGCAAGGGAGAGGAGAGCGAAGGTCTTGAGGTGCTTCCGGAACCTAAGATGGTTCTCCTCAAGTATCAGAGAGGCAGAGAGGCTGTTGCAGAGGGAGACCCTATGGTTCTTGACATATGCGAATGGGTCGAAAAGCCACTCGCCCGCTAACAGTAACATCTGTAAATGCCCACACAGTGCTCATGAGTTAGCATTCACACATTTTGCGCGGGTCATGCTCACTGCGGCCCTACTCTGTCTACTCCCATGGCTGCAAGCCGCATTGCAGCCCATATTGACAGCAAAGAAACAGTCTTAAATGTTATTACACCACATTGCAACTCTCAATACGCAGTTAATGGAGTATCCTATTATTTTTCTGATGAGAGGTAGAAGAGCCAGAAAAACCCTGACCCTGTCGTGGATTCCTCAAGAAACTGAACCGGATGTTGCTATGTACGCTGGAATCAAGGGAGGAGTTCAGGTTCCCCCATCAGAAAAGGCAGTGAGCACACACAGGAAAGACACACAATCACACTGAAATTCTATGTATGTGACTGAGTGAAAATGCAAGTTACTCTGAAGGACAAAGAGATCCGCTACCACTATAGTACACCCACGCAAGTACAGGATATCCAGGGTAGACCCATACTAACGTATGGACGAAGAAAGCCCCCAGACATGGGTCCCATGCCTGCTGGGCCTATTGATCCAAGCTACTCCTCACATATGAGGCCCAACTAGACCGAGGAATGTCTGGGGATGCTTGTGGTCTCGTGCAGAAGGGATGTGACCTAGCAGTTCGGGCTGGACTGCCCCTTTTGGGGTGGGATTAAGACGGATTTGCATATGGCCTTCCCCTTCCGTAATGGCTTGGCAGGCTGAAAGACCGTGGCCTGTAGGGCTACCCAGAGCTGTGCCCGTGGTTATGATTTGTTCAGAACTTTCCAGCTTTTGGTTTTGCGGTAGTAAGTGTATGACAGGGACCCAACTTACAACCGTAATCAAGAAACAGGCTCTTGTCAAGAGCAAATGCCCACAGAAAGACCTCTCTGCGAAGAACAGCCCTACATAGATAAGGATATCCAAGACCATGACAAGCTGGGTGAGCAGAATCCCAACATGTCTGATGGCACACGCTCCTCACGCAGCAAATCGACCAACCGGCTTGAATCGCAACTCATCCGCAAAGAGTGGACCCGCAAACAATTGCTCTCTTGTCATGCACCCAACCTCTGGAACTTGATCCCGGTGTCGGCTCGGAATGCCTCCCCAATTCTCCAATTTAGCAAATCTCAAAACATGTCTCTTTCAACAACACCTGACCCAGGACTAATTCCAATGGACGTACTTACCAAGGCACAGACCTCACAGAACTGCACTACTGTTAAAGGATGCCAGCCCAAATGCTGGCTACACACACTATTCGCTGCTCTCGAGCTAGGTCTGCCCTTTGAACAATAACATTTATAAAATTAAAATAACGAAAGCACAGATCAGGGAGGACCGCAGAGTGACAGGCACTATGACCTGTATGGGGATTAAGCAATCATCATTGCATCACCCTCATTTCCACTGAGGGAGGTGATGTAGTGATGGATGCCCACATGCAAGAGTGGCGGCACGCACATAGGAGTGGCTGCACGCATTGCCACACATGTGGGTTAAGGGGTATGATATGATATATTTTATTCTATCGTGCTCATCCACAAGTGTTTCACAGCGCGACAAGGCAAGGATGGGGCACAGGGGAGAACAAAACAGCGATCTTACTAAGCCCAGTGACATTGAAGAGCGCGTAAGTGCATGGGAGATGGAGAGGGGAAAAGTGCATGGAAGGGGGGAGAAGTGGAAAGGGCGGAGCAAAGGAGAACAACAGATAACTAATATAAATAATAATAATAAATAAATAAATAAATAAATAAATAAATAATGGCACCAACAGTGGTAGTGCAGCCAGCAAGTGTCAAGTTCTGGGTAAAGGCAGCAGACAAGGTAGGTCTGAGAAGTGCAGGAAGAAAAAAGGGGGTCTGTATGGGTACAGATACACTCCCCAGTGCAAGGGGTGGCCAGAGGGCAGTGCAGAAGGGTGGCAGGGTGAGCAGGTACCTTGGCCCAGAGGACAGAGGGTGGCCAGGTGCAAGCGTGAGCAGCACTTTTCACCCGTGCATTGAAGAAAGCATCTGGAAAAACTGCAAAGTCGCTTGGGTACCAAAGAATGACCCTAAAATGTCAACCTCCCCCTTCTGCTCAAACTCCACACTTTTCTTCAGCTTGGCACTCAAGTGTTTGCCTTAGTTGGAGTGCCTGCCCTTGGTCACTGGCCATTTTGCATACTCAAATTGGTTGCTGTGAGTGGTCCACACACTTCTCACCCCACTCTTTCCACTCAGGTGCCTTGTCCGTGCTCACGCAAGGTGCACTTGCAGCATAAACTGTGCAGTAGCATCTTACTAAATATTGCACACGGCACAGTTGTCACTTGATTCGGGTCACAGGTCCAGATGCTAAATGATATGACCCGGGGATTGAGCCTGTGTTGCTGCGTGTCGGCTTGCTTCCAAGGCGAGCACGTTGCCCCTGAGCTATCCTCCCAAGACAAATGAAAATGAATTGTGCCACGAAATTGTGGAGTATGAGACTAATTTCAAAGTTGCTTTTCATTGGCATAGCAAAGGGCAGAGCATGTGTGGGCAGCACTGCTTGATGACTTAGAGCCTTTGGGCCCTTGTGGAGTGGGCAAAGGGAAACACATTTGCTTCCTTTCTCTCATGTTGTCCAACTCCAGGCCTCGAGGGACGGATCCATGTCAGGTTTCAGGATACTTCTCATTAATAGTCATGAGATAAATTTGCATTCAATGATTCAGCAAGTATGCCCATTTTTCCTCAGGAATATAATGAGGGATAGCCTGAAGACTCGTGAGGCTCCTGGCCCTCAAGGCTTGGAGTTGGACAACCCAGCGCGCCAAGTGGGAAGACCAGGTCATTGGAAACTGACAGGATGACAGCATCCGCAGAAGCACACCTGCAGAACCTCCACGATCAGGACTGGGACCGATGTTCATTGCATAACCTGTGTCCCTGGCCCTTGTGTCCCCTCTCACCATGACCTTCCACGTGTATCCATAATGTGTTCCTTCTTATGGCATCCATATAATTGTAAGCTATCACTGTATCCATTCACTGAGGACTCCCAAACCCCAAGGTTTTCATAAACTCTGCTTTTAATGGCTACTGCACCAATATGGTATCTTATGAGACTCAGCTGGTGGTCTGGAGTGCAGTGAGAGGGCTGGGGCTGGGGCGCGAGGGTTGGGATGTACCTGTCTCATTGCTTTCCCAACTCTAAATTAGACGCGGCGTTGAGGTTGTTAGGTATCCGCTGCTTCCATTGGCTAAAGGGTGAGTTGGCGGTTTGCTAAAATGACTTATATAAAAGTAAAGAGCATTTCTATCATTATTATTATTATTATTATTTATAAACAAGGTACATCTTAGGGCATAGAATATGTGCAAACATGCAGCGAGAAAATGGGCTGGGAAGTTGCATATTTTCTTCGCTTGATATGATGTGATATGATAGGGCATTTGTAACGCGCCTATACACAAGTGTATCAAGACGCAACGCCGCAAGGGCGGGGGAACAGAGGGAAGACAGAGACAACGATCCTACTAGGCCAGGTGTCATTCAGATCGCGCAAGTGCATGGGAGGCGGGAGAGTGTAAGTGCGGGCGAGGGGACAGTGCAGTACAAGGGATAGTAGAATAAATAAGCAATAAGTAAAAGTACGGTCAGTGGGTGGCAAGTGCAAGGGTAAGTGCAGACATCAGGTGTCAAGTGCTGGTAGTGGGATTGTAGGGATACAGAAACAGTCCCCAAGAGCTCGGGTTCGCAGGAAGGCAGTGCAGGTGTGTACTTGTAATTCTTTTCTAACCTTCTAAAGCCTAGGGCCTGCCCCCCTCCCCCAGCCCCCTGATCCCCTCCAGGAATAGTAGGAGCGCTGCCCTTCTCTGAACCCGCTAATGAGAATTAAAGGGGCGATGTAACTTGATTATCCTGCGGCCGGCACCTGGTCATGCATAGGGTGAGCTGGGTCCATTTGTCTCCGCTGATTGGCCGGCCCTCGCTTATGGCTCCATTACCCTTGAATGTGTTACTATTGAGCTGCCCTTCTCATCCTGTTGGGTATTGACTCTTCCTGTTTCATGGACATTAGAATTAATCTGCAGCACTGACTAACCTCACGGATAGCTGTCTCCGAAACTATTCACCTTTTCTTTTTGGTTTTGTTTCCCCCCGAATTTAGAGGTCACTGTGTGTGTCTCGGATAGTATTGCATGTTTGATGTTTCCCTTTAACGTCCAGTTGTCACTGTCCTGTACGGTGAATGTATCCAACTTATTGGTACTTAATGAAAATAGGATCTCTCTGGCGTTTTCTTTGCTACTCCTGACTTTGAAAGAGCTTTAGACACTGTGGGGATGTAGTAATGCAAAACAGGTCACGTGACTGCTGCAGATATCCACCCCCCTGCTGCAGCCAAGACCAGTCCTCAAACGCTGTCCCACTAAGTGGGCGAGGATGACACGTCCCATCCTGGTGGTCTGTGCTCCAAAGCCAACCAATAAAATTACAGGTGTTAGGATAACTCGGTGCAAAACGAACCAGTTTACAGACCCCGCTGAAGGGTGAAACCTGTGACGGCAGGCTGCACACAGATGTCAGAGGTAAGCGCTTAACATGCTGAGCTACCTAACCGTGAGGCCACTGCCACTATTCCGTGTAGTTTGCAGCATGAGTCACCTTAAGAATGGTGAGTCCCGGTCCTCATTCTCTGTCCCCAAAACCTGATAGTTGGCCAGTTTACCTTCATTCACCCACATGTCCAGGTGTCCCAGGCCTACCTGTGGATAGAGCGCGTCCCAAAAACTTAAATATTGAGGGAGGCCAACCTGCCCGGAAATCCTTCTGCACACAGCTCCTGTCTGTGAATGAGTAAACCTGTCTGCAGGCCGGTCGCATGATGTCATCGACACGGTTCCATGTCATAATGTCCCCAGGTAGGCAACTCTTTTTTCCTGACCTCTATAATGCTTTCCCCAAATATTCCAGGAGGGGTATACTTTTAAATTATGAACTCCAGTCAGAAAATATTTGGGGAAAGTGTTTGATTTTACAGAGGGTGCATCATTTTCTGGGAAATGTCTCCCCCTGGTGGCCATTTCCCAGGCTACTTTATCAGTGGACCTCATGGAATTGTACCAAAATTTCGTACCTGATAATTGCGACGGCCGAAAATGCCAACTTTTTTTTTTACCCCCTCTTACACCACATATATATGTGGGGGGGTATAGAATGTAATATTAATATGGGGGGCCATGAGGGGCATTTAATTTACGGCCGTCGTAATAATCACATAGATCCGAGCTCATCAACACTGCACAATCATGCATTCGACTTCCAGCTATTTCTTGAGATTCAAGAGCAAAGACAGCTGGAAAAAGTCATCCCTGGTCTATAACTGAGCGCCCACTGCACATGGGAACAGCCCCCCAAAGGGAACACTGGCAGATCATATGGGCAGCTTCACAGAGCTCAATGCTTGAGCGCGGCCGGAAGCGATGAGAGGTGCAAGGTCAACTCTTCTATGTCAGGCTGTAAGTAAAGACATAAAGAACATTAATCCCATGTCACACGAATGTTTCCAGATGTGCTGTGTCATGTTATGCTATGATATGCCATGTCATGTCATGTCATGTTATTGGCTTCTATTCCACTCACCTCTGCTACTGGCATGACTTCTTGCCACTGTGCGCCTTGAGGAAAATAGATAGAATGTACACGTACGCAATTTACGTGTGATTCAGGAAAGAGAGTGTGTGTATAAGTGTAACTTAAGAGGGTGCACTGCATTTGCAGATGTGTGTATTCTGCACACGTAAGTGACCCCTAGATTTGCAGAGGTGGCCATTGCCAGGGGTGCGCCCGCGGCGCAAAACTTGCGGCGAAAGTGCTTTCATTGATTTCAAATTTATATCGTGTGTGTGTGAACGCAGACAAAAGTCATGGGAAAAATATTGGTCGTCCATGGGGCAAAAAAATTCAAGTTAATATCTGTAATATCTTTTCTTGGAAGTCACCCCATGCGCACTGCACACATTGCACATCCTGCGTAATTTACAAAAAGATGTGAACTTTCACTGAAAATTGTTACCAATTGCACGTGTCATTTTCAACATGCAAAAAAGCACTCCTGTTTTAGACCGGGTTTCAAGGAACGCCGTGACCACTTATAATTCGCTCTTATATGTGCGCTCTGAGGTCCATGGGCGTGCAGCGCTTTATAAAAATTCAAATAAATAAATAAATATGTTCATGAACATATGATGCTTCCAAATATGTGTACAGGTCCTTTCCTTTGTGAAACAACCGGTACTGTGCAGGCAACAGACATGTCCAAGCCCAGGAAGACCTATTGGTATAGAGACTCCTTAGGAAAATAAAAGAATATCACCTTAGGCGAGAAGAAAATAGACTGAGGCAATAGGAAATGTGTGTTTGATCCTCAAAATGAAGGCTTTTTTGAGACAACCGTTTACGCCAATCAGTCGTAGAAAAATGGTGGGAAAATGACGTTGGCCCTCATGACCTGTTTGGTGGTGCAGGAAAAACTGGGGGTAAAAGGCGGCAAAGGTGTGCGCTCTGAGGCCCAGGGGCGTGTGGCGCATTATACAAAATAAAATAAATAAATAAATACATTGCGTTACTGAAACTTTACCGCCAATTTCCTGCACCATCATATTACAAGTTTGGAAGTAATTTGGAAGAGAATGCGGATGGGAGTTTCTCCTGCACCGTACCTCCAAAAACAGAAGAGTTTACCGCAAGCAGAAGGATCTCTTGCGGTACTTTCTCCCAATCCCTCATTGAGTCCTATGGGCTCCAAGAATGGGGATCGACACCTTCGTTCTACCAGCCATAATCAGTCGTGTTTGGCCCAATTACGAGTGACGATAGCATTTTCCTAGTTTGACCAGACTCGTAATGATGTCCATTGTGTCACTGGTAATCTCAGCATGGTGGGTCTGAGAGAGGTCCTAATGGGAGCTCGATGGGGTGGTGGAGTTGGTCGCGCTGAGCTAAGTTGCCTTATGACAGAGTTCTTTGTCAAGTTGTAGTCCTAAGGGGCAGGACCTAAAGGTTCACTATAGAAGTTTGAATTTGGCCAACTTATCGTCAACAAATTTCATGGAATGGTGTCCAAGTTTTAGAAGTGGCATTAAGTACATAGATTATACATTATTGACTTTCACTTTAAAGCAGCACTAATTATTTGATAACATTGATTAAGGCGCATATAACAAAAAAACATGCATTTTAGTGGGATTGTAATTCAAAAAGTATAAAAGTAATCGTTTATTTATAAAGCACTTAATACCCAAAGGTTTATCAGCATGAACCAGGGATCGAACCTGTGTTGCTGAGCATCGTCTTGCTTCAAAGGTGAACGTGTTGCCCCTGAGCTATCCTCCCAAGACAAAGCTTCTAAGTAATATCCTTTAAACACCAAGGAACCCACTTTCAGCTACCTTTTGTGATTCTTGAGTATGTTGACATAATAAACAGAAAGACGTACACAACAGGATTAACCCCAACAGCTGCTCAGGTGTACACAGCATCGCAGTGATAAAGCAAAAGAAACACAACAATTTAAAGGTATGCCTAGTAGCACACATCTTTAGGATACACCAACAGCACAGACTCTCTTCCCTGTTTCCTCATCAACCAAGCCCAGACAACATCAAACATACAAGAGAGAAACATTCTTACTACAAGAGGGAGACAAGCAACTTTTCCAAATGTGCACTTATTCAAAACCAAACACACAAGCACACGTGTTAACTTAACACAACTCATCGAAAGAAGCTCTGCTCAGTCTAAGTTGAACCGTGTTGCTATAGTGTCTAAATTAGACCCTCTCACATTTGGAAAATAATGCAAGTCAAAGACCCAGTCCACAACTTTTGGCTTCACATTATATTGCCATGCCCTTAATGTTAGCATTTTGGCCGTAGTCTGTGTCGGACAGGATCATACATGTTATCGGGAGAGCCGGGGGAATCACTAGAATAAGGCAACTCACTCCCAAGGTCACAGGTAGGAGAATGGACCGTGTGTATGACCATCACTAACTCCATTCTCCCCATAACCTCATCACAAAAGAAGCCCACTTAATGACTTTCCCGAACAAGATGGCTAAGGGGCCTGCTTCCTCTCAAACAAGACAAGCAGCAGTCAGGGGCACACAGGGGTCTTGTAAACCCTGAAGACATTTCAGGGCTGTGTGTGTCCCAGGCTGAGATAGCTCCAGTCTACCTGCAAATGGCACCACCCCCCCCCCCGTCCTCTTTAGCATATTTGCACTAATGTCCCTGTCAATCCCCTCGGAACATGTGTCACAACCTTCTATTAAGTCCACGTTCAAGCCAGGTGATGTGGTGAGCATCACACTACAGCCAGCCACCCTCCTCTTCCTCGTGCCGGGATGACTCAGTCCCATTGCTGTCCATCTGTGGGGCAGGCGCGCAATGGATTGTCCAAGCCGGGCATATGAATTATTTAATCACAGCCCCTAGGTGTCCCATCGCCAAGCGTCCTCGTCATAGGGGTCCCAAACCACTCGCAGTTCCTGTTTGGCCCTGCTACGGGCTGGTATGTCCCAGGCCCCCCTTCCCCCGTCTGCCCCTCTCCCAGCCTCACCACCTGCCACCTCCCCCTCTGCCGCCTAATGCTTAGAAAGGAGCCTCACTGTGACAATGGCCTCTTGCTTCTGGCCCTGAACTGAAAGCTGTTGGTTGCCACCACCCCATTACACATGATGTGCTTACTGTTGGTCGCTACTAGTCTTACTGCACCTCATCTGTTTATTAGTGCTCGCTACCACCCTTTTTGCGCCTCTTCTATTTATTGGTGATTGCTACCAGCCCCGTTGTATTGGATCTGAACTTTGTTGGTTGTTAATGGCCCTCTACCATCAACATGGTTTATTGGTGGTGGCTACCGGCCCCATTGCACATGATCTGTTATTGTTGACCGCTAATGGCCCCATTGCACCTGATCAGTTTATTGTTGACCGCTAATGGCCCCATTGCACCTGATCAGTTTATTGTTGACCACTAATGACCCCATTGCACCAGATCAGTTTATTGTTGACCACTAATGACCCCATTGCACCTGATCAGTTTATTGTTGACCGTTAATAGCCCCATTGCACCTGATCAGTTTATTGTTGACCGCTAATGGCCCCATTGCACCTGATCAGTTTATTGTTGACCACTAATGACCCCATTGCACCAGATCAGTTTATTGTTGACCACTAATGACCCCATTGCACCTGATCAGTTTATTGTTGACCGTTAATAGCCCCATTGCAACTGATCAGTTTATTGTTGACCGTTAATGGCCCCATTGCACCTGATCAGTTTATTGTTGACCGCTAATGGCCCCATTGCACCTGACCTGTTTATTGCTTGTTGCTACCAGCCCTTTTGCACAGTTCTGGTTTTGTTGGTTGCTACCATCCCCATAGTACCTCATCAGTTTATTGTTGGTTGCTACCCCCCCCTTTTGCACGGTTCTGGTTATTGTTGGGGGCTACGGGCCCCATCGCACCTGATCATTTTATTGTTGTTTGCTACTGGTCCTAATGCACTTCATCGGTTTATTGCTGGTGGCTACCGGCCCCATGGCACCTGATCAGTTCATTGTTTGTCGCTACCGACCCTATTAATCTACTATGGCTGTGGGCTGCTAGCACCCTGAATGGACAGTGAGGCAACCACCCCTCTCCCAGTGATAGAGAACTATCCTCACATGCCCTTCCTATCTCACTCCTGCGCTTCTCTATCCATCATGCATCTGCCTAGCACAAAGCTCCTCATTACTGTCCTCTCTCCCCCTAACTCTCAGAACCTCTGTTAACCGCCATTCATTTTCCATCTTTCTGTCTGGCCCTCCACCTCCTCCCCATCCCCATCTTCCACTGCACTTCCCCCACCAACGACTCACTGGCTACCTCTCTGTGTACGCCAACATGTTCTGCCCTGTCTGTCTTACATCAATTACCCCCTCACATATCGCTCCACTCTCCACCTCCTGTGTTGACCTCAACCAGAGCCTCTGGAAACCCCAATCCATCTGTAAGAAACCTCCTTCCCTCACAGACCATTTTAACTCTCATCACTGCAAACTCTCCTTGATGGCCATCACCCAAAACTGGATCTGCAGTGACAGCGTTGTCGCTTTATCTGACCTCCGTACTGACTTTGCTACTTTTTCTCACTCCCCGTCCTTACTAAAAACAGGTGGTGGTGCATCTGATCACCAATGTATACCCTTATTCCTCTCCAACTGTAAATTCTCCTTTGGGCACATCTGTAACCAACCTCGTGCTCCCACTTCTCTCGTCATCCTCCTCATCTACCCACCGCCCAGCGACCATAAACTCTTCTTCTCGGAACTACTCTTACTACCCACATCTCCCATAACTGATGTCCCCTTGGCCAGACTGGGTGACCTCAACCAATCCAACATTACCAAGCAAGGCCCACCTGACTCCACACTTTCTAACCACGCCTTGATCAACCTACATAACCTTCCAACCCACACATGTAGAAACTCACCATAACTCATCTTTGTAGCCCCAACAGTTAAGTACTCTGCACTTTCAAGAAAGCACTCCCCTTCACACCACTCACCTATTCACTTCACTATCTCTGACGGCTCCTCTCAATCACACCCCCTCTCTGTCATCTATCTTAAGAAAATGTGAACTTGACTCCATGACCCCATACCTGCAGCAAGTATAGCCCTCCTCGAAAGCCGTCTCTCCTCGCTTGGCCACTCATTAAACTCACCTTTGCTGAGTTCAATAATGTGCCTGCTATCTCTTTTAAAAAGCGCTATCACACATGTCACTTTACCACCTCTTATCCCAGAAGTCTATCATGGATTTTTCCAGTCATTTAACAGGTGAAGATAATAATGTGTCTCCGCCTTCACCACTGGCACAAGAATTGACCCCCTGCTCTTCTTAGCGCCTATAAAGACTCTCTCCTCACCCTCAAAACGTCTCTTGACTCTCCTTAATCCTTCTAGCAAGTTTAAATTCTCTCTCCACTCTCATCCCCACAAACTCTCCATGGCCCTGCCGGCCATGCTCTCACCTCCTAAACCCACACCCTACCCTCTTCTCTCACTAGGGATGACTTTAACTCCTACTTCTCCTCCAAGAAAACAAATATACATGACCATGTTTACTCCCTCGTATACATCCCTCAGTTGCCACCCCTACCCTCTACACACTATTCCCACTTCCAACCATTTCCCCCACCGATCTCTTAACCATTCGCCGTTCAGGAAACCCATCATGTGCTCTGATTGCTCCCTTCACACCACAAATAATGTAAGACCTTGAGCCCACCACCTCCTCCTCCCTCTCCTAACTCTTCATTCTCTCTCTCACTTTAGGCCTCTTCGCCATCTACTTCACTGTCATCCCCATAATACAGGAACTCAATGCCACTTTCATCAAATCCATCTCCCACTTAGCTCCATCATGCCAACACCGTCGAGAAAGCTGTGCTCAACTGCAACCTAGCAGACCACTCAATCTGTGAACCCCTCCAATCAAGCTTTTCTGAGTAAATACTGCACCAAAACTGCTCTCACCCATGTCTCCAACTTTCAAACCCCTTCTCACCATTCTCACCTTCACGTCACACTCATCCCACTCCTCCCACCGATTCCTACGCAGCCACCAACATGGTTGAACATCCCGCTCTCCTTCTGATACTCTCCTCCCAGGCCTTCAAGGACATTTCATTATTCACTTAACTGGATGCCTCCAACGTGTACTGGGAGCCATCTTCCCCCTCTACCTTTCGTTTTCCATCTCATGGAATTCCAACATGTCCACCCCTATTTACCTGCCAGTAGGAGTCCCTCAAGGTTTTGTCCTGGGCCTACTCCTCTTCACCCTCAACACCTCCCCCTGGGCAAACTCATCTCATTATTGTTTTCCACTAGGGTTGTCCAACTCTAGCTAGGCCTAAGAGGCTGGATCAATGCCGGTTTTTCAGGATACCTCCATTAATATTCATGAGATAAATTTGCATACGATTCTAAATGTATGCACATTTTAGCTCATGAATATTAATGAGGGATAGCCTGATACTCATCAGGATTCCGGCTCTCGAGGCCCAGAGTTGGACAACCCTATATAGACCCTCTTTTCAGCTGACACCCAGATCTGTTCCTTCTTTCCTTCTAGCCCCTCCCTACCCTTTCTGAACCCATCACCAGCTGTCTAAGTGCTATTCGTCAATGGATGACCTTGCGCAGCCTGATGTTTAACGCCTGCCAACCCAAGCTCTCCACTCCTCTCCCATCACCTTACCTCCGAATTTCCTCACTTCCTCAGGTCAACTACCAAATCGGCCAGGATCAACCTCCTCAACATAAGAAAAACCTGCCCACACCTCACCTTTAATCCTAAAAAAACTCATCTCAACATTGTCCTCAACAAACCCAACTACTTTGAGTCTACTTCTTGGTCTTCTCCTCTATGCATTCTCTCTCCCTTAACAAGGTTCTCCACTTTGCTACACATGCAATCTACAACCTGGCAAGATCCACCCGACCTCTGCATACCAACACCACCCAGGATGGCTTTCTGTGCACAGTCACTCCCTCCTTAAACCCCTGCTCCTAGATTACACATCTATATATGGTCTTTCCACCCCCTACCTGGCGTACTGTATGTTGATCTATTTGAACCCTTGAATTCTCCAATCCTACTCTCTCCTCAACCTCTCCCTCTCCTGCACCTTCTGTGCCCCCGCCCACTTCTTCTTCTCTCTCCTCGCCCCCTCCCCAACATCAAAACCAGTAGTAATGTTTACGACAAGACATAAGCCCAGTTATAAACCACAGAAAGAGCGCCCATTATCACTGTACTGGCCAGCCCACCTTCACCTTAGCATATCTCTGCTGAGAATATCCCAAAAGTATGTTCCGGGTGTAAGTATATATATATATGTATAGATCAGGGTTTGAAAAATGCTGGGAGCTCTTTTGTGCCGGGAGCTGTTTAGGGCCGGGAGCTGCTTAGTGCCGGGAGCTGTTTAGTGCCTGCTTGTAGCCTAGAGGAGTCTAGTTAGCTTTGCGTCAACAGCTACCAGGAGCTCATTTTGACTCGCTGGGCCATCTGGTGCCGTAGAAACAAACCTATGTGAGATTTACTCTGGGTGTTTGGGACTGTGTTTAAAAGAGGATTAAGACACATCTAGAGGATATCTGAACCTTAACGTACCATGTATAATGGGCAAAAGGTTATAGTTAGCCTCTTAGCTGGTATATAAATTTGCAAACCAATGTCCTTCCACAATATTCCTCTATCGACCGTTTCACTGTCAATCAGACTCCTCCCCCTATTGTAAAGATACTTTAGGCAGGGTCTTAGTTCTGGTCCCTAAGGAATCTGGGAGTTTCCAGCACATTATGGATCCAAACAGGGTGACCAGGTTTGTAAGCGATATTCCCTTTAAGATGTTTCCTTTCTCCAGCAGATCTTTTCAGTTATCACATCTACAGAAACAGAAGGTGAGCAGACGATCCGTGCCCCACATGCTCATCAGATGCCTTACGTATTGCCACGGCGACCGGTCAATCACAGTTCAGGGCTCTGCTCTTTGGTTTATGTCCCGCTCTTACACAAAGGTCCTAGCACCTCTGATGGGTCATCTACAGTGGGGGAGGCAGTTTTTGGTGCCAGGCGGGGCAGATAACAGGGCGCCAATGGGATGCTGAGGGGCGCACTGGGCACCCGGTGGGAGCCAAGGGGTGCGGCCGCCCCTTTGTCTCCCCCTGGCTCCGCTACTGGTCTTCTGCATGCAAGTTGCATTCTCAAACATCCCTGCCTGGACGACTGCCTTATCCCCTCTCCTTCCCATCTCCGGGAAAGAGACACATGCAATACAAAGTTGCTTTGCTCTACAGAAACTCATCTGGCTGTTGAATTTTAAAGAAAAAAAGAAATAATTGGTTGCCAGTCAACACTTGAAGTTCATTGTGTAAATGTGGAAACATTAAAAGTGTTTCTGCCGGTGCCAAGGGCTTCCATGAAACAGAACAACTGGTGCTCCGCAATGGCTCTACCATTAGGTCGAGCAATACAGCTTCAGGGTAGAACGGTGTCCTGCGTATTTATACAACACACAAACCAAAATGGTACCCCGGACTCGCCTCCAACGAATGTTGAATGAACGCCCTTGAGAAACGCTAGCACAAAACGCATATCCATGGAGACCTCACCAACCTCAAATCTCTCTGCATCAACCATAGGATTCTGATTACCGAGGTCAAAGCTGCTTACTGCTCTGCCACCATTGCAGCAGCCTCTAACAGGAGGAAAGCCCTCTTTGAAGTAGTAAAGTATTAACCAAACCCTCACCTAACCCTGAGGTACCAGGAAATCAGGAAAAATGCGACAGAATCAATACATTTTTTATCAAAAGAACAGACAAAATCTGAGAGACCATTGAATCCACCTCTCACAGCATTGGGGCACCCTGCTACCCAGCATGCACACTGCCCCTCTGGTCTGAATTCTCTCCTCTTTCCCACTCCCCTGAATCTCCTAAAAATGATTGCCTCCCTCAAACCTACTTCTGACTCTGGCGATATCTTCACGGCTTCCACCATTAAACAATTGGCAGGCCTGGTGCTCAACGCGCTCCTCAGCATCATTAATGCCTCACTCACAGAAGGGTCATTCCCGGACATCCTCAAGGCTGGTCTGATATGATCTCTTCTGAAAGACTCAAACCTAAATGCAGACGACCTGCCCAACTACCGGCCCTTTGCAAACCTCCTATTTTTGGCAAAATCTTGGAAAATGTAGTTGCTACACAACTACTTGCCAGAATCGAACATCTTCACCTCCTAAATGACTATCAGTCAGGGTTTCTCCCCGAGTGTAGCATTGAGATAGCCACCATCCAGATGCTGGATGATGCCCACCAAATCATAGATAAGGACGCCTCATGCCTCCCCCTCCTCCTTGACCTCTCGGCTGCATTTGACACTGCCAACCACTGCATCCTCCTCTCTCTCCTTGCTGACAGGATGGGATTCTCTGGCACTGTCCTGAATTGGTTTACCGCCTACCTCTCAGGCAGATACCAGATTCCATACTCTCACACATCATTTTTAACCTTTACATGGAGCCTTTGGCCCTCTCTTCAAAGATTCCAATATGGCCATCCACCAATACGCGGATGATACTCAGTTGTACATGAGAGTAAATAGCACGTAGGGCATCATTTGTTTTCGCAATTACCTAGCTATCATCCAATCCTGGAGTTCGACTGCCTACCTCAAGCTAAACCCATCCAAGATTGAATTTGTCCTCATTGGTCCGCCCACTAAACAACAACTTGTCCAAAAATGGATCAATGATATGCGCCATGAAGGATTTGATCCACAACTCTCGAACTCGGCAAACTCCTTAGGCTTTGCCAATAATAGCAGCCTTTCCTTCCAGAAACACATGGCCCAGAAGGCCCAAACAGCCTGGCCCAGACTCTCCACCCGTCATCCTGCTGCAGGACCTCTGGAACGTAGTGCACGCCCCTGTGGTCTCGTAGGTCGATGTGGGAAATGCTCCCCGGATGGGGCTACCAGCTGTTCACTTGGCTCCCCTAAAATCAGTCCACCACACTGCAGCACTTCTTATTACGGGTGCACTGAAATTTGACCGATTCACCCCCATTCTATGCAAACTGCATTGGCTTCCTCTCCCGGCCAGGAGACTGCTCAAGACTCTATCTACCATCTACAAAGCAGTCACGTGTAGCACCACAGCGTACATGGCGTCTAAGCTCCACGCATATGGAGGATACGCTCCTCGTGCAGCAAATCAACAAACCGGCTAGAATCACAACTCGTCTGCAAAAATGGGCGCTGCAAACCATCCTTTTTTGTCATGCCCCACCCTCTGGAACTCGATCCTGGGTTTGGCTCGGAATGCCCCCACAATTCTCCAATTTTGCAAATCTCTCAAAACATGGGTTTTTCGACAACTCCTGACAAGGGACTAATTCCAGTGGATGCACATGCCGACGCACCGACCGCAACTCAGAGTACCACCCTACTGTTCAAAGATGGCAGCCCAAATGCTGGCTAACCACACTCTGTGCGGCGCACCCTATGCTGCTCTCGAGCTACGTCCACGCTTTAAACAATACAATAAGAATAAAAATAAAAATAATTTCACAGGTCAAGAGAACGAAATTCTAAATTGCACCACTCAGTTTGGTTTCATACATATTTCATTCATGATGAATTACATACATTCTGTTTTTGCATTATCTATGAGTAAGAATCATGACAAATGAGATATGATATAGAATAAGTGTTTGGTATGGTATCTGGTAAATAAGTATGGCAGGTTCCATGTGATAATGTCCCCGCAAAAATGTTGGCATGCTGTTTTTGCGGAGATATCATTACATGGAACGTGCTTTTTTTTCTCAAGGGGAGCTGGGACACACCCGCAACCCCCGCTCCCCCTGTCCCTATATATATGGTCACCTATATAATGTCGCCACAACCTTTTCCCGGCGACATTATGTACGGCGACCATATATATAGGGACATTATTACCTGATACTGTATAACAGTTGTATTAGCATCCTCTAGGCCCTTATTAACTACAGGGTTTTACATGCTTTGCAGTTTTGTTCATGAATAAATCTCAAATGATGATTTTTCTAGAACCTGTTATTTGATCCATCATATTCCTGTGGGTTGTAGTGACCCACTCGGCTGTGCTATGCGGCATCACTCTGATACTTATGGTGCAAGAAGCAGCAACAATGGCGGCCAAACCCTTGTGCACGCCAAAAACCTACAAAAACGGTGTTCTGCAACACACAAAAAGATGGATGCACAACCTGCCACCCATGGTGCATATGTGGTGGGATAGAGCACACACTGCACAAAATGTACACAAAAGTGGGCTCCATGACCAGCAAACAGAGTGCAGAGAGAGAAGCAGCGCTTTGCAAATGAAACACATTTGCTTTGTTGCTACAAACTCCAAAATGCCTATACACAACACTTCTCAACATTAAAATCTTGCTTGGTGCTCAAATGTATATAATCTTATGAAGCATTGCGAATATATAAAGTCTTAAAGTGTAAAGAGTAAAACATTTCTTCAGAGAAACTGGAAACTGGATTGCATGTAAACTGACAGCCCCTGTAAAAATCTGTTTGCAGTACCCTGGGCTATCTGTGAATGACAGCTGTCAGATTTAAACTAAAAATCTGCCGGATTAGCAGAGATATTAGGATTGCTGTTAAAAGGAATACAGATCTCAGTTGTGTTTGTGATCCCACAGATTTAAAGCTCAGAAAGTAATGTAGTTATGTTTGATGCATCCACTTATTGGGTCTCTTAAACCCACAATTGACTCCCTTTCTCCCTTACCAGCTTCTGTAGCCAATAAATTGTCACCTGAGCTAACCCTGTTTATAACTAAACTTGTTAATAAATCTTTGGTGTCAGGGATTGTTCTAGAAAGCTTAAAGCTTTCTATTGTCTCACCCCTGTTGAAAAAACCTTCATTGGACGCATAGGTGCTACAAAACTATCGGCCTATCACGGGACTCCCTTGGCCAGCAAAGATTCTCAAGAAGGTGGTCACTAATCAGCTTCAGGAGTTCATTGAACAGGAATCATTATTAGACAAATTTTAGTCAGCATTCTGACCAAAATATGGAACCGAGACTGCCCTCCTAGTTGTACAAGATGAATTACTGAAGGCCACGGACCAAGGGGATCTCACACTCCTGGTAATGTTGGATTTGTCCGCAGCCTTTGATACAGTAAATCACGATATTCTCTTGGAACGACTACAGGAGATAGCAAGAGTCTATCTGCAATGCAGCATTAGACTGGTTTAGGTCTTTCTTGACCAATCGCCGGCAGCATGTGAGACTGGGAGAATTCCTGTCGGATCTCCTCCATCTGAGCTGTGGAGTTCCCCAGGGATCTTCCCTGTCTCCACTGCTCTTTAATTTGTATATCCGACCACTTATGGAAATTCTCAGACGCGATGGGCTGGATTTCCATTCCTATGCTGACGATACGCAAATATTTGTACAAATTACTAATCTTCAAGAAGCACTTAACAAATTGGAGCAATGTCTGGTAGAAGTGAGCAATTGGATGTCAAACAACTACCTACAGCTTAATGCTGCCAAGACGGAGCTTATATTGTTCGGTCCTAAGCATTTACTGGCAACTGCCAAGAAATTGCTGGTTCCAACATTGCTGGGAAAAAACTTGAAATTTGTATCAAAGATACAAATTTTGGGATGCATGTGGCAGGAGGATCTTGGCAGTGAAGCACAGATGGGAGCCAAGACCAAAGCAGTCCATTTCGTTCTGAGACTACTATGTCAGGCACTTCCTTACATCCCTAAAGATGAACCATGCCTCGGTAGTTGGGGCACTTACCAGTGCCCATCTTGACTACTGCAATAGTCAACTGCTAGCCATTCCTTCTAAACAGCTTCAGCGGCTCCAGAGAGCTCAAAATGCGGCTGTTAGAATGATTTCGAGGTGACAGAAGATTTGCTGTCTTCGGGCCCAGGCTGTGGAATTCGCTGCTGCTACAGATTAGGACCATGATTTCTCTTTTATAAGCACTGATAACCTTCCTCTTTAGGTAGATGATCCCCGTTGCTTGGGGATCCTAACTTTCATCGTACTATCTCCCCACTCTATATCATCTATGCCAATATATGATTAAGTTCATTATGCACAGTCTATAAATGCAAAAAAATCCAATCAAAAAATCCAATCAAGTTTGGTTTTTGCTGTATTTTAATTAAAAACAAATTGGCCTGGCTGAGCTGCAACCCTTTGAAAGTGGAAAAACAGGTTTTCCTCTCAGCAGTAACTCACTGGCAGATGATAATTGTGGGTTAGCCCAGACATTTGTCTACAGAAAGAGAATGAACAATGACAGAGCTTCAGCCCAGGAAATGGAGGCGTGAAAGGGGTCGTAAACTGCTCCTGCAAGGAACTCCCCAAGGGAGGGGGATGCTCTGGGACTGCAAGGAGAGACAAAGGGGCGGACCATTTGCAGTTAAGTATGAACAATTAACAATTTTGAAAGACTCATAACTTGTGATTCACACTGGTGAAAAATATACCAAGGACATATCTGTTAGTCTAATTTTTGGCTGCACATTTCAAGAGGTGGTAGAACTGTGTAACATGTTTTGGACAGGAATGGCAATATATGTGGTTTTAGGTGAACAGTGTTAATGCTAAAATTGTAAAACTTTACACATTCCCATGGTAAACACACACATTTGTGGAAAGTTGCAGAAGGTTTGGAAATTGTATTCAGGGTGAAAAGGACAACATTCTATAAAAAGGTGAAACAAGATCCCACAGCTGCTGGATTTTGACGAGCAGATTCTACATAAAATATGGAATCGTTGTGTGTGATTTGTGTTAAGATGACCAATGTAGAAATATGTATTTAGGGTGAAATCCGATTTTGAGACCAGTAGCTGAGGGGAGGTTTCTAAGGACTGTAAAGCTAAACCATAAATGTGTCATCATCCGGCCTTGATCCAATCATTCAGTTGCAAGACGGAGATGAGGTTTTGATCCAATCCCAGCTCACAGGGGCAAGTTTAGTTAAGCCGGCCCATACACCCATTTTGTGATGTCATTTGAAAGGATAAATAGAGACAGCTGACAACACATAGGGACTCACTGATTCACTCACTTTCCTGATTCCGGCGAAACACTCTGATCCAGCATTCTACATCCAGCTTTAACATCCTTCCAGATCCAGATGCCAAGACTCTTGCAAAGCAGTAGAGACTATTGATTTCAGCAAGGCCTAAATCCTCAAACTCATTCTTGCAACCCAGTCAAGCGCTGTGGTGTGAGAAGGCCTTTTGAACTAGTATCCTGAAAATCTCTGGCTTGCTACCACAAGGCTTGCCTGAGGAACTCGATATCCAGCTGTTTGAAATACCCAGAACCAAGAACGGCAGATCCTGTGCAAATCCGGCGACGGGCCTAGCTGATCCAATCCCGCGCCTGAGGTGCTGTCCTTCCTAGACCAGATCCAATCCATGACCAGAACTGACGGTCCAATTTAATAACTTATTCTGTAAGTATTAATCAGAAGAACAGTGACCCATAATATATCTGCATTGTATGATCCCAATCTGAAACCCATCCCATCTTTAATTCAGAACCATAGTATTGCTAGAACTATCTTTGCGCTGACTATTTTCTCATCTGTGTTATTGAACCCTAACTTCTTATTGATTTGATTAATAGAAGTAACTCCCTGAACGGAAACTACAGTATCACACGTCAAGGGTTACGCTGGCCACGTAACTGTGGAAATTCACGTGTGGCATTCTCTTTTTCATAGTCATAATCTAGTGTAATCATAACAGAGAATGCTTTTTCAGCGAAAACAATAACAGTGAAAAAGTATTGACTTTTTTGGGGGATCGGGCCAGACCCCCCCGGAACTCCCTTTTTCTCTATGTGCTTAAACTAACCCCACCCCCATTCGCACCTGTTTTACCCCTTACCCCACCCCCATATCTATTTTTTTAAATGTCGATGATTATTTCTCTGTTTTTGTTTCTCTATTATAGCTTTCTCTATCATTGTACTCTCTATTGTCACTGGATACCTCACTTATCCAATGGGCTATTTTCTCTATCAATAGCTCAGGAAGCCCAAACTCATACGTGCTTTCTCCGCTTTCATGTAACTTGCTGACACATATCAATTTCCCCAAAGATAGTTTCTCCATTATGTTAAAAAGATGTGGCATTTTACCACTACCACCATGTTTTACCATTCCCACCACGTTTTACCCTTCCCACCATGTTTACCATTCTCACCACATTTTACCCTTCCCACCACGTTTTACCATTCTCACCACGTTTTACCCATCCCAGCACATTTTACCATTCTCACCACATTTTACCCATCCCACCACGTTTTACCATTCTCACCACATTTTACCCATCCCACCACGTTTTACCATTCTCACCACATTTTACCCATCCCACCACGTTTTACCCTTCCCAACACATTTTACCATTGCCACCACGTTTTACCATTCTCACCACATTTTACCCATCCCACCACGTTTTACCCTTCCCAACACATTTTACCATTGCCACCACGTTTTACCATTCTCACCACGTTTTACCATTACACCACATTTTAGCATTCCCACCACGTTTTACCCTTCTCACCACGTTTTACCATTCTCACCATGGTTTTACCCTTCCCACCACATTTTACCTTTCCCACCTCGTTTTACCATTCCCACCTCGTTTTACCAATACACCACGTTTTACCATTCCCACCACATTTTACCATTACACCACGTTTTACTATTCCCACTGTTTTACCCTTCCCACCACGTTTAACCATTCCCACAATGTTTTACCCTTCCCACCACGTTGTACCCTTCCCACCACGTTTTACCAATACACCACATTTTACCATTCCCACCACATTTTACCATTACATCACGTTTTACATTTTCCCACCATGTTTTACCCTTCTCACCACATTTAACCCTTCCCACCACGTTTTACCCTTCACACCACACTCTTAATAAGGCAGATAGAGCCTGAGGGCCAGATTCTCAAAACCTTTTTTTGGTGCTAGTGAGGTGTTGCTGTGTTTGCGCATCACCTCACTTGTGCCAAAGGAAGGGGCCGCCCCATTCACACAGGGCCTCTGAAGGAGCGCATCTTAGCCCGTTCTCGCCTTTTGTGCATTTTCACAAATTAGGGGGCGTTTATGAGTATCTGAAAGGGCATTATCGCGCCTAGTAACACTTGTGTACAGGCGTGTTATAAATGACTTATCATATCATATCATATCATCCCGAATTTTTAAACGGCATACGCTTTTAAAATGCCCAGAAGCTCGGGTTATCCCCCTTTAACGCCCCGTCTCGGTGAAGCGCACTCCCAGCAGCCACGTGATTGCAGGGAGCTTGTCATGCATTACTGTACGGAGCGCCCTGCTTACACTAGCGTATGCTGGAGAGAGCATCTTTGCGCCACTGTCCAGCTCCTCCCGAAATGAGGATAAGGGCACCTGCGCATTCCTAAAAACAGCACAAATTAAGCTATTTTAGAGAACGTGCCCTTACAAGGTTTCTCTGCTCAGGTTCTCTTTTTTGGTGGCCATTAGGTCGGCGGGAAGCCGTCATCAAATGGGACCTTTCTTATGTGAGGAAACATAGTTTAGGTTTCTGCTGGAGGGTCTTGTGCTTCACCCTTTACCTGCCTTTTGACCAATCGTACCTTCTCACTTCTGCAACACTGAAGGCTGGAAGGTGTTGAATGAATGCAAACCATTGGCTCTACTCTGTGCAAGCCGCCAGACCTTCGTTCTACAACCTGATCTGCCTTACCATTAAAGGAGTGGTAAGAAAATGCAATCAGAATAAGGGATGCGGGTTTCCCTTATTGGCTAGCAGAACTTTCATGGCGGCAGTTATTAGTGTTATGGTGATATTACCTTAAGGTATACTCTAAAGACACGTTGGCCTTGAGATGTGCTCAAGGGTGCCAGGGAGTTGAGGGGTTAATAACCAGTGGAGTAACTTTACTGACAATTTTATTTTGGGGGGGGGTGGCATGATATTGAATTTAAGGGGGCCCAGAGGGGGACAAAATGGTATGCAACGAAAGTTGGGGGGGGGGGCAAACACCCTTGCTCCCCCCCCCATAAAAGTACACACACGCTAACAACCAGATAATATAATTGGATTCCACCGGCTGATAGCTGGTGGGGGTTCCAGCCAAGGGAAGCCCACTGCCGGAGATGCCAGGGCCACCAACTGGCTGTGGGCAGAGTGGGTGCTGGGAGACAACAAGAGGATCATAGCAGGTTGGCCTTTGGAGCAGAGGAGAGGATGAGTGTTACCCCTGTATGTAGTGAATTGGTAAATAAGCCACTGGAATGCAGTACAAAAGCATTGAATTAAACATAAGGGTGTAAACTGATGCATGGCAGGTTCTCTAGGTCAGAGGAGACATTCTCATTAAGGGCAAGACCCAAAGACGGCAACTGACCCAAAGTAAGGCCAGTATCCAGAGGCTATCTGGCACCTTAGCCATAGACCTTGAAGCTGGCTTCTCTGCCTAGGTGTGTCCAAACCTTTCCCACAGGAGCAAGGGAGCACGCACTCTTCTACCGAATACCATAAATGTCCATCAAGACCCAGGTTCTATAGAGAGAAAAGCTTGGAGGATGGATGGGGGCTCTTCAATGAGGCTAGATTCAGGTGAGAGTCCCCTCTGGGAGGAACGCCTTGGACCGGACCGCCAGGAATTTCGTGATGCCTGCTAGGAGCTTTATGGGGATGGCACCTTTGGAGTGAGGTGTTAGGGTCCATCTGGGCTGTGACCGGGCTCTTTTGGGACTTACTCTGCTTAGGTCTGTTTTGTCCACTCCCCTCAACCTTGGCTGCAGTCACCGTGCCCTGATAATCGAGGCCAGGGGGGAATCCTGGGTCCAAAGGTTTGCAGAAAACACGGCTAGCTTAAATCTGCAAGCCTACATATTACCTGACGTATTCTTCACACAATTTTCTTCGGTTAAGAAACTTTCTGATCCAGCATGTTCTTGTAACTGTAATTGTTACCATTCCTGGCAATGGAGGTACGAGTTCATAGAGTGATATAGTTAACAGGATGCCGGATAACAACGTTTTTACTGCATCATGTTTTTAATGCTGAGTTTGGATTTCATTTAACCATATTAGCAAAAAGTTTGTTCTTCATCAAAAGCATCTTCTCTGATGATCATGTAATCGAACCAAAGGTCAACTGTTGTCATCATTCTGATCAGTCATATTTTTAGAACTTGAAAAATCCTTTTTCTTAAAGTTGCAGAGTACGTATCCATTTCAGTATCAAAGCTCCCAGAAGTAGGCGTGCAGGGTTTTGAGAAGCCTGGCACTGCCTCTCGCTTGCTTGCCTACAGCATTTCTTGAGAATTGACTAAGCAAGAAACATAATTCCAACGTGCCTTGTTTAAGCATTTACTAAGCCCTGCCCAGGCATGTAGAAGGCATGACAAATTTATACAAGCTAAATAAATAGTGACCATCTTATAAACAGTTCGCTCAATGCTTAGAGAATAAATTAACTACTTCTAGAAGAGGACTGCTGATTGCTGCTTGGGAACTGGCATTTAAACATGCCACTGCTTGGTAAGTGCTTGAGAAATGTTAGGTAAGCATGTCTCTTGGTCTAGTGCTTATTCCACTCACGTCTCCACTTGAATGCTTGTCTACATCATGCGGGGTCAAGCAGGGATTGTCAGGTGCAATGGGAAAAGGGCTGAGTAGGGATAGTGCACCATTTTCCAAGCTCATTGGCCAGCTCGTGCCCCTAACAGTCCATAGAGAGAAGACAAGGAAACACACACTCCCCCACTTCGATGACCTTCCTTAATCACCCACCAGCAGCCCTTGTTCCCTTACCTGACTCAGCGTCAAGAGGTACCAGTGCAGGCTGCTGTTTCCCCACAATGGGCCCTGGATGCCCAGGAAACCAAGCAGGAACCATCATTCTCACTGACAGCCGTGTCCCCGGGGGAAGACAAAGATAGCCGGACTAATCCAATAAAGCCAGTGAAGAATGGCAGCACACAGCTGTAGCTCTCACTCTGACCCGATTACCGTCAGATTAAGGAGTTTCATTAAAGCTATAAAGCACTGGCCTGCACGCTGAACAGTAATATTGTTACAGACAATGATTTTGTGTACAATTAACGGAGGCCTCGCCAGTCGCAGGGCAGGTTCTCAGAACTGTGGGTGGTTACAGGGGATTTGAAACACAGCGGAACAGTGGTGCATTTTGTTTTTAAAGATAATATTTCACTATATAATTGAATTGAATTTTCTGCTTTGTGTATAGTACTAACAGATCCGTGTACAGTTTTCTATAAGAATGCGTTTGCGAAACTGCTATTATTTTATTAATATTTCAGTTGAGTATTTTAAGCCTGCAATGTGTGTCTGTAGCTGACTAAGCATTTTTGCCGTCTCAGTTGTAAGCGTGTACATATCCCCTGGGGATAACGTGTGTGTATGGTTGTATGCGCTTAGTGCTCGTTGGTGTTAAGTTGAGGGCCCGCGGCCTGTGCGCGGGGGCTGGCGTAACGCGACTAGGCCGCGCGGCCTGTGGCGCAGCTCCAGCGGGAGCTGAAATGACATACACCCACGCTGATGTCAGGTCTGCCCCGGAACTGCCTCCCGAACGCGGGGGCGGGGCTTTTATTAGGACGCCCTGCGTCACCGCGTAGCGGGACGCAGGGCGGAACGTAACATTCCTCCTTTATTATAAAACAAAACAAAACACATAACTCTAACTGCCAAACAACGGCAAAGTCCAACAAACTTTCAGTCTTCAACACTCAGCCACCCTGCCATTGGGGTTCATGGCACCAGTGCACCGGCTACCACACATAGTCACTTAGCTTGGCTGGCGGTCTCGTCGTTGTTCTCAGTCTGTATCGTCCTTCGCGGGGGTCATTCCCCCTTGCTTCCGGCTCTGTCCCGTCTTCGCTGTTCGGGCCCTCGCGGCCGGGTTCATCCACCGGCTCCCAGTCTCCATCCCGCGCTCCATTCTCCTCAGGGATGGCCTCCGGCTCTTCTTCACTGGGAGGAGTGTCCTCGCCTTCCCGATGGCCCTCCTTATCGGTCCACAGGGTACGTGGTACAGCCTTGAACCATGACGCGTTCCTCGTCACTTGGCGTCTTCCTCGTGTCACAGTTACCATGGTTCCATGCCGGTTGCTGACGGTCCATGGGAGTTCCTCGTACCTGGTGTCAAGTTTTGACTTGGAGGGGTTTCGTAGCATGATGACCTGGTCACCCACTTGATGATGGGACGGCCTCGCTCTCCGCTTGCCACTCATGTGTTCGTTGGCATCCCTTCTCCTTCTCTCTGTGCGTTCCTCGTTCACCGTGTCCGGAGTTCTGCTTGGGTGATGCGGGATCGAGGATCTGATAACGGTGCCGAACATGAGGTCCGCTGGCGGAACGCCGGTTGTGCTGTGAGGCGTGACCCGGTAATTTCGGAGGAATCGGAAGAGGTCAACCTTCCAGGGGCTGGCGTTAGCCTTAGATACTCTGAGCACCTTATTGATAGTCCTCATAAATCGTTCTACGTCCCCATTTGCCTGGGGGTGTCTTGGAGTGATGTGATGATACTTCACATTGAGTTCCTGGAGATACTTTTTGAAGTCCTCCCCTGTGAACGGCGGCCCATTGTCGCTTTTGATTGAGATAGGTAGCCCGTGGGTTGCGAACATTTTCTCTAGGGCCGGAATGACCACTTCAGCTGCTGTGGACTCAACTACCTCAACTTCCGGGTATCGAGAGTGATCATCGACGGCCACCAACAGGTGGAGGCCCTCTCGGAGCTTGCAGAGGTCAATGCTGATGGCCTCCCAGCGAGAGCGGCCCCGTTCTGCTGATATGATGGGTTCCGGGTCTGGCGGGGCCCCCGTTATCTGACAGGATAGGCACGTGGCAACGAGTGTCTCGACCCGCTCCTCGATCTGGGGAAACCATACTCGGTGCCGAATGCGGGCTTTCGTCCTTACCAGTCCTTGGTGTCCTTCATGTGCTAGGGCCACTATCCTGTCCTGTAGTTTGAGAGGGATCACGATGCGGTTTCCCCGTAGTAACAGTCCACCTTCCGTGACTGACAAGTCTTGCCGCACTGTGAATATGCCGGACAAAAACCCTTTTGCTTCCGCTGTTCTGTTGTGTGTGTGTCTCATGAAAGTCTTCCAATCACCGGAAAGGATGGTATCTTTCACTAAGTCACAACACGGGTCCTGGTGCGTTTCCGCCTCGATTTCCTCGATGCTCACCGCCTTGGGCCTCATTGCGCGCACTACCTGGCATATATGTTCCTCTGTCTCTGCCGCTACTTGGATCTCTTGTTGAGTGGCCTCTCGCGGATGCCTGGAGAGATAGTCCGCTGGGTTTCCGCTGCCTGGTTGATAGGCGAGAGTAAAGTCATATTGCTGGAGGTGCAGTAACCATTTGGTGATTCGTGCCGGAGGGTGTGCTGATGTTCCCATGAAGATTGGTAGTAGGGGCTTGTGGTCCGTGATCGTCGTGAAGTGACGCCCATATAGGTAGAGGTGAAAATGTCGGCACCCCCACAGCACGGCGATGGCCTCCTTTTCGATGTGTGAGTACCTTTGTTCGGTCTCTGTGAGGGCTCTCGATGCATATGCAATCGGTCTCTTCTCCCCTTCCTTCGTGACTTGCATTAGGATGGCTCGGAGCCCCACGGGGCTGGCATCTACGAATAGTTCTGTGGGCAGTTCAGTGTTGTAGTAGGCCATCTTGGTGTCAGCTGAGAGGGAGTCCTTGATGCTCTCGAACGAGTCCTGGCATGTTGGCCCCCATTCCCACTTGACGTTGGCCTTCGTGAGTTCCCGCAGCGGCTCAGATAGTGTGGCCAGGTTTCGGATGAACCTCCCGCAGTAAGTGGCCATGCCTAAAAAACTGCGCACTTCTGTGGGGGTCATCGGTGGGCTTGCCGCCTGGATGTCTGCGACCTTCTGCGGGTCAGGGGAGATGCCTGTGCTGCCAAACTTGTATCCGAAAAAAGTGATCTCGGATTTGAGGAACTCACACTTTTCCCGGTGTATTGTGAGCCCAACCTCTTGTAGTCGGCCCAGTAGGGCGTGAAGCCTCTTGACGTGTGTTTCTTTGTCGGGGGCGTGAATCAGAATATCATCGCTCACGTTGAGGACACCAGGGATGCCCCGGATGACCTCCTGGATGGTTTGCTGGAACACCTCCGCGGCAGACGATATTCCGAAACTTAGGCGTTTGTATCTCCGCAGCCCCAAATGTGTAGAGAACGTTGTTATGTATCGAGAGTCTCTGTGGAGTTTGAGTTGATGATACCCCGCCTTGAGATCAATCTTTGAAAATATACTCGACCCTGTGAGGTCAGCCACAATCTCGTCGATTGTTGGGGTTATGTGGCGTTCTCTTTTGATGGCAGTGTTGGGGAGGCGCATGTCTATGCAGATCCGTACCTTTCCAGGCTGCTTGGGCTTCCGTGTTACCACCATTGGAGAGACCCACGGTGTGGGCCCTGTGACCTCCTCAATGATACCCGCTTCTTCCAGTGCCTTGATTTCCTGCTCCACTTGTTCTCTCATGTGGAACGGCGTTCTCCGGTGCCGGACGGCTTTCGGCTGCACTGTCTCATCAATATGAAGTTTGATGGTTTTGCCTTTTAGACAGCCTATGCCTTCTTGCAAGTCAGGGTATTGGTTCAGCATCTGCTCCACTTCCTTTTCTTCGTTGACATGGCAGATAAATTGGACCACTCCCAAGTCCTCCGCTGCGTCCCCACTCAGGAGGCTCTCAACACCTGCCTTCACAACATAGACTTTGGACCATAGTCTGTTTTTTCCGTGTTCCAGCGTGGTGCGGAACCTGCCAATTACCGGCAGGGGCTTTCGACAGCCGTATGCATATAACAGAGTGTCGGTGCTTTTCAGCTCTGGTGTAGGACTTAGAGTCAGGAAAATGCTTTCAGGCATGACGTTCACCGAAGCGCCTGTGTCGATGGTCATCAGAATGCACTGGTTTTGGATGGTTACCATGCATTTGCGCCTTCGGGCGGCTTTTCTTCGAGGTCCTCGGTCTTGGCATAGTACAGACACCAGGTATACCTTCCTTCCTTTCCTGTCTGTGTCCTTGGAGGGGGCCTGCAGCATCGCCGAGATATCATCCCCTTCATCCTCCGTGGAAGAGCTGGCCACTGCGACCCTTCTGGCACTGGCTTGCTTCTTTTTCTTAGTCGCGACCTTCTCCGGCTGGTTCTGCGGGGGCTGTATGGGGGTGTCCGTTGATCGGCATACCTTTGCGTAATGGTCCTTCCGGCCACATGCTCCACATGTGGTGCCTTGAGCAGGACAGTTGCGACGGCCATGTCGAGGGCCACCGCACCAGCCACACTCTGTGGGTCCCGGAATGCGCGGTTGCCACCTGTTTTGGCCGTATCCACCACTGTTGTCATCTCTCGAGGATTGTTTGTTGGTGATGCGGGCCACCATAGCCGTGTTGAGAGCAGGTTGCAGCCTGTGTAGCGTAGCCTCCATGTTGGCCGCTCTGGTGTGTGCCAGTTCCCTCTGACGTCCCAGTTCAAGGATCCGCTGTAGGGGGATACCCTTCTCACTAAGTATCAGGCGCCTCAATTTTTCCGAATGAATCCCGTTGATGATCTGCCTCCTGATTTCCTTCTCCACGTTCGTGAATTCACAGGACATGGCTAACTTTCTCAGGCGGGTGTGGTACGCATCAAGGGTTTCCTCGCTGCCTGTAGGGTGGTGCAGAAGAGAAACGTCTCATAGTCTGGGTTTAGTTGAGGGAGGAAGTGATCAGTGAGGGACTCTTTCGCGCTTCGGCACCCATCCTGGCCATCATCAACGTTCAGGGAATTGAAAATGCGCAGTACCTCGTCACCCACGCTGAGTAGAAGGTGTGCCTTCAGTTTCCTGGGCGCTGTGATCTCTTTGCACTCCATCGCCATCTCGAACTTCTGGATCCACAGCTGCCATCTGGGTCCGCATGACGACGGATCCGTGAAAGGGTCAAACGGCTGGACCAGTGTCGACGAAGTGCCTTGTGTTCGAGGTGGAGGTGGCGTCATGGACAGGTTTGCCGCAATTCTGGACGGCGTGGAGGGCCCAGGCGTGGATGTGCCGGCCGCCATGTCGGCGTGGACCTGATCCGTGTTGTCGTAGGTGCCTCTGACGGCCACCAATGCTGCGACGTTGGGCCTACCTTGGAGGTGCCGCCGTATCCAGGCACCGTGTTACGACTCAGGGCCTGGCACTCCCCACACGCCGTGATGCTGCTCTCTTGTGTTGGATGTCCGATGCCACCTGGTTCTCCCGTTTCCGGAGGGAAGAACTATGGTCTTAGTGGCAGAGAGCATGAATGGATGAGGTAGAGAAAATTTTTTTTTTTTTTTTTTTTTTTTTTTTTTTTTTTTGGGGTGGGGGGTCACGTGTGTGATGGCACCCCCACCGGGTGTCCAAAAATGTAGCCGCGATGGCTGTGTGGCGTTATGGTGCTTTCAGAGCACCAAGCCTGTCGTGGAGTTCGTCTCTCCTCGTCGCCATTGTTAAGTTGAGGGCCCGCGGCCTGCGCGCGGGGGCTGGCGTAACGCGACTAGGCCGCGCGGCCTGTGGCGCAGCTCCAGCGGGAGCTGAAATGACATACACCCACGCTGATGTCAGGTCTGCCCCGGAACTGCCTCCCGAACGCGGGGGCGGGGCTTTTATTAGGACGCCCTGCGTCACCGCGTAGCGGGACGCAGGGCGGAACGTAACAGTTGGCAACCCCCGATAGTTGGCTTCTTGGACAACACGTGATGCTTCCAAGCAGTAGTGAATTTCCGTCATGCTGGAGAGGGATTGTCTCATTTATTTTGTACTTCTTTTCATTTAATTTGCAAACTTTCATCAGAGGTTGTCCGCACAGTACTACACAACCAAGTCTAAAACATGAGTATTGGGGGAAGGGAGTAAGTAGGGCGCTAAGAAAAGGTTATGGTGAAAATGAGTCATGCATAACATCAGAAATCACATGATGCTGCTGACATGCGTGACAATGCCACCAAAGAGAAAGGTCCACCCAAAGCCCAACCTTTAATAGTGCCATTGACAGTGCCCCATTGCTTCTCTTTCTGGGGTCGCTGGCTGCATTTTTATTTTATTTATTTTATTTTATTACATTTGTTACACGCCCAGACCCTTAGGTATCACGGCATAGAGGTGGTGCCTTATTCATGATTTCTCGTGGACTCCTACCACAGCTTTCAATGCCTTTTCCCCTTTGATGTTTGGGTGGGTGGAATTGGCCAACACTGACTTCCTCTTTTTGACACTCTCTTGGTGATGCCGGTGCTTGGCGTTCCATGATTCCTTTCTGCTTGGAATAATTGGGCCCCAGACTTGCTGTTCTTCCTTTGCCTTTTTTCCTTGGTGACCTGAACATACACGTGTCTGGCTTTTTTGAGATTTCTTCTGCTGGGCTGGTGAAAGGAGACCTCCATTTGGACCGCAATGCTCTTATGGCACCACCCTGATGGGCGGCCATGGGTCCTTACCTCCTTCTCCTGATGCTCACCTTCTACATTCTGCTGATGAACTCCTCGCTGCACCTCCTCCAGACCAAGCTTTGATGGACTTGGCTCTCCCGACCTCTGAATGTTTGTATGCATATATTGTAAAAATATATTGGGGAGACCACATTCAACGTTGGGAGCCCCACTCCCCCAGTTTAGATGACTCACAATATATCATTTATGTTGAGTTCAGCAAGACCTATCTATGACTCAAATAGAGCCATGGAGATCCCACCCCCTGTGCCAACAACGAGCCAAGAACCAAGACGGGGTATAGAGAGAATATATATTTATTTAAAGTATATGTTCAATTAATAATTTCCTTTAATAGTTACACACACCACCTTCTCTGTGGCACAAAGCACAGCTTCAAGGTAAAACACCTAAACAGGTAAATATTACGTTCAGACTTCCACAACTGCACAGTTTTGATGTTCACACAAATGACAAATCACACATGCTGTCCTTAATGCATGGAGTTTCCCTGCACACTTGAAAATGCTAGCAGTTTGCAATCACACAGACTTGGAAGAACCTTTTCTGATGGATAGAACCTTTCTTTCTTCATCCCCAAAAGCAATACAAAATCGTTCTGCTATCAGGTTCCCTTATTCACTCTCAGGAAAAAGTGTATATTTTTCAATGGAAAAAAATAACCCTGGGTTTCACTTTTGCAAAGCACTTCTCTCACCAAACACCAAAACCCATGCATCAGTTATATGCAGCACCCCTCCATTTAAAGGTCAGGTCTAGGGAGTGAGGACAATTTAGGAATTTTGTTTTGGGACAAGGGCACCCCTTTGGTTTAAAGGCAGGGTTTGGGACGTGGTAACAGTTGGGAATTTCGTTTTGGGATAGGAACTCCTCTTTGTTTCAAGGCAAGGTTTAAGGAGTGATGACCGTGGGGAATTTTGTTTTGGGATTGGAACACTGCTTGGTGTTAAGGCATGTTTTATGGAGTGGTGATAGCTGGGAATGTCTTTTTGGGACAGGAACACCCCTGCTCTTTAGAGAAGTCTGGGCATGACATAAAAATAAATGCACCCAATTACTTTAATGACAATAAATAATTTTCCACTAGTGCAGAGGGCAGAGGTTTGGAATTCCTCCCAGCTCCCCCTTGCATCAATCTATTTGGGAGTTAATTATATTAATATTCAGTGAAATATACCAAGGGTCTACACAATGTACCCCCACCCATGATTAAGAGAAGATATTAAGGCGGTTCGGTCCCCCACACATATGTTGTCATTTGGATCAATCTACTTACTGTGGAAACCTCTGTTTCTGGGCATCCAGGACATATGGCAGGCCTCCTCTTCACGACAGCACAGCGTGTGGTCACTTAATAACCGGGATAAATCAGCCTTTGGTCTTCCCAGTTTCTCTCTCCCATGCAAAGTTAATGTTTCATCTGTTTTAGGCCTCTCCACCCAGGTAAGGTCAGGCAGCTGTCTCAGGATACCCCCAGGTGGATTAAGGGCAATTCTCCTTCAAGTCCTTTAGCAGCTCTCCCTCCAAGATGGTTTTAGGCAGGATTGTTCTGTGCCTCCCTGTGTCCATAGAGCAAGTGCTTTTTAATGCCTAAGACCCTCCCACCAAATATTAAGATCAGGAGGTGTCAACGTATTAAGCTTGAATTTGCATTGGACCTCTGCAGTTCTCTCCTACCCCCAAAGTTCCACCCCTCTCTGCCGATAGGGCCTTGGAGCCATATGAGTGAAGTGAAGAGGTACACACCTTCTGTCATTTACAATTTGTTTACATTCCAGCTTTTTCACTCAAAGAGTCCCTACATGGTAAGATTGTGTAATTTACAAATAAATGTCATAATATATAGATCTGAATGTTCCCCTAATGATGGTGGATAGGTGGAGCTTACTTTCATTTTGGCACGCTTTTGCACTTGTTAGCTATGATTTTTCGTCCTTTATTCAAAATCTAACATAGTTTTGAATGTGTAATTTCCTAATCAAACATCTAATTTAATTAGCCATTTGCTCCCCAACTTTCAGATTTATAACATTTTCGGGGCAGCTAAAAGCACCTATGAGGTTGCCACAGGGTTATTAAAAAATCGAATTCGGATACACCATTGCCTTGGCAACAGCTTTAAATAAGATCTGTCACAACCCTGTAAGGGTCTAAAAGGTTATTGAATAAAATTGCATCTGTAATGTAAGCCAATGACCACATAATTAACATATACAATATGAAGTTTCATTTTCTTCCATTTCCTTGAAACCATCTGGTCTAGAGCATCTCCAGTCTCTGAGCTGAATGTTGATTTAGCCTGCAATACACTGATCAATCACTTTTGAAGAGTTCAAAGCTGAGCTACTGGACACTGCAGAGATTGTATCTATGTCACCAGATGGACTCTGACATCATGAGGCCATGCTTGCATTTCTATTTTGTCCTTGTATTCTTAAGATGACCACAATTACGAATAATTGGTGTATATTTTTAAGCATTTGACCTACCAAGGGTGGCTCTGTGTTGATCAATCAGCCCGTCGCGAATATCTGATATGCTTGACGTCTCACAGAGATTTGGCTTCTAGATAAGGTGCCAAACAGATCTGCAATGGGGGGAAGATATTTGGAAGATCTGCCAAGCTACCTAAAATAAAGGCATACTTTTCTTGGGCTCATAAGAGATATACATGTTGCATATGAAGCCAAAATAGCCTTTTCAATTATTGCATCGATTTTCCCAGAGCAGCATTTTACTTATTTTACCAACTTCCATCTTTCTGTTATTGTTCAATGCACTTTTGAATCAGTGTACTTCTTTCTTGCTTTGCACGGCATTGGTTTATTAATGGGGCAAAAGAAAATTAAACCCTGCTGTTCATTTTGTCATTTACATGTGCATTTTCATCCTGAGCAACATTTTGGACTCGATGCATGTATGACATCGGCTGCGAAAGGCACACAGCTTCCCATTCAACAGAAGGTCAGTTTCTGTGTTGCTTAATTTTCAAGCATTTTGATGTGTGGCAGTTTCAATGACCAATGCCACTTTTTGTCTCTCAACCCACAATGTGCCTTTTCCATGTTACAGTATTCCTTGGGTCACTGTCAGCAAGACATACACTCAGTATTCACTAGGTCCCTCCATTGTATTATGGTTTTGGGCTGGCAGGTCATTTCAGTTTGCCCCTTTCCATTAGACCAATGTATTTCACAGTAAGGCCTAACTTGGCCTTTCATTGATATCTGCTGGGGCTGTCATTAAACCAGACAGTTTGCCATGCATGTTTACATCACATGAACCCAGCTGGGAAGCAGAAGGGTGCTGTACAACAGGGGGCTACAGTAATAAGGCGCAATGATATGGATGCAATTAGCAGGAGAGAATATTAAGGGTACAATTGGAAGAACACAGAGAGACGTTTGATATTTCCTTTCCCCCTTGGCTCTCCTCCTGCTCTGTCATATACAGTGGCCAAGGAACGACTCACCCCAGCCCACTCCCACTGTTCTACCCAACTTCAACACTTACATTCTGGAAGTCTATGATCTATACTGGTTGCAGCAACTATTTGTAGAAGACACATCTTCACAACCATTTTGATGTTTACAGAAGCAGACGAGAAAGGGCTGACTAGACATGGGCTTGGTCTTACTAGGCCAGAGCCTCCCTACCCACCACCCTGTGTGCCTTGGTGCTGCTTATGGTGGTGGCAGTGGTAATGCTGAGGAGGTGAGGGTGGGGACTTCAAAGTTCTGCAACCTGTTCTGACTAACCCTGTTTATGTTCTGAGCTTCCATCTGTTGCCCTTCCACTTCTTTGAGATATCCACCCTCCTATCATCCCTTTTGTAATTTGGTAACTATGAAAATGTAATGGTCGAGGAAAGCACTGCTAATCTCTGCCCCTCTAAGCATATTCATACTTCTACAGTATATAATTCTGCCTGCAGATTTAGTTGAAACATTTGTAGAACCAACAATGATGAAAATACTGCCTATGATCCTGGGTAGTTGTCTTAGTAGCTTTAGCAGATAAACAATAACTTTGTTTGATCAGTGCTGAGCTGTGTGCACAAAGCTGTCATGGCGCCGCCTTCTGCAGTGGTCACTTTGGGGAAGGTGGCAACGCCGTCTAGCCGCAGCTCACTGTGATACCAGAACTATCACAAGGACTACCATTATGGCCACTGCATGTTTTAAAGTTGGTAGTCCTTTGTGTGTGTCCACGTGTCAGGACGCTGTGTCATCGCCTTGCGCCCGGCCACGGACATCTTCAAGCTTCTTGAAAAGGAGCTCCGGACCAAGAGCTCCTTGCGTCTCAACGCTACAGTATTTTACCTAGCTCAGCGCATACCTGATCCTCCACTCCGGCCACTCTGGCCTTGCTCCGCTTGCCTACCTTCTTGCCCGCATTCTGTTTTCTCCCCTACGGCTCTCTCCTCTGGGGATCCCGTTTCCTGTTGCTACTGAAGGAACGCTGCTTCTCGCTTCTCTCTCGCCTTGCCTGGACTTCCATTCTGTTGCTTCCAGAATTCCTCTCAGTCTGCCTTTTCAGTGGAACTCACACCAGCCATTACCTATACATACCAATTGGAACACCTGGAGGGTTTTTCACCATTGTATTTTTTTTCCCTCGTATTTGGAGGTTCACTCCGGGCATCACCCTGCGCGGGCAGTGTGGCATCCCGAGAGGATCGCCCTTTTCTGCAGGACTCCCGTTTGCGGCAGAAGTACTGGCAAAGCCCGTCTGGGAAAAGGTCCACCAAACCACAGGTGAGCCTAAACCCTTACAAAATCAGGAACTCTACAAATACAATGATCTAAGCCTGCTTGTGTACTCTAGAACTGACTACAGCCAAGGTACTCTAACACTGCCTCGAATGCAATTCAAGGCAATCATATACTAGTGTAACAGCGCATGTACACAGGCAAAAGTGCAGATTTTCATTAACACAGTAGGACCACTATATATCCAAAGGCAGCAGCTCCCGCTAGGGGTGACAAAATGCAAAGCTACTGCATTGGACAAACATACATCTTGCCTTTTATTATATTGTTAGATGATATGGATAGGATATACGTTCATCAAAAACAATGCAATCACTACAACACAAAGGCATGCAAAACAAAAACGCTAGGATCCCAGTGCGGTAATACATACACAATGCTTTTAGAAATAGGCCTCTAGAAATGCACAAAGTGACTCTTGCTGCAGCTTGGAACCTCGGTGCTGTGTCCCATCCCCCACCTGTGGCCACATGCTGAACAGAATCCAGAACATGAAGCACTGGTCTGCAGGCAGAGATCCCTGTTTCGACAGTTATTGAGTGCCCAGCGGGCAAGCAGTTGTTCGACTTTTGAGATGATTAACCTCCCATAACTACTGCGGCCATGCCATGTCTTTGTTCCATCACTCTGTAATCAGCTTGCAATGTTTCTAGAGATTAAATGGCAAAATACTCCAGACGGTTCCATCCCTGCTGAGAGCTCTGCTATATCATCTAAGATCGACACACCCAATGACCATATTGAATGGCTTCCATGTGATAATGCGGATTGTATGTATCTTCCTAAAAAGAGTAAACCTTCGGGACCCCTAATGATCTCTAATGAGCAATCTCCATCATCTTTCCTTGAAGCCTCCTTGGGGGACGGGGGGATGCACCAGTTTAAGAGCTACTGTTTAACGGCTGCATCTCGCCCTTGTCTCCTCTTTCTCTGGAAGAGTCATGTCCCCCTCCTTAAAAGATGCAGCTCCATCCCCTTTCTGGAGAAGCCTTCACTGATGCAGGCTGGGGCTGGTTTCTCTCCATCCAGTGGCACGAACCTTTTAATGATACCCATTGTATGTGAGGGAGGATGGGAGTCCTAGTCCAGAATATCTGTAGACCAATACTCCAGACACATGCTCCAGAAGCATACCCTCTTCCTGCCACCTTTGCTAAAAGCTTGGCGATCACCATGGAAACGAATATCTCTTTGCACCCAAAGCTTTCATCAGTTGTGAGTATCTCGTATATTCCGTTGCTTGAAAGAACACTTCTTTTGAAGTTTATCTTGGACTTCCACAAATTCTGAAATGGTGTCTGCGACAGGTAGTACGGCCCAAATCAACTGACATGTTTGCAATCATAAACACATCGTTCCTTTGCTGGATCTCAGTCACCAAGCAAGCTGGCTTCAGGGCCCTGTGCTTTTCCCATAGAGCGTACCATTAGGCTGCCTTTCAAGTCACTTCTTGATGCATACATTGTCTAGAGTTGCATGGCCCCACAAAGCCTGACACAGTGGACAGGCTATCTCTGTATTCGCATCTGCACTCTGGAACACTTGAACCCTGACTGACACACTGCTCTCTCAGTTTGGGAAATCAATCCAATCTTGGTTGTTTCCAGCTGCAACACTAGCTTGCACGTCTGTGTTTCCAAGTGAATTCTGGATTCGACGGTGAAGGAATTGTAGTCTGTGTTTTCTTTCCCTGATGTCTTTGCCATACGATGTGAGCAGTAGACCAGTAGGGAGCCTTGTCTTGCTGCATGTGGCCAAGTGTTTCTCCTGCTGCCACATGTCGCAACAGGAATTGTAGGGGGACATGGTGGTCTTCCATACTGGGTGGGCAACAGTTGAGTGAGATCCAAGGACCCTCTCCTGTTGGATCTCACTCTAGTGTCGCACTCCAGATCTGAAAGGCTGCATATCATTGTCAAAGAAGAGTGGGAGTGAAGCCCAATAGCCCTGCCCTCCCCCTTTCCTGCCTGCCTTCACAGCCTCTCTGCCTTAGTGGTAGGTCAAGGACGCCAGGCGCGGCCGGTGCAAGCGGGGGTCACTGGGTTCTAGGTGATTTGGGCGAGTTTTTTCATCGAATTAGAATTTGTCAAGTTTTCTTTTTTCTTGGGTTCAATTTGGCAACAAATATATGAGGGGGAGACCCCCACACCCCTCTACCCCCTCCTATATTTATTATCACGATTAACCACCCCCACATATATGCACATATTTTTGCAGCGAAAAAGCGACCCACAAAATGTGACGAATACTCGACCAATTCTACCTCGACCAAACCTCCCTATCCCGGGTCACTGCCAGTGATCGAAGTGAGCGAGAACGGTCGGGAGCTGTGTTCCACTACTTTTATTTGTTTCCGTTTACCATCTTTTACGACTTTTTACGACCATATTTACCAATCGATACAGAGAATTCTGTCCATTCATGTCCCTGTGCAAGTGTAAGGTTTTAATTGGAGCCTTCACTAGTCACTTAGACTATTGCAATGCCCCGGCCGCAACACTTGCCCCATGCTACACTCTGCATCTGCCTACCCTCTCCCCGGCCGAGACCACAGCTCCACTACTTTTTTCGGTTCACTTCTACCACTGGTCACTGTTCCCACCGCTGCCTGCAGAATGTGCGTGCATAAACAAGAGAGCCACATTCCTGCTCTCTCCCAAGCTGCCCAAGAGGGCACCCCGCCCGCCACCCCGCACAGACGTGGGTTATTGATGCAGCGTTTAGCGCCAAGTTGCCTTCTGCCGTATGTTGCGCTGTAATGGAGAACATAACATAACAAGAGAAGGAACAGGGAGGCGGTGCTCCTTCCGGGCATCCTGCAACTCGTGTCTGGCCTCATGATGGCAAAAACAGGCACACAGTGTGAGTACATGGGAATCTGATGGGAAATAATGTCCTGTGTGCGGGAGCCTGGGCGCTTGATGGTAAACGCTGGTATGTAGTGTGAGTACCTGGGTATTCTTTGGCAAGGGTGACATATGCTGTGACTACCTGGTCATCTGATGCCAGTGTTTGGCAAGTAAGAGTCCATAAGTAACTTGTGGGAAAACCTGCCAAATTATGGGAGTAGGTGGACAATGATACTTACAGTTTGTAAATGGTGTGAATGCGTGAGCACGTGATGCAGGAGTTCCAGGCCTGTGGTTACATGTGATTATCAAGGATTACATTACAGAGAATGCTTTAATAATGAAACTTGCTTAACGAAAAATCTGGTCTTTTTTCTTTTTTTTCTTTTGGGGGTTCTCCCCCCCGTATGTTTTTAAACCCACACCAAGCCCCTTCCCAACCGTTTGAACCCTTTTTACCACAACCCATAAACATTTAAAACAACCTTCCATATTTTTTCATTATTATTGTTTCTTTATTAAAGTCATAAAGTCATTCTGTTTTTTATTTGTTAAAATCACTGGATACCCAGACCTGTGTATATTTTAAAATCAAAAACCCTTAGATTTCTGTGGCCCGCTGTGCACGCACGCCTCGTGGCACCTATAAGTGCTATCAATTCTGCCCTCACACCACCCTTGGTTAAAAAGGGGCCAAATGCAACCACACACACACACACACACATCAAATTAACATTTAACATTTAAGAATCTGAAAAAAAGAGTGCAACAATTTCAACTTGCTATCAACATCTATCCTTGTTTCCCTGTCTGGCTAAACATCCCCATTCCTGTTTTGTTAATAATTAAAAACAACTGCACAGATTTGTTCTGTTTAATTATGAGATCACCATTCATTGACAGCAGGACGTGTATCATTAAACTCTGTAGATAAGGATCAGTGAGATAAAGCGATTTGCCCAGGATCACACACTTTACTAAGTGGTGAATCCGGGATTTGAGACCCATCTGCAACTTAAACACTTAACCACATCCCTTCTTAGGTCTAGTTGGGAGGAGTATGCGTAAGTGGACTTTAAGAATACTCTCTTTTTTAAAATAAAATGACTTGAACAGTCTAGAAATCCCAATTAAATAGCTTAACAAATATATAAAACCTTATAGAAATATGTTAAGCAAAAGAGTTATAACTGTAGTTTTCTCCCTCTCCAGCACCCCCTTGAATGTAGGAATCAGAATGCAATGTAATGCAAGTCTAAAACAAGACCTTTAGGTTTTGCAAATGTACTTTCAAGCCTTAAAGCCACATGTCAAAAGATGCTGTGATGGGATTACCTGCTTATTTGTTATTTATTTATTTATTTATACTGTGAAGAAAATGTTACATTCTGCATACATGCAAACCCTTCTTCGTGGGTGTCAAATAAGCAGGCACAGTGGGAATAAGACCCAGGTGAAAGGTTTTTGTCTTGAAATAAGGCACAGAGTTGGATATTTAGCTGGAGCTTTACTTTGGCTTTTTGATGCAAAATACTGACCATTAACGAAGAGGTGCTGTTTAAATGCCCCAGAGGAGGCCCGGTGCACTTTTTGCCAGAGCGGGATCCTATACCCAGGGATCTGTAACCTGTGGCTCTTCATATGTTTTGGACTACACTTCCCATGATCCCTAACCTTAGGCTGTCCTGGCCAGGGCTGATGGGAATTGAAGTCCGAAACGTCTGGAGAGCCAAAGGTTGAAGACCTAATCAATCCAGAGGGAAGACAGACACGCATATTATTGCAGGCCCTGACAATCCCAGAGGCTCTATGCTTTTCCCCGGAGACTCAGAGACGGCATGAAAACCAGGAGACTCCAGGACAATCCCGGAGGTTAGACATGTCGGGTGAGTGAGTACCCAGAGATACGATGGCAATGCCTGGCAAGCGGCGAGAGTAAATTGTGTGAGTGCACGTAAGTAAGATGAGTAGCTCACATCAAAGATCTGCGTGTGACCTTTGGGCACAGTTTCGAATCCCTGCAGGGTCTACTCAGCCTTTCATCCTAGCAGCAAGAGGACAGTCTCATGAAGCGTTGCCTAAAGGCGTGATATAATTATGTGATGCCAGTACCCGGCCAACTGACACAATGGGCCTCATTATAACATAGGCGCTGCCGTAATGAAGGGTGCCGATACGCGACCGGCACCCTTCATTACGGGACGCCCTTTTACGAGGTTCCCTTTGCGGGACCCGGTAAGGACTCCTGGTAAAACCAGGCATCCTTAGCGGGTCCCGCAAGGGAAACAGGGAGCTAATAACGGGCCGTTATTAACGGGCCCATTATTAGCTCCATCCCCATTCCCATTGAGCCCTATGGGGCCAGCACTCCTCCAAGAGCTGCTTGGCATGAGATGAAATGTCGCGCTCCAGCAGAGAAGGAGACTTTTAACAACCCAGTCCCCGGCCACTTGATCATGTGTAATGCAGTACCGGAGACGACTGCTTGCTTGTGCGGAGTCCTCGCGGTGGCATAGATTTCAATGCCTGCTGAACAGTGAGGTCCCTTTCTCTAAATGTGAAGTGTAATGGGAATGGGGATGGGTTCCTTCAAGGAGGAATTACCGGGTCCTCCAAAGTCGGAATGACCCGGTTATTCCTCATTGAAGGAACCCGATACTGGGACCCGGTATGGAGGCCCAATGTGCGCTTATCTGGCTACATGAGAGCGGTTTACGGGGAAATGGTGGAAGTAGCTGACATTTGATGTCAGCTCAGCTCACCAATGGCCTGCGTATTTATTTATTTATTTATTTATTTATTTATTTATTTATTGTGTTTGTTGATAGCGCCGAGTACCGGAGGTATCACCGTGCTGGGCATGTGATGTCAACATGTGCAAATAGTGTGAGAAGCAGTGCACACAACTGTAGTGCTTTGCAAATGGTGTTATTACCTGGTCATGGGATGTTAATAACTGGCCAATGGTATGAGTACCACCTGAGCATGTGATGTTAATAACTGGCAAATGGTATGAGTACCTGGGCATATGATGTAAATACCTGGCAATGATGTGAACTCTTGGCAATATGAGAGCACAAATAATATGATAATATCAAGTAGCACTTCATGATTAATGCCTCTCACTTCTAAGCGCTGCAAGTAGTATTTATTTAGCGCAATTTGTGTGCCTCATTACGAGGTGGGCGGTAAGGGATTACCGGCACCGGTAAGGGCACCGGTGCCGGTAATCCCTTACCGGCCTACTACGAGTTCCCTTTGCGGGTCCTTCCTTAACGCCTGGTTTTCCGGGCGTTAAGGATGGGACCCGCAAAGGGATACCGGGGTCAATAACGGTACCACAATTTGCGGTACCGTTATTGCCGCCTTCCCCCTTCCGATTGAGCCCTATGGGGGCTCAAATGGGAATGGGGAATGGCTCTGGTGAATGGGGAATTACTGGTCCCGCCGACCTCGGAATGGACCGGTAATTGCTCCATCTACCAGACCGGAGTCGGAAGGGTTTTCGAGGCAATTAGCGCCATGGCTACCTCCAACCTCGTAATGAATCGTGAATGTATCAATCTTGGAGGGATGAAGAGCTGGGTCAGCCTTACTGGATTGGAACCTTTGCCTTCCTGGCTGAATATGAATGTTTAGGGATAGTGCCTAAATCGCTCCTCTATTTTATTAGCATTGTCTGTTATATGGTAACAGCACTTTGCCATGAAATATATGAGTGTCTGAGCAAAACATGGCACTGCCCGCCAATTGATCGTAGCCCTGTGCTATGTGACGACAGAAAGTATCATCCTTAAGTATGTGTATTAGTTGTATGCATAACCCAGATAACTACTTTTGCTGTAAGTGACGTATTGCCTTTAGCCCTGCTTGTGTGGCTGTCTATTACACAAAGAACCACTCTGTGACACAACCTGCCGCACCCCCACCAGCCTCTGTGTGTCATCAGCTCTGCTTACCACTATACAAAAGTCGAAACTATTGGCTTTGTCAAATGTCGTTACCCAGGTTTGGCTTTTCCTTTCAGGATCTAAAACTAAAAATCATGGCTGTCTGCTGGCACCTGGGAGAGTAGGTTGTTGTATTTGCGCTCTACTGATGGAGTTTAAGCGGTAGCCTTTTGGAGTGCCATACCCAGCGAGTCAAGAGGGTAGAACTCAAGCTGTTCCATTTGATTAAAACATGCCCGGCCAGCACTCCTCCAAGAGCTGCTTGGCATGAGATGAAATGTCGCGCTCCAGCAGAGAAGGAGACTTTTAACAACCCAGTGCCCGGCCACTTGATCATGTGTAGTGCAGTACCGGAGACGACTGCTTGCTTGTGCGGAGTCCTCGCGGTGTCATGGATTTCAATGCCTGCTGAACAGTGAGGTCCCTTTCTCTAAATGTGAAGTGCCTTCAGTGGCCTCACTCAAGCAAACCATTGACAGCATGACACGTGAATGACCTGGAAGAGAATTTAGGACGTGAACTTTCAACAAATTTAACACAAAAATATGCATGTAACGTTTAGCCCACTGTTAGTACAGATTATTGAAGACATGGAAAGGGAAACACCCAAAATGCTATCAGTATAAGGGCCAACACATCTGCTTGCCTGCAAGCTTTCAAGACCACATCTTTGCAGGCAGTTTGTGTTGCAGTAGGGTGACCACATGTCCCGGTGTAGCACCCCACATTCCTCCATCAGCCCCTCCAGCCCCATCCCCCCCCTGACATTGCGCATGCGGGCATAAGGGACCACAAAATGGAGTTGAGCAATAGCTCAGCATGCACCAATTCCTGCACCCTTGGAGTGCCGCTGTGGCACCACATTGCATGTGACTCTACCTGCTTACTTGAATAAGAGGTGGAGTTTGCACCACCATCTGGAGTCAGTGGTTTGCATTCATCTGCCTCTGCTTAAGCTGAGCAGGTGCACTTGCAAATACCACAGCGGCAATATGTGGGACCCTCAGCACTACTCTTCCACCTGGGAACCTGCCCTTATGCTCTGTGCTCCCCCATTGTGTGCTTAAGCTATGGGCATGGAAAACCGTCTTGCTTCACACAATGTTTGGCAGCATCATTTCCGCCATCTGCAGGTAACCAGCGATGACCTGGGAGCGATGGACGCCTGCCCTTGGATTGGATCTAGAGGCCATCAATGTGATGGAGTTGGCCCCCAGAAGAAAACAAGCACTCTTATTGATGTTTTTGGGAGCAGAAAGTCAGTGCCACTTCGCCCTTGAACCTAAAGTGGATTAAGATGGCGGATCTACCATTGACTCACCCTGTTCTGAAGATATGGCTCGCATTGAGAACCATTTTGAAAAAAGGTTACTGTTGTTCTGTATTAGCACCCAGTGAGGCACAATAAGTGTACAACAAGCAACCTGATTGGCCCTCAGTGGGTTGTTATCAGCTGGACAAAGCCTTTTTGCACCGGTTACAGCCACGTCCTGTTCCGGACTACACGCCATGGAATGGGAGAAAGGACTACATGTAGTCCCGTCTCACCGTTCCCAGCGGCCATCTTCGTTGTTTTTTTTTAAATCGGATTTCATTGGCAGCCATGGAAAGGAAGAAGGGACTACATGTAGTCCCTTCTCGACCTTCCATGGTGGCCATCTTCTTTGTTTACTTTGTTTTTCCTTCTTGAATGGCCGTGATGGAAAGGGAGAAGGGACTACGTATAATCCTTTCACCCTGTTCCATGGCAGGCATCTTTTTTTCTTCTTCTTTTTTTCAGTTACTAAATGCTGAAACTATTTCGCAGCAGATAAAAATACACTATTAGTCCCCCGGTCTAACGGGCCGGGGCACTAATAGCAACAATCGACTCACGGGGGGCATTACTGCATCAGATAATGCCCCAAGGCCCGCATTAAGGCCCTCACTTCACTCTGGCATGTAACTACGGGCCCCGGGGCATTACCTGAAGCGGTAATGCCCCCCCAGCTTGGGGCTTATTGCTTAAATAACGTAAATTCAAGAGCAGACTTCAGTCCTCAACTGAATCTATCACTGAATTCATTAACGCACTCAATGAGCCCATCTGGAGCTGTCACAAGTCAACTGATGAGAAATCAACATATTCTATATTTCCAAAAAGTTCAAGGAGCCTCCATGATGTACGTATCTATGTATGCATATATGTGACTTATATAACGCTAACCTAGCTATAAAGCACTGGAGCGTTGTTAAACAATGGGAGTGGAACATAGTGGTGGGAGCATTGTCTTGCTGGTCTATGCTCCTTATTTATCAGTAAAGTGTGCTCTAGCACCTTGAAGTGTATTTTGTGCTAGATGGAATTACAAATAATGATCTCAGACCAAATAATCCGATGGACTCAAGGAATATGGCAACGTACTACTTTATTCTCATTTAATAAAGCAGGGAGGAATGACAGGCATTGTACGGATGCATGTACACGCACACAGTAGCTTGATCACATAGAGGTCTGTCTTATACCTCAATATGTGTCATCGATGATGTCATTCTACGTGTCAAACTTCAAAACCTGTTGAGGGAAGGGATTGGTTAAGGGAAGATATCTACGTATAGAACATATACAAATGAGTACATCATTGGCTACTCCTTATCTGTAGGGCATGCCTTGAACTACCTCTAAATACGGATAGTGCTGATTATAGCAGACAAAATGGCAGTGGATTGGTCTATGCAACATTGGATGTTAGGTTGCCCCTTAGACCCACTGATTGGTTGGCTTGCTATCCCAACCTTGGACTTTAGGCCCTTTAGCAGCACGTACGTGAAACGAAACATTGGTGTTTGAATACCGTCAGACTACTCCCCGTTTTCCCAATTAGTCCATCATCTCTCATTGGTGAGCCATATGCCAAATTCTTCCATCTGTAGTTGACCTTTTAGCCTCCTCACTGTCCTGGAACATTCAAGGGAGAGTGAGCACACCGCTATCTTCATCTGAGGCTCTAATGAATATCCCTTGTTTTCGACTTCTGGGTCACATGTGAAGAGACCATGAATTTGTCCATTTCCGCCTTCTATTTATTGCTATTTGATTCAATTATGCAGGGTGCTGTTACTCCTCTTGGCCTCCAGAGACTTGCTCACTCTAACTTGTATAGACTTCATACACTTTTAATTGTCCAATAATTTGGCCGTTGCAGATGTTTTCTTCTTCTTGAATCTAAGAGAAATGCGCCCTTAGTTCATAAATTATCTTGGCTAATTCCCCTTGTGCCTTGCAATTATTCCTTAAAATAGCATCCTTGATCCTTGGCTAGCATAGTCTTCCTGTTGTTCTGCGCACAGAGCGTTACAGCCTCTCCTGATTCTGCAACCTTGGTCTGTCTCTGAGGTAGCTTGGTTGAATTGGACATGGGCCAGCATCCATTTTCCAATCATGGCTGTCCTTGCCACGTTATTTATTTCTCTATAGCAAGCCTCTATATGTTTCCTTTCTACCTTGCGTTACTGCGTATTTACAGTTATTGACTAGTAAGTTACTTCATCCTCTTTGTATACACAATTACATTAACATGTTTCTCTTGGTGCTTCAGTTACATTGTCACTCTTTAGTATGTTCATATTGTTTCAACATAGGTTATATATATATATATTCTTCATGACATCACTCTGCCTTTGTCAGACTTCCATCTAACAATCCATGACGCTTATTCGTGCATGCTGACATCCTTCCATGCGGCATCCTTCCACACTTTCAGTGCGAGGGTACATTCTGTATGGCTAAGTGCATAATGTCTCTCATACACTCAATGCAGTATAGGAACAACACATGTTATCCCACATATAGCCCTTCTCCTGCGGTTCCAGTATGACAGCAGTGAGGTGGCGGGAGCTAGTGAGAAAGCATCCACCTGCTCCTCTGAAAAAGTATTTCTTAAAGAGCAGGGTCTGCAGATCTTTCGCTCTTTGGAACAAGCCACCACCATCATATTAACCTGCTCAATATTTTGAAAATGTGTCCTTTTTTTACTAACTATTCAACAAAAACTCTAATGTCCACTCTTTGGCTCAGAAAACTGGTCTACTGCTCAAGGCAACTCCTTGGCCTTCCTCTCTATTCCTTCCTGCTTCGAGTCAAAGTCCTCAAAGTCCTCAACTTTGCTACCCACATTCTATACAACCTACCTAGATCATCCCTCGCTTGTACCTACCGACAATATATTAGTTGGCTCTCCTTACACAATCACTCTCTTTTCAAGTTCCTTCTCCTAGTCTGCAAAGCTGTCAAGGGTCTTGCTCCTCAGTACCTGTGTGATTGTATCTCAGTTTACTCGCCATCACCTCCCTCCTACCCTCCTCAGGAATCAACCTCTTCTCAAATACCCTCCCTGTGCCTCCTCTGGCTTCCGCTCTTTCTCCCCACTCACCCCGCTCCACTGGAACCCAGTGCCCATAACAAGCAAAGCCAGCCCAACTGTGGATCTTTTCAAAGCTAGGCTTAAACTTCACTAACTTTCTAAAGAGGGTGTTCCCTTGGCCCTCTACCTCATCCTCCCTGATCCCGTCACCCCCTCAATTGACACTTAATAATGTAAACAACCTCTGCTATGTTCCATCCTCAAAGTAGAATCTGTTCTAATTTCCTGGGCCTACCTTGCCAGTTTTGGCATTAGTGTTCTAAGACGTCTTTGCGATTGCCAGAAGCGGCTGTTTAGCCGTTTCGGTTTGACGTCGCTTGGAGGTTTTTTCTTCTATTGAATTTGAGTGTGCCACGTGCAAAGGAGACAGCTGTTGGAGCTGCGGAAAGGGACGGTGACTAGGAGCAGGCAGTGGATTGACGAGCCCTGCATTGCTGCAACATCCCCCAAGCTCAGGGGCTTGAGAGGGTAAGGTGGGTGGGGGTCTGGGGTGAGTCTTAGGAGGTAGGAATGTGGAATTATGGCCTCCAACCCCCTAGTTTCCCATAGGAGATTGTACTTTACTTACGCGGCTGTGCGTTTGATTGTGATTCCAAACGGGTTGGTGCTCCCCGATTATTGTGGGCATGGAACGTCAGCTGTTTCCAGAGATTGCGTTGTGTTACTTTGTAGCTGGTCAGCACAGTTAGATTCTCTGTGCCTGTTTGCAGCACTCACGTTTGAGTCCTAGCAAGTTTTAATGCCGACAAGTGTAAATATAACTTATGGAAGTGCGATTGAAAGTGACGCCACTCAGGCAAAGTGTCGCGGGAGGATTGCTCAGAGGCAACGTGCTCGCCTTGGAAACAAGACGACACAGAGAGACACAGAGAGACACAGGTTCAATCCACGGGTCCGTGCTCAGAAACCTCTGGGTCTTAAGCGCGTTATAAATATCATATCACAGTCTTGCAGTCGGCTTGGACTGCTGATGGGAATTGCGGCTGGACACTGTTATTTTCGCGGAGATTGGCATCCTGAGCAGAGCTAATTCAGATACTTAAGTTCTTTTTGTCCGCCCTGTGAGCAAGTATGGCAGGTAAAGTGACGGCTAAACCAAATCATATAACCTGAGAAAGAAAAGTCTGTTGCTGACCCTAAAATAATATTGAAGAGTAGGGGTGTTGCTAGGTCTGCAAAAGATCTGGGGCTACGCTAATGTCGGGACTGTCAGGACTCGGGGCTAGCTAGCCTTTTGGTTGTAGCCCCTTGCATTTTATCCGAGGCTACACCCAAAAGACCCAGAGCTTTAAAGCGACGCCGCTGTTGAATAAAGAGCGGGAAACATCTAAAAGGGTAATGGATTAAGGAATTAAATGGAAAATAACATCTTTTTTCCAGCCTGATGCTGGCAATTAAATTGCAGAGACTTCCCGGAGGGCATCGGAAGAGGTGGAAAGGATCACTGCTGTCACACCTCGTGCCCCTGGTACTGGTAACACTTCTAATATTGACAATAATTCGTTATTGGAACTCTGCTATTCACTTCAAAAGAGTGCTGCTGATATAGTTACAAGCGCATCAGCAGCAGCGGTAATTGCTACTATGGCCCGCGCAGTCGAAGCTCCGCCCGCGGCTCCTCAGAACGTTGTTCAACCGTTATGCACTAGCCCAGTGCTATATCCAGATTCCGAGAATGCCGATGATTTAAGCTCGGAGAGTGTGGAATCCCTTGGTGCTACTTCCAGTGGCAACACTGCAATTTGCCGTAAAAATGTTGCTCCAACGTTGTGGAAGGATTCACAAGGAATTAAAATCACAGAGCAAAACGGTTACACATATTGTGAAATATATTTGATGAGAAATCTGAATTTTTTAATGGTATGGAAAACAAAGTTAATGATGAATCGGCTGAGTCCTTTATAAGTACTGTCGAAGAGGGTGGTGTGGTTAAAGCACAGGTAGCTCCGGATATAAATGAAGAGGCAAATGATTCCAGTGCCACTTCTGAAATCTAGGAAAAACAGAAAGGTGATGGCCGGAAGTTCTTTGATTAATCATAACCATGGGCACAGCTCTGGGCATCCCTCCAGACCATCGTTTTTCAGCCTGCCAAGCCATTACAGAAGGGGAAAGACCATATGCAAATCAGGTTTGGTCCCACCCCAAAAGGGATAGTCCAGCCCGAATTGCAAGGTAACATCCCTTCAGCACAAGACCACAAGCATCCCCAGACATGTTTGGGCCTTGTTTGGCCTCATCAGTGAGGAGTAGCTTGTGTCTCTAGAACCAGTAGCTCGGGACCCACGTCTGGGCATACCTGTCCCTCTTGGGGTGACTTAAGCAAAACAAAAAGGTGATGGCTGGAAGGTTTTGAATTAATCATAACCACGGGCACAGCTTTTGGCAACCCTCCAGCCTGTCCCTTTTCACTCTGCAGCCCAGCCATTGTCTAGGGGTTCTTGGCTTCCACTTCTGCCTAGGCCTGGCATCCTTCCCTGCCCAATGTGCGCTGAGAGTCGGGTGGTGACTGTGATACCTCCAGGTGTATGCATGGCTCTCACGCTCACTGCCCAAACGTGGCCACCCTAGGCTCCCGGCCTCCTAGCTAAGTAATCCAAGTCTCCCACATGTGAAAGCCTGGTGGGGCCTCTCTCTTCTCCTCTATTTCCGGAAGCAGACATATACTTGACTGATTTACAGCGCAACTAGTAAACAGTTACTGGTTACCCTACAGAGTGTTTACAGTTTGCAATTAATCCTCCAACGCCTTCACTATCACCATGGATGGATTCTAAGTTCATACCTGAATAAGAAATTAGCCTGCTATTACAAGATGATCCTCTCATGCTGTTGTACTTAAGATATCACTATGATGTTTTTACCAGATGTGTTTACAGAGGTGAAGCTATCCCGGTCCTTCACCCAGCTCTGACCAGCTCAGTCCCATCCTAGCCCTATCTCCGATACCGTAAATACACACCTAATATCCCGCCATGTCCAGCAGAAACTCTCCCACTTGTGTCAAGTGTTCCGTCACCAATATTGTAACCTCGGTAGCTAACAAAAATGGTTTAAGAAAGTTAAAAAAACAGACTGTCCTCAAGAACCCAAATATGTTCTGTGTCGACAGCTACTGGCCTTCTAATGCTAAAGAGTGGGTCAAAAATGCCCTCCTTTGCGAGCACGCCCCAAGCAAACAGACCATAGGATTGACTGTCTATTTGAGACCCTATAAATGGAGGCCTTCGGACGGGACACCAGAAACCTCTGCACTTAAACAGAAATGATTAAGATTAACATCTAAAATAATAGAAACACCATGTTCCCAACCAAACACGCTGGTCCGTTAGGATTAGCATCTGTCACCCTAGCCCCAGATCTCCAGAAGATCATGGCAGAGATCCCCTGGACTAACACCAGATCCCCAGCTGACAAAAGCAGGTTCACTAGTGGGATCCCTTCCTACTCGGCCCTCTTCAGATCTTTAAAGGGTCTGTTTCCGAGCACCCACGTCATTTGCATCCGTCTCTCTATTATGTCTATGAAAGAGAAAACAGATTCCATAGCAACAGACTGACGGTTAAGGGACAGCGAAATGGTCAAATTTCATTTTGTGGACAAAACGGCGGCATTCGAGCAAAATGTGCACCCCCTCAACCATTTCTCCTGCAAAGCGAAAGTCATGATTTCAGATATTTTTGAAGTGAAATTTACCTGTTAATTTCTTTTTTTGTTTTGGGCATTCGAATATAAACACACTTAGGAGGCACAAAATATTTCAGCCTCCTGATTGGCAGAAATATTAGTGCGCATAAAAGAAGAAAGACCCTAATATTGCATGCCATCTGAAATGGCGAAATTGTGGGAATTTCACCCTGCCGGTGGAGTGACATTGTAGGCCAAATTCGGCCATTTTTCTACGCTATCAAATTTTCACCCATCTCTGCCAGCTGGTATTTTGTCAGCCCACATTATGAATATTCCCTGTGGAGTTCATGAAGAACTTTAGTCCTTGAAGAAACACTGAGAAATTATGCTTGGCCGGGGTCAGTCGCTCCCCTCCCAGGAAATCATTAATGTACTTACATGAATGCCCCTGCAAAGTAGGCACCCTGAACGCAAGCGCAGCCGCAAATAAGGCTCCAAATATACTCAACATCGCTCCATCAAAGGAAATCCAAACCCTCTTCCCTTGGTGGTTCTGAAACCTGGTTCTATAGTTTTTTGCTGAATACTTTGCTCCCCTTAAGGCACAAGATCCGCAACTCGAACAGGAAGATAATTTGAGGAGGGGTAATATTAATCTACCTGGACACATTTCAAGTCCCAGCACTCTCCTTCACCCAAAACCCCTCGATAGCGGTGTTAATTGTGCATTCATCATTGACAGTAACGCCACCAGTGCGTGCGTGATAGCCTGCCGTCCTCCTGCCCACGGCTCAAACTTCCATCAGGAGTGCTCAGGCATGCTCTCTTGCACAGGCACCACCTCTGGCATACTCCTGATCCTGTGTGATATTTACATCAGGCCAGTTTAGGTCCAGCATGGCAATCTACACTTGGCTACTTAATCGCCCCACACCTGGGAATGGCCAGCGATTGAGTATGGGCACGTCCTCCGCAATCCCTTTATTTGCAGCCACCCACATCCCATGATCTGACCACCAGCACATCTTCAGCACTTGGCAGCACTAGTATAAATCCCGGCCTACTCATTAGCCTGAGACCCTCTTTGCCCTTATCAGGCCCATGGAAAGAGTGACCCAGGCTAACTTTCATCAGACCTTTAAGAGCAATTTAGACCACACTGACACCTCTGAACCTAGTGAAGGCCTTCAACCAGGAAATTAGGTGTACCCTGGATATTCTGGCTCCCCTCACTAAGAAAAGATTCAAATATCTGCTAAAAGGGCTAGCAAATGGTAAATATTGATATGATAGGTTATTTCTAACGCGATTAATACCCAGAGGTTTCTAAGCGCGGACCCGTGGAACGAACCTGTGTTGCCTCGTGTCTTCTTGCTTCCAAGGCGAGCACGTTGCCCCTGAGCTTTCCTCCCGAGGCAAAAATAATGGACTTAACATCAAGAAAAAAATGTGAACATGAATGGTGGCAATCCGAGTCCAATGAGGAGGAACTAGAATTCAGAATCCAATCTAAGGAGTAGCAGACCATGATGAAAATGAAAAAGAAAACCTTTCTGGCCGCAGCTCTAAATAGCACCGCTGGAGTATTCATGATATTTAGAAAGCTGAATGCTCCCTCCCAGACTCTCAAATATGTTCCCCGGCTCACGGCCTCATAGACAATCTCGCTCAGGCTTTTGCAAATCAAATCCACATGATCCAGGCAACCCTCAGGAGCCAACCTAGCATCAAGCACTGAGGGAAACCTAATCCCTACTTTGCTCAAATCAATGCTCCCCAAATGACATGACTAATATCATGAAAGGACCATGAAAGCTTTAGGGAAGCAAAGCGTTGCCCGCCGAGGAACCATCCCCCCTCTGTCCGCGTCCAGAACTAACATTCGCAGCACTTCAGTAAGCATGGTCATAATCCCCCGGTCTCTCAAAGTAGACTCACTGGACCCCCACACACTGGACAATTGCCAGTTGCCTGCAGTACATTCATGGGAATTAATTAGTAGGGTTACGCAATGACTAACAACCAGCTTTAGAAGAATTGAAAGTGCCCTTATATTCATCACAGAAGACATCTTGAAATCCCTTGACTGCATCCCATCAATTCCTATCCTCTGTTACCCATCGGCTGCTTGTGACATGGTCGACCACTCCCTACTCCTCAGGAGAAGGTGCTCCAGCTCACTCCGGGGCTGACATCATTGCTCAGTGAGCGCACCACCCTGTTGAAAGTTGGGAATTCCGGTTCACACCGGTGTCAACATAGGTAGACCTCATAGGCCGACCTTATCCCAAGGGATGTTTAACAATTGCGCTCTAGCTGCCCCTCCTTAATCCTTTCTTGCCCACACTTTAACCATATGCAGACAAAACCCAAATATGAGAGTTTCAAGCTGCCGTAAAAATACTGGGCGTATATGGAACACACTTGCATTTCACATCAGCAGGTGTATTCTATTGTAAATGCTCTCTGAGTCCTTTGAGGGTGGTATTTACATTTTTCACAAAACAGAGAGTAAAGGGAAAGAGCAGAGGGCGTGCAGTTGTAAGAATATTGCCTGCAGCCGCCTTTGCATAATGTTGGTCTGCCTTCCCAGCCTCACACTAAGGCCAATTACGATCGCCAACGTACGTGAATTAACTCCTTTGCTTTCATAGGTAGAGGCAAGGCAGTAACTTGGACTCAAAGGTCCTCTTATAAGCCTATGCAAATTCTGAAGATCAAGGGAATACAGGGGTTATAACTGGCGGGGACAGTATTTCTGGCATACCCCGGTGACTGTTCCATTTACACCCCCTCCACAACCTGGTCAACATGTCCCTCAAACTCAGCCCATTGTAAGAAGCTCACCACTTCCCGTCAAATCTGATTTCTTATCTATTGTACGTTCTTTTGTTATGAAAAGAGAATTGTTCCTCCTGTAAATAAATAAATAAAGAAATAAATAAATACATTTTAAAAGAAAAACCTCCAGAGGTTTTCAAGTAATACGAGCTCTGCCAGAGCTAACGTAAACACAATTCATTTAAACATTGCTGCAAATAGTTTTATTGCAGAAAAGGGTCATTAGTGAACATTGTATGACTTCCATGGGTAAGGCGTTAAGAGGGGGCATCCGAGAAGCCTACCTTTTCACGCCCTTGCTATGGCCCACCCTAAAAAAGAATGACTGTATTTAAGGGAAGCGTCTTTCCTTGCTTTTGCACATTAAGGAAAGTCAACAAACATTTTGGGGGCCTTTTGGAATGTGTACCTCCATCTTTAGGACAGAGGTAAAAACAGGAGGATTTTGGCAGCAAGTCTGCCTACCATACCACCGGCAGTGTTCCCATGGAATACCGCTGGTGGCATTTCACCAAACCCTGATTTAGGCGCGCAATACCTGGGGTCCTTTACCCTATCAGAGTAGACCTTCTGCTAACCAGTATTATCAGCCTGAGATTTGCCAGCATGTATATCGAGCATTGTTTTCATGTAAGAAATGCATGGCTCTGCATTGGTCGGGACTATTTTGGAGAAGCTATACTCCATGGGCTCTGTGATTGGCAGAAGTAGAGTCACGTGTTCTCCAGGTGTCAGACCACAGGAAGTCAGAGGCACCTGCTGAACATTCGCTCATCATTTCTCCCTGAACCATCGTCCTCCCAGCAGCTCCCGGGAACAATGGGACCAGGTCAGAGGGAAAGCAGCTGAGCAGCTGGTTTGTTTGTTTGTTTATTTTATTTATATAGCGCGCCGGACCCGGGGGTATCAGGGCTCTTGAGTGACGATGACGGTTACATGATACAGTTTATGCAGACAGAGTGGAGTTAATACATTAAAGATACAGGTGATAGGTAAGGCAAGTGGGAAGCATATAATGGAGAGGGGTTCAAAACAGGGGTAAGAGGGGAAGATGCATTCATATAATACGGGTAGGAACATAGAGGAACAGAGGTAGGTTAGATGTCCGGGAGGTGATATTAGTTTTTGTTGAGTAGCCATGTGATGATGTGGCTTCTGAATTTATCGAAGGTTTGAATAGATATGATGTCCTGTGGCAATGCGTTCCATAATTGTGCGGCTAACACCTGGAAACTGTTTTTTTTTAGGTTGTACCTCGGCACCACCAGGCAGGAGGTGTTGGTAGATCTTGTGATTCTTGTTGACAATTTCAGTGTGAATTTGACGGTGAGATATGGTGGGGCTCGGTGGTTGAGTGCTTTGTGGGTGAGGCAAATGGTTTTTAAGTCGATTTATTCTTGTATGGACAGCCATTTACAAAGCTTTCTGGTTGCTGATATGTGCTCGTTTCTAGGTATGTTTAATAAGGGTCTGAGCACATTATTTTGCAGACTCTGCAGTTTGTTGATTATAGATTTGTTGGCGCCTAGGTAGAGGCCATTGCAGTAGTCCAATTCGGACTGCATGAGTCCTCTGGCCAGTATGAGGCAACTGTTAGAAGACAGAAGGGGTCTGCATGCCCCAATCAACTTGCCAGTGTAGGCAGTGGCTGAGGCAGTCATGTTTACCTATTTCATTAGATTGGAGTCTAGAGGAGGTCCCAAATAAAGCCTGCACTCCAGTCGCCCATTTTGAAGTACCAGGAATATTCACACCAAAATACGTGACATATGATGAGCAAATAAACCAGCAGAGAGCCACAGTGGGGCTCTGCCCTTTATCTATCAGAAGAGCAACGCCTATTGAAGTACTGATACCCAGAAAACCATGGATAGTTGTCATGATCTCTGCTTCCAAAAGGTCAGGGTTTTCCCAACTCCCTTGGAAGCAGATCCATAACCCAGGTTCCGAGTGCCAACCAGTCCCAATTGGGACCTTTTGGACCCAGTCCTGGCGCCAGTGGCACCAGGCTCATAAATATGCCCAGTCCCAGCGCTGGAAGCGCCGGGCTCATAATGCTTGGGTGGACTTACCTGCAGCAGACCATGCTGCTTACTTGCCTGCCAGTTGAGCCTCTGATCCTCTTCTGTTTGGAACTACTTTTCCTGTTGGGTGGGGCAGGAGCCACTCCCTAGGTTCAGAACACTGGAACTCTTCTGGAAAGCAGGAACTCTTTTCTTACCTAGGCGTGGCTGTGGAAGGAGACACCTAAGCACTACAGGAGGCTATTTAAACCACACCCGATGGATGAATCTTGCTTTGCGTTATTCTGCATCCTCTGCAGCAGAACGCTGATCGTGTCTTCTGCATCTGATCCTGGGCCTAAGGAAAAAGGCTTACCATCCTGAATCCAGTCTTCAGCAACACCTATAAAGACAAGAAAGAACAGGTTAGCATTACGGTCTTCAGTGACAGCTCTTCACTTACCTGGTCCATCGGCTGTCACCAACGCCTCGCGCTGCATTCCGGCATCTGAAAGACAAAGGCTTACCTACTCTTCGTGCGCTCCGGAGGTCTTCACACTGCATTCCGGCATCTGAAAGACAAAAGCTTACCAACTCTTTGCACGCTCCGGAGGCCTTTGGCGCTGCATCCTGCATCTGAAAGACAAAACAAGGTGCGTTTAAAGACATTGGGGAACTTTAATACTCACGTGCCATTACTCCTTTCCACATCTAACCCAGTGGGTATTCCGGCACCCTGCAGCCGCTCCGAACTTGTACCTGCAAAATAAAAAGACAGTTAGAGCGCATCGTGAAGCAGGCAACAAGCGCTTACTTACGTGCTTCCAGGCGCTTCTATTCATCACACGGGCTCCATCTTCAACTCACTTCAGCCCGTCATCCGCCATCGCCGGAACCCTGCAAAACAAGAAACATCATTACTAAAGACTTTAAAGACATTAGAATTACTCGAAACTTACCGTTCGTGCAGTAAACGACAGACAGCAGTCTTCTGAAGTCAAGAGGCCTGCTCCCCTTATCCAGTGAAGAAACTGGTTACAGCACCCTGCCCCGAGGCAGATGGAGAGCACGGCGTTCACTTACCTAAGGTGAGAGCGTTAACCTTTGGGGTTCTACAGGAGAAGAGAAAGGGAAGAAGAGAGAGACATTCAATAACCCAGTTCCTTAATCCCATATTTTCTATCTGCAGACATCTTACCCTTCGAGTCAGACATACAGTGCACAGAGGTCCAGCCCAAAGAGCCAGCCATGTGTTGCACATCACCTTTGAAGATACGGTATACGCCCAGTCAAGACCGGCGCCTCTACGGGAATCAGGTGAGCGTTACAGAACGCAAAGCCTACCACAAAACTCCCGTCCATGCGCTATGGAAACCTCGGATACTGACCAGCTAGCCCAGTTACTTGGGGAACTAAGGGCAGAAGTGCATGCAGCCCGTCAGGAAACGAACGCTCTAAGAAGGGAACTGATTATTTCAGATGATCTCGCTAGACAATTGCTACAGTCACAAGCCGGACAGACCCCGTTACCCGCATCTGGGGGAAATCTTCCTTCTACATCCTCTATGAATCCATTGCAGATCAACCTACCTGGGAATGTACCTCTGGCTCCGCCCGAATGATTTTCTGGTGACCCAAAGAGGTTTGCAGTATTTATCAATCAGTGCCGGTTGCATTTCTTATGCCGGCCAGCAGCCTTTCCAACTGATCAAGCTAAAGTAGCTTTCGTGCTTTCGTACCTTAGTGGCAATGCGGCAGACTGGTCGATCCCTCTAGTAAATCAAGATGATCCGGTCCTCCATGATTTTCAAGCTTTTCAGCTCAGTATGGAAAAACTGTTCGCAAGACATTCACAGGGGCAGGCCTTGGACAATGAGCTTCTTTCGTTGCGACAAGGTAATCAAGACCTTTTGGCTTATATTGCGTCTTTCAACAGACTGATAGTGGAAACTCAACGGCCTGAGGACAAAAGGATTACGCTGTTTTATAGAGGTCTACGTGGAGAGATCAAAGATGTGTTAGCCCAAGTAGTGAATCCCCCACAAGATTGTTCGGACTATATAGACTTAGTCGTTCAAATAGATCACAGACTGCAGAACAGGAAGGCCGATCGTTCCAAGTTTGATGCTCGAGTATTTTCCAAACCGCCAACTCCTTCCAAAGGAGTAGACTCCGGGGAACCCATGCAAATAGGGGGTCTGAAAGGTCCTCTAACACAAAAGGAGCGGGAAAGGAGAAAACAGTTGCAATTATGCCTCTATTGCGGAAACTCAGGGCACTTTCTTCGAGGCTGTCCGGTGAAACCTGCCAAGAAGGCAGTAGGAGCTGCAGTTACCAAAGTTACAAACTCTGAGCAGGGAAACGACCTCGCCCGACAAGAATAGAGGTCCTCTTGCCGAGCGTGAAAACCAGTTCCGTGACCTCGCATTTCGTGATATCTATGGTCCTCATTAGCCCTGATAATCCGGATCGATTACATGCAATTGAAGCTTACGTCGACAGCGGTGCCATCGGCAATTATGTGGATCATGAAATGGTTTTGAGGATGAATCTAACTCTTTGTCCCAAGGCTGTAAAGGACGTCATTACTACGGTGGATGGTACGGAGATAGCCTCAGGGCCAGTAACGCATACCACTCAAGAGGTGACGCTAGTAAGTCAAGATGGACACCATGAGAAGATCGTGTTCGATGTGATCAAGGCCCCTCAGTTTCAGATTATTCTAGGAATACCTTGGTTAGAGAAACACAATCCTCTGATCGATTGGCGAGCAAGAACGGTCCAGTTTCCAGAATGTGTCTCTACTTGTCACCCTCCACCTGGTGTTGCACTGGCAGCAATTTCTTCAGAGACTCCCCAGTTACCTCCCGAATACCTAGAATACCAAGATGTTTTCCGGAAGGATCAGGCTAACTCTCTACCTCCTCATAGGTCTTATGACTGCCAGATAGACCTGATACCTGGATCTACTCCTCCTTGTAGTAGAATTTATGCCCTCACCGAGCCTGAGAACCTTCACCTTCGACAATACCTGGATCAATACCTGGCAGATGGGTTTATTCGTCCTTCCAAGTCCCCTGCTTCTTCAGCTTTGTTCTTCATTCCAAAAAAGGAAGGAGACCTTAGAACTTGTATAGATTAGCGCTCCCTGAACCAGATCACCGTTAAGAATAGATATCCGTTACCTTTGATCCCTGAACTCCTGGACCAAGTCAGAAAAGCATGCATATATACGAAGCTGGATCTTAGAGGAGCTTACCACTTGGTACGAGTAAAAGAGGGCGATGAATGGAAGACGGTCTTCCGCACCAAGTATGGGCTATTTGAATATCAGGTCATGCCCTTCGGACTTTGCAATGCCCCGGCCGCCTTTCAATATTTTATGAACGATGTCCTCAGAGAGCTCATAGATGTGTGTGTTGTTGTTTACATTGACGACATCCTCGTTTATTCTTCATCGGAATCTGAACATCGGAAACACGTGAAAATGGTCCTCGAAAGATTGCGTCAACACAAACTTTTCTCTAAGTTGGAAAAATGTGTTTTCAACGTGACTGAAGTTGAATTCTTGGGATTCATATTATCACCTGGCGGAGTGCGTATGGATTCAAAGAAGGTCGATGCAGTTCTGAAATGGCCATCACCATCCTCCGTAAAAGGTGTGCAAAGCATGTTAGGCTTCGCTAACTTTTACTGCAGGTTTATCCCCGAATTCTCTCGAATAGTCCAGCCCATCACTGCCTTGTTAAAGAAAAACAAACGTTTTGAATGGTCTACCGAGGCGGAACAAGCTTTCCAGGATTTGAAGACTACATTTATCTCTGCACCAATCTTAAAACACCCTCGCCCCGAACTCCCCTACATCGTGGAAACTGATGCTTCAAGCCTTGCCATGGGGGCAGTTCTATCACAAAAGGACCCGGTAACCAATCAGTTGCATCCCGTGGCATTTTGGTCACGCAAATTCTCGCCTCCTGAAATCAATTACACGATTACTGACAAGGAACTTCTGGCTATCAAGTCTGCCTTTAAGGCTTGGCGGCATTATCTGCTGGGGGCCCGACACACCGTTACTGTGATTACGGATCACCGAAACCTGCAATATTTGAAAACCGCAAAAGCGCAATCCTCTAGACAACTCCGTTGGGCATTATTCTTTGCCGAGTTTGACTTCATAATTACCTATCGACCTGGTACAAAGAACGGTAAAGCTGATGCCCTTTCTCGGATGGGAGTGGAAGAACACTTGATCAACCCTAAACCTGTACCAATCATTCCCGAACAAAGAATTCTGGGTGTAATCGCCACAGAATCCATAGAGGAAGTTAAGGATAAAGCCAGGCAACTTGTAACTCCAGCAGACATACAGAATTGGCATCTGCAGGGAAAGGACTTTGCAGTAAAGGACAACTTATTGTATTTCCAAGAACGATTATACCTACCCAGCACAGATTTACAGAAAAAAGTAATCTCTTGTTATCACGATTCTTTAATGGAAGGACATCCCGGTATGGCCAAGACCTCAGAAAAGATCAAGCGCTACTTCTGGTGGCCGTCTTGGAAAAAAGATATCAGAGACTTTATAATGTCCTGTGGAGTATGCGCCCAAAACAAGAGTCAAAAGGAAAGACCAGCAGGCCTCTTACGCCCTATTGACATCCCACCTCGCCCTTGGCATACGCTTTCTATGGACTTCATCACCGATCTACCTCCATGCTCCGGATACAATACGATTCTAGTAATCGTGGACTTATTCTCCAAGATGGCGCATTTCATTCCGCTCAAAGGCTTGCCAACAGCAGCAACTCTGGCCCGAGAATTTCTCGAAAACATCGTCCGACTGCACGGTTTTCCTTCGGTTCTAATTTCGGATCGAGGTAGTCAATTTATTTCTCATTTTTGGCGAAGTTGCTGTCGGTCGGCTCAAATTGGTGTGAGACTATCGACCAGTCACCACCCTCAGACCGACGGACAAACCGAGAGGACCAATCAAACTCTGGAACAGTATTTACGCTGCATGCTGCAACAAACTGAAAAAACTTGGAAAGACATCCTTTGGATAGCCGGATATGCCTACAATAACTCTGTCCATTCGGGAACTGGCAGTCACCCTCGAACCTCGGAGTTGGATCCCCTCCAAGATCTTGAAACACCAGCAGTAGACTACCTGCATTCTACAATCACCCAAGCCTTTAAGGAAGCTGTTTCTCACCTTCAAAGGGCTAAAGAACAATACAAGAAAGGAGCAGATCAACATCGGAAGGAAGCCCCTCAATATCAAGTAGGGGATCAAGTCTGGTTATCCACCAAATATCTACCTCTAAAAGGGCCACGCACATTCAACCCAAGATACCTTGGTACCTATTCCATCACTACCATAGTAAACCCAGTAGCGGTCAAGTTGGACTTGCCCCCGCACATGAAGATACATCCGGTCTTCCACGTCTCTCTATTAAAACCCGTGCAACCTCAAACCCGACTAACTAAATCTCCAAAACCTATCCTAGTTGATGGAGAACTCGAGTTTGAAGTCAAAAGCATTCTGGACTCCAAGATCTCCAAATCTAAACTATTTTACTTAATTGACTGGAAAGGCTACGGCCCCCAAGAGAGATCCTGGGAACCTGCTGAATATGTCCACGCTCCTCGCCTAATCAAAAGATTTCACCGAACATTTCCTGACAAGCCAAAACCCCCGGAGAAGCCCGGTTTGGGAGGGGCCTTGAGGGGGGGTACTGTCATGATCTCTGCTTCCAAAAGGTCAGGGTTTTCCCAACTCCCTTGGAAGCAGATCCATAACCCAGGTTCCGAGTGCCAACCAGTCCCAATTGGGACCTTTTGGACCCAGTCCTGGCGCCAGTGGCACCAGGCTCATAAATATGCCCAGTCCCAGCGCTGGAAGCGCCGGGCTCATAATGCTTGGGTGGACTTACCTGCAGCAGACCATGCTGCTTACTTGCCTGCCAGTTGAGCCTCTGATCCTCTTCTGTTTGGAACTACTTTTCCTGTTGGGTGGGGCAGGAGCCACTCCCTAGATTCAGAACACTGGAACTCTTCTGGAAAGCAGGAACTCTTTTCTTACCTAGGCGTGGCTGTGGTAGGAGACACCTAAGCACTACAGGAGGCTATTTAAACCACACCCGATGGATGAATCTTGCTTTGCGTTATTCTGCATCCTCTGCAGCAGAACGCTCATCGTGTCTTCTGCATCTGATCCTGGGCCTAAGGAAAAAGGCTTACCATCCTGAATCCAGTCTTCAGCAACACCTATAAAGACAAGAAAGAACAGGTTAGCATTACGGTCTTCAGTGACAGCTCTTCACTTACCTGGTCCATCGGCTGTCACCAACGCCTCGCGCTGCATTCCGGCATCTGAAAGACAAAGGCTTACCTACTCTTCGTGCGCTCCGGAGGTCTTCACACTGCATTCCGGCATCTGAAAGACAAAAGCTTACCAACTCTTCGCACGCTCCGGAGGCCTTCGGCGCTGCATCCCGCATCTGAAGGACAAAACAAGGTGCGTTTAAAGACATTGGGGAACTTTAATACTCACGTGCCATTACTCCTTTCCACATCTAACCCAGTGGATATTCCGGCACCCTGCAGCCGCTCCGAACTTGTACCTGCAAAATAAAAAGACTGTTAGAGCGCATCGTGAAGCAGGCAACAAGCGCTTACTTACGTGCTTCCAGGCGCTTCTATTCATCACACGGGCTCCATCTTCAACTCACTTCAGCCCGTCATCCGCCATCGCCGGAACCCTGCAAAACAAGAAACATCATTAGTAAAGACTTTAAAGACATTATAATTACTCGAAACTTACCGTTCATGCAGTAAACGACGGACAGCAGTCTTCTGAAGTCAAGAGGCCTGCTCCCCTTATCCAGTGAAGAAACTGGTTACAGCACCCTGCCCCGAGGCAGATGGAGAGCATGGCGTTCACTTACCTAAGGTGAGAGCGTTAACCTTTGGGGTTCTACAGGAGAAGAGAAAGGGAAGAAGAGAGAGACATTCAATAACCCAGTTCCTTAATCCATATTTTCTATCTGCAGACATCTTACCCTTCGAGTCAGACATACAGTGCACAGAGGTCCAGCCCAAAGAGCCAGCCGTGTGTTACACATCACCTTTGAAGATACGGTATACGCCCAGTCAAGACCGGCGCATCTACGGGAATCAGGTGAGCGTTACAATAGTAAGGTATCCATTAAGAAAACCCTAACAGCAAATGAGACGAAATGAAGAGTGCCTAAGTACAGTCCCGGAAGAAACCAAAAAGGTCTTAATGGAAGACGAATGGTGATGTCACAAGGACCCAGACAGACTCACAGATAGAAGAAATGACAACCCGAGAATGACACAAAGATATGAAACGCCATGAGAAAAGAGATTGCGAACTTAAAGTGAGAGAATGCTATCAAAAACTTAAGAGTGTTAAGCTGTAAACAAAATGAACACAGTCGATCAGTTTACACCTATACATATGCTTGGAACCGCAAGAAAACTAAAAAAACAGTACAGATTGCTATGCTAAGTAGAAGGATAGTGCGACAAGCACCATTATACATAAATCTATCTCAAACGAAGTACTTTAGTATAAGTATATTCCACTTTGCAAACGAAGCAGTATCAACTCAGGTTACTAAAGGTCGAATGAGCAGAGATTCATATTCTAACAAAACGAGTAGAGACGGCTGAATCGAAAATCGGCAGATGCAACTCGTGCCAGGAGAGCCAAGGTCATACCAATAGAAGGAACGAACAGTAGCTACATATCATTGAAACTTAAGAACAGAAAATCCTGTCTCTGAAAGGTCAAGATAAGTAGGCTTAGGCAGCTAAATAAGAATCAAATGCACAAATTGAGAGAAACTAGACAAATTCACGGTGTGGGAAGCATGTGACCAGCCGAGCGAGAAGAAGCACGGGTTCACACCTATGCTTGGCATCCACCAAGGCAGAGATATCAGAACCTTTCCAGATAGAAGATGCCATTTCGAGGCCAACCACAATGAAATAATTGACACATAGTTGTTGAAGCGATGATTGATTGTAACCTTAATTGGATAAAGGCCGGGTTACAAGGGGGCACCCCACACCTGGCCGACCGTTCTGCGTGCTGCTAAGCGAAGTGGAAGAATATGCATGGGGTTGGTGCCCCCAATCACAATGGACCAAATAATCTGAGGGTCCAATAGTTAGTGGAACCAATGGGACGTCGTACTCTTAGTGACATCTACAGTAGTCATTTTTGAAGGAAGGGCTTAGACGCCCACCTGACAGTGTTTACCCAATCCCCTCACTCCGTTATCATATACAGATATAGTACTTCTATTAAAGTTACCTTTTCCTAACCAATCGAATTGAATATTAACTTTTGAGTGTTGCACGTCAATTATGACGAGTTTTGAGTATAAATGTTAGAACTTGTATGAAGTTCGTCAGAGTTGTAGCGAGAAGGACGATTGCATCATTGCTGATTTCCATGACTCCCCGATTTTTGTACTTGTCATTAAACGGACTCCCTTTGCCAAACCATTGAGTTGTCCTTATTGATTGATGTTGGAGTAATAAATCTGCACCCCCATCCGTCTCAAGGGTGTAGCTATCTCGTCTTAAAGTACTTCGGAGCAAACCTCGGCTCTATGGGCTGGCCGGGGGTCTACTTGGTAGCAGATATTGATGGTTTATCGATTATCGATTATTGATTAGAATAGGACACCCATTGACCGTCGACATAAAGTAACTCTATGTCTTCAGCAATATCATGAGTCCTTTGCCATTCGGCTGAGTAGACCCTGAAGCTCCCCGTAGACAGTGGTAGTGTAAGAAAAACTTCAGACCAGGGTCTGAAGGAACCCATGTTCCCCACGTCATCCCTTCCCATTCCTACGGGCAGCTGAGCGGGTGAAAAGCCGAAGGATGCGGTAAGAAAGGTGGTGATCCTGAGGGTCCAGAGAGGAAATATGAGAACGGTGAGTAAAAAAGATTGAGTGTTTTGGCAAAAGTGCATGCTTTAGAACAAGTAAAGGGAAAGGTAACGGAGGGAGGTGGGAAAACAAAATATAGTTATAAGTAGCGAAGAATGTAAATAGATAAGGAGATAATGACTCAAGAATAATTAAGTAAATAAAGGTTACCGGGGAGGACACCCGAGAAGAGAGAGGTTACCGGGGAAGACACACGAGAAGTGAGAGGATTCGCCTCATTCCTACGCTTTTAATACAAGCGGCTAGAAGAAACGTGTACCCATAGTCCCAAAGAAAGGGGGGAAAATAGACTACCACGCTGATTAAAGACGCTGTGAAAGGAGTACGTTTAGACTCCATGAAGGGGTAATGATTAGAGGCAGCGATACCTGTGTCCAGCTGGTGTTCATCTAGTCTGTCAAGCATCTGTCTTAAATGTTTTTTGTTGTGACGTCATACATAAACACATTTTCTTTTAGAAAACTGATTTAAATTTTACGCGATTGAATAGCTGAGATAATATCGCATACAAATTGATGTTTTTTGAGTAAAATAAAAAGTATAACATTTGTGAAGAATTGGGGTTGGAGCTTGCGGTGTTGGTGCTCGCTCATATTGTTGGAACTGTTTAAATCAAGCTAAAGTGTTGACAAGTGTTATATAAGAGGAAAGGGAATAGATGTAAGCATGGAAGACATAACTCCATTGACACATTTATGCAAACAGTTGCCAAAACACTCACGCAAACTGAAGAAATACAGTACAGAGTGGGTTAAAGGAACCGCCCACAAAATGTTTATGACTTGGCCACAGGGTGGGTCCTTATCTAAAGCCATGTTGCAACACATGATGACATATTTGCATGCCACATACACGGGCGAAAACATAGAAAAACGCCAAGCTATTGTAGAACTGTGGAAAATGTATGAACAAGAGAAGGGAGAGGAGCCACCAATAGATTGGATACTTAATGTATGCACAGAGAGGGGTGAGACGACTACCGCGCCACCCGCCCCATCTGAAACGAAAGTTGAAGAAAGTAAAGACGAGGGATTGTACCTGCTGAGAAAACTTAAAGCAGCTACGGGGTATAGCAACCCCACATATGAGTCACCTACGCAAAGTAGTGATGAAAATCAAGGGAAAGATAAGGACAAGGATATTACCTCCACAGTCCCAAGGGACAAGGGGAGACGCGATGACGAAAGAAGGGATCAAGCACAGACAAGCGCATCTCTCGACAAAGAGAGATAGCGGAAAAGATGGAAGGGAAACGAAGATAGAACTGATGAGATAGCATTCGCAAAAAACAAATGGATGGGAGGACACATTTTATTGAAACTTGATGGCAAAGGCATTGATGACACAAAACAAAAGGAAAAGATAGAGGATGTACAGAGAAAGGGAAAAGAGAAGGAGTTGAGAGACGAAAGAATAAGAAAGAAAGACTGACAAAGGCAAGAACAGCTATATCATGAAGAGCAAGAAAGACAGCTCGATCGCAAACAAAGAGCAGCAAATGATCATGACAGAAAGGAACAGCAAAGGTCAGAGGAAGAACAAAGAATACAAAAGAAAAGAATAAAGAGACAAAGGGCCTCATTACGCGGTAAGCGGTAAGGGATTACCAGCACCAGTAAGGGCACCGGTGCAAGTAATCCCTTACCACCCTATTCCGAGGTCCCTTAGCGGGTCCCTTCCATAACGCCTGGTGTTACCAGGTATTATGGAAGGGACCCGTTAAGGGACTTCAGAGCTAATAACGGTACCGCAAATTGCGGTACCGTTATTAGCTCCATCCCCATTCCCATTGAGCCCTATGGGGGCTCGAATGGGAATGGGGAATGGTTCCCGGAATGGGGACTTACCAGGTCCACCAAGGTTGGAATGACCCGGTAAGTCCCTATTTCGGGAACCCGGACCCGGAATGCAGTAAGGGGGTAGCCATGGCGCTAATAGCGCCATGGCTACCGCCTACCGCGTAATGAGGCCCAAAGAGATGAGGAAATTCGAAGGGCAGGTGAACGTAGAAATGAAAAGAAAAAGGAAGAAGAAAGAGTAAGAGAAGAGGCGAGGAAGTGCAGAGAATTCGATGACGACGTAGAAAGTAAGCAGAGATAGAGAGCACGCGATCCAGTAGTAGATAGGGAAGACATAGAAGAATTATTTCCTGCGTATGATTCAGTACCAGGCACGTCTAGGGCAAATATGAAAGATGACTTCGACACTAGAAGCATCGGAGAAACGATTGATAAAATATATGATAAAATGGGGCTGGAATAAACACCCCAAGGGGAGGGGGAAGACGAGCGCCTGGAGAGCACCCAGTTCTATGACACTGAGGATGTCACCCGAAGTAGTGGGAATAGGGAACTATCCCTGGATAGATTAGAAATCAGTAGGAACAATGAAGATACAAGAAGTTTCACGAATTGGGGACAGACAATGTCCGACTCGGAAAGGGAGGAGCGCGAGGAAAATGAGGAAGGGAGACAAAGCGAAAAGCGACTCCCAAGGGAAAAAGGAATAAGATGGTCAGACAATAGTGAGTCTGCTCCAAGAGCATCAGAATCAGCCACTCAGTTAGACCGACATGAAGAAGTATCTCACGGTCAGAGGGGGGTGTCTTCACTGCCCTACGTGGACAGACTTAGCTCCCTATCAGGCAGGCGACGATGCAGGAATATTACCCCTGCCATAGATAGAAGACAGTTATACATCCAAATTTCCGTTGCTCGAGAAAGGGGGAGTAAGACCATAATATATTCCATGCCCACACATGGATCGAGAACATTTGAAAAACAAGCTTCCAATGCTGACATCGGGAGCGGGAAAGTGGATACATGACGGGAGGAAACACGCTAGCTATAGGGGACATCAAAGGTCTCCTAATCGCCATACTTGGTGAGAGAGCAGACGATGTGTGGGCACGAGCAGGCTACCCTGGTGTAACCACAATTAATACTCCGCATGACGGAGCTCCATTTAACAATTGTAGAGCCGCAGTATGGAAAGTGCTATGAGTGCTATACCCAGATATTTTTGACATGGGAGCTATAATGACACGAAAAATGAAGAAGTCGTTAATTTATATACAGAATTTTCAAGATACGTGGGTACTTGAGACTCATGAATCTTGGACAAAATCTATACCTGTGTTCTACCATATACTGTGCCAAGGCATCCAAGAGCCGGTACAGAAACAGCTCAAGAAATTGGTAGGAATTGAGGCTAAGCCTTGTGCAGAAATACAGCTGACCATCACAGACTAGTGCAGATTGCTGCAAGAAAAGAATTGCAAAAAGGAAGCTGAACGAAAGGGGGAGATAGCGAAATTGGTACAGAAGAAATTGTCAAAATATGCTCTTGGGGGAGCCATAATAACTAGCGCAGCTGAATCGAGCATGCAACAGGTGACTAATCCACAGCAGAATAGTCAGGGCAGTACTGGGTTTTATCCCAGGGGAAGAGGATTTAGGGGAAGAGGATGGCAGAGTAACCAGGGAGGTTTCCAGAGTAATCAAGGAGGGTTCCAGAATATGCAAAATGGCAATCAAGATATGTCAAATGGGCAAATGATCTGACCACCGCCAGTATGTTGGTTGTGTGGAATGACAGGGCACTTAGTGCGCACATGCAGAAACCAAGGCATGATGCAGAATGACCAAGGGACAGGAGCAGGCATAGCAAATCCATGTGCAGTTTTACAGCAGAGTGTTGCACAGAATCACACGGTGCAACAACAATCGCCAGGAGTGCAGCAAGGCATGCAACCTCAGAATATGGGGATTTTCCACAAGGAAAATCCCAACAGGCACCGATGCAACTATCACAGATGATGAGCACAGGGCAGACCACAAACCCAAAGGGAATGGGGGAAATCCACCAGCACAGAGTGGGCCAACTTTGTATATGGACTAGAACAGCTCACTGGGAACCCTGATGTGTTCTAGCCTATCAGTGACACCAGACCCTCACAGGGAACCTAGGGTGGATGTCCTTATAGGAGATAAAGATTATTCCTTCCTAGTTGACATGGGTGCAACACGGTCGTGCATACGTGAAAGCAAGTTTTCCTTGTCCGGCGAGGCCATAGATACTCAGAGTTTTACTCAGAGTTTTACAGGAGCTACAAGTCGTGTTCCCTTCACAAATGCACTTCCAGTCTCCATAGGAGAATGTGAAATAAAAGTGCCTTTACTATATTCACGTCAGACCCCAGTAAACATGTTGGGTCGAGATTTAATGACTTAAATGAGTTAAATATGGCAATCTCGTCTCGAGGAGGGCATAATATGTTCAAATCCAGGAATGCACTATTCAAAAGTATGCGAAATGATCAGAGCATACGCAGGACACACAGCCATGAGGGCTATACCATTAGAGCCAGAAATGTTTTCATATTGGATGCGTGTGTTTATGGCAGGCCTGCCAGGCCTTGCAGACAGAGTCATGAGAACCCCTGATGAATTCCTATTCAGACCAGGAATACCGATGCACGAGGAAAAGGGACAAGTATTTCCCTTGATGATACACACAGCTGCAGTACGAGGGAGAATGGCCTTGATTGATGGGTATGATGATGAGGCCGACAATGGTGCGCAGTAATTGCCATTGAAGAAGGATATTGATTCACTGACGTCACCTATGATGATCTGTTTGAAGAACAACCAGATATGGAAGAGACAATGGTGGAAGTGAGTCTCACCTTTTGGGTAAAAATGATCAAAAGAGAAGTGCCTCAGAGAATGATGTTGGCACAAAACCGTCCTGAATATTTTGATGACGACATGGCCCACGTGCCTGTCTCAGTAAAGACTGACATAGGCCTCTTGAAGGGGGGGGTGGAGAAGTGAAGATTAAACTGAAACCAGGAGCAATTCTACCAAAAGTCCGACAATATCCCATGTCCAGAGAGGCAGGTGAGGGGATTTTTAAGTCAATCGCTGCAATGATTTAGCAAGGCATCTTAGTGACTTCAGAATCATAATGCAATACTGCGGTTTATCCGATCAAAAAATCAAAGGGAGGGTCTTGGCGTTTAATCCAAGATCTAAGGCCAATAAATTATATTGTTGTTGAGTTCCCTCTAGTCCCTAACCGGGCTACAATTCTATGTAATATACCCGTTGAGGCAAAATATTTCACGGTGATTGACTTGAAAAATGCATTTTTCTCAATCCTGTTGCACCGTGACTCACAAGATCTGACATCATTTACATTCAGACAGATGCGTCTGAAAAGAAGCATGAGACTACCCCGCTATCTCCCCCTTTCGTTCTATTGACATCTTGCCTTACTGTAATTTCAGACCAGCTGCAGCAATGACGAAAGGGGTGCAGGGCAGCACGGAACACAGAAGGAGATACTACTACAGATGCAGCTCAAGGACTTTGTATACCATCCATCTTCCCTGGAGACACTGTCCTTGTGAGGAACCATACAAGGAAAAAGTGGGACGAGCCAAGATTTAACGGTCCCATCACAGTGGAGGACTGCACTCCATCCGCAGTGAAACTAAAAGGCTGGAGAGCTTGGATTTTTCTCACAATATCAAACCCTACATCGGAGAAGGCCCCCTGCCTGCACCCCAACGAGAGAAGTTGACAAGTGACGGGGTAGAAGCACAGCACATGCAGACGAGATCCATGACGAGGAAGAAGGGCACATGACCAGCCAAACAAAGACAAAGAATGTGGCTTAAATTGGACACTTCCTCTAAGCAAAAAAGGGGATAAGGACATAAAAACTGACAGTCTGTGCATCCTAGTTGCAGGGTGAAGAAGAAAATTACACGCATAAGCCACAACATAGTTTGTGAACTTTGAACTTTGGACCGAGGCACACTTAAGCGTTGATGAGAAAAGAATATGCCACATTTTGACCAAGGACACTTACATTGGAAGCAAATGCAGTATCCCGACTCATTCCACACCAAGACCCTATTCGGTATCACTTATGGTGTCCCACAGTAGTGACATCACAAAAAACGTGATCACTTATTTAATCTAGTGCTAAGATCATATCCTTCATTGGTGGGAAGGCTCACCACCAGTGTCACTGACTTTCTACAAGATCCGGAAAACGAAAAGATAATAAAGAGATTGCTTACTGTTATTTCCGAACAATTTCTCTGACTTCCTGAGTACAGTGAGAAGAACCAAATTTCTCAAACAAAGACAGAAATAAATGAGCTTATCAATACATTGTTCTTCCGTTTAATTGAAGACTGTCCAACTCTTGTCAGAAGAACACCAGATACACTCACGTTTCTTCGAGATCCAGCAAATACAGAGCATCTAAGCCAAGTCCTAAATAAAATTGTGATCTTAGTTGCACTCCAAGCAACCGGACAGTGCCGACATTGTTTACATTAAGGAGAGAACATATAATCCTGAACCTCAGCAAGACAGGACGAATATCCCTGTCACCAGAAGACAGCAGATTGGCCCACAAAGTCCTCTTTCGTCTAGTCACCGACTTTCCAGAGCTAGTGGGGAGACCGATCGATGTTGACGTCCTCACATTCATCAGTGATCCAGCTAACATTGCACAGATGGGCATGTTCTTGCATGGAATTGTGCTCCAAGTGGAACTCTCGAACCATCAGCAGAACTATCTGAGGCGATACTAAAAGCCTTCCGCCGAGGGACAGATCGAGGAAGCAGTGTCAAGGACTTCACTTATTGCATTTGTTGTTATTTTGTCCTTATCTCTTCATGCTAATCAGCATACACTATATCCTCAGGACTGAAGCAAATCCGAGGTGTGGACTGGGAGCGTACTTACTTTGAACATGCGCAGTAAAAGGACGTACTGAGGTGTTATTTGATTTGATTTTTCCCATAGTCTAGCAAAGGGAATGTATCCTAAAATAAGAGACAGTTCATCACCCACAAGAGGGAGGACACTTGTGGAGCCACTGACACTCTTAAACACAGAACTCGAAAGATGATATTGTTTAAAGGAGTACAATAAAAAGGTAGACATTTGGCGAATAATCGAGATGGGGATCCAGAGCAGCAATCTGGTTCTCCCGCAGGAGGAGAGACTACCACGTCTCTCTGGAAGTAAATGCTGCCACTTGACTTACAGGAACATAATGTATTTGTGTATCATATTCATCATTGTTTTACTGTCATTAACGATCAGAACTGCATTTTTTATTGGTGCACAAAGCGTTCCAATTCCAGTGCACCCACCTAATGATGCACGCATGAAGCCCACAAAGGCACCCAGACCTTACATAGTCATTACAGTGCCTAGAAGATCTGATGGAGGAATGAATGAACTTGAAATGGATGTGACTAGCAATGACACACACACAATTGTGGTAACAACCAAACAGAAAAGCCGGAGATAGGGTCAGCAACGAATGAATGAAGAAAGGTTACTGACAACCACACGCATACAAACACTGAATGCACATGGAACAGGCCCAGTGTCAATGACTGCAGAACCACAAGCCAAAACAGTAGAAAAGAAGAGACTGCTTACCATACAAAACTCCACAGCAGAGGGTGTGGAAAGACAAGGAGAGTTGGAAAAAAGGCCAACAGAAGCAGCCAATGTCCCAAACTATTAAGAAAACAAGAACCAACTCGGAGAAGCTCTCTGCACGAACACAACTGATAGTAGACTCATTATGGCCGTTCATAGCCAAAGCAAGGAAAATACAAGAGGAACTGAAGAATAAAACCGCAGAGACTGTATTGCCAAACATATATGTTCCAACACAGGGGACAAATACCAGTTCCACAGTACAACCATATTCTAGACCAATGCCAGAATGGATACAAACATTTCTAGCCCGACAGAAAAGGGTGTATGAAGAGAGGGAAAGAGCTGCCAGACTCTTGTCCACTCAAATGGCGCAGATGAGGAAGCCTGCACCATGGACCGGGATACCTGAGAATCCTCCAGCAAGAAAGAGCCATACAGATGCATTCAGGGATGTAGTTATAGCCAACTACAGGAAAACATTAAGCATCAAGAGAAGCAGGCATGGAGATGATAATGAACTAAATGACTACCTGGATAGCACAGCACATCTGGTAAACAACATTTGGTACCAGCACATGAAGGAAGTTGGAAGACGAAGTTCAGAAGGGGAATGCTTTGTTTGTGCACTCCTAGCATGCAGCATGGGGAAGTCCAAGATCTCCGTAGCTGTAGAAATTGATGTCCAGACAGCACACTGTCTTTCACACGTAGCCATGTGCAAAACTAGAGGCCAATTTATGGGAAGTGACACTTCCCTAATATGGGCAACTGAAACAGCCTATACCGATGAAGATGATTATGTTCAAGACATTAAGACGAGAAACAGAGCTCATACTAGGAATCATGTGATCAGGTACGAGAAGCCTTGAGTTAAAGGAGCAGAATTAAGGTGGGAAGTGAACCTGAAACTAAATGTCCAAGAAAAAACTCCAGAGGAAGCTTGAAAGTGGAACAAAAGAGTTCAAATGCAGATTTGGGGAACAGTGCTTTCACCAGACAGATGGGAGAAAGGAGTGGTGATTTGCAGAGCATGGGTGATCACTGGACTCTACAAAGAAACTGTTGACATTGTGCAGAATGGCTGCAAGCCATTATGGCCAAAACTTGCAAAACTGCTGACATGGGTCGAAGACAGAGGAAGACCGTACAGATAGTGCCACTAGAAAGCCCAAAATTCTGCTTCAGAAATAACGGTACAAGAAAGATGGGAGAGAATAAGAACTGTGGATGAGTTTTTGATGCTCCAGGAATGGTTCACAGAACTGCAGTAATTATGGATAATTATTGGGCATGCGGATCCAAAGCATACATCAGACTACCAAGAGACTGGGGAGGCATATGCACAAAAGTGAACATCCACGTTCCAGCATTAGTGATCCCGAAAAGTGACCTGAATATTGACAGTTTCCTGAAAGCAGATGCTCACATGAGGAAGAAGAGATCTGTGGAACTGATAACTCGAATGAAGAGAGAAAATTACTTCTCTGCTAAAACAGAAGAAGCCTTTCATGCAATCCCATATTAACATAGGCTGTTCCGCCTCACCTCATCAGTGTTCACAACAATCTTCATGCTGAGAATCCATGTTGGAGTAAATGCTAAATGGTTGCAGATAACCAGATGGGAGTTACTGCAGACCATCAACACGACCATAAAAGGATTCAATGCGCTCAAGGAAGAGTTAAGAGCAATCTGACTGATGACTCTCCAGAACAGATATGTCCTTGAGATGATCACAGCTATGGATGGAGGAGTTTGTGCAAAAATTGGAGAATCATGTTGCACATTTATACCATCTCATGATGAGGAGAATGGAACCTTAACAGAGGCCATAGGCATGCTGACAAATCTGCAGAACCAGATGATTGACGAAACTGAAGAAGTTGATGATGACAGCTGGTTTGGATCACTGTTCTCATGTGTCCCACAATGGATGGCAGATGCATTCAAGTTCTTGGGAGCCCTGTTAGTGATGATATTGCTAGGATTTTGTGTTATCAAGATAATAATCTCTCAGTGCCAGAAGACAGCGAAGAAAGCCATAGGGATGAAGATCATTATTGATGTCAAGCCAGGATGGAAGCCCAAAGACTTGACTGATGAAGAAATAAACTTTGTGAAGGCCAGCATTCACTAAACAGAAGGAACAAAGTTTTTCTATCCCAAAAAGCACAGAAATTATGTGGGAAGATTGGTTTACTGCAGCCCAAATAGACAATGTCAACTAATGACATGGAATAAAGACGAACACATAGGAATAGCAGGAAGCCTGAAAGGAGTAATAAAAATATGGACTCCAAAGAGACTCTTCTTCAAACCACCATGTATACACCCAGAAGATGAAGAAGGAATGAACCCAGGCGATGGAGTGAAGCTAAATATAGAAGAATCGAGTAAAATGAATTCAAAAATGGAGATGAAAGTGGTCGATGAATCGCCCAGAGGGGGGAGTGTAGAGGAGGTCCCAAGTAAAGCCTGCACTCCAGTCGCCCATTTTGAAGTACCAGGAATGTTCACACCAAAATATGTGACGTATGATGAACAAATAAACCAGCAAAGAGCCGCAGTAGGGCTCTGCCTGTACCTATCAGAAGAGCAATGCCTATTGAAGTACTGATACCCAGAAAACCATGGATAGTAAGGTATCCTTTAAGAAAACCCTATCAGCAAATGAGACGAAATGAACGGTCCCTAAGTACAGTCCCAGAAGAATCCAAAAAGGTCTTAATGGAAGACGAATGGTGACGTCACGAGGACCCAGATGGACTCACATATAGAAGAAATGACGACCGAGAATGACACAAAAAGACAAAACGCCATGAGAAAAGCGATCACAAACTTAAAGTGAGAGAATGCTATCAGAAACATAAGAGAGGTAAGCTGTAAGCAAAATGAACACAGTCGATCTGTTTACACCTGTACATAGAAAACAGTACGGCTTGCTATGCTAAGTAGAAGGATAGTGCGGCAAGGGCCATTATACATAAATCTACTTCAAATGAAGTACGTTAGCATAAGTATATTACACTTTGCAAACAAAGCAGAATCAACTCAGGTTACTAAAGGCCGAATGAGCAGAGATTCATATTCTAACAAAACGAGAATAGACGGCTGAATCGAAACTCGGCAGATGCAACTCGTGCCAGGAGAGCCAAGGTCTTACCAATAGAAGGAACGAATAGTAGCTACATATAATTGAAACTTAAGAACAGAATATCCTGTCTCTGAAAGGTCAATATGAGGAGGCGTAGGCAGGTGGCAAGCTTAATAAGAATCAAATGCACAAATTGAGAGAAACTAGACAAATTCATGGTGTGGCAAACACGTGATCAGCCGAGCGAGAAGAAGCACGAGTTCACACATACGATTGGCATCCACCCAGGCAGAGATATCAGAACTTTTCCAGACAGAAGATGCATTTTTGAGGCCAACCACAGTGACATAATTGACACATAGTTGTTGAAGCGATGATTGATTGTAACCTTAATTGGAGAAAGGCCGGGTTAATAGGGGGCGCCCCTGCTCCTGGATGACCGTTCTGCGTGCTGCTAAGCGAAGTGGAAGAATTGGTGCCATCCCAATCATAATGGACCAAATAATCTGAGGGTCCTATAGTTAGTGGAACCAATGGGACGTTGTACTTTTAGTGACGTCTACAGTAGTCATTTTTGAAGGAAGGGCTTAGACGCCCACCTGATAGTGTTAACCCAATCCCTTCACTCTGTTACCATATACAGATATAGTACCTATATTAAAGTTACCTTTTCCTAACCAATAGAATTGCATATTAACTTTTGAGTGTTACACGTCAATTATGATGAGTTTTGAGTATAAATGTTACAACTTGTAGGAAGTTCGTTGGAGTTGAAGCGAGAAGGACGATCGCTTCACTGCTGATTTCCATGACTCCCCATTTTTTGTACTTGTCATTAAATGGACTCCCTTTGCCAAACGATTGAGTTGTCCTTATTGATTGATGTTGCAGTAATACATCTGCACCCCCATCCATCTGAAGGGTGCAGCTATCTCGTCTTAAAGTACTCCGGAGCAAACCTCGGCTCTATTGGCCGGCCTGGGGTCTCCGGAGTACAGGAGTTGGCATTGAGGTAGAAGCCAAAGGTTTTTACACCTTTGGCAATAGGTATATTGTTACCATCAATGAGGATACTTCTGCAGTTGGGATGAGTTTCAGATGGTTGTTAGGTGAGCCAACTAGGAGCAACTCAGTCTTATCATCATTCAGGCAGAGGCCATGTGTGGCCATCCATGCCTGAATGATGGTGTAGACTTTGTTGATTCGGCCGACATCTGTGTCGTAAGTGCCTGATAGTGTTAGGAGTTTCTGAGTGTCACCTGCATAATTGGTGTAGGTGACACCCAGACAGTCCAGTTTGTCGACTAGGGGCTTTGTAAATATATTGTACAAAGTGGGGGATACGCAGGAGCCTTGGGGGACTCTGCAGGTAAGGTCGGCTGCAGCTGTGGGCGAAAAGACTTGCATGGTTCTGTTCGCAAGAAAGGATTGAATCCATGTGACAACAGAGTTTTAGAAATGTGCTGCATAAAATGGTTGCATAAAATGTTATGGTCCACCCATCAAAGGCTGCTGATAAGTCTAAGAGGAGAAGGATGGCAACTCTGCCTTTATCTTTTAGTTCGTCGATCTGGCTTTTGATGTCAACAAGGGCGGTTTTGTTGGTTAGTCTCTAGATAATCTTGAATTTGCAAGTATGCAACTCTATCTAGAAATTTCAGTAAGAAAGGAACTGTAGTGATCGGTCTATAGTTAGTGGGTATAGATTGATCTAATGTTTGTTTCTTGAGAAATGGGAGAACGCAGGATTGTTTCAGGTTACTTGGGACTGCTTTACTGGCAAATGAAGAGTTAATTAATTTAGTGATGAAAGGGGATACATCTCTGGCTGCATCTTTTATAATTTGGGCTGGGCAGCTGTCACCTCTGCAGTTGGATGGTTTCAGCGATGCTATGATTTTTTGTACCTCAGGGATGGATACATTATTGATCTTGAAACCTGAATTAAGGTGTGCAGTAGATGCTAGGGTTGGGCTGGTAATATTGCCAGGGTTAAATTGGTTCCGCTTGTCAGCAATTTTGGTTTGAAGCCCTGTGACTTTGTTAGAGAGAGCATTTTGGATGCTAGTGCACCAAGGTTTATCCTTGGTGCAGGTGTCTATAGTGGATTGGGCTTTTCTAATTCCTTTAGGATATTGAATAATTCTCTGGTGCTGGATCCTGCCTGGTTTATTCTGTTGTTGAAGGTTTCTTTTTTGGTGCGGATTATCTCACTTTTATATGTGGCAGAGATATTGGTTAAGTTCAGGGGTGAACCAGGGGTTCAAGTGTGCTCTTGGCTTACCTTTACGCAATTTAAGCGGGGCAATGGTATCTATGGCTTTGGACATGGATTCATTGTAGGTGTTGACCAACAGGTTCGGGTCATTTGTGGCGGGTAGTGCATTGAGTATGGGGACTACCAGAGGTATTATAGCCTCGGCTGTGATATTGCATTTGTTCCTGGTAAAACAGGGAGGTGCAACAGCAGACTTCTTCGATTCTTGGTTGTTGACATTGATTTCTAGGGATAGGAGGTGATCAGACCACGCAAGTGGTGAGGAGTCTTTTAGAGTGATTTTACATTTAAGGTCTGCTACCCAGTCAAGTATCCTACCTTTCTGGTGAGTAGGTTGGGTGTTTATTTGTATAAAACCTTGTTCTGTGGCGGGTAGGTCATTGGGGTCATCATAGCCAAGGTAAAGTCACCTAGGATAATGTTTTGCGCTGAAGGTTTGGTATTTTCAGCTACTAGCAACGTAATGTCTTCTTCAAAAGATCCAGGAGGACCTGGTGGCCTATATATTAGGTGAATAGTGATTGTATTTTTAGGAGACGTTTGGAGCTTGACTGAGAGGAGTTCGCAGGATGCCAGAGGGAAAGAGGTGGCCTGTCTCATGTCTAAGGCTGATTTGAAGATTATGGCAATTCCTCCTCCTCGAGCTTTAGGTCTATCAGCTCTGAAGATGGAATAGTTGTCAGGGACAGCTAAGGCTAGAGACGGGCCAGCTGCGTCATGCAGCTAGGTTTCTGTCACTGCAAGGAAGTCAAGGTTATTAGCCAATATGACATCTGCAATTTCAGTTGCGTGGGCAACAATGGACCTGGCATTAAGGAGTGCTCCTTTTATGGGGTGTTTTTGGGTACTCTTTTGGTTGTGGCTAGGGCTGTTGTGGTCTAAGCTCTTTGTCATATTAGTGTGAGAAAACATGTGGATCTGATTGGTGAGTTCAGTACGCAGTTGTCTGGAGATCTTCGGGTTATGTTTGGCGGGTGGGTTAGGGTGCCTAGGTAGTCTAATGCCCAGTCTGTTGTTTCGCTCTGTTAAGTCAAGGTTGGAAGTAGGTCTACTTACTTGGAGTTGAGGCAACTTACTAGCAGTGGGAGCGAGGATGGGTGTGCCATGCTTCGCTCTGGGTATGGCGAAGGTGCGAAGTGTGGGTAGGAAGGAGGTAGGGATAATTCTGGCATCCCAATAGGTAAGATTTAGTGCCGGTAGGAATGGCATGGGCAGAATCATGAGTTTGGAAGTGACAATGGAGTTAAGGAGAGCCCTGGGAGGGGTGTCCTTAAGGGACTCCAACTTGTCACAGTTAGGTAGTCTGATGTCACAGTTGGATAACACAGAGAGTGCTAGTCATGATGTGGTAACTAACTATTATTCGTGTGATGGTGTAGAATGTGAAACATTATGGGTACATTTTGTATATATTATTCTATGTTAATGATGATCAAAACAGTGGGTAGAGCAGCATAGGCTAGTTCAAAGCAGTGAGTATAACAGCATAGGCTAGTTTAGAAAAGTGGGTAGAGCAGCATGGGCTAGTTCAAAACAGTGGGTAGAACAACATAGGCTAGTTCAAAGCAGTGAGTATAACAACATAGGCTAGTTCAGAACAGTGGGTAGAGCAGCAAAGGCTAGTTCAAAACAGTGGGTAGAACAGCATAGGCTAGTTCAAAGCAGTGAGTATAACAGCACAGGCTAATTCAGAACAGTGGGTAGAGCAGCATAGGCTAGTTCAGAACAGTGGGTAGAGCAGCATAGGCTGTTCAGAACAGTGGGTAGAACAGCATAGGCTAGTTCAAAGCAGTGAGTATAACAGCATAGGCTAGTTCAGAACAGTGAGTATAACAGCATGGGCTAGTTCAAAACAGTAGATAGAGCAGAATAGGCTGGTGGTAGCAGATAGTCATTGGCGTATCACGAAAATCATTGTAGGGATATCATTGATAGTCAGATCGTTAACCTCTGAGGCGAAGGTTGCACAGCTGATCTGATCCGGGCGTTGATGCGGACGGAGGGGTTGTATACACCGGTGTGATATGTAGTGGCAGTAAGAGAGGTGCTCGAACCACGGGACGTTGTGCTAAGAGGCTAAGTGGGGTGAGGCAAGTGGTCAGAGTATGGGCGACCAGAGTACAGAGCGACACAGTTTGGGGGGCTGGGGCCAGGATATATAGAGGAGCGGGCAAGGTACCTTGAGTGAGTAGGGGGCCTATCCGAGAGGGTCCCTGGATATCACGCGATGCGACCAGAGTGCAGACGGGAGGGCATTAAAGAGCTAGTAGTTAGTTGTTGACATCCTGTTGCGGACAGGCAATAACAGGCAAGGGCATTTTGAGGCAGGCCTTATGAGTGGAGGGCCGGCTATCGCCTTCCAGTTCCTCCTGGGGCTAGATGATGGTAGATCTGGCCAATCGGATCTGATTTAAATTTCGTCCAGTTGCTAGGCAGCCGACAGTCAACTATGCGGTGGCGGCCATCTTAAGTGCTCCTGCATGTGGATTCCAACCGAAGTGAAGCAGATGAAAGTATCAGGGGCCAAATAGCCGACTGACTCCACGACGCAGCACACAGGGATCAGGGGGTACTGGTGGGCATACGCTGTGCACCTTACCCTGATGCAGATGATTAGGTGGATCGGCGGATCCGATGATGTCGGGTGGATTTCTGCCGTGCCTTCCTCAGGCTGCAGGCTGGAAGGGGAGGGGCTCTTGCCCTCTTCCCTGGAGTGAGCAAAAGGTGGCTATCGCGAGAGCAAATGCATGCAGCCTGCTCCCCTGCAACATCGTTCTGCATCCAAACGTGGGGGGTTGGAGGCACCTGGACAGAATGATAAAGGCCCACCTCAAGTGGAGGGTTATGTCTGGCTGTGAAGCCTTGCAACACCTTATCCCCAACCTCTCGCTGCGCTTAACACAGTCCAATGCAACCGCCTCCATGGCACGAAGTAACCTCGCTACAAAGCAAATAGTCAGTGATGTGGGTTCGCTCAGTTAGTAATTCCCCTGCCAACAGATGCGAAGGGAACCTCGTAATCGGCCCTGACGGAATGAAGGGGCCGGTCCCGTACCTGCCCCTTTCATTCCGTGAGGGCCTGCCTCGTAATGAGGCCCTATGACTTGTATTTCCATTTGAAATTATTGTAAAAAAAGGGTATTTCGCCCCCAAAATTTACAAATGAACAGCAATGGTTATCAACCCAATCCTGATTCGGGGGCCAAATATTAGAGGGAAAGGTAGTGAGAAACTGATGGGTAGATGATCGGGGGAACATGGTACAGAAAGCGGGGGACGGGACAAGGCTATCCTTAGCTGGAGGGAGAACATCCTGGGACAGCTTGGGAGGATAGCTCAGGGGCAACGTGCTTGCGTTGGAAGCAAGACTACATGGAGCAACACAGGTTCGAACCCCCGGTCCGTGCTTAGAAATAACCTATCCTGTCATATCCGCTGATGGAGGGCGAGAGCTGCAGCTGCATCCGAGGGATAGTCTAGGACCCCCTTGCTACTGAGCAACTGCTTCTTTAAAGCCGCACTGGCGGGAGGCGTTGCTAGCCAACGACCCACCAGGGCTCCTGGGCGGGAAAGCTTTGGAGGCACATTTAAATAGGTTGAACATTTAAAAAATAAATGCTTAAATTAAGTTGTGGCTGGTTAACTTTTAAATTGATGTTCTGTAGATACCCAGGCTCAGTAAAAGCAAGAGCAGCAGCAAGCCTGGCAGCCTGTGGGAATGTGTGTTCGAGAGCGGGTGGGCTGTCACCAAGACAATTTTTTTAAATATTGAGTCTTCATAATGCTTCCTGCCACATTGGTTTCAGAAGACTTTAGTTATAAAGCCATCGGATTTGCAGTCATGTGTGAAGAGCAAGGCACAACATAGTCTAGTACTTCAGATGTCATCTCTAGCATAGTGCGCATGAGCAAATCTTTGCAAGAAATCATGTATGTGCCCATTAGAAACACAGGCGGCTGGTACAAACGCTGGCTACACACTAGGCAGCAATATATGTTGGAGCATCGCTGAAGCATACACTTATAGAGTGTGGGCCTTCTGTGCTGGGAAAACGACAACCGTGAATCATATGCCGGTAGAAATGAGACTTGCATTCAATGCTGTGCCAGGAGATATAATTATACCAGTTTTAAATACTGTGGCAGGAGATACGCCCCGCATCATTAGTGTTGTGCGTAAAATGCAACCACATGCCAGAAGTAAAATACTATTAGAATTGCTCGTGTGCACATTGGTGCTGCCCCAACAGCCAGGTTACCTCCTACGTAAACCTGGGTGCGGCTCAAATAATGCAGCAGATTGTCAATATTGCCCAGGCGTTGATCAAATATTTCAGCAGGCTGCAAACAGTAGGATGCCCTAGCTGCCAACCTACCAGTGGTGCTTCTCAGATGCATCTTGACACTCTGAAATAGGAGTTTGGCTCAATGTGCCATCTCGTCAGTTGAAACATTGCTATACCGATTTCCACACTGTCGATCCAGTTTCCAACTGCCTGATGTAATCACATATTGCAATGACACCTAATGTTGTAACATTTGGGCATATTGCTGTGTTATGTTACACAGAGCACCCTGACAACGTCTCATGCTTGTTTCACAATGACCCAGCAGAATTGCTACCTTTCTGATTCACTTTGCCCCTACAGTCTATTCCCATACCTGGGATTTAACCCTGGTGTATTTTTTGAACATTTTGTGGGATTTAACCCTGTTACCACTCACATTTGGGATTTAACCCTCTTATTTTTTAACATTGCTGGGATCAAACCCTGTTATTACTAGTTTAAGGATTAAATGACTGGGAACTAGTGTGCGCGCCTGACCTTTTCTTTTTTACTTAATATTCCCATACCTGTTTCACATTGGCTTTGGACCAATGTCCTATGCTTATTTCATCTTGATTACAGAAAATGGCCTCATGCGTGTTTCATATGGTGCGCCACCCCATGTCTACCCTGCCATTTGTGCTCACCACACATGCCGGACAGAACCTCTCACCACCCCCAAGCTGTTACCCCGCAAAACACACACACACACACACGCTACCTGGATTGTGGCAGTAGGGGTGGGCGGTACCTGAAGCATCAGATGCCCGCTGCACACACACACACATACACACACATCAATTAGTGTGTCAATTTATAAAGCACACATAGAAAAACACCAGCACACAGACACACACTGTACAGGAAAACCAAAGACAAATGGATACTGGTGTGTTGTTTTATGTATCATGAAAATGGTGTACCTTTGAGATTCAAGTAAGATGGTACCCAACACATGACATAGATTTTGTCATATCTCAGGAACTTCACTGAACTTCAAAGCCCACGAATTTGGTTCTGCAGGATTAAAAATGTACAACCCAAAATGCGGAGGGAACTAGTTTACAAATGAAAATCTCTGCAATCGTGAAAACAGTGTATTTGGTGCACTAAAATAATATATTATCGGAATCTCCAAACAAGAACTGCCAGTGAAGGGCAAAGTAACATTTTGTGTCATCAATAATCACCATATTCGTTATGGATCACTTGACCACAAGTAAAAACTCTATGTCAACCCTGCATAGGTGGTAAAATGCGGGGGAGGTTTATGTGTCACATGAGACTTGCCTGGATCCATCCAGAGTGGAAAGATGTATTGTCTGTTACCATGAAAACCCATTAGGTTCACAGGAATACAAAGGGGCAATGCCGTCCAGGCCTCCAAGTTAATGACGGACCCCCACCCTTGCGAGTTCATCTAAGCAGAAGATATTCTGATAAATACAGCTTGTAGTACCAGTGGAGGCCAAAATATGGTTTGTTGTCTGGTAAGAATCAGAATTGCTCTCATCACAACCCAGCTTGTTCTCCTAAGGGCCTGGCTTCAAAGAAACATTACTGCATGTAAAGTGTCATCTTTGGACCTCGGCTCTCATAAAGCATGACTAGATGGTCAGCCTAATGGAAACTCAAAAATTGTTTCCAGGTTATCTGTTGTCTGAGAGGCCTGCCAATATCATGGTTTCACAGTCACAAGAAATTAAACTCAAAGCAGAAACTTAAAGATGCAGAGAAATATGAAAGGCTATGTGAACCAATGCGCTTTGTGCATATTAAAACACATTTTTCTTATAAATCCATAACAAAATAACTTAGAAACAAAGGTATTACCATCAAGACACATCCATCTATCAAATGAAAACAAATTTGAATTGCCTATGTTTTTAAAGAATATTTAAATAATGAATATTAATAACTTCATGAAAAAATTAAGCCACACATTCATGCCACATATCCAGACGTCCAACGAGGCTGGGGGTCCCATAAATCCACATTTCATTGATGTGGCATGTTACTACAATGAAATATGGAATACAAAGAATGTCTGCATTGAAAAGTGTGAGAGCAAATAGCTCCCAATTTATTTTTCACTTGACATGTATAGAAATGATGATCGGCCTAGAGCATTAGTGGTTTCTATTCTCTGGAGTATTTTACTACTGATTAAGCCAATGGATAGTACTGACCAATGCAAATGTTTCACATAATCAATGACAAAGCGTAGGAATATGAGTGATTATGAAAATCAGTAACACACAGGTAATATGGATCTGACTCAGTAAATAACACTTACACAGAAGGAATACCACCTAGTCCAAATGTAGTGCTAACTGAATAAATTGTCGATGCCGGGGTACTCGAGCAGAGTCGCGGATGTAAGTAGAACAAAGAAAAGGGCAAAAAGAGAGGGAGGGATTGTGTTATAAATAATAAGTGTAAAAAGTACCAGGATTTGGGAGATCATAAAGAAAAATAGATACCTCGATTCCTGGTTCCAAGGGGACAGAAGAGCACGCACTAAAGTAAAGGGTGTTAAGGATTCCTGAGGCAAGGCCCGCAGATGAGTGTGTATCAAACTCCAAAATGGAGTGAAACGGAGAAGGGATGCATTAACTAAGATATTAAACGAAGGCGTACGCAGTAAAATTCGCAACGTGCCCATGTCTGGGGATATAAAACTGTTAATATAAATGTTTTGTTGAATCTAGACTAATGAATATAAAATCAAACTAATAAATTAAAGCGATTGGTGAAAATTTGGACCAAAAGATTGATGTCAATCAGGAAGGGAAAAATCAAAGGAAAGTAGTATATAAATAAAGAAGAGACTCTTAAAATACTAATAATAAAAGAACGATATAATAAAATGCAATAGAAAGTGTAAATGATGGAGTAAACAGAATACCATTGCATAGATTTCTCAAATAAAAAAGTGAGCAGTTAAAATATATTCTGATTGGGATTATAAACAGTGATTGATGGTGCCTGTGCCAATTGACCGGTCTGGTATATTTGATCAAATAAAGAATCAAATAAAAAACAGGTAAGTATTGATGATCGAAACCGATCTGTCATCATGGGGGACACACCTCTTTTACATTTGTGTAGGACATTGCCGAGATACACAGCGAAGAAAAGGAAATATCATTCGGAATAGGTTCGAGGCATGACCAATAAGACACTCATGCTGTGGGCTCAGGAGGGTTCGCTGTCGAAACATGTATTGCGGCATGAGATGACATATTTGCATGTCAAATATAAGGGAAGCAGGTTGCTGAAAAGGTTGGGCATTTGAGAACTTTGGAAAATGTACCAGAGTGAGAAAGAAGATCCAGCCTATAGGGAGTGGATTCTCAATTGGCATAAAGGGGAGAATAAAACACCTCTGGCTCTCCTTTCCCCTCCTGAAGAAAAGAGTGCAGATACAGAGGAGAAGGGATTTTACCTGTAGAGGAGGAGCTAAGTGCCTCTACCGGAAGTCCCTCCCCTAGTCTGCCCATATGTTGGAAGCCGGAAATTGCGACATGCACAATGCCAGTATTGGTATCTATTCCATGAACAATCCTTGAAACAGGGTATCCGTTGAGAAGACCCTATATGATGTATCCACAAAGAAATGACAGCCTCTTGAGAGAGGTCCTTGAAGAAGTGTGAAGCGGTGATAGCAAGAGCCTGGTGATGTCACATGAAGCAAAGATGACACCTCTGATGACAAAGAGGAGATGCCAAAGAAGAAAATATATAAACCTTATAGATTCTGATGATGAAGGAAAGAATTGAGTGACATTTCGTGTACGGGATGAAGATTGCACATACGAAAAACAATGAAGAAAATGCAACTATTTTATAAATGTACAGATGCTGAAACGCAAGCAGACAAAGTAATCATGAAGGCTGGCTATATGTAGTGAATAGACTGCAGGTGGTGCCGCCAATATATATATATGTATATAGAATCTGGATGTTCTACGTCGTGTTTTTAAGCAACTTAGGACCCCATCAGGGGCTGAAAGTGTGGTTCAGTAGAAGAAAACAGCTGACGACAAGGGAAGAATTGAGAAGGCTTATCTGGGCCAGTGTCAAGGGTTGGGGCAGCCAAGAAACTGGTGATTTATTCGAGAAGATACAATGAACATGAGAAGCAAATACAAGCTCCTGTTAAGGTGCAATGGAAAAACAATATGAGTGCAAGGTTTTGTTCATTTAATATTGTTAAATACGAAAGAAAGAACTCAAACACGGTTTCCTGTCACAAGGTTTAGATGGAAATAGACTTTGGGCAAGCTACATCGAGACTGAAGATAAAACTGTTGTCACATTCCCTTCTATTCTCAGGCGCAGTGATACTTTACAAGGCCGAGTTCAAAGACAATTCAAATGGCAGACAGCAGGAGTGAGGATGGATGATGGGCTAATTGGGCATGGACAAGCCAACCCTCCAAGCACCTGGGGTACCAGCTTGCGTGCTGCTAGCAAGTGGAATATTCCAGAAGGGTACAAGTGTGCCAACCAATTGTAGAGAGCCACATATTAAGGAGCCTTATAGTTTGAAAGCCAATGAAATGCTGTGCATTTGATGACAGCGAAGATGACTTGCACTAGGGGTGGGCATAGTTGTCCACCTGCTAGAGAGACCCAATCACAATCCTATCCCTTATAGAAAGTATACTTTGATGTTCCCCGTAGACCAACCACAATCCCAGTTAGGTTTTCTTACTTTGCCACATAGTATGATGTCAATGATGACGGGTTTTTGCTATAAAAGTGTGTTTTTTCATGCAACACGTTGAGAGACTTGAGTGAACGTCCGTTGTACTCCCTGTTTTAGATAACTGCAAATAAAATAGTTATGTTTTGCCAACTTCCTGAGTCTTATTATTGGTGCAACAGTAAATTCTGCATCCCCATCCATCCCAGATAGCGCTACCTCGCTTAAAGGGCCTACGGGTTCACACTCATTAAATGAATTCAAAGCAGCGGCGGGGCATGTTAATCCAACATATGCACCCTGCGCTTATAGCAGTGAGGATAATGCGGAAGAGAGCAAGAGTAGAGAACGTAAAGATATATCAAAACGCCATGAAAGTAAACAGTGTGATGACAGAAAGGACAGACAAGACAAACGAATGGAGATAGAAGAAACAGGGAAACAGAAAGAAACAGAAAGAAATAAAGCTAAGGGAACGACAATAGTACAGAATGAATTGATGGGAGGATAAATATTGCTTAAGCTAGACGATAAGGGCATTGATGGGGTTCGAGAAAGAGAGGAGAAAGAAAAGCGGGAAAAGAAAGAGAAGGAAGGAGAAAGAGCATACAACGAAGAGATGGATAAAGAATGCAAGCGAAGGGAAGAGCAAAGATGATATGAGGCAAGAAAAGAAAAGGAGATATTAGAGGAGAAGAAACGAGAAGAGAAAGAAGCGCAAAGAATGAAAGTATGTAGGTTGCCATGAAGGTGAGAGGAAGAGAAGAAGAAATGAAGAAGAGTAGAGGATTAAAAGACGATGAGATCGAATATCTATTCCATTGGAGCATGGTGCCGATTGAGGCATGAGAACAACTGGGGGAAGCTGCAAGGAATACCAAGATCAGCATTGGCGGTTGGGTAGGACACAGAAGACAGAGACTTGGGAATCTATACAGGCAAATGAGGGACAAAGACAGGTATAGAACCCAAGAGAATGTAGAAGGATCCCTATTAAAGGGAACTGAAGGTAGATTAGATGATGTCATAACAGATGAGTATGAAACGTTGTCATTAAATAAGTTAGACCTTGATGATACGGAAGAAGAGAATAGTCACACAAGCTGGGGCATAATAATGTCAGATGAAGAGAGGGAGGAGAATGAGAGAGCACAAAGAGCCGGCGCATGCTGGGATTTCAAAAGAATCAAGTGCAGAAAAAGGGGTAAAATGGTCAGATTTAAAGGAACCTAAAGAGAGGACATCAGAATCGAGACCATATACTGAGCGACTACAAGCACAATCGCATAGTGCATGGGTTATATCCTCTCCATATTTAAGCAGGTTAAGACCAAAACCAGGAAGGAAACAAATGGGTGAGGGAAGTTCTGCCTTAAAGGCAATGAGTGTAGGTAAATATGATTATGAACCAGGATTTTCACAATTACCATTATTGGAGAAGGGGGAGGTCAACCACAATAAATACCATGGCTGCATATGGATAAAGAGAATTTAAGATGTACATTTCTGAGTGTAGCTTCCAGTACGGGGAAATGAATTTATGAGTTAGAAAGGAAGAAATCAGGAATGACGTTAGCTATAGGTGATGTAAAAGGGCTGCTAGCAGCTATCCTGGGGGAGAGAGCTGACAACATTTGGAATTGAACAGGATCCGCAGGTGTGACTGTGCAAAATGTGACACACAATGGTGCACCAGAGCAGACGTATAGCGGGCACACAGAGTACAATACCCCAATACATCAGACACGGGTGTGATTAGGACTAGAAATATTTGAGAGGATGAAGATCCTGTGGCTGATATTCAAGATATTCAAGACAAAGGGCGGCAGGAGACTTGTGATATGTAGAATTAAACAGTGGCATTATTTTAGCATATTTTGTATCAGGGGTTGCCTGAGCCAGTGAAAAAGCAATTGAAAAAACAGGTGGAAATGGAAGCGAAGCCATGGTCAGAAATACAATTGACAATCATGGGCCATAGAGCAGCATTTTCTTCAGAAGTTAGATACGAATTGAGTACCTCGGTCTGAGACCAAAACTGAAGGAAACCCATGGAGCCATACGATGCCTTCAAGAAATACCTTTGCCAGAGTGGAAGCATTTGGGAGCCCCTTAAGAGGAATGAAATGTGCCATTTTTGAAAATAGGTCCACGACCACAAGAATAGTGTTAAACCCTTGACTGGGTGGTAAATCAGTAATAGAATCGAGGGACAACGTGTGCCAGGGTGCTGGTGGGATTTTCAATGATTGTAATAGCCCAGCCGGTTTCTGCTTGGATGACTTGTTTTGAGCACACACTCCACAAGATAGGATGAATTGGATAATGTCTTCACGCCACGCGGGACTCCAATAATTTCGTTCTACCTTGGCTAGGGTTTTAGCGGTTCTGGGGTGGTCCTCGATCAAGGAATCATGATAACCGGACATGACTTGTTCTCGTAGTTCTTGGTTTGGTGAGATAAAACAATTCCTAAATTAGGGCAACTGATCTTTTATCATGTAATGTTCTCCTTGTGCACTCCACGCTTGTAATTGCTCCGGACTCATCAGGTTTTGGTTTCTTCATGTAATTCTTTCTGAGTTATGGTTGCTGTGATTCCTAGGAGCTTGTCACTCGGGATGATTGCTATTGGGTCAGGGGTCTGATACCCTTGCTCTTCCACCCCCATACGGGAAAGGGCATCGGCCATCCCATTTTTCACCCCTGGTCGAAAGGTAATCACGTAGTCATATTCAGCAAAAAAAAAGCCCAACGTAGTTGTCGTGAGGATTGGGCCTTTGCTGTTTTCAGGTACTGGAGTTTCCGGTGGTTAGTTATTACGGTGATTGTGTGTCTGGCGCCCAAGATGTAGTGCCGCCATGCCTTAAAGGCTGACTTAATGGCCAGGAGTTCTTTGTCTGTGATAGCGTAGTTGAGTTCAGGGGGTGTGAATTTACGTGACCAGAAGGCAACAGCGTTTAACTGGCCCGTTTCGGGGTCCTTTTGTGAGAGCACAGCTCCCATAGCCATGCTTGAGGCGTCCGTTTCCACCATGTATGGGAGATCAGGGCGAGGGTGGCGTAAGATTGGGGCAGATGTGAATCTTGCTTTGAGTTCCTGGAAAGCTTCCTCGGCTTCTGTTGCCAACTGGAACTTTTTGTTGCTTTTCCTTAGCAATGACGTGATGGGTTGCAAGATTTGCGAAAATCCTGAGATGAACCGGCGGTAGAAGTTTGCAAAACCCAGCATACTTTGAACCCCCTTTAATTAATTTGGGGATGGCCAGTTCAGGATAGCATCTACCTTGTGTACATCCATTCGGATTCCATTCGGGCTGAGAATAAAGCCCAGGAATTCCACCTCGGAGACGTGGAATGAGCACTTTTCGAGCTTGGTGTAGAGCTGGCGTTGACGGTGTTTCTCCAATATTGATCGGATGTGTTTAACGTGGTCCTGCTTTGATGTGGAATATACTAGAATATCGTCGATGTACACTGGAGCACAGACATCAATCAATTCCCATAGGACATCGTTCATGAAGTATTGAAATGCTGCAGGCGCGTTGCAAAGGCCAAAGGGCATTACTTGATATTCGTACAAGCCGCATTTGGTGCGAAAAGCAGTTTTCCATTCGTCCCCCTGTTTTACGCGAACAAGGTGCTATGCCCCCCTCAGGTCTAGTTTTGTGTAGATTTGGGCATCTTTGACTTGATCAAGCAATTCAGGGATCAGTGGCAGGGGGTAGCAGTTTTTTACTGTAATCTGGTTCAGTGCGCGATAGTCGATGCATGTTCTTAAGTCCCCCTCCTTTTTCGGTACAAAGAAAAGAGGACTGGCTGCTGGAGACTTTGAGGGACGGATGAACCCGTTGGCCAGGTATTGGTCAAGATAGGCCTTCAGGTGCTGGTTTTCTGGTTCTGTGAGTGCATAAATTCGCCCACAAGGGATTTGTGCGCCAGGTATCAGGTCGACTTGGCAATCGTATGGTCTATGCGGTGGCAGGGTATTAGCCTGTTCTTTCTGAAAGACATCTTGAAAGTCCTGGTATTCACTTGGTAGGGTGCCGATTGCCACAGTCGCAAGCGTAGAGGTTCTGGTGTCTATTGGTTGTTTCTCTAGGCGACAACATGTGTGGACGCAAGTTTCGGGGAAGGCCAATTCTTTTGCTCGCCAATCGATTCGAGGGTTGTGAGCTACCAACCATGGCATTCCCAAAATCAACCGGAACTATGGTGCCTTAATGAGGTCGAAAACGATAGATTCTTGGTGTCCATCCTGGCACAGAAGGGTTAAAGCTGCAGTGCATTGGGATACTGGATCAGAAGCTATTTCCGTGCCGTCGACGGTGGTAACAGTGTTGGTGGTTGATTTAGGGCGTAACGGAAGCCCCATCTTTGCCGCAAGATCCTGGTCGATGTAATTCCCAACAGCTCCACTGTCAATGTTCGCTCTTACTGCGTGCATCCGAGATGGTTGTTGGTGATTGATCAAGACCACAGATAGTCTAAAATGGGAGGTCTGTAGTTCACTTTCTTCGCTCGACAAGTAGACCCCTACACTTGCCGGCTGGGGAGTTTTCCAATTCCTTGATGGTATCTTCCTTGTCCGTGGTGCCTACCGTCCTCCTCAGTGGCTTCGCAGGGCACTCTTTAAGGAAATGACCTGACCTTCCACAGTACAGACATAACTGCTGCTGTCTCCTTTTATCCCTTTCCGCTTTAGTGAAGGGGGATCTGACCCCCCTGATTTGCATTGGTTCTCCTGAACCTTCCGTTGTGCGGGCAATATTGTCCTTTGAACGCACATACATATGGCGAGGGTCCGGTCTGGTTCGATCTGCTCTTCGGTCCTGCAACCTATGATCCAGTTGAACAACAAGGACAATGAATTCTGAGCAGTCTTTCGGAGGGTTTACTACTTGTACGAGAACATCCTTGAGCTCCCCCCGCATATCCTGATGAAATAACGTGGTTCTCTTATCCACTGGCCATTCTGCTTCAACTACGTGGCTATGTATGTTAATAGGTCTTGATTCCCTTGGCGTAGGGACAGAAGTTCGTTGTCTAATGCCTGCCCATGAGTACGATGGGCAAACAGCTTTTCCATCTGCTGCTGAAAGCCCCTGAAGTCATGCAGCAAAGGATCGTCTTAGGCCACAAAGGGTACAGACCAATCCGCGGCTCTACCACTCAGGTAGGATAGCACAAAAGCGACCCGTGATTGGTCATTCGGAAAGGCCCCTGGTCTACAAAGGAAGTGCAGGCGGCACTTGTTCATGAACTTTGCAAACCTCATGGGATCCCCTGTAAATTGTTCGGGCGAGGCCAAAGGAATTGCACCAGGAAGGGTTATCTGAAGGGGATTGGCTGATGGTGCTGGCATCGAGGGCACGCTTACCGACAATGGTGCATGCCCTGCTTGTTACTGGAGAAGTTGCCGGCTTAAATCATCAGTGCGTTCTCCTGCCTGGCTGCATGTACTTAGGAACGTAGCTGCCCCAACATGTGGGCTAACTAGTCGGTTTCTGACGTTTCCATGACGCCCAGGTGGATTTTGATGTGAGTCTTTGTGTTCTGTAACACTCACCTGGTATCCACGGGGACGTCACTCAGCCTGTTCTGACCTCTTACGACCTCGAACCCTTCCCTGGAGTCTACTCTCTGTCCTTTCAGCGCAGGGGCGCATTGATTGATGCAAGCTCGTTGCTGCCTAGTTACTGCACTGGCAAGAGTCCGACAGGTAAGTGTAATGAGTCTTTTGAACAGTTCTCTAACTTTCCTTTCTTAGATGATGGCCGGCGTCCGGGGATGGCTGAGATGAGTAGTGCTGAAGGTGAGTGAGAGCGATGCGACCCTTTCGTATCTGTATTGAACTGAGTTCTTTTTCTGTGTCTTTTAGGTGCCACAACGTTTTCAGTGTGGATGCCGGTTATGAAGAAGAAATGCGGTGAGTAAGCACGGTATGCAACGCCTCTAGATGTTTCCATGCTAACCTGGAGTGTCTTTTCCCTCTTGCAGATGGATGAGAAGTTTCAGAGACAGAGTTCCCCCAGAGCTGCTGGGATTCAGGTAAGCGTTTGAAGCTCGTACAGTCTTTAAAAATAAGTGAAGATTTGCTGAATGCTTACTAATGCCTTTTTTCTGTTCTTTTCCTTTTTCCTTAGGAAGCGGCGTGCCGGGATGGGAATGACACAGCCAAAGATGCCCGCAGAACAGGAGGAACGATGAATGATGGGCAGAAGCACTGCAAGGTAAGGCTGTGCCTAACAGTGTTTTTGTTCTTGCAGGAGCTGAGCGCAGAAGAAAGATGCAGGCCTACTGGAGACCGATCCGAACACGGTGAGTGTCACACTGCAGGTGCAGAAAACACAAAGCATGATTCTCAGCCTGGGTGTGGCTTAAATAGTCTCTGGGTATCCCAGGTGTCTCTGGGCTGAACCACACCCAAAAGACTAGACTGCACATGCAGTTCTGGGAACCGAAATATGTGGGGGCATCCATCTTGTCCCCATCAATGCACTACAAGTCCAATCCCCAATGTTATCCTATGGGAGTGAGTGAGTCTGGTGCCACAAGCGCCAAGTCTGACTCCAAGTGGGTCTTTGGAGGGATGGAGAGGCCCTTGAGGGCCATGTAGGTGATCGTGGCCTGGCTCCAGTCTGAAATCTTGGAGGGCTGGGGACATGAGGGGCAGGAATCATGACACAAAAGAGGAAGGTCTTGAGGTTCTTCCGGAACCGGAGATGGTTCTCTTCAAGTTTTAGATTGACAGCGAGGCTGTTCCAGAAGGAGGCCCCAGCCGAAGAATAGAGATCTACCCCCAGCTTGTTTTTTTGAAAAAAATGATTGACCCGGAGGGAATTAGAGGTAGAGGAGCAAAGAGCTCGAGAGGGGAGGTATTTGCAGAGGGATAGCTGAAGGTATATTGGACCCAGGCCCCAAAAAGCCTTGTGGACAATGCAGAGGGTTTTGAATTTAAACCTTGCATCCACTGGGAGACAATGGAGAGATTTCAGGGCTGGAGAGATATGGTCCCATGGCTTGAGGCCAAGGACAAGTCTCGCACTCCTGTTCTGGATAAGCTGCAGAGGGCGGAGAGTAGAGGCAGGTAGATTTACAAAGAGGTTGTTGCAATAGTCCAACCTAGAGAGAACCAGAACTTGGGAGACAGTGAGCTTCTGAGGGAAGGAGAGGAAAGGCAGAGTACCTCTGAGGAGGTGTAGTAGGACGTTTGACTTTTTTAGAGACCTCAAAGATATGGGCGGAGAAGAAAAGTGTGGAGTCAAAGATGACCCAGGGGTTCTTAGGTAGAATGAAAACATATAGAAGGTTGCTATAGATGAATATATAATGTGGCAATGACGACCATAGGAGCAAAATAGACGCTGGTTCACATTGAACTTAACCAAGCTACCTCACAGACAGATCGAGGCTATAGAATCAGGAGACATGGAAATACAGCTCTGTGTGCAAACCCAACGATGAGTCAAGGTTGGCTCAGAGTTAAGGATGCTATTTCGAGAGCTAAACACAGAGCACAAAGCAAGTACATGAATAAGCTCTGATTGTGGGACATTCTTCATAGATGAAAGGAGAAGAAAATATATGGTAGAGCCAAACTGCTGGTCAATTAAAAGTATACAAAGTTCATATAAGATAGGGTGAGCAAGTCTTCAGAGGCCAAGAGGAGCAACAGCACCCTGCATAATTAAATCAAATAGCCCTAAATTGAAGACTGAAATTGACAAATTCATGGTCTCTTCATATGTGACTCAGAAGTTGAAAACAAAGGCTATTCATTAGAGCCTCAAGCTAAGATAGTGGTGTGCTCACACTCCCTTGAATTTTCCAAGACAGTGAACAGGCAACAAGGTCAACTACAAATGGAGGTGTTTGGCTGGTGGCCTACCGATGAGAGATGATGGACTAATTGGGAAAACAGGGAGTAGTCTGACGGGTTTCAAACACCTACATTTCATTTCACGTACATGCTGCTGAAGAGCCAAAAGTCCAAGGTTGGGATCGTATGCTAATCAATCAGTGGGTTTGGGGGGCAACCTAACACACAATGTTGAATAACCCAATCTGCTGTTTTGTCCGTTATAATCAGTACTACACGTATTTAGAGGTAGTTCAAGGTGTGCCCTATTGATAAGGGGTAGCCAATGATGTACTAACTCTCGCATGTTCTATACGTAGATATGTTCCTTTAACCAATACCTTCCCTTGAAAGGTTTTGTATTTTGGCACATAGAATAACATCATAGATGATTGATATAGGGGTATAAAACCTCTATGTAATCAAGCTGCTAGGCGAGTGTGCATGCATCAGTCCGATGTCTGTGTGTTCTCCCTACTTTATTAAATTTACAATAAAGTGGTATTTTGCCATATTCTTTGAGTCTGTCCGATTATTTGGTTTCAGAGAATTATTGTAATTCCATCTAGCACAAACAGACGCTTCAAGGTGCTAGAGCACAACACAATCCACAGAAGCTGAATCCTGTGCCACTGGATGGCAGGGGAGTCCTGCATTGATGACTACTGCTGACCACAGCCGACTCGTCTTTCCTCTCTTCTGGACCCAACCCATGATCTAGAATCACCAAATACTGGGTAATCTACTCTCCAAAGGGTTTTTTAGACCCATCTGCACTGGTGTGCCATCACTGGCCCCTATGATGGTCATCAAACACTGCACAGAGACTGCCTCTGAAAAACACCAACTTCCTGCTGCAGTATTGCTCTCTTGACCTCCCAGGATTATAGACAAACCTTTCCTTTGTTTGCTTTTTCATTCTTTGGCTGCATCCTCATCCTCAAGGGTCTCCTGCAGTTCTCAAAATCCAAGTTGTGGGACTGAATGTAATGTGAATGTTGGTTAATGATCCATTTTTCCGAAATTGTGGTCACGAATGGAATATTAGTGATTCAGCTATACTTGGCAGGGTTCATGGGGTCATTTCCTGTTTTTCTTCATAAGTGGTGTGACTGATGCCTGTTTGAAGGCATGTAGGAAGTTGCCTGTGGAAATGGATCAGTTGAAAGCACTCATCATAGCAGAGCTGAAGGGCCAAAACCATCCTTGATAAAGTCAGGAACAGTCACCTAAAGACGCTGATCATTGGGCTTGAGGAAATTCTCCCTAACATGCGAGTATTCACTGGATCTTCTGGACCTGCTCCTTTCTTTGTGAGAAGGTGGAGTACCACTGCATGATTTATCTTTGTTATTCAATACCATTGAAATCTATTAGCTTTGATTGTTGTCAGACTCCCCTCTTGACACAAACACCTCATTGCTTTTGAGAGAAGTCTAGAAACAGACCCACATGCAAAGCTCAGGGCACTTTCAATCTGCACCCTTCACTAGAACAGTAAATCATTATTCTTGCATTTCCCTCTCAATGCAAATGGCAGCAGTGCATGGGACGAATCCTAATAACATTGCATCACACAGCGGATATATATTTGATTAATACACAAAATGCTATGTGTTGTTTTATAACTTTTTATATTGTTAAATATTTCTTCACCAATGCTGTTTTCTTTTTAAAGAATACATATAAAACACAAATTGCACAAACGGGTTTATGTGAAATACATAACCCCTTCATGCAATTTGTGTCTGGATACTCAATTATTTTTACTTCCCCTTTTTAATTCTCCTGTTCTATTCCCACAATAATTCCCCCTGTACATTTCCTGTGGTAATACCGGCTGTGAAAATCATATAGGCTTCCCTTTCCTCACTGGCACTCATTTGTCCTCCTCCTCTTTTCCCACCACTCCCCCCTTCTGATTTTCCTTCATAATTCTCTCCTGTTCTCTCCTGTTGATGTAACAATTTTTCTTCTCCGAGCATGTCTTGCAACGTTAATGCTGGAAGATTGATATGATATGATATGGCATTTATAACGCGCCTATACACAAGTGTTTCGAGGCGCGACGATTCCCGAGCAAGGTGAAAATGTTCTTCCCCAAAGTTGCCACCCAGCCCACCCTAAAATCCCCCACGTCCATGTAGTCTTTAATCTCCCTCCCCGCCTGTAGGCTGATATAAATGCACCAAGATTGCTCCTCCAAATATCATTTTGAGCCTTCCCTGTTTTTGCGCTGCCTTTGGATTACCACGGCATTCGCTTCTGTTGAACAAACGATAAATGACATCTTTTCAATTCTGAAAAGCACTCTCCCCAAAAGGGCCGTGAGAGAGATATAAAGAATTGCAGGAGCAAGGAGTACTCCTTGTCTGTCAAATATTTTAAAACCTACTGGACAGATTGACCTCAAACTAACAAAAGGCAAATCTATGACGCTTTTTGCCCAACTTGCTTTTCATTTGATGCAAACCAAACCAGTAGTTTTCGGGCTACGGGTGTTCAATGGAATCAATGTTCCTCTATGTTCAAATGAAGGGGAGTAGGCCAGCTCCCAGGCAGAGGCAGCTTTTTTTGTTTTATTAATAACTTTTGATCCATTTAACTAATATTCACCAGTTTTTACCAAGCCTTTTTCCTCAGAGCTTTGCTTTTATTTGTCTGGTTGTCTGGTGGTCTGCCATACACTCTTAATGCAAGATTTAAAGTATATTGACATTACTCAAACCTTAAGTCACCCATGTTTTATTTTTTTTGCTTTGGCACATGTTTATTGTGTTGGTTTACACATTTAGTATTAGTGAAAGTAATGTATTGTTGTTTTAAAAAAAATTGTACCGTTTGTTTATAAATAAACTGCTTCATTGTTTAGTATGTGTATGTAGTTTTTGTAATATTACTGATTCAATTTCTTACCATGTTCATGGTTGTTTCATTAGTATTTAATTACAGGTTGCACAGGTACGCAATTAGACATGTAGCTACATTTGTAGGTATGTGAAGTGGCTTTTAGATACATATGTTTAAATGTGTGTGTCATGTTGCACATGTGTGTGAATGTATGTGTGCATTGGGTAGGGGAAGTGTCCAGTGATTTGCTCTGGATGTGTTTGTGTATACTGTTGTGTAAATGTTGGTTATTTTAGTGTATTAATGTGTAAGGTATGTGCAGTATTGGTGTACACATTCGTGTGTAATTTGAGTTTACATGTAGCTATGAGGACTAGCCTTGTCTGTGTGTGCACGTGCATCTGTGTAGGTGTGTCATCTGTGCATCTGTGTAGGTGTGTCATCTGTGCATCTGTGTAGGTGTGGCATCTGTGCATCTGTGTAGGTGTGTCATCTGTGCATCTGTGTAGGTGTGTCATCTGTGCATCTGTGTGTATATGTGCCTCTATGTAGGTTTGACATTGTGTGTGGGTGTGTGTGTGTGCGTGCCTTCTGTATATATGTGCATGTGGCTCTGATGTGTGAGTGTATGTGCACTGGGTGTGAAACATGCTGTATGTTTTAGTCACAATCTGTTTGCATCCAGTGTTTTCTAAATATGTTGTGTGTGTGTTTGTATTTGTTTAATCTGTGTGCACTGGTTGCATGTATTTTTGCATGTGTTTCGAAAAGTGCCTGTAGGGTTATGAGGCATGGCCTTTCTGTGTGAGGGTTTGGCAGTGGGGGTGGGGTGTTTGTGTGTTTATGTGCATTGACGTAGGCATGACAGTGCTGCTTTGTGTATGTGCATCTCTGCATATGTGCATGCAGGTATGATGGTTGAATGCATGCGCATTGGTTTTCTATGCGGTTGATGTTAAATCTAGAGATGTTTGCATATAGTCTTGTAAAAATATGTGTGGTTTCTGTGCATTCGTGTGTAATGTGTGTGGACTTTTTCATGTACTTTCAATGTGTGTATCTGTGTAGGTATGAGGCATGATGGTTAGTGTGTGTCTGTGTGTTTTTCGATTTGCATGTATCTAAGCATGACCATTGATTTCTGTGCATGCATTCGTGTGTGTGTGTGTTTGTGTGTGTGTGTGTAGTTCTATGAAGTGTGAATGTGTGTTCAATGGGTGTGGAATATGTTACATTATTTAGTGTATGGCTGATGAGTGGCAAATCACTGTGTTTGGTCTATGACCATCTAGTATATGAGTGGTGTAAAAGTGTTCGGTGTATGGCATGCCAGTGCATGGCATAAGAGTGTGAGGTGTAAGAGTTTATTGCATAAGTTTGTGTGGCTTATGTATGTGTGCACAGGGTAAAAATATGTTGAGTAAGGGTGCGTAGCATTAGATTATGTGGTGTGAGAGTACACAGCCTAAGAGTGAGTGGTGCATCACAAGAGTGCATGGTGCGTGGCATAAGAATGGATGTGCATGGCATAGGTTCATGGTGCAAGAGTGTCATATATAGTATGTGGCATAAGAGTGCATGACATGAGTATAGCATGTGAGCGTATGACACGTTGCACATCAGTGTTTTAGGTATAAGTAGCATATGACTGTGGTATCAACTCATATGAAATGCACATGTCCTATACAACTCTTATATGAAGTGAACACTGATTTTAATGTGAGTTTTTATATGTAAAGGATGCGTATTCGAGATTGACATGCTGTACGTTTACTAAATGTCAATTTCCTACATGTCTCCTATACATAGGAAAATTTAGTCCAGACAGTTTAGAAATGTACATGTACATGTTGTATAGAAGATGTACAGTATTTCTATGTATGCATGAAACATAGATAAAGCTTAAAGCTTGAATATCTCAAAATTGTCCAGTTCAATTTTTAGCATTTGTTCAGGACATCGGATCCTAAATCCCAAAATCTCAAAAATTGAAGAAAACTATTTTGACATATTTGGCCCAAAAATGTTTATTTCCTGTAGGAAAAGCCCATGTTAAAAAGTGTTCATAACAATATTACAAACATGTGATAATACAAACATATTACACAAATGAAGCCTTTTATAAAACATGTACTCTGGCAATTTTTCTTAATTTTCCACGAGAGGCTATCTATAGACAGTGAAAGGGTGAAACTAAATGCATAAATGTATGTGTTTAATGGACTTGACATTTATTTTCTAGTGATGTGCAGTGCAAAACCCTGTAAAATAACATAACATAATTTATTTATTTATTGTGTGATTTAGTTTTCTTAAAGAGAACCTTTACACACATGTACACATAGTGTAAGATAACATAACATGCAAGATATGTGCCATGTTAAAGATAGCAAAGTAGTGAACATGTCCACTGAATGCTACACTTAAGAAGAGCTTCTAGAAATCTATTTTTTTTTTCAGACTTCTTCCTTAAACTTTTGAAACATGAATTCTTACCAGCCATACGTGTATTACTAGTTATTTACTTCCCATTATAAAAGAGGAATAAACAGCATGTACTTGTCTCCCCAAAGAAATGTTGCAGGGCAGATCCATGAAGCCTGTGGGAAGAGTGCAAAAAAAAAAGGACCCATACCTGCAGAAGACATGTTCCATCCCTGCCTGAAGATAAGCTCTATCCCTACTTGCTTCCCCTGTCTTTTTACCACCTCGCCCATTTACACCATCTCCACTGGTCACACACATGGATTCCACTTATTGCTGATACAGGAACTTCTGCATGGTTGTGTACGTTTCACTACAATGAAGTCAGTTCATACTGCCTACAATCTCCCTAACTCCTCATCCATCTCTGCATATTACCATCATGGTGGTTTACTTACTATGTAACCCCACACCTTATTTAGATTCCTTCAACTCGTCTTTCAATCCATTCATGGCATAAATCCCTTTGCTTGGCTAATTCTGTCACCTATTACTCCTCTCCTAGCCTACTGTGCTCTTCTCCGTCCTCCATCTCCCACCCTGCCCACCATGTATGGACTCTGTGAAATTGGCATCATGGAAGGAGACACAGACAACAGATTCAAATTTGAACAAATCTTTATTAAAGAAAAGGTTGGGATGGAATAAGGCCTATCTTGCCCTAACCTAAGGCGGGATGTGCCTACCTAAAGAAAACTAAAGAGAGTCTCTGTCAATATGTTGAACAGTCTGTGTCCAAAAACCTATACTTGCCCTCACAACTAATACACATATCATATATATATATATATATATATATATATATATATATATATATATATATATATATATATATATAGGGTTGCACGCTTTCAAACATAACGTCCCAAGCAATTCTTAGCTGAAGTTTACTCTTCATCTTATTTCTCCAATTGTCAATAACTTCTCTTATAATGGTCAATATACCTTCGTTAGAGTTGGAAGGAAAACAGTTCCACACTTTCGTCAAGGTTAGGACACCCTTCCACAAGTTCAATAGAGTTTCAGGAAATAAGTCTTAGGGGTCCCCTCTTCAAGTTCAATATGAAATAAAAAACACAAAAGAGATATCATGAAGCTTTGCTTTTTAACTGGATTTTAAGAGCAATCGTAAACCATGCAATATCATGCCAAAGGAACCATCACTCAGGAAGAATTGAGAGACTGCATGCTGGAAGATGCCCCCTGAACAGGAGAATCCATGCAAAACATGCACACTGATTGTCACGACTCCACTAAAGGAGGTCAAGAGCAATCATAAACCATGCAATATCATGCCAAAGGAACCATCACTCAGGAAGAATTGAGAGACTGCATGCTGGAAGATGCCCCCCTGAACAGGAGAATCCATGCAAAACATGCACACTGATTGTCACGACTCCACTAAAGGAGGTCAAGACAATCGTAAACCATGCAACAACCATGCCAAAGGAACCATCACTCAGGAAGAATTGAGTGACTGCATGCTGGAAGATGCCCCCCTGAACAAGAGAATCCATGCAAAACATGCACACTGATTGTCACGACTCCACTAAAGGAGGTCAAGACAATCGTAAACCATGCAACAACCATGCCAAAGGAACCATCACTCAGGAAGAATTGAGTGACTGCATGCTGGAAGATTCCCCCCTGAACAAGACCACCCATCCAAAACATGCACACTGATTATCACAACTCCACTAAAGGAGGCCAAGAGAATCGTAACCCATGCAATATCATGCCAAAGGAACCATCACTCAGGAGAATTGAGTGACTGCATGCTGGAAGATGCCCCCTAAACATGAGAATCCATGCAAAACATGCACACTGATTGTCACGACTCCACTACTAAAGGATGGCCAAGAGCAATCGTAAACCATACAATACCATGCCAAAGGAACCATCACTCAGGAGAATTGAGTGACTGCATGCTGGAAGATGCCCCCCTGAACAAGAGAATCCATGCAAAACATGCACACTGATTGTCACGACTCCACTAAAGGAGGCCAAGACAATCGTAAACCATGCAATACCATGTCAAAGGAACCATCACTCAGGAAGAATTGAGTGACTACATGCTGGAAGATGCCCCCCTGAACAAGAGAATCCATGCAAAACATGCACACTGATTGTCACGACTCCACTACTAAAGGATGGCCAAGAGCAATCGTAAACCATGCAATACCATGCCAAAGAAACATCAATCAGGAAGAATTGAGTGACTGCATGCTGGAAGATGACCCCTGAACAAGACCACCCATCCAAAACACGCACACTGATTATCTGTTTTTTTCCACTCTCCTCGTCCCTATGATGGCGGAAGGTTCCATGCCTCCTTTCCCTCTCAGGAAGAGACAATCCATGTGTGCCTGATTTCAGGATATCAGTCAAACACCTCTGGAAACTGCATTTATTTATTTAATTTTATGGAGACAGAAAACATCTAATTTCAATCAATGTTCATTTTATTGTGTCATTTTAATATTATGAGTGTTATTTTAATGTGTATTATTCAGTTAGCCTTTCATTTGCAATATGTTGCGTACGGATTTGCTGTTGCTACCCCTTCATAGGCATTGGTACTGTTCTGGTGGCCTCCAGCCATGACATCCACTTGGCCTATCCCGTTTAGTTATTTAAGCCCATGCCCCGGGGCATGGGGGTGGCACTTTTTCCTGGAGGCCTTTTGGAGAGACCTCGCATCAACCTGTGTTCAGCTGCCAGACCTGCCTGGAGCCTGCCCCCCATGCCCAGAGTGCTCCTGTGTGCTGCCATGCTGTTGCCTATCCTGCCAGTGATGGGACCTATGCAGGTGCGCGCCATGTGAGAGCTTCCCCCTGTTTCCAGTAATGTAGGCGTATGAGTATTCAATGGGCTGTCTGCGGCCTAGCTTTGATCCCCCTGCTGTTGCCCACTCCTCCAGTGTATTGGAGTTGATGTTGATCATTGCAACTGTTCTTTCCCATTGCATCTTGATTGCACCTGTTAAAGCTGAATTTCCCCTCTTCATGTACATATGTCGGTGCTATGTTGCTTGGCCCTGGTGCAGTAAGACCCACTGTTAAGAGAGGATGCTGCGCTCACTATTCCAACGACTCCCATTGTCTGATTGAATTCTGTGATATAGTTGAAGTGCAGTACCTTTAACCACATCTAGAGGTCCCTCCGTTTTGCCACTGAATTTCTGTATGTCTGTGTTTCTGCAGGCTGGAGCACTGTTTGGGTATTCTTCAACAGTTTCCTTGGGGTTTGGAACTGTTCAGGTTGTATTTAAGCATTGTATGACCCCCTTCAAGTGCGAAATAGGCTGTAAATAAGGTCATCATGCTGTTAAACTGTGTGTAATTGGGAATGTGTTGTTGAGTGAAGGAGGGAGGTAAAGGTTGAAAGTCTTCTCTGCTATGCTGGTTTTATTAAAACAAACCTTGAGTGTTCATTTTGTGTTGTAAAAAAAGGCATTGCACTGTAAAGTACATATGAAAAACCACTATATATACATATAGATGTAGATGCGTCCACTCTGTTCTACTGGTATCCCTTGAGCTGTTTTGTGCAAACATGTGACTAACATTTGTGCTGATTTCTATTTGTGCCATGTTTGTTCCTTTTGTAGTCCAATATTCATTTTTGCATTGGTAAGATGGCTCAGCAGGTTAAGCGCTCGCTCCTGCGTTCTGTGTGTCGTCTTCTGTGAGCAGGTTTGATTCCTGGCATGACCAGCACAGCCTTTCATATTTCTGAGGTGGAAAAATGAGTACCAATTTTGGTTGGGTAATAATTGTACGTAAATCTATTCTATGTGCAGCGCTTTGGCGAAAGTGCTATGGAAATAACAAATCATTATCATTTTGACTTGCCTGGAATGTGCATTTGACCATAGCGCCTGCCATTCAGTATTTGCTTCCCCATTCTCTGTCTGTCTATGCAAGTCTGCCCTTGCCCTATTTTGTCAAGAATTCGGGTAGGAGAAACCCACATATCGCGTTCCCCACCTCTATGTTTGGGGGACACATCATGATCATTATCCCAGAATCTTCCTGCTGTTGCATTGGAGGTCAGCTGCATAGGGCCCATGACTACTTGCCACCTTTACAATGTTATTCTGCGGTACTCATCAACTGCACCTCAAAGTGGGCTGAGATACAGTTCCCGTGCAAGGGCAACTATAAAGTTCTTCCATGAAGTATTCGATAGGGAGGTGTTCCTGGCCCTTTTTGTGGCGGAAAATGGAGTTTAATTCCTCCTAGCAGATATTAGGGGATACCTACAAGAGAGTGTCATCCAGCACGTCAGAGCAGCCGTCTACTGCCCTTAAACATGTATATGTGTCCATTGGTTTCTTTCCTAAAACACTGGGGTCTGTAGTGACACTCGTACGCTGATGATATGCAGGTAACATACATACTCCCTTGCAGGATTGCTCATGCTTGATCAACTAACTTCATCTAGTCCTGAGTTAAATGTTGAATAAGCAGCTACTATTAAATAAAGTCCTTCAAAAACTGAACTGATCCTGTTAGACTCTAAGGAACGTCTTTCTGATACCTCCGGACAGCCTTCTCGTTCAATCCTCTCGTATGCTGATTTAAATCTTATTTAAGCATTCACCGCCGCTTTCCAGCTGCAGCTCCTTCCTTCCGTAGGCTGCAGGAGAAGCCTACCCACCTCTTCAGCCCACCGGTGCATCCAAGGTAAGTCACGAGGCTGAAACGACATGCGCATCCGCCATTTTGTCCAACAACCGCAATCATTATAATTTGCGTACTCGTGGCCCGCTAAATTTACCAGCACTCCAGCGCCTTATTGGGCCTTCTTACCCAACATCTTTTATGGCCAATATATTATGTATAAGGAAAGAATCACTGCTCCAAAATGGCCGCTGTGTTATGGTAGCTGAGACTGCTTCCCCTTGAGACCAGCACCGAAGCATGATTGGCCAGCTGTGCCTATACAGCCTATCAGGAGGCGCCGGCAGGCGTGAGCCGGCCTCCAAGGGAAGGCAGACAAGAAAGGCTCCTGACCCGAGGCTGCCAGAGCACAGGGCCGGGAACTCTGCTTGGCAGTCCTTCGCCATTACTATTGATCTCCGCTCGCCCCCTACATGGACGTACCCACGATGCAAGTACCAATGGTGTATGTCGTTACCTACTTCAGGAGCCACTCCAGCTGCACGTATTGTATGTACAAACGGTGAGCCAGAGTCCAGTCCGCTACATCTGTGTTACAGCAAACTACCTTGTCCTGCTTACATGTCGATCAGGCCGCCGTTCTAACTAACTTTACCTAAACACAAGGATTAAGGTTAAGCACACTTAGCCATTTCTATAAGCGTGCTTCCACGAAAACTTGGGCTCCCAGTAGTTATGTCGTACTGTCTTTGAACATTTATAACTACTCTTCTTATTGCTCCATGTAAACAATTCCTAACTGCTTGTTTAGTACGGAACGTGTTCGTCCACCATAGTAAATGCTAGCTTGTGTCTTACCAGGTAAATGCAGCCCTACCTATGTAACACTCATACTTAGCCTATCCTGTTTTCTCTGCCTCTTCGGATACTTGCACACACTTGAATTAGGCCATTTCACCTGAACTTGCTTCAAGACTATCGTATGCAATCTCGATTTACATTGTTTATATTTCATCAAGCCTATTGTACGCTATTTCGATTTAGCCCACTCTAATCAGTGCGAACCCCTATTGTATGCAACTGTGAACTCAGTTTGCCTTGTTATTTTTACTCAGCCGACTGTATGAAACTCTGATTCTAGCCCACCTAAACTATGCTGGATTCAGCCCAATGTATGCAACTCTGAATTTAGTTTGCCGTGTTTACATTTATTCAGCCCACTGGATGCAATTCCGACTCTAGCCTACTTATAGTATAGTGGATTTAGCCTAGTTATGCAACCTCAGATCTAGTTTGCCTGCTTATATTTACTCTGCCCACTGCCCACTGCATTCAAATCCGACTCTAGCCCACTCGAGTCATTGTGGACCCAGTCTACTGCATGCAACCCGAACTTAGCTTATTGTGCTTATATCTGACTCAGCTTAGTCTATCCTGTAGACACGTGTTTTGGCCGACCTTATGCAATCTCAAATTAAGTCTATCCCATATACATTAGACTTAGCCTTATCCTGTGCAGATTTGAAATAGCCTGCTACATGCTCTCCTGTTTTGGCACCTGCTATATACTTGGACTTAGCCTACCTTGCATATACCTAATTTAGCACATTACATGTTGATCTGAGGCAGCCCACGCTGCGCTAATATGATCTAGTCCCCTGGCCTCTTGCCTTGGAGCTTAGACCTGACCGTTCCTTCCAGGTGGTCCACTGATACTTAAAATGTTCACATTAAGAATCCTTCTGCCCTTTCTCAATATATTAAGAGATATAACATATATATATATATATATACACTATTCTCCCAGCACTTCATTACCACACTACCCCTAACCGCAGTATAACTCAATACATTGCATACACAAATAGCCAAAATCACATCGAACAGCTAGCTAAACATAGCATGGATCTTCAACAATTACATACGTTCGATTCCCATCCCTGCAACACGATTGCTAGAAATAAAAGACTTTGTTCGAGACTTGCCAAAATATTTGAACCCCTAACTAGAACCCTTACCAGCCCTAACAACAAATCCAATCCACAATCTGAAACCTCCAATACTATAAAGAAAAAATATCACGTTAGATCGTGCCCAGCATACGCTTCATTCACTCGAACCACCCCCAAGACCCAAAACTCTAAAACCTCGTCAGCACCAGCATCACCCAACCCCACCCTCAAAGGCGCTCTGATAAATGCTAGATCTTTGGTTGCACATGCATCTGAGATATCAGACATTATCCAATTAGAAAATCTCGATTTCCTAGCAATTACCGAATCGTGGCTTCATGCTGCTGCAGGCCCAGCCCTCTCACTGGCTATACCCAATGGCTACACCATCATAAGATCTGACAGAAATGATTCATGAGGAGGAGGCATTGCCCTCATCACCAAATCCAATTTACCAACTAGATTAGTAACACCCCTCGATATCAAATCCTGTGAGCTTCTCACAACTAAGCTCACTATTAATAACTCCCACTCTCATGATCCATCTGATATACAGACCTGCAGGCCATTTCGGCACCTACGAGGAAGATATCTCTAACATCCAAGGACGTCATTTAGGGGTCGCCAGAGGTCGTAACTGCAACCTCTGAGGTCTCCCTTGCGACCTCTGACCTCAAAAAAAAAAGAAAAAACATTTATTTATTTTGTTTTTGTAATGGAATCTCCTGGGATGTGATTAGCACCATGTGGCTCTTTACTTCTGGAGTGGCTGGCTTTCTTGTCCAGGCCCCTTAAAAAAAAGAAGAAAAAAAAGAACAGGAGTGCCACAAGTCTAACACTTTCAGGACTGACCCTAAATAAGAGAGAATAGGAATACCAAATAATGCGTCTTTCTGGAATTCTATACAATAATTGCTAGACACATTAAAGGTTAATTTCAGGCACACTTCAGGGGGTGAGTCACTGATTTAGTCTGTTTTTAAACGCCTCAACTTGCCTTTCCTCTGTCTGAGGTTGATAAATGAGTACCAACACAGGTTGGGTGATATTGGGTGTATATTTGTTCAATATAAAGCGCTTAAGCATAAATGCTATATAATAACACATCATTATCATTTGGTCATGGACGTCTGCTTGCATTCACAGTAATTTGATAATATGGGCCTATGCACACTGATTTTAACGATGCATATGGCGATACATTCTTGTATGAAATATATACATCACATTATAGTGACCATATTTTTCGTAGTGTACAATGCTATGTGATGTCACTTCCTGTTTTGTCAACGGGTGAAAGGTCGTGTTCCATCGCTTCCCATGATTTAACTTTGGGGTGGGGTCAAATGTCATCACTTCCTGTAATGGCATTAGGGGTCAAGGATCGTGTGATGTCACTTCTGCTATCCCTGGCATTTTGGTGAAATGACGTCCCTGCTAATATTGTGTCCAACAACCTAAAAAATTCCTCTCAAGTTCTATTACTAGGATATATGAACCTAGGATTTAACAACCCCAAAGACCCACATGCAGCTAGTGTGACCAATGCCCTAACTGAACCAGGATTTACCCAGAGAGTGTTTCACCCTACCCACATCAAAGGTAGAACACTGGATTGGGTGGCAGACCATAATTGCAACGCCTTAAACTCTGCTATATCCCCCCAGATCTGGACAGACCACCAACTGGTAACCTTCTCCCCAGAAATTGAAAGACCTACCGCCACGCCCTCATTGTCTGCCCCTTCTATCCCTACTAGGAATAAAAAGAACATTACCCAGGACAATCTACTCCCTCTCATTCTCCCCACACTCAATGCGCGCCCGGCTAATTTGGCACCTGGCGCATTGGTTAAAGAATATAATCAAATTATGTCCGCATCTTTAGATTTAATAGCGCCTCTCAAAATAACTCAAAGTAAATCTAAAGCCCACCTTAACTCTTGGTACACACCATACCTCAAAACTCTGCGAGTAAACAAAAGACAATGTGAGGTATCCTGGAGATTACTACCATCCGAGGAAAACAAAACCAACCTCAGTACTATAACTGCTCTCAATAAAAGTGAAATACTTCTAGCCAAGCATTAAAACCTATAACTCCAGAATATCACAGGCCAAATCAAGCACAAAGGAAGTTTTTGTTATCCTGATAGAGCTAGAAGCCCCCGTCCCAATATCAGATAATTGTACAAAAGATAAAAATTGGTGCTCAAACATACAGCAAGCACTGGCCAATAAAGTTACGACCCTACAAACCAAAATTGCCAAAAAAGCCTCTCTAACTAGCACCCTTCCTCTTACAACCACCCTCACACCATCTAACAATCTTGAGGACCCCTCCCCGCTTTAAGTTTACTAAAGCCACTATAATTGAAACTGAAAAAATCATATTATCTCTCAAACCCTCCAACTGTCAGGGCGATCAATGCCCTGCACAACTTATAAAGGACGCTTCTAGGGACCTGGCCCCGTTCATCACAAAACTTCTCAACGCTTCATTTTCATCAGGGAAAATTCCATCTAACCTCAAGGAATCGTGGGTGCTCCCATTACTAAAAAAACAGACTTTAGACCCACTGATCCCCTCCAACTACCGACCAATCACTACAGTGCCATTTCTGCTGAATATTATAGACAAAATGGCCTACTCACAAATCCAAAAACACCTGGAATCTAACCTCCTACTGGGATCACGTCGGTCTGTCTTCCGGCCTCAGCATGGGACGGAAACAGCTCTAATAGACCTGAAGGCTCAGATCGACGAACTCAGAGATAAAAATTCAGCCCTCCTTCTTCTTCTGGATTTATCGGTTGCATTCGACCTAGTGGACCACGGGGTCCTATGCAGCCACCTGGACACTGCTGCCCACTTCTCAGTGGAAGCTATAGCCTGTATACAATCCCTTCTCAGCAACTAGACCATGAGAGTCTTCTCTCCTACCGCAGCTGCAGACCCCATCCCTATCACCTGTGGAGTGCCTCAGGGATCCTGCGTCTCACCCACTCTATATAATATCTTCACTAAGCCCTTTTTCGATGAACTGGATCATCTTGGTATCACCTACACTAACTATGCAGATGATACTCAGATCCTCCTACCAATTACTGGGGATTATGACAAGGATTTGGCATAGGTGAACAGGATATATCTCATCATCCAGGCATGGATGGCCATGCATGGTCTATGCCTGAATGATGATAAGACTGAGATTATTATCCTAGGCACTACTGCAACCCTCAATAAATTGAGCTCTAAATACTCAGCTTTTAACATTGACAATAATATCATCACTGTTGCCAAAGAGGTGAAATCCTTGGGGTTTTACCTGGACGCAACATTATCCTTCAACAAGCAGGTCAATGCTATGGCCTCGTCCACAGCATATACGTGCAAATTGATTAGAGCAGGTAACCCCTTCCTTTCGAATAACAGTTGTATTTCCCTGGCCGGGGCGCTCATTTTGTCAAAGTTGGATTTGTGTAATGCATTGTACATAGGTGCGAACATACAAACCATTAAGAAAATCAAAATCTTGCAAAATAACGCCCTTAGAGCAGCACTAGAAATTGCTAGGAGAGAACATATCTCCGACACCAGAAGATCTAATAACTGGCTTTCAACACAGGACAAAATCAAACTGAAAGTTGTGACACTTACATACAAATGTTTGAATAATGCGGCACCTTGTTACTTGTCAGAAAGACTCACTAAGAAATCCTCGATGAGGACCACCAGACTATCCAATACCAACTACCTTGCTGTCCCCAGATTCAAGCTATCTATAGTCAGGGATGTAGCTACCCAGTCAAGGCAGCCCAACTGCGGAATTCCCTACCTTCCACACTAAGAGCAGATCAATCCTTCCAAAACGTCCGCCAGAACATCTTAAAATGGCTCAAAGATTCTGACAACTAGACATGGATCTGCCACCCACAATGTATTGACTCTGTTCCATGTAACTATTTATTTTCAGACCTTCTAGTGATTGCTTTTGTTTTTGCCTTTCATGCTACTTGCCTCTCTGTTTACATGACTCTTCCTTGTACTGTATTGATTAACCTTGATGTGTAACTAAGCTGTGAATTATCTTATGCTATGCGCCCTGATACCCACGGGTCCGGTGCGCAATACAAATAATAAAACAAACAAGTATCAGTGGTTGTTTCTAGACAGATACAGCTTTGTCTCCTCCACCCCTTCCTAACACAATTGAAGTATTTACAGTTGAAGTTTCCTGGCTGTGCACTACATTCTAGGGATCGCTTCCTTCTTGCCGTCCCTAGGTTTCGCCATGCGCGTATTGGCGGCCACTCATTCTCTGGTAAGGCTGCTATGCTGTGGAATATTGCTTTTCGTTCTGTCAGTGCTCAGTTGCAGTTTAGAAGGGCTCTGAAAACTCTGCTCTTCTGAGCCCTGTCTTTCTCCTTTAATAGTGCCTCAGTCTTAGCGCCAAGTTGCTTTTGGTGTCGGTTGCGCTTTACCATGGTACGAAATCTCCTAACATAACATAACATTATACAATCTGACTGCTAATCAGCTCCAATTTAGATTACTCAAAATGCACTCTGCACCGACATTCCTGATTATCAGTTAGAAACCATCCAATATACTCAACATTCAGCGATCTAATTCATACATAATCTTCCCAAGTCTCATTCTATGACACATTTTTGGCAGACCCTACATTGTCAGTTAAAAAGAATCTGTTTTTGGAATGTCTGTCTACTTTTTAAATGCCTACAAAACCTGGCTCCCTCTTATCTTGCCAGTAATACCTTGACCCACCGACCAACATAAGACCTCCGTTTTCTAAACTCATGTTTACTGGTAATCCCTAAAGCCAAATTTAACACTAGAGTAGATAAGAGGTTTTCCGCCGATCGGATGGACCCAGTCAGTGGAATGCCTTACCTCACAATATTGGTCACTTCCTACTGTACTAGCTTTTTCGGAAAGCCTTAAAAAACTTTTTTTTCTTCTGTTTCTTAACTTTGCTGTGCAATCGACAGTGAATATTACAATCTGCGCCCAGATACAGTTTAAATTCACTCGGTTTGGAGACACACAATATAAATTCTTTCAGTCACCCACTCACCCTCAAGCGAATGGCCAGATGGAAAGGATAAACAATTTCCTCCAAGGTACCCTCCAGGCTACGATATTAGTAAACTAAGATTACAAGAGCGATATGAACACTGCAATAGTAGCCCACCGAGTTAGACAGAATTTAGTGACTGTTGTGTCACCATTATTTCTCATGAGAGTCATGCAAATGTACAAATCATTGGCACCCTCATGAGTTGTTCAGAGAACAGCGTGAAGAATACCTACATGGTGAACAAAGATTATGGCAAGCCCCAACCAACGAGAGAGGAAATTATGGGCAGTGTTGACCCACGGGACACCTGCCAAAGCGAGCAGGACGAGCAAGATGAAACTACCGGAGGAAGGAGATGGAGACGGGTACGGAACCGAAAAGCACCCTCTGCCAAGGACCTCATGAAGAAAAAAACAGATGGTTGTATAGATTAAGTAGACTGTACCAAGTAGGTTTCGAAAGCTTGACGTGAACACTAGGTAATGTCTTCCTTCTATTTCCCTTGGTAATGAAAGGATGCTAAAAAGTAGTTAAACATAACAAAAAACTGACATATAACATTTGTTAAGAGTGAGACCTATCATTCTGGAAGCTTTATAACACATGATTTACTTCAAAGAGATGGGGCAGACAGAGGCGTTACTAGGGGGGCTGAGAGGAGGGGCTATAGCCCCAGGTCTTTCGCTCCCGATAGAAGCTCTGGGGCTACAAACAAAAGGCTAGATAGCTGTGTGTGCCGAGAGTCAGTGGCGTCGCTAGGGGGTGGCCTGGGGGGGCCAGGGCCCCCCCTGTGAAACCCTGTGCCCCCCTTAAAATCCCCCCTACCTAAGACGAGCAGTGACCGTGTTCTCCCTCTACTTTTGTCTGTGCCCCCCCTACTTTAGTCTTTGGCCCCCTCTGTGCCCCTCTTAAATTTGATTCCTGGCGACGCCACTGCCGACAGCCCCGGGTCTTTCCCAGACCTAGCATGAGGTCTGGGCGGATGAGGCGTGAGGGAAACACGGCCACGTGGCACATGGGTGAGAGGATAAGAGGCGAGGAAACCCAAGGTGCCCACACAGAAGAGGGCCAGGGTGAAGAGGCAGATCCGGAAATCTCCAGAGTTCCATGTAGGCCAGTCCGCCATCGCCTGCTAACTTTCTCTGTTTGTGCCGCCCACAAGAGCCGTGGAAGGGTCAAAGGGCCGATCCGGGAGCGCGAAGGACATAGAGTAAGCGCTCGCAAAAGCAGCGAGCAGCCGCTCTCACAAGTGCTTTGTAAATAGTCAATACATGAAAAGTTGTAAAGGCTCATGTCGCCTGGTGTATATTACGCTTGGTTCCCTTCACTTTTGCAAACATAGACCCCCTCCACCTCCCAGCAACCCGCTCCTGTCGAGAGTGGACTGGTGTATTAACCAGGCCTGTCCCCATCAATACTGTTAGAGGCTGTGGAAACTGCGCAACAGGGATGAAAGAACGCCATAATAATACAAAAGGAATTGTAATACGCTGACGTCACCGCCGAGCTATTCCAAGGCTGCCTTTGCAAGTCATGTTACAGCCTGCAGAGACAAAAAAAGTCTTGCGCAGCTAGCGCCAGAAAAAAGCGAGGGAAGACGTCGTGCCATGCATGGGAACGTTTGAGCTGCACGGGGGGAGGGCGTGGGGGCGAGGTGCAGGCTTGGAATGGTCCACCTCGCACACCCAGTGCACGCCCTCCACACTGTCTCCTCTGTTGAGCAGGCAGCGTGGTTCCAGATAAATTGGGCAGAATAACGCTTCCTTGGCAAGGCGTGCTGATGTGCAAGCGCTTGCCAAACTTAAAACGTGTTGCCAACGTTGCACACGTGAATCTTTCAGTCTGTGGTGCCACGGGCAGGCCAAGTGCGTTGCCTGCTGCAGCCAGCCCTGGGGTTTCGCCCAGCACCATTTGAAAGCACCCCTCGTCTGCTATTCGTCTCCCCCTTTGTCGATTTTTAGGAAAATTGAAAGTGGGAGACACAAAGGACTTAAGTGAGGCTGGAGAGGGCACGAAACAATATGTCTCATTCCATCTCTCCTTTCTGCTTTCTTTCTTTCGCCATCGGTTTCCTCTCTTACTCTCTAAAAGACTCCTTTTCTCAGTATTCTTTACCTCTTTCACTGCCAGATCGTGTTATCTTTCCTTCTTTTCGCCCGTTTTCTCGCTCGTTTTTTTTCCCTGCGCCCCGCCGTTTTTCTTTCCTGACTCATTTCCCTTACGTTTTATATCTCTCTCCTTCTTTCGCCCCTCGTGCCTCCCCCACTCTGCCTTTTTTTCAACTGTCATGTCTCCCATCATTTTCCGCCTGTTTATTTTTTCGCATTTACCCTTCCGCCCCTCGTGTTCTTCCTGTTTCACTTTTTCTTTTGCCCTCTTTCTCTATCCTTCTTTTCGCCCTCGTGCTTCTCTCCTTTTTCTTCCTGTTTCCCTCTTCTTTCCATCTTTCTCCCTAGCCCTTTGATTTTCTCCCCTGTAGCCCTCTCATTTTCTTTCTCTTTCTCCACTCGTTCCTCCTCTTTCCATCTTTCCTCCCTAACCCTTTGCTTTTCTCCTCCTATACTAGCCCTCCCATTTTCTTTCTTTGTTCCCTCGTGTCCCTTCTTTCCATCTTTCCTCCCTAACCCTTTGCTTTTCTCCTCCTATACTAGCCCTCCCATTTTCTTTCTTTGTTCACTCGTGTCCCTTCTTTCCATCTTTCCTCCCTAACCCTTTGCTTTTCTCCTCCTATACTAGCCCTCCCATTTTCTTTCTTTGTTCACTCGTGTCCCTTCTTTCCATCTTTCCTCCCTAACCCTTTGCTTTTCTCCTCCTATACTAGCCCTCCCATTTTCTTTCTTTGTTCACTCGTGTCCCTTCTTTCCATCTTTCCTCCCTAACCCTTTGCTTTTCTCCTCCTATACTAGCCCTCCCATTTTCTTTCTTTGTTCACTCGTGTCCCTTCTTTCCATCTTTCCTTCCTAACCCTTTGCTTTTCTCCTCCTATACTAGCCCTCCCATTTTCTTTCTTTGTTCACTCGTGTCCCTTCTTTCCATCTTTCCTTCCTAACCCTTTGCTTTTCTCCTTCTATACTAGCCCTCCCATTTTCTTTCTTTGTTCACTCGTGTCCCTTCTTTCCATCTTTCCTCCCTAACCCTTTGCTTTTCTCCTCCTATACTAGCCCTCCCATTTTCTTTCTTTGTTCACTCGTGTCCCTTCTTTCCATCTTTCCTCCCTAACCCTTTGCTTTTCTCCTCCTATACTAGCCCTCCCATTTTCTTTCTTTGTTCACTCGTGTCCCTTCTTTCCATCTTTCCTCCCTAACCCTTTGCTTTTCTCCTCCTATACTAGCCCTCCCATTTTCTTTCTTTGTTCACTCGTGTCCCTTCTTTCCATCTTTCCTCCCTAACCCTTTGCTTTTCTCCTCCTATACTAGCCCTCCCATTTTCTTTCTTTGTTCCCTCGTGTCCCTTCTTTCCATCTTTCCTCCCTAACCCTTTGCTTTTCTCCTCCTATACTAGCCCTCCCATTTTCTTTCTTTGTTCACTCGTGTCCCTTCTTTCCATCTTTCCTCCCTAACCCTTTGCTTTTCTCCTCCTATACTAGCCCTCCCATTTTCTTTCTTTGTTCCCTCGTGTCCCTTCTTTCCATCTTTCCTCCCTAACCCTTTGCTTTTCTCCTCCTATACTAGCCCTCCCATTTTCTTTCTCTGTGTTCCCTCGTGTCCCTTCTTTCCTTGCCCCCTGCTGTTTTTCTTTGCTGTTTTTTGCTTTCCCCGCGTTTTATGTCCGCCTCGCCCCCTCTCTGCCCTTTCTCCAGCTTTCCTTTCTCGTTTTTCGCATTTGCCGCTCTTCCTCCCCCGCGTTTCTTTCCTGTTTCACTTTTTCTCTCACCCCCTCTTTTTTGCCCCCGCCTCCCCCTCGGGCCACCACGTGACTCAGCCCATCCCTCGCTGGGAAAGCGCCGACTGTAAACTGATGTAACTGCAGACAGTAGTTACAGGCCCGGCGGAGGGCTGTGTCCGGGGCGGGGTTTCCCCGGGAGGTGTGTGTGCCTCTCGACCAATCAGAGCGCGAGAAGATCATCACACTCGCCGTCACTCAGGGAGCGCCGGCTTCCGGAAGGCGCGCGAGGCTGGGAAAGTGCTGCGCCCGCCCATCACGCCGCTAGTTACACGGGAAAGGTTGGGGGAGGGGCCTAGGAAAGAATGGGCAGAACATTGGCAGGCGGAGGAGCGGGCCTGTGCAGCGGCTCTTGCAACTGTGTTTTAGAACAGCTGCCTGGAACTTTCCTCCCCCCACCCCCTGTCCCAGTGGCCTTCAGCAAGCCCTGACATTTCTCTGCCCTTATTATCTGCGCTTGCATGTAATCCTCGTTGGGAACCAGACATTAAAAAAAAAAAGCTGGTGCGAATCAGAAACGCTTTTTTTTCTCCCCGCCTGCCAGCCTCACGCCACATTTTCTAGCGAATGCATGTAATTTATTGGAGGCGGAATTAAAGGCCCTTTATTCAGAGCTCTCAAGTGACCCTCAATTGGAAACACTAGCACTAAGTTTCACCTCACATTTAGTCAAAAGGGTGACCATATGACTAGTGTTTGCACTAATGAAGTTAGTGGGCTGCTGGTGGACTTTGTACATAATCCTATTCAACACAGTTCGATAGTTCACAGTAGATGCAACCCTGCAGTCTGACCTCCCAAGCACTGCTGTTCTCCCAGTTCATATTATCTTACCTACTGAGCAATCACACTGCCATCATGTAAAGTGTTCTGTTGGCCTCCATTTAGCGGGCCGGTTTAGCCATTAACGGTCCTCCGGCATGCAAAGTAGGCCCTGGCGGAGCAAGAGCTTTGCGCGGCCTGTGGGCCTAATTTAATGGCCAAGCCTGTCCACAGGCGTGGGTGTTAACACAATGAGCACCCCAGCCTTGCACCTAGGGTGCTGATAGGGTGTTTTCACCCCTAAAAAAGGTTCCTCACGTGAAGGGCCATGTGCCCGTTGATCGCTGTTTCAGAAAAGGGAAGGTTTACCCAATTTAAAATGGCTGCCATAGATGTAGCAGGGTCTCTTGAGGAGTCCATTCTCACCGTTTATGGTGGCATGGCGTGAGGAGGGAGATTGTGGCAGCCGATGGTGACATTGCAGAGAAGGTAAGTACTATCTCGGGAGGATAGCTCAGGTGCAACGTGTTCGCCTTGGAAGCAAGACGACACAGAGCAACAAAGGTTAAATCCCCAGGTCCGCACTTAGAAACCTCTGGGTATTAAGTGCGTTATAGATAACCAATGACAGTTCACAATTACAAAGAGATGAGATGGGTGAGGTTGTGGAGAAGACAAGCAGGGAATTGAGGTGGAGGGTGATGTGATCTGTGCGACTGATAGCCTAATAGGGAGCTTAGGTAGAGGACGCTCTGTGGAACTAGTAGCCTGATAGGCAACCTAGGCTAAAGACGATTTGTGAAACTAGTAGCCTGATAGAGAACTTAGATGAAGGACAATCTGTGGAACTAAAAGCCTAACAGGGAGCTTAGGTGGAGGACGATCTGTGAACTGGTACCCTGATAGGGAGCTTAAGCGGAGGACCCTCTGTGGAATTAGCAGCCTGACAGGGAACTTAGGTGGAAAACGATCTGTGAAACTAGTAGCATGATAGGGAGCTTAGGCGAAGGACAATATATGGAACTAGTAGTCTAATAGGGAACTTAAGCCGAGGACAAGCTGTGCAACTAGTAGCCAATAGGGAATTGAGGTGGTGGGTGATCTATGGGACTAGTAGCCTGATAGGGAGCTTAGATGGGGACGCACTCTGTGGAACTAGTAGGCTGATAGGAAGCTTAGTCCGAGGATGCTCTGTGGAACTAGAAGCCTGATATGGAGCTTAGGTAGAGAAGGATCTGTGAAACTAGTATCCTGATAGGGAACTTGTGTGACGGACAATATGTGGAACTAATAGTCTAATAGGGAACTTAATCCGAGAACGATCTACCTGTGCAACTAGTAGCCTTATAGGGAATTGAGCTGGTGGGTTATCTGTGTGACTAGTACCCTGATAAAGAGCTTAGGCAAAGGGTTCTCTGTGGAACTGGAAGCCTGATAGGGTTCTTAGGCAGAGGATGATTTGTGCAACTAGTAGTCTGATAGGGAGCTTAAGCAGAGAACGATCTGTGGGACTAGTAGCCTGATAGAGAAATTAGATGAAGGACAATAAATGTAACTAGTAGTCTAATAGGGAACTTAAGCCAAGGACGATCTGTGCAACTAGTAGCCTGATAAGGAATGGAGGTGGAGGGTGATCTGTGGGACTGGTAGCCTGATAGGGAGCTTAGGTGGAGGACGCTCTGTGGAAGTAGTAGCCTGATAGGGAACCTAGGCTAAGGAGGATTTGTGAAACTAGTAGCCTGATAGAGAACTTAGATGGAGGACGATCTGTGGAACTGGTACCCTGATAGGGAGTTTAAGCGGAGGACCCTTCATGGAACTAGCAGCCTGACAGGAAACTTAGGTGGAAAACGATCTGTGGAACTAGTAGCTTCATAGAGAGCTCAGGCGAAGGACTATATGTGGAGCTGGTAATCTAATAGGGAATTTTAGCAGAGGACGATCTGTGCAACTAGTAGCCCGATAGGGAATTGAGGTGGAGGGTGATCTGTGGGGCTAGTAACCTGATAGGGAGCTTCAGCAAAGGATGCTCTGTGGAACTAGTAGCCTGCTAAGGAGCTTAGGCAGAGGATGCTCTGTGGAACTAGACGCCTGATCGGGAACTTAGGCGAAGGACAATACATTTAACTAGTAGTCTAATAGGGAACTTAAGCCGAGGACGATCTGTACAAGTAGTAGCCTGATAGGGAGTTTAGGCAGAGGATGCTCTCTGGAACTAGAAGCCTGATAGGGAGCTTAGGCAGAAGACGATCTTTTGAACTAGTAGCTTGACAGGGAATTTAGGTGGAGAAGGATATGTGAAACTAGTATCCTCTTAGGGAACTTGGGTGAAGGACAATATGTGGAACTAGTAGTCTAATAGGGGACTTAAGCCGAGAATGATCTGTGCAAATAGTAGCCTGATAGGGAATTGAGGTGGAGGGTGATCATCTAAGGGACTAGTAGCCTGATAAGGAGCTTAGGCAGAGGACGCTCTGTAGAACTAGCAGCCTGACAGGGAACTTAGGTGGAGAACAATATGTGAAACTAGTATCATGGTAGGGAATTGAGGTGGAGGGTGATCTGTGGGACTAGTAGCCTGATAGGGAGCTTAGGTGGGGGATGCTCTATGGAACTAGTAGCCTAATAAGGAGCTTAGGCAGAGGATGTTCTGTGGAACTAGTAGCCTGATGGGAAAATTAGGTGGAGAACAATATGTGAAACTAGTAGCATGGTAGGGAATTGAGGTGGAGGGTGATCTGTGGGACTAGAAACCTGATAGGGAACTTAGGCGAAGGACAATACATGTAACTAGTAGTCTAATAGGGAACATAAACCGGGAACGATCTGTGCAACTAGTAGCCTGATAGGGAATTGAGGTGGAGGGTGATCTGTGGGACTAGTAGCCTGATAGGGAGTTTAGGTAGAGTACGCTCTGTGGAACTAGTAGCCTCATAGGCAACTTAGGCGAAGGACAATATGTGGAACTAGTAGTCTAATAGGGAACTTAAGCCAGGGATGATCTGTGCAACTAGTGGCCTTATAGGGACCTTCGTTACCTACAATTTCTCTTATCACTTGATAAGCTTGATGAAACTAGACTACTGCATACACAAGCTCTAGTATTGAAAACCACTTGGTGCCCATCTTGGTTTGGACACCCTCCCACCCCTGCTTTGAGGTCAAAATACAAATCTTCATTCCTCTCCACAGTTGGCGTTCCTCTGATTGGGAAAGCTCTTCAAGGATTAGCAGGAATATAGCCGGAAGCGCCGCTTTCACTTGGAGGTGCGGTGTTGCAGCTGGTGGAGCCGCATCTTCCGCAAACCTGACTCCAGGGCTGCAAGAGTGATCTGGATGTGCTCGTCCTTCTCAGTCACTCACTGGATTGCGTCTAAACTCAGCTCTATATAGAAGTGCCATCTCTGTCACCATGCTCGCATGGGCTTCAGTGCCCTCCACAATTGCACTTCCTGTGGAAAACAGTGGGGTTGCCAGCACCTAGGCAGTCTTCAACTTCACTTTTGTAACCTTGTATCTGAAACATCCACTTTGGGCTTACTGCACAAAAAATCCCAGACTCGCTTAAAGTGGAAAAGATCGCTTTAATGTGACAGGCCACAGTTTACAACAAAACGCTAACCTGGTTCCCGGGACTTACAGACTAACAGAACTTTTAACAATCGCTTAAATAATGAAACAATTTACAATTCATCACTTCCTGTCCCTTGCTCCTCCCACAACCCTCTTAATTCCTCTCAACCTTCATTCCCATCTTCTCCCAGAAGCCAAACCCCTCCTTCAATACCTCTTCCCCCTATTTGCACCCCTGGGGTAGCCTGTTCGTGCAAACAGCACCACACCCCTCCTTTACCGCACTAGTAACCCTTTTTGCTTCCCCAACCATCCTCCAAAAGGCCATGTCCCCAGCAACACCTTACCCCTGTTACCTCCCCCAAGCTTCCCTCTACGCCAATCTTCCTCCAACCTATTCTATGACCTGTAGTCAGGCTGACCTGCCACATCAGCAACTATGAACCCATCAGCAACTATGAACCTTGTAACATAACACATTGTCCCATAGTACTGCCTCAGCCTGTCACACAACATCACAATCCCCCCTCTAAATGGACCATCCATCACCCCACTCCGAAAAGAAAAAATCAAAAAATGGGGTAACGAAAAACAGAACAACCAGTACCCACAGCCAAAAAAAAAAAGGGGGCGGGAGGGCGGGGATGAACGCTATGCGCCAAACGTCGCTTGCTCCCGAATCTTCCCTGACCCCATTTATACCAGGGAAAGGGGCGCGCTGTGCGCAGGCCAGCTCGCTGGCCTGTGCAGTGCACAAAATAACCCAGAGGGAAACGCTTGTGCATAAACCATGGGCCCTCCTTCACAATCCTTGACAAAGGTCTGGAAGCTGTGCCATGAAAAAACAAGGAGTGTTGGCTTTAGCTTTGTGATGTGAGATGGCTTTGAATCACTGTGCATGAGGTGTACAAGAGAAAGGGTTTGATAACTCTTAATCAGGTTCGGACTGGCCTATATGGCAATACATAGATCTTAACCATTTGTGTCGCAAAGGCGGGTGAAATCACCCGATTTTGTTTTTGGCGGGTGAGACGCCCATTGGAATGAATGGGCGAGCAGGAGGTTTGGCGGGTGAGTCAGCCCTTTACAAGGCGGGTGACACCCGCCAAATGCGTGTGAGTTGAGAGCTATGGCAATAGGGCGATGCCCGCGTCAAAAATGCCAAATACTAGTGTGGTGCAGTTTTTTGGTTTAAGTGGGCCACTTTTTTGGCCAATGTGGGCCAGTTTGATGAGTTGACTTCACCATGCGGCTAGTAGTTTTGACCAGTGTTGCTGAATAAATATTCTTTAAATTGGACAATTTGCATCACATTTTATCAAAAAACTCTCCCTTGAGTACTATTCAAAGTCTGTCACAAAATTGCCATTTGCAAGTGTGGGCCACTTTTTCATTGGTGCCCGAGACAATTGCATGCCCCAGTCCGACCGTGCCCTTAATTCTGCTATGGCCGAGCCGTATTCATGGCGCAGAGTTTCCTTGTGAAGCTCAAATAAGGGGGCACCGTCTCTCCAAACGGGAAGTGAGAGGCAACCAGGAAGGGAAGAGAAAGCCACCTCGGTGTCAGGTCGGGATGCACCCGTATATAAGGAAACAAGCTCCGTGTGCACATAGTTCCTGGCAGAAAAGGGAAGTGCTGTAAAAATTCCATTACCCAGCACAACCGGCAGCTGTGTCATCCTTCCATGAGTGCCACGCGGGCATGGTTAATCTCGGGTCTTGGCAAATCGGTAGGGAGGGGCAGGATTGGAGGGGGCTGCTCCCTAAGCAGACCTTACTGCCTGCACGTGTGCCACGAGACAGTGTGGTGTTCCTCTGCCCCGGTTACATGTTCGGTGAGCCTGGCACCTCTCAGACTGGTGACATGCGCCGTTTCACGGGGGTGAAGGCTCTCCTGCCCCACCACATGGGACTGTTTGCATCTGTCGCCGCGCGTGAGGACGGAACCGCAGTGATCTTGGTGTCCTTCCTGCTATCAAAGTACGTCACGGCGGTGTCTGCCAGGAGGGCGTCCTTGCTATTTTCAAAGGCTTCTTGAGGGCAGCCTGTCCACCCGCGCTTACGGCCTTGGTCAGGTCACGTAGTAGTTCGCTGAGGGTCACTCGCCTTGGCATAACCCCCCCCCCCCCCTAGTAATATATATGCCTGTGAGGAAAGTGCGTACCCCGTGCACTGATGGTGGAGGCCGGGCCACTGTGATGACGTCACAGCCCTGCTCCCACAGCGTCTGAATACATATCTATTTTTGTTTGGTGACACATTAGTGTTAAACGCGCGCAATGCACACATGCGTCAGACCGCTGTATAGAATGCATACACAATGGACAGTAAATATAAGCATACATGTAGCAAAAGTTCAGACTCTGGTTAAAAAAAACTAAAAAAAAAAAGAAACAGGTTGAATAAAGCATTCCATTGGGAAACATAAGGCCATTTCCTAGTTTGTAATTATGGACACCCGGAAACCCCCAGCACCTGCAGAAAAACATCTGTTAATGGTGGAAGAACGCCAAAAAATTGACACTTCTAGCATCAGCATCTCCCGCAGCACGCACGGCTGAAGATGGGTGCGGGGGACCATTTCAAAATAATGCTTGAGGGCCCCTAATGCTTAGAGCGGAAAACAGTCTGAGACTCCTGTGTGGGCTGTATACATTACAATGTAGAGCAAGCAGGTAGTTAATAGCGGAGACGGCCAACCAGCAAGGAGCTGAAATACTAAATGCCCCTGAAAAGCTATAAAGCCGCCTTTGTCAGAAAGTACCTGATGTGGAGAGACTGGTGTTAAAAAGCAACTAGGTGATAACACATTTCTGTACATCCCGAGGGAAGGGACAGCCGCACATGCAGCTTGTAAGGGGGTGCTTCAAAGCGCACATTTTAAGCGCCAGAATGAACGAAATGTAGAAAGAAATACATTGCCGTGTTATGAGGCTGCTGACTGGCAACATGCTGGCAGTTACTGAGTGTCCACCCTGAGGCTCGAGTGCCCTTTCAAATGAAAAGGTTGAAAGGCTCTGACGCCGTCCCTGCTCTGCAGGCAGCGAGACTCTCCTGAAATCACGAGTTTGTCGTCCATGTACCCAGGGGTCTGAGAATGAATGGGTTTATGTTATAAGATATGCACACTTTAAAAGAAACCCTGGCTTCCCGGGGGAGACAGGGAAGACCTTTAACTATCGAAAAAATGTTGTCAAATTTCAATACAGCAGAAATAACCTGTGCACCTGCGTCAAAAAGTGCCTTAAAAGGGGCTGTTGCAGCTTGTGGAAGCCCCACCAAAACAGAATTTAAAAAACAATCGAGACAAAACTAACAATTGAACTACCAAACTGTAAACACAAAAAAAACTTTGCAGCTCCCAGAGAAAACAAGTGATGGCGGCCTTCAGCAAAGCATTGACGTGAGAAATAAAGGACACATGAGGAACCAATGGAAGACCAAAAGATTTAGCAGAAGAAACAACTCAGTCAAAGCACCCAGAATACTGTCATCAGGAAAGCAGTGAAGAATAAATGCCTGGTGGATTGGTATAGGAACACAAAATAAATGACATTTTGGAATATTTGTTTTTACGAAACCAGAGGTCATGAACTCTTAAATGTCCAGCATAAAGTCTGGTAGACAACACGTCATCCTCACAAGTGATTTTAATGTAGAGTTGAGTATTGCCAGCATGCTGGTGGATATGGACGCCATAGTTAGCTACCAGGTCCTCCAAAGGCTCCTTGTAAAGGCTGAAGAGCTTGAGCAACAAGACCGACTCCTCTGGCACGCCAAACGGCGCCAGAAATGGGATAGAGCCTGCCCACGTCACAGAAATCAACTGCCACCAATTATCCAAAATGGAACAGAACCACTGTTTGAATGGCCACCGAATGTCCACCCGCTGGAACAAGATAACAAAGAGTAGCCCTTGGTCGATCCTATCGAACACCAACAGGAGATCAAGCAGCACCAACATGCAAGGGCCCCCACCATCCTGCACTCTATGAGCATCATTAAGTATTTGCAAGATAGCCCCGGCAAACACCTGATTCAAAAGTGTCCAGAATCCGCTGACCTTCTATCCAACGATTCAGTTGACCAGAGACGACTCTTTCTAAAACCATGCCCAAAACACGGTAAAATGATCACGGGGTGAAAGTTCCAACAATCGTAAGGGTCTAATTTCGGCTTTTTTACAAGAGGTTCAACGTGATCAAATTAGAGTACCTATTGAAAGATTCACAAGTTGAAGAACGAAAGGTTCAAAAAGAGAAGAAAAAAACCCCTTGAACTTTTGAAGCGGGGCAAGGATCATCAGGAAAAAACGTATGCTCCGTTTTGGACACGCGAGACACAATTTGATCAAGGTCATTGATTTCAAAAGTATCCCAGGCGTCAGCACTTTTACTCAACACCACAATATTCATGGATCCGATCTGAGGAATCCGCACTTGAATATGTAAATAAGACTCGATCAGTGGTCTAGAGACCAAGATCTACTGGTAAGAACCAAATGACATAGTGCACTGGCTAAACAACATAGGCTATATCAAAGCCTGCCAGAGTATGAGTTACGGTTTCCAAATCCTAAATAGCATTTGGTGTATATTCCTTTTAGGTTTCATTTATTAGCTACACTCCAGAGATGGGGTCCAGTGAGACGAATAGAAAGAAAAGATCGATTTTGTAGGCTATGCAAAAATGAGGACTGCTTAGAAACAGTGGATAACCGGTTGTCCAGCCACATTGGATATGAGCGAACTGAAAATCAAGAGATTTGTAACAAATTTTGAGGATTTGGAAAGCAAATGGTTTTGGAAAACGTTGTTGGGAGGACAAAAGACGTCATTGATGATAGCTCTGGTAAACGTTTTAGCTGTAATTCATAAATCATTGGAAAAACTTGTGTATACGAATTGACGGGGATTATTTTTTAATTGATCAATTGAGGAATTCTAAGGAATTCCTTAGAATTCCTCTGTGTTCCTCACGAGACACAGGGGTAAAGGGGACATCCTAACCTAGGAGCACCCAGGACTACAAAGCACAAGTCCAGGGACCAAAGAGAACCCTGCTGCCAGAATATCCCCCTGATTCACCAGATTGTGAAATTGGTATATAACTCGGACCCCTGAAGTCTTAGCATGCACAGTCCAATTCGAAGGGCAACGTGGCCACAGCCAGAAGTGTGGCTTGCGATATGCCGTGCGACAATATGCAAGCTCGAGTCATATAACAGGAAAGTTTGTGAAGAGCCCTGTTCACAATTCTCAGTCCTGATGAAGGCCGTTGTTATCAAAAGCTATATGAACTGCTTTAGGCCGAAACACAGACGTGTTGTCTGTTTATGAATATTGGTGTTGGCCACTCACACTGGATACCGAATATCTGATGTTTAATTCAACATTAATGTCAAATCCTGTACAATACAAAAGTGGATGCATATTGTAAGTCACCAGACAGTCCAAAAGTATGTTAACTTGTATGGAGAGTGTTATAAATGTTTCTCAGTTGAGAATTTATTGGGCTCACTTACCTGTGGCGACGATTTTGCCTATATGTAATGCGCAGTAATATTTTTCTAATATAAATAGTGTTCCAATTGTGTGTGTTTTTTTGTGCAACCGGTGTCGCCCTGATCAATTGTCTATATACAGTTTGATTGACCTGGAGAGATCAGGGGAGTGCCAGGTGCCCCTCTTTTTCTACATAGTGTAACCACTGTCATGCGAGAGCGGGTACGACCCGGGCAATGCTAGAAAGTGTTGTAGCGGATTGAATTGAGCAAGCACACGCCCAATGGCTTTGATGGAGCTTATATAGGGGGTCGGCGGGAGCTCCAAGGACTCAGTAGAATGTCTGCTGGGTAACGACCTTGCCGAGGCAGATCTTGTAGCAGCAGTGACTAAAGTGGGAGCTTTGCAGAGAGACGTGCGAGGCTGGCCTAGGGGCTCTACCCATTGGAGAGAGCAAACGCAGAGTTAAACCAGTAGCTTCACGTCAAGTCCTTAGAGTTCCTTCTACTTCTGCACAAGAGGGGTCAGTGGATACTGTGTGGCCGGCTCTAGCTGGAGACTGGGCCAGTCATCTCTGGGGTGCCTACTACTGAAGAAAAGATACAATGGGGCAAACGCTCCAGAAAATGGGCAAGTATAAAAGTGCAAAGGATAATTGTGATGTTGTTCACGTTTATGTAACTGTGCACACATGGTTTTAAAGTATTGTATTCTTTTTTCTTTCTCTTCCTATTTTATTTATTTATTTATTTATTTATTTATTTATTTTGTTGTGTTTTTTGTTTTGTGGAAAAACTGTTTTCTGATATCTATTGGCTTGATTTGCTGTTCATAATATACCTTATGTTAAGATGTATACTGTACCAATTCTACTATTTGTTGCATGTTAATATATGCCTGAAATTACGCATAACGTTTGGTGAAAAAAAGTGCAAAGGATCTACTTTTTTATCTGATCCACTTTAAAAAAAAAAAAAAACGTGCAGGCTCCCCTAATCACAAAGGTGTCCTGTGCTTTATTTTTTTCAGGCGGGCGTGCGCCAGTGCAAATGATGCGCTGGCCAAATACCTGGCATACACAAGGGCAGGGAGCACGCTCCTGAAAGAAATGCACAAAAGGCTTACTGCACCCATGTGGGTGCAGGAAGATGCTAAGCAGACACAAAAGAGATTCTATCCCTGTAACAGGGATAGAAATGCAAGTGGGACAACAGCAGTTCACCGTGCTGCTGCTCCGCTCAAAATAAAATGCATGACATGGTCAGAAAGGAAACTAGCACGCTCTGCTTGCCACCCGTCCAAAGCAGGTGCAGGGGAAGGGATTTGTTTTCTGTGCATTTTAATGCAAATCCCATTTGTGAATTTGGGATGCACATCGAAATGCACAGAAATGCCCCTTTATTGGTGCAAATCCACAGTGAGGGTGAAAAAGATAATTTGAGTGTGTGCATCTGTAATTGAGTGTTTCTGTTATGTTATGTTATGTTATGTGGTCTTGTTTGTACCGCGCACTGCAGCCACTTGCGTATTCTCTTGGTGGCGCCCTTCCTGGATAATATATGCAAATGGCAGTAGTTTAACAGCCTGCCTTTCTTCCTTTCTCATGAGCACTGAGAATTAACTGTACTAGATGGCAGATCAGGGATGTCATTTAGGGGTCACCAGGGGTCGCAACACTGACCCCTGAGGTCTTTGCTGACCCTGTAATGCAATTTCTGTTTTCTTAAGTGAGTCGGCAGAGGTTTGATCCACTGCTGTCCCACTTGCATTTCTATTCCCCAAACAGGGATAGAATTTTTTGTTTTTTTGTTATCACATGTTACATGTTACATATCACATGTCCTACTTGGATGCTGTGACCCTGTAGAACATTAGTGACAAGAGACCACACAAATGTATTCAATGCGGCTGGCCAGCGTACTCATGGTGGCACTGAATCATGCTGTTCCCATCTTCATCTTGTATCCTGGCTTGAAACATTATGTGTTACTACTGACTTCTGCAATTGTATTCACTCTCCCCTCTTGCTTCTCCACTCTTTTGACTGCTAACTCTCTATTCTCTCCTCCTTTCCCTTCTCTCTTTTCCTATCTCCTCCCCTTACTTTCTTCTATGCACTTACTCTATCAGAATTGTCCCTGGACCTAGTATGATACCAACCTCGTCTGTCTCCTCCTCCCTCCCCTTAATGGTTTTTTCCTCCCCAACCCCCCTCCAGCACTATCTGAAATGTCGTCAGGCCTAATATGATAGTCGCTTGTTTTGTTCCTCCCCTACCTTTCTGCACCCCTCTCCCTCACCTTTTGTTTTTTTTCCGGCTCTACCAGAAATGTTGTCAGGCCTAGTATGGTAGTCGCCTGTCTGTTTCCATTTCCTTCCCACTCTCCCCCTCCCTTCCTTATCTATGTCTTAGCTCTTGCACTATCTGAAATGTCGTCAGGCCGAGTACGATAGTTAATTTCACATCCTTACTGTTCATGGCCTGTAAGAATGTCATTGTTTTTTTCCCTTGTTCCCTCCCTTGCCTTGAAGCGCTTTGAAACACATTGTGTATAGGCGCTATATAAATAAAGTATCATATCATATCATTGGAGCTACAGTTTAGCCCCTGGAAAATGCACTGCTCGCCTTTGAGAATAAGGTGTCCTGCGCATTTCCAAAAATGGGGCATCTAAAAACGACACATCATCTGCTCTATTTTTAGTTTCCAGATATTTTTGGAGGAACTGGACAAAAATCAACATTTTAATTAAAACAAATAGTCACTATATGAGGGGAAAAGGAGAGAGAGAGCCATGGGCCAGTTGATAAGTGGTGGGCAGGAAAGCAGAGGCAGAGCAATGTGGGCCCGGGGGTAGGCACAAGCAAAAGGGAGCAGAGAGGAAGCGGCAGGCCAGAGGTGGTGTGGTGGGCCAGAAAACAGAGAGAGTGGCAGGCTAGAGGGGAATTGGTGGGCCAAAGCAACGCGGGAGAAGCTGGCCAGATAAATGCAGTGAGCTGCAAATGGGAGCACAGATGGGGGAAGAGTGTGATAGAATGAGAGAATGAAGGTCTGTGGATGAACTGGCAAGCACTCAATATGTGTTAGGAACATCGTTGGGATCATGTGAGTATGCGCATGACTGGCAGAGTGAGAGGTTTGGGAGTGTAAGTTGTAAGAAGGAATTAGTGAGTGTGAGGGATGTTGGCGAGTGGGTGCATGCCGGATTGTAAAACAAAAAGGGAGAATATATTCACCATTACAACGGATAATGATCAATAATGCAAATAAGAAATAGGCTTGCATATTCAACCTAGAAAGATCAGCAAAGCAAACACTGTTCTGTCAAGCCAGGGACATCTGGGACTTTTCTGATCAAATGGTGCAAATACTGACAACCGGGCTCTCTTGAAGCCTCATTCACTGCCTCTTTCTTGCAGTCAGTCAATCTAAACCCTCCAATCAATAGAAAATATTCAGCAAAAATGCCTCATGAATATAATATTGTGCTGCAATATTTGCTTTTTTTATGCAACAAAATATTCTATTTCATGGCGCAATATTGTGGAGAGTCTATTGACAATTTGTGTAAAGCATGTTTTATCTGACTCAACGCAACATCAATTTTGAGTCGTGCTTCTCTCATCAGAGATAATGAACATTTGTGACGCCTCAACATGTGTTAGGTGGGTGGGTTGATGGTGTGGAGGGGGGTAACCACTGCAAGTGCTATAAGACTACCCCTGCATGCATTGTCGTCAGTGCTTTGAAACCCACGCAGTGGGAGCAGTCAGTGCTACGAAAGCTCCATCTGTGCCCGTCATTGACAATGGACTCATCCCGCCCCTAGCCTCGTGTGCCATAGTTGCCAACATGACCCTTCCAATCTGCAGGTGCTTGTGCAGTCCTCGTTATTGTCTTTGAATCCTGGGACTTCTTGTTCCTTTTTTCCCATTATAAAACGTGTACTACAAGTCCCAGAATGCAAAGAAAAAAACAGGACTGGATAAGCATCTACAGATTGGAATGGGTCATGTTGGCAACTATGCGCCATGTAACTCCTTGGGCCTAAACACTGCCACAGTGGTCCGCAAAGTATGGCTTGCAGTTAGAAAGATTAGACGTGGGGAGTGCAGGAACTGCTGCTTGTGCGCCCGTGCCAACGTGGATCTGCACATTGCATAACAACACTAACCCATGCGAGGCAAGTGTGCAAGGCCCAGCTGGTGCCATGCACCAGGAGTCAGCCCCTCACAGGGGCACTGGGTCTAGCGGCCATCCCAACGACACACTACAGCGGCGATGCCTTGGAGTCGGGCAGCCATGCAGGTGTGCGGGGCGGTGGCACGCGCCACAGCCACCGCACCCGCAATAAACTCTAGTCTGTTCGTTCCGTGCCAATCAGAGGGCCCGCCCTCGAATAGTGCAGTCGCCGCTGGTCTACCACCCACGAGTTCTATTGCAGTCACAGGCTGACTAAGAAAGAAAGTGCCACTATCAGGAGGGGTGAGGAGAACGCGGGCACACACGGCGGTGGAGGAAAGAGGAGGAAAAGGTCAGAGCTAAGCGAGAGGGAGAATGTGGTGACGGGCAGGAGGAGGAACAACTCAGGAGAAAGAGGGGAGATGGGTGGCGGAGAAGCTCTTTAGGAGAAAGGAAGATGTGTGGCGGAGAAGCACTTAAGGAGAAAGGAAGGAGATAGATGGCAGAAAAGCATTTAAGGAGAAAGGAAGGGAAGGAGATGTGTGGTGGAGAAGCACTTAAGGAGAAAGGAAGGAGATGGGTGGCAGTGAAACAACTCAAGAGAAAGGGAGGAGATGGGTGGCAGGGAAGCACTTAAGAAGAAAGGAAGGGAAGGAGATGTGTGGTGGAGAAGCACTTAAGGAGAAAGGAAGAGAAGGAGATGTGTGGTGGAGAAGCACTTAAGGAGAAAGAAAGGAGATGGGTGGCAGAGAAGCACTTACGGAGAAAGGAATGAGATGGGAGGCGGAGAAGCACTTTAGGAGAAAGGAAGGAGATGGGAGGCGGAGAAGCACTTAAGGAGAAAGGAAGAGAAGGAGATGTGTGGTGGAGAAGCACTTAAGGAGAAAGGAAGGAGATGGATGGCAGACAAACAACTCAGGAGAAAGGGAGGAGATGGGTGGCAGGGAAGCACTTAAGGAGAAAGGAAGGAGATGTGTGGCGGAGAAGCACATAAGGTGAAAGGAACGAGGTGGGTGGCAGAGAAGCACATAAGGAGAAAGGAAGGGAAGGAGATGTGTGGTGGAGAAGCACTTAAGGAGCAAGGAAGGAGATGGGTGGCAGATAAACAACTCAGTAGAAAGGGAGGAGGTGGGTGGTGGGGAAGCACTTAAGGAGAAAGAAAGCAGATGGGTGGCAGAGAAGCACTTAAGGAGAAAGGAATGAGATGTGTGGTGGAGAACCACTTAAGGAGAAAGGAAGGAGATAGCATAAGAAAGGGAAGGAGATGGGTGGCAGAGAAGCACTTAAGTAGAAAGGAAGGAGAAGGGAGGCAGCGAAGCACTTTAGTAGAAAGAAAAGAGATGGGTGGCAGAAAACCACTCAGTAGAAAGGGAGGAGATGGATGGCAGGGAAGCACTTAAGGAGAAAGGAAGGGAAGGAGATGTGTGGTGGAGAAGCACTTAAGGAGAAAGGAAGGAGATGGATGGCAGATAAACAACTCAGGAGAAAGGGAGGAGGTGGGTGGTGGGGAAGCACTTAAGGAGAAAGAAAGGAGATGGGTGGCAGAGAAGCACTTCAGGAGAAAGGAACGAGGTGGGTGGCAGAGAAGCACATAAGGAGAAAGGAAGGGAAGGAGATGTGTGGTGGAGAAGCACTTAAGGAGAAAGGAAGGAGATGGGTGGCAGATAAACAACTCAGGAGAAAGGGAGGAGATGGGTGGCGGGGAAGCACTTAAGGAGAAAGAAAGGAGATGGGTGGCAGAGAAGCACTTAAGGAGAAAGGAATGAGATGGGTGGTGGAGAACCACTTAAGGAGAAAGGAATGAGATGAATGGCAGAGAAGCATTTAAGGAGAAAGAAAGGGAAGGAGATGTGTGGTAGAGAAGCACTTAAGGAGAAAGGAAGGAGATGGGTGGCAGAGAAGCACTTAAGTAGAAAGGAAGGAGAAGGGAGGCGGCGAAGCACTTTAGTAGAAATAAGAGATGGGTGGCAGAAAACCACTAAAGGAGAAAGAAAGGAGATGGGTGGTAGAAAAGCACTTAAGGAGAAAGGAAGGGAAGGAGATGGGTGGCGGAGAAGCACTTAAGAAGAACGGAAGGTTATGGATGCCAGAGAAAAACTAAATGAAAAAGAAAGATGATTGATGGTGGAGAAGCACTTCTGGAGAAAGGAAGAGATGGGTGGCAGAAAAGCACAAAGATAAAGGAAGGGGATGGGTGGCAGAGAAGCACTTAAGTAGAAAGGAAGAGAAGGAAATGTGTGGTGGAGAAGCACTTAAGGAGAAAGGAAGGAGATGGGTGGCAGAGAAACAACTCAGGAGAAAGGGAGGAGATGGGTGGCAGGGAAGCACTTAAGGAGAAAGGAAGGGAAGGAGATGTGTGGTGGAGAAGCACTTAAGGAGAAAGGAAGAGAAGGAAATGTGTGGTGGAGAAGCACTTAAGGAGAAAGGAAGGAGATGGGTGGCAGATAAACAACTCAGTAGAAAGGGAGGAGGTGGGTGGTGGGGAAGCACTTAAGGAGAAAGAAAGGAGATGGGTGGCAGAGAAGCACTTAAGGAGAAAGGGAGGAGATGGGTGGTGTAGTAGCACTTACAGGGAAAGGAAGGAGATAGGTGGGAGGGAAGCACTTAAGGAGATCGGAAGGAGAAAGGTGGTGGAGAAGCACTTCTGGAGAAAGGAAGAGATGGGTGGCAGAAAAGCACAAAGATAAAGGAAGGGGATGGGTGGCAGAGAAGCACTTAAGTAGAAAGGAAGGAGATGGGAGGCGGAGAAGCACTTAAGGAGGAAGGAAGAGAAGGAAATGTGTGGTGGAGAAGCACTTAAGGAGAAAGGAAGGAGATGGGTGGCAGAGAAACAACTCAGGAGAAAGGGAGGAGATGGGTGGCAGGGAAGCACTTAAGGAGAAAGGAAGGGAAGGAGATGTGTGGTGGAGAAGCACTTAAGGAGAAAGGTAGGAGATGGGTGGCAGATAAACAACTCAGTAGAAAGGGAGGAGGTGGGTGGTGGGGAAGCACTTATGGAGAAAGAAAGGAGATGGGTGGCAGAGAAGCACGTAAGGAGAAATGAATGAGATGTGTGGTGGAGAACCACTTAAGAAGAAAGGAAGGTTATGGATGACAGAGAAAAACGTAATGAAAAAGAAAGAAGATTGGTGGTGGAGAAGCACTTAAGGAGAAAGGAAGGAAATGGGTGGCAGAGAATCACATAAGGAGTAAGGAAAGAGATGGATGTGGAGAAGCACTTACAGAGAAAGAAAGGAGATGGGTGGCAGAGAAGCACTTAAGGAGAAAGGAAGGAGAGGGGAGGCAACGAAGCACTTAAGAAGAAAGACAAGAGATGGGTGGCAGAAAACCACTAAAGGAGAAAGAAAAGAGATGGGTGGCAGAGAAGCACTAAAGGAGAAAGGAAGGGAAGGAGATGGGTGGCAGAAAAGCACTTAAGAAGAAAAGAAGGTTATGGGTGACAGAGAAAAACTTAATGAAAAAGAAAGAAGATTGGTGGTGGAGAAGCACTTAAGGAGGAAGAAAGGAGATGGGTGGCAGAGAAGCACTTAAGGAGAAAGGAATGAGATGGGTGGTGGATAACCACTTAAGGAGAAAGGAAGGAGATGGGTGCAGAGAAGCACTTAAGTAGAAAGGAAGAAGAAGGGAGGTGGCGAAGCACTTTAGTAGAACGAAAAGAGATGGATGGCAGAAAACCACTAAAGGAGAAAGAAAGGAGATGGGTGGTAGAGAAGCACTTAAGGAGAAAGGAAGGGAAAGAGATGGGTGGCGGAGAAGCACTTAAGAAGAAAGGAAGGTTATGGATGACAGAGAAAAACTTAATGAAAAAGAAAGAAGATTGGTGGTGGAGAAGCACTTAAGGAGAAAGTAAGGAAATGGGTGGCAGAGAATCACATAAGGAGTAAGGAAAGAGATGGATGTGGAGAAGCACTTACAGAGAAAGAAAGGAGATGGGTGGCAGAGAAGCACTTAAGGAGAAAGGAAGGGAAGGAGATGGGTGGCGGAGAAGCACTTAAGAAGAAAGGAAGGTTATGGATGACAGAGAAGAACTTAATGAAAAAGAAAGAAGATTGGTGGTGGAGAAGCACTTAAGGAGAAAGGAAGGAGATGGGTGGCAGAGAAGCACTTAAGGAGTAAGGAAAGAGATGGATATGGAGAAGCACTTACAGAGAAAGGAAGGAGTTGGGTGGCAGAGAAGCACTTAAGGAGAAAGGAAGGAGATGGGTGGTGGAGTAGCACTTACGGGGAAAGGAAGGAGATAGGTGCGATGAACGCACTTAAGGAGAATGGAAGGAGAAAGGTGGTGGAGAAGCACTTCAGGAGAAAGGAAGAGAGTGGTGGCAGAAAAGCATAAAGATAAAGGAAGGAGATGGGTCACCGGATAAGCACTTAAGGAGAAGGGAAGGAGATGGATGATGGAGAAAACGAGGAAAACGAAAGAAGATGGGTGGTGGAGAAGCACTTAAGGAGAAAGGAAGGAGATAGACGGCAGAGAAGCACTTAAGTAGAAAGGAAGGAGATAGACGGCAGAGAAGAACTTAAGGAGAAAGGAAGGAGATGTCTGATGGAGAAGCAGTTAAGGAGAAAGGAAGGAGATGGGTCGCAGATAAGCATTTAAGGAGAAAGGAAGGAGATGAGTGGTGGAGAGGCACTTAAGGGGAAAGGAAGGAGAAAGTGGCAGAGAAGCACATAAGGAACAAGAAATAAGATGGGTGATGGAAAAGTTAGGCAGAAAGGAAGGAGGTGGGTGGCAGAGAAGCATTTAAGGAGAAAGTAGATGTGTGGTGGAGAAGCACTTAAGTAAAAAGGAAGGAGATAGTTGGCGGAGAAACACATAAGGAAAAAGAAAGAAGATGGGTGATAGAGAAGCAGTTAGGGAGATTGGAAGGAGATGTGTGGTGGAGAAGAACTTCAGGAAAAAGAAAGAGGATGGGTGGTGGAGAAGCACTGAAGGAGAAATGAAGGAGATGTGTATCGGAAAATCACCTCAGGAGAAAGGAAGGAGATGAGTGGCAGATAAGTACTTAAGGAGAAAGGAAGGAGATAAGTGCCAGAGAAGCATTTAAGGAGAAAGGAAGGAGGTTGTGGAGAAGAGCATAAGGAAGCAGATAGGGGGAAAGGAAGGAGATGGGTGTGTGGGATATATTCTGGGGTTACACCTAATTCTGTGGTGTTTTATTGTGGTGGTATCTCTTGTGGTAATTTGTTGGGGTGCTTCTTTTTACATTTGTGAGACTAACTTCAGAATATACCCTAACAACTGTTAATTACCAGTGCACTTCCTCTCGGAAAATACTGGAATTGGTACACTCCGGGGGTAACTAATATTTTCACACCTCACAGCATTTTATTTACAATGTTGCAGTATGCCATTGTCGCTGACTTAGAAAATCATAAACAACAAATTGAAACACCACGCGTTCATTCACTCTCTAACTGGATAGTTCACAGCAGTTATCTCACTTGCAAACATATGTTATCGTGCGCTTGTCTGTGCGTGCCGATCAAATAAAATGACCAACTTCAATAAACAAACGAACAAACAACTGCTACAAAATGTACCAGAACACCCAAAGTTTTTAAGTTACTTTGTTTTATCTTAATAGTTGAGCTTACCACATACACATGGGAACAATAATACATGGGACAGATCTTTCAGCGCAAATGTTTTACAAGGCGCAGTGGCACAGTTCAAAAAATAGAATGGGCTGTGGCCAGTCTTACCGATCCGACCTTGGAAGCAAAGAACTTGGCAAGAATTAGGCTTTGTGAAACAAAAGAACAAAACCACAAAGACACTTATGTAAATTCAAAATTGCATGCACTTCTAACATTGCCAGCACCTACAATGACATGACCTATTTTTCTGACTAACTGATCAACAGGCACTCTAACCCCCTCACTTTTGACCTGTATTTACCTAGCAGTTGGTGATATTTCTGTCTCAGCTCAACAGGGATTCTCTTTAGAGTCGGCCACAGATAAGAACTGCTAGAGCATCAAGAAGCCTGCCAGCACTGGACTCTGTCCTGCAATCTACTGTCCCTCCCAGCACAGTGTCCCAGGATGTCTGTGTGCCAGCTCTTCTCAGCCCAGCATTTGAGGATATCTGACCCTCTCTGCCACTCAAAGGAAATAGCTCCCATCTAGATCCACCCACATCATCCGATCAGCTCAGTGTTTATCCCCATTGAAAATAACTGCCTTGCTGAACAACAAAAGTTACATCTCTTCCTTTCGCTTCCTGACTCTACAATAGTTCTTTTCAGCAGAGTGGAATTTCATTTTTTCACCACCCGGCATGAATATAGCTTGCACGTTTATTCTTCCATTGAAACAGAGCCTCATTGCATTTCAAATTTGGATTCAGGATCTTTGCCTCTAGACTAATTTCCACTAAATTGTAAGGGCATGGAATTCAGTTTGTTAACTGTGATTGGATTAAGTTAATATGTTAATGTATATTAGTATTAGTTTAGTGCAATTCAGTCAATTGAAATATCTTGAAATAATATGCAATTGAAAGCATGCTCAGCATTTCTGAACTCTTTGCATTTCCCATCTGGCGTGCCAGTTGCATTGGCAACATATGCCTTGCATATGTTTGTATTTCTGCATTTCTTAATTTCTGTGTAAAGCCCACACTAAAACTCACACTAAAACTGCAAGTAAAACTACATGTGCATGCTAAACCAATAAGCCCCTGTAATTCAAAGCCCCTTTAACTCATCAACTCCTACACTCACTCCTTTTTTTTACTGCTGGAATACAACCTGAAATCACTGCCGGAAAAAAACAAAATATGCTCTACAGTGAAGGTGCTGCTTCCAACCCAATTATCCATACTTGAAAATAAATAATATGTACATTGAAATCCAGGTATTAGAACATTATATACATATCTCCAGTCGTGAGTAAAATAATTATGACTCTTAATCCGAAGAACAACAACAATATCTTTGAAAAGGAATAACAAAAAAATAATAATCGTATTCAGTTTATTTGTAATTTTGAAAAAAATCTTTCGATCAGCCTTATCTTGATCTAATCTCTCTTTTTTTAATTATTATTGGTGATCCGTTCTTTTTTTTATCTTCTTTTGAATTGTTTTTGGAACTTTTTTAATGACTTTATCTTTTTTTATCTCTAGATCACCTTTTTTAATGATCTTGATCTTTTTTTTATCTCTAGATCACCTTTAAGTATTTTGATTTTTTAATTGGGGGTCCAATCTTTTTTTAAGGAATTATTAAATCATTAACATTTTCAGAAAACATTCCAACACATTTGTGTCATTTAATCAAATTTAGAACAAGTAAAAATAAATAGTTCTTGACGAAATAAGAGCTTTTGTAAATACCTCCTGTAGCAAAATAGTTCATGACAGGAATAGTAAAACAGTCTGGAGTTCAAATATACCCTGTCAATGAGAGTTTGCGGTACCATCACACAGAACACTGTTGTTGGCAGAGCTCCTCCAGTTCAGGACTCCATAGGACCTCCTCTGGGGTCGTCATCTCCACATCTTTTTGGTCTTCATCTTCACCCCCTTCTTCGGTGCAAGGGGATTTCCATCCGATCCAGTGGTATCCTCCAGGGGTCCAGCTCTCCAATGGTCCGGCGCTTTTGAGGAAACAATTATTTTTCTATAGTAAAAAGAAAAAAACACATTAAATATCCAGCACAATAAACCTTTCATTTCCCTCTCCACTGGAGTATCTGAAATAAAAGTTTATTATTTACAAAAAATACACATTATAGAAACACATGCCATGCAACCAAGACATTCTTTAAATAAGTACACTTAATCATTTGATCTGGCAATTCTATATTCTTCTCCTTACTCTCTGTTAGCTTCAATTTGCTCCAGCCTTTTGACCTCATGCTTCGGGTAGAACGGTTTAATCTGATTAACATCGACAAACTGTTCCACTGTCATTGCACCCTCATTTTTAACAATTCTTTAAACCACAGGTGAAACCATATCTGTAATTTTACTTAGCCTCTACCTGTGACAATGCTTTACTAGCATATGCAATAGTTTTGTTATTCACATCATGTTTTTGATATAACACAGATGACATGCATTGATCAGTAAATCCTATTTCTACGAAGAAATCCTGGTTCTTTATTGGATATGCCAAACATGGTGCCTTTATTGGATACTCTTGTAACCTGGCCACTGCCTCCCTTTGTTCTTTTACCCTTTTCCAGGGTACACCCTACTTCAGTAATCTCGTTAAAGGTTGTGTAATCACTGCATAATTCTCAATAAATGTCCTGTTGTAACATGTTATCCTTAATAAACTCTTCAAACCTTTTAGATTAGTGGGATCTTTCAGTTTCTATATTGCCATCACTTTCTACTTTTGTGGGTTTAACGCTGACCTAGGAAGTTCACTTTCTTTTTACACCATTGTGCTTTCTGTAAAGACACGTTTGCCACAGCCTTCTGTAGCTGGCTAAGCACATGTCTAATCTCACTGAAGTGTCTTTTTGGATTTTCATTTTTAATTAGCACATCGTCCATATAAACTATTTCCCCCCTTTCAGCTGCATCCTGGAGCACCTTCCTCAGGAATATTATCCCAAACTCACTCCCACTATTGACATAACCAAAAGGTTATCGAGTCCACGCATATTGTGATCTGTCAAAAGAAAATGCAAACACATTTTGAATATCTTCAGCCAATGGTACGCACCAGTATCCAGCTGTATGGTCTAATGTGGTAAATACCTTTGACCTGTGAACCTGTGCGAGACCCTCATCAATAATCGGAAAGGGCACCTTGAAACAGGTACCTTTTTATGTAGTTCTCGCAGATCTGCACACAAGCGCCATTGGCCATTCGGTTTTAACACACCCAATATAGGGGTATTTGATGTGCTATGAATAGGCCTAATAATTTCTCTAGATTCTACATTTTTGATTATTTCAACTAATGATTCTAAACATGCCATAGGTAACCTATACTGTTGCACAAATACTGGTTCCGTACCATGTCCTTCTGGTAATGTGGCAACATGCAAATCTGTTAATCCACAATCATATGCATCTTTGGCAAAAACCTTTGTGAACTCCATAAATATATTTCTCAATTGTTCTTTTGCTTCCTCATTTGTGCAAGCATCTGCAGCCTGAATTTGCTTTTCTACCATGTTAGAGAAATCTGGTAAAACCTCTAACAGAAGGAACCTCTGTACGTTCCTCCTCTAACCGTGTAGTTGTATCTCTTTGGAGAGTCGACACGTTTAAATATTTTGGAATATTGACCTCCATTTCAATATGCTATTTTTCACTTCCAGATTCACCTAATTCGAATAGAATGCAATCATCTTGATGACAGCACACTATTTCACTCGGCTCATAAAGATACACAGAGTGAACTTTAAAGATTAATTTAGGTTTAGAATCCAAGTAGTCTGGCAACTCACCCTGCGCATTCAGATAGCTTTCAGGGATGTTCCCGAATCACTGCATTACTGAAATCTGCAGTGTAGTAAGACTTCTGTATTGCCATTGCTGAGTTCTACTCTAAATGAATTTCTTGGTGCCCTTTATTGTCCTCCATGATATGAATGGGTCCATCCCCAATCCCCAATCCCTATCAGTGGTGTATATTCGCATTCCAGCCCTTACTGCCAAATGGATTCATTTAGGCATAAAAATGCATCAGACTATTTTATCTGTTGTCCCTTTCTGTACTTTAGTGCTATTGAACCTGTCTGGTAAATGCAGGAATGTAACATCCTTTTTCACCTGCAGTTCAACTGCACATGGTGCCATCTGTGCCGAATGATAAGCTTGTCTTTTGTCTTCAAATTCAGGTGCAGCCCCAGTCTCAACCTATTGATCTCGGCAAATTGTTCTGCATACTGTTATTGTTTATTTGATTCATGAATTTCATTTTATTGCTTCTAATATATTTTTGTTGTTTCATGTAAAGCGTTATATAAAATTGTATAACAAAATACAATACAAAACCTAACCTGGACCAAACCTTTTGCTTTAGAAAGTCTAAAACCATACCCATTCTGTGCATGATGTCATTTCCCAAATAAAATATGTTTTGTGTCCCGCTCCCGATCCACACATTGTGATGAATACTCTTAGGACCAATTGTAATCTTTAACATGCATCTTTCTACATTTCTTTGCCCCAACTCTGGATCATCTAGACTAAGATTTGTTGATTCTTTATTCTCAATTTTGGGATCTCCTCCCTGTCAATCATTTGCTGGAGTACCTTTTCATTAATGAAACTTCTTTCATGGTCAAGTGCTAACATGGCTTCTATCATTTCATGATGCCCATTCACAAGGATAGGAATCCATGGCTGCCCATCTCCCATGAGTATTTCAGAAAGGGTTGAAATGTGCTTTTTTGTATTTACCTCTGGAGTGACATTTGGCTTGCATTTTTCTTCATTTAGATAAAAGCGCAATGTGTTTTCATCTATCTCTGTTTGCCATTTTTGTCTTGGGGTCCAAATAAATCTCCAAAGACTGCTTCTCTTTTTCTGCCCGCATTTCATCCTGACACATGATAATGACAGTGGCGCTGGGCACGCAGCCATTCTGAAGATATACATACACTGCGCTTTCTGATTTAGCAACGCTGTGACATTCTTTTACACTGTTGTTTTGTGTCATTATTTCCTTAGGCCTCAAAGGTTTTTTGTCTAGGGACCACAATACCCCATTTATGGCTACAGGGACAGCGCTTGGTGAATTGTTCCCTTGGACAGAGCTGTGATTAATTTCAATTCCATTGAATTTAGTGCCTTGGCCCTTTCCTGAGATTTTAGACTAAACATTTGCTGTTCTTAATTCTTGCACTCTCCATGAAGTCAGTCTGCCTCATGACAGAGATCAGAATTCTCATCCCTGATCTTATTAACTATTGTTTGCAACTCACTTATTTGTGCTTGATACAGGTCCTTCTTGTCCTTCTCTTCCCTCAATATGAATATCTCCTGTTTCACAGCGCGGAATTCTTTGTCTTTTTCCATAGCATGTTCTCTAAGGGTTTCTATTTCCGAAATGGCAGCATCTTTGTCTTGTCTTATTGCATCAAAAATCCCTTTTAAGTGCATTAATTTTTACTCACTCTCATTAAATTGTTTCTCATATTTGTGCTTTTTGAGTGCAATTCTGTGTCTAGCTCCCTCTGTTCTAGATATGATTTTAGCTGCTGCACTTGATCACATGCATTATCCAAGCTGCACTGTAACTTGCTAATCACTTCCGTGTCATTTCCCTGCATTTATAAAGATCTGTGTAATAAAAATCATAACTGTTCACATAATCTGATAATTCAATTTTTCTCTCCCTTGCGGCCTGATGCTCCGAACAGCCTCACGAGGCATTCCTGCACAATGCTCCTTTCATCAAAGATGTTTTAAAGTGGCTCTTTTCCTACTTCTGTGCAAATCCCGTCCTTCCATATTGTCACATTTTCTGAAGACCAAACTGCATGGGCACCACTTCACAGCACTATTTCACTTAATGCGTGCACAGTATGGCAATGCCTATAATGCAATGCCACGGCCCAGTAACTGTTTTAAAGTTCCCAATGGCCAACAAACCAAATATGTGGGACATATTCTGGGGTTACACCTAATTATGTGGTATTTAATGGTGGTAGTATCTCTTGAGGTAATTTGTTGTGGTGTTTCTTTTTATATTTGTGAGACTAACTTCAGAATATAGCCTAACAACTGTTTTTTACCAGGGTACTTCCTGTCACAAAATACTGGCCTTGGTACACTCCGGGGGGTAACTAATATTTTCACACCTCACAGCATTGTATTTACAATGCTGCAGTATGCCATTGTGGCTGACTTGCAAACTCATAAACAACAAATTGAAACAGAACGCATTCATTCACTCTCTAACTAGAGAGTTCACAGCAGTTATCTCACTTGCAAACATATGTTATTGTGCACTTGTATGTGCGTGCAGATCAAATAAAATGGCCAACTGCCACACAAATTAACCAGAACACCCAAAAATGTTAAGTTACTTTGTTGTATCATAATAGATGAATTTAGCACATACACATGGGAACAATAATACATGGGACAGATCTTTCAGCGCAAATGTTTCACAAGGAGCAATGGTACATTTAAAAAATAGAATGAGCTGTGACCAGTCTTACTGATCCGACCTTGGAAGCGAAGAACTTGGCAAGAATTAGGCTTTGTGAAACAAAACAACAAAACCGCAAAGACATTCATGTAAATTCAAAATTGGATGCACTTTTAACTTACTTTGCCAGCACAAACAATGACATGAATAATGCTAGTTGGCTAAGTGACAACATTATCTATCAATTGTCAATGCATAAATTAAAACATACTACGTTGTATGGATGTTCGCACACATGGTACCCTTTCACCCTTTATCAGATCCGGTACACATGCGAGTGTAATACTGCCTCATAATAGAAACCAACACCAACATAGTTTCACACTGTCTTTATTCATTTTGACTTTTCAATGTTGTTGCCTGTCCAATCCGGGGTTTGGTGCTTTTGCATACACCTCCACAGACACAGGACGCGGCGGCATGCCATTGGCTTGCTCCATGGCAAGGTATTGCTTTGCCTGCAGCCAGTCATCCCAAAATGGCCACCACCGCTTTATTAACAATACGTCTCCCAGGCAACGCTGCACGATGGAGAACTCATCTCAACTCGTCATTTCAGGCACCTAGCAACAGTGTACCTTAACAACGTGCTAACACTGGCGATCCAAGTAAGTGCCCTGCACGGAGACAACACTCTCTTCACTAAAAGAAAGCCGCGCTATTCGAATGCATGCTCTCAGCGGCCCAAGCATCTTTACAGCACAGACCCGCTTTGTAGAAATTGGATGTAGGCATGGGCACACCAGGATTGCATGTTTTTCTCCAGCAACCCAGTCTACTCGGATCGCCTCCCCGGAGGTAGCCACACGGTTTAGGCACGGCGGCATTGGTGAGCAGAGTGATTCCAAACCACTGTCCTGATCTTTTCCCTCACTTCCCTTTGAAGACGTGTAGATCACGGGGGGAATAGTCTACGCATGTAGCCACGGTGGGGCGTACATTTATGTTTCCCCTGGCGACATTCTTGGCATTTTCGCTTTGTCCCGTTGTATTTCATTTAATCAGTTCGTGGAGTACACTACTAGTTTCATGGATTTAGACAAGAATTAATGGAGTAGCCAACCGTTTGAGGTTCCTTCACTTTCCTGCAGGTTCAAACTATTGTAATACATGGTGTACAAGCGCCTTCACATTGGATGCAGTACACATTTTCTTGTACTTAGAGGATGCCCACCACATGTGTGCTTTTCCTCTTACAGCCTGGGGATTGAATCCCAGTATACTCTTGGATTCTACCAATGCCCATCCATTTTCGCACAAACAAGGACTAGAGTATGCAGCCCTACATTTGTTCCTATTGAGGTAAGAGGACCATCACCCTGAAGCTGAAACTGCTACTCCATCATGAGAATCTTATCTCCACGTTTTCAGTAGCCTCACAGTCTTCCACCCCTGTCTTTGTCTCCTTAGGCAGCTGGGTCGCCTTGCATCCACCAAGTATCTGGTGACTCCTTTCTCCTACAATCACAACAGGGGAACAGCTCACAAGCCCTTCACCATAGCAAAGGTTTGTTTACGGTAATCCCAGCGATGTGTTACCATAACACTCTCGACCCTTTTATTCCTAATACAGCATTAATAGCTTTATGTCAATGAGGAACTAAATATTTGAGATCACATCCTTTTCAAACCACACATCTTGTCTCATTATCTTTTGACATAGACCCACAGGACACTCCCCTTACTAACAGTCCTACCATCCTGATGAAGGCCAACCACATGTAAGCTGCACCAAACAGCTTTACTCTTTTGGCTGAAACACAATAGTGTCAACGACTTTTCCACCATCTCAGTGTCCACCATTAACACTGATATTTGTTCACAATAACTTTTGTTTGGTGCTCACATGTTATTTGTAAATTGAATTCTGTCAATCATAAAGGAAAAACATGTTCTATGTTCACTAATATCCAGTCTATTTGACTGGACTGTACTCATGTGTATTCTGTACAAAATTTTAAATTGACAAGTGTTCTTGGTTGCTTTTTTATTATGACAAACAAATGTATATTAAAAACTGTGGGGTCTAAAAAAAAACTTTTGACCCTTCTAAAACCGAGAGTTTTGTTTCATCATGTAGGAGTATAGTCATGAAAGTGTTTGTGATCTCGCACCCTGATTTTTGTATAAGTTTAAAAGAATATACCCACCTGGGTAAATCAGGGTCTAGCCAGGTGCCCTTTTGTTATTTGAACAACAAATGTTACATCTCTTCCTTTCGCTTCCTGACTCTACAATAGCTCTTTTCAGCAGAGCGGAATTATATGTTTTCACCACCCGGCATGAATATTGCGTGCACGTTTATTCTTCCATTGAAACAGAGCCTCATGACATTTCAAATTTGGATTCAGGTTATTTGCATATAGACACATTTCCACTAAATGTTAAGGACATGGGACTCAGTTTGTTAACTGTGATTGGATTAAGTTAGTATGTTAATGTATATTAGTATTAGTTTAGTGCAATTCAGTCAATTGAAATATCATCCTGAAATAATATGCAATTTTCTGGTCTGTAGTTCTGAACTGCACGCCATTTGCATTGGCAACATATGCCCTGCATATATTTGCATTTCTGCCTTTCTTAATTTCTGTATAAAGCCCACACTAAAACTCACACTAAAACTACATGTGAAACTACATTTGCATGCTAAACTAATATGCCCCTTTAACCTATCAACTCCTACAGGTGGCAGATAAGCATTTATGGAGAAGGGAAGGAGATGTGTGGTGGAGAAGCAATTAAGGATAAAGGATGGAGTTGGTGGTGGGGAAGGACATAAGGAAAAAGAAAGAAGATGGGTGACGGAGAAGCAGTTAGGGAGAAAGAAAAGAGATGCGTGTCTGAAACGCACTAAAGAAAGGATGGAGATGGGTGGCGGAATAGCACTTAAGGAAAAAGAAAGATGATGGGTGATGGAAAAGCACTTAGGGAGAAAAGGAGGACATTTGTGGTGGAGAAGAACTTCAGGAAAAAGAAACAAGATGGGTGGTGGAGAAGCAGTTAAGGAGACAGGAAGGAGGCGTGTGGTGGAGATGTGTGGTGGAGAAGAACTTAAGGAAAAAGAAAAATGATTGGTAATGGAGAAGTACTTAATGAGAAAGGAAGGAGATGTGTGATGGAGACGCATTTAATGGGAAAGGAAGGAGATGTGTGATGGAGAAGAACCTAAGGATATAGAAAGAAGAAGGGTGGTTGAAAAGCACGTAAGGAGAAAGGATGAAGATGGGTGGTTGAGGTGCATTTAAGTAGAAAGGATGGAGTTGGGTGCACAGAAGCACTTGGGGAGAAAGGAAGGAGATAAGTGGTGGAGAAGCACTTAAAGAGAGGAAAAGGAGCTGGGTGGCGGAGAAGCACTTAAGGATAAAGGAAGGAGTTGTGTATCGGAAATTGACTTATGGAAAAAGAAAGATGATAGGTGGTGGAAAAGCGTCTAAAGAGAAAGGAAGGAGATGTCTGGTGAAGATGAACTCCAGGAAAAAGAAAAAGACGAGGGGTGTAATATCAGTGAAGGAGAAGTTAAAGAGATGTGTGGTGGAGAAGAACTTCAAGAAAAAGAAAGAAGATGGGTGGTAGAGAAGCACTTAAAGAGAAAGGAAGGAGATGTGTGTCAGAAAAGCACTTATGGAGAAAGAAGGGAGATGGGTGGCAGAGAAGCACTTAAGATGGAAAAAAGGAGATGTGTGGCGGAGAATCACTTAAGGAGAAAGGAAGGAGATAGGTGGCAGAGAAGCACTTAAGGAGAAAGGATGGAGATGTGTGGCGGAGAGGCACTTAAGGAGAAAGTAAGGAGATGGGTGGCAGAGATGCACGTAAGGAGAAAGGAAGGAGATGGGTGGCAAAGAAGCACCTAAGGAGAAAGGAAGGAGATAGGTGGCAGGGAAGCACTTAAAGAGAAAGAAAGAAGATGGGTGTTGGAGAAGCAGTTAAGTAGAAAGGAAGATGTGTGGCGGAGTAGCACTTAAGGAGAAAGGAAGGAGATGGGTGGTGGAGAAGCACTTAAGAAGAGTGAGGAGATGTGTGGTGGAGAAGAATTTAAGGAGAAAGGAAGGAGATGTGTGTCGGAAAAGCACTTATGGAGAAAGGAAGGAGATGGGTGGCGGTGAAGCACTTTAGGAGGAAGGAAGGAGATAGGTGGCAGGGAAGCACTTAAGGAGAAAGGAAGGAGATAAGTAGCGGAGAAGCACTTCAGGAGAAAGGAAGGAGATGGGTGGTGGAGAAGAACTTCAAGAAAAAGAAAGAAGATGGGTGGTAGAGAAGCACTTAAAGAGAAAGGAAGGAGATGTGTGTCAGAAAAGCACTTATGGAGAAAGAAGGGAGATGGGTGGCAGAGAAGCACTTAAGATGGAAAAAAGGAGATGTGTGGCGGAGAATCACTTAAGGAGAAAGGAAGGAGATAGGTGGCAGAGAAGCACTTAAGGAGAAAGGATGGAGATGTGTGGCGGAGAGGCATTTAAGGAGAAGGGAGGATATGTGTGGCAGAGAAGCACATACGGATAAAGGAAGGAGATGTGTGGCAGAGAAGCACTTAAGGAGAAAGTAAGGAGATGGGTGGCAGAGATGCACGTAAGGAGAAAGGAAGGAGATGGGTGGCAAAGAAGCACCTAAGGAGAAAGGAAGGAGATAGGTGGCAGGGAAGCACTTAAAGAGAAAGAAAGAAGATGGGTGTTGGAGAAGCAGTTAAGTAGAAAGGAAGGAGATGTGTGGCGGAGTAGCACTTAAGGAGAAAGGAAGGAGATGGGTGGTGGAGAAGCACTTAAGAAGAGTGAGGAGATGTGTGGTGGAGAAGAATTTAAGGAGAAAGGAAGGAGATGTGTGTCGGAAAAGCACTTATGGAGAAAGGAAGGAGATGGGTGGCGGTGAAGCACTTTAGGAGGAAGGAAGGAGATAGGTGGCAGGGAAGCACTTAAGGAGAAAGGAAGGAGATAAGTAGCGGAGAAGCACTTCAGGAGAAAGGAAGGAGATGGGTGGTGGAGAAGCATTGAAGGAAAAGGGAAGGAGATGGGCGGCAGAAAAGCACTTAGAGAGAATGGAAAGAGATGGGTGATGGGGAAACACTTAAGGAGAAAGGAAGGGGAAGTGTGGAGGTGAAGCACATAAGAAGAAAGGAAAGAGATTGGTGGCAGAGAAGAACTTAAGGAAAAAGAAAGAAGATGGGTGGTGGAGAAGCACGTAAGAAGAAATAAAGGAGATGGGGTGGAGAAGCACTTCAGGAAAAAGAAACTAGGTGGGTGGTGGAGAAGCACTTAAGTAGAATGAAAGGAGATGGATGGCGGAGAAGCACTCCAGGAAAAAGAGAGAAGTTTTGTGGCAAAGAAGCACTTACAGAGAAAGGGGAGCGATTGGAGGTAGAGAAGCACTTAAGGAGAAAGGAAGGAGTTGTATGGTGGAGAAGTACTTAAGAAAAAAGAAAGAAGATGAGTGGTGTACAAGAACTCAAGGACAAAGGAAGGAGATATGTGTGGAGAAGCACTTAATGAGAAGGGAAGGAGATGTGTGGTGGAGAAGAACTTAAAGAAAAAGAAAGAAGATCGGTGGTGAAGAAGCACTTAAGGAGAAAGGAAGTAAATAGGTGGTTGAGAAGCACTTAAGGAGAAAGGAAGTAAATAGGTGGTAGAGAAGCACTTAAGGAGAAAGGAAGGAAGTAGGTGGCGGAGAATCATTTATGGAGAAAGGAAGAAGATATGTGTTGGAGAAGCACTTAAGGAGAAAAGACGGGGATGGATGTTGTAGAAGCACTGAAGGAGAAAGGAAGGAGATGGAGGGCAGAGTACTTAAGGTGAAAGGGGATGGCAGATAAGCACTTAAGGAGATAGGAAGTAAATAAGTTAGAGGAAAAGCATTTGAGAGAGGAAGGAAAGGGGCAGAAGAGGAACACTAACAAAGAGAACATTGAGGAGTGCAACGGAGGAGTACAAACTAAGAGAGGAAGTGGAAGACAAACACATGGAGATGAAGGAAAGTAAGGAATTACCTACAGAGAAATCTAGGAGGGAAGACAGTGGAGAAAGCGCATAGAGTGCGCAAGGAAGTGGAGGGCAGAGAGGAATTGGAGGAGAAACATCTACAGAGAGAACAAGGAGGGAAGGCAGCGGAGGAGCACAGAGAGAAAGAGACAGGAGAGGAAGTGGAGGAGAAACGTCTACAGAGAACGAGGAGAGAAGGCAGCGAGGAGCACACAGAGTGTAAGGCAGGAGAGGAAGTGCAGAAGAAACATCTACAGAGAGAACAAGGAGAATAGGCAGTGGAGGAGTGCATAGAGTGAGAGGCAGGAGAGGAGGTGGAGGAGAAACATCTACAGAGAGAAAAAAGAGGGAAGGCAGCAGAGGAGCACAGAGAGTGAGAGGCATGAGAGGAAGTGCAGAAGAAACATCTACAGAGAGAACAAGGAGAATAGGCAGTGGAGGAGTGCATAGAGTGAGAGGCAGGAAAGGAGGTGAAGGGGAAATATCTACAGAGAGAACAAGGAGGGAAGGCAGTGGAGGAACACAAAGAGTGAGAGGCAGGAGAGGCAGTGCAGAAGAAACATCTACAGAGAGCACAAGGAAGACTGGAAGGGGAGATGTAAATAGAGTGAGAAGCCAGAGATTAGGCTGACGAGAAACAGTTCCAGTGAGAAAAAGGAGGTAGGCAGTGGAGGAGCACATAGAGTGAGAGGCAGGAGAGGAGGTGGAGGAGAAACATCGAAAAAGAGGAGGGAAGGCAGCAGAGGAGAAAGAGAGTAAGAGGCAGTAGAGGAGGTGGTGGAGAAATATCTACAGAGAGAACAAGGAGGATAGGTAGTGGAAGAGCAGAGTGGAGGCAGGGCAGCAAGTGGAGTAGAAATATCGAAAGAAAGAACAAGGAGGATAGGTAGTGGAGGAGCACATAGAGTAAGAGGCAGGAGAGGAGGCGGAGGAGAAACATCTACAGAGAGAGCAAGGATGGAAGGCAGCAGAGAACCACAGAGAGTGAGAGGTAGGACAGAAAGTGGAGGAGAAACACCTACAGGGAGAACAAGGAGGATAGGTAATGGAGGAGCACAGAGAGATAGAGAGAGAGAGAGAGAGAAGCAAAGAGGAAGTGGAGGAGAAACATCTACAATGAGATCAAGGAGGATAGGTAGTGGAGGAGCACAGAGAGATAGAGAGAGAGAGAGAGAGAGAGAGAGAGAGAGAGAGAGAGAGAGAGAGAAGCAAAGAGGAAGTGGAGGAGAAACATCTACAATGAGATCAAGGAGGATAGGTAGTGGAGGAGCACAGAGAGAGAGAAAGAGAGGCATAGAGGAAGTGGAGGGGATACATCTACACAGAGAACAAGGAGGGAAGGCAGTAGAGGAGCACAGAGTGGGAGGCAGGGGAAGAGGAGGAACATCTACAAAGAGAACAGGGAGGGAAGGTAGTGGAGGAACACATATAGAGAGAGGATGGGGAGGAGGTGTAGGAGAAACCGATAGAGAAGGTGAAGGGAAAGCAGTTGGAGGAGAAACACCTACAGAGATATAATGGAGGGAGGTTGGCAGAGGAGCTCACAGAGAGAGAGAGGAAGGAGGGGAAATGGAGAAAAAACCCAGCGATCTTGGAAGGAATGGAGGCAGAAAAGAAACACCTACAGAGAGTTCACTTAGCGAAGGCAGCAAAGAGCAAGTAGAGAGAGAAACGGGTGAATATGAGGAATAGTAACATACAGTGAAAGCAGAGAGTAGGAGGAAGAAAAAGTAGGAAGTTAGGGACAAGATGGAGAGTTTGCAGTGTCGAGAGAGGGAGAGAGGGAGAGAGGGAGAGAAAAAGAGAGAGAGTAAGAAACCGAGAGAGGGGCAGAGAGTAGGAGGCAAACAAAGAGAGAAAGGATGGGAAGACCAGGAGAAGGGAGCAAATATTTTGAGGAAGTAGTCAGGAGGGTACACCTAATATGATGGAGAAGGGCCAGACCATGGGCCAGAGGCAAGGTGGTGACATGAGACTAGCAGAGCAGATCTCTACTCTAGCCCTAGGTTAAGGGTGTTTCAAAGACTAAACAGTAGGGGAACACTTGGAGAACAACTTTTCATGCAGTGTCTGACTCCTAATCCCTTTTAGGCAACCCAAAAGTACCCAGTGGTGGTGTTTGATAGCACAAATCCGGGATGACAAATGCATAACCCTGACAATCACTGCATCAACCAAGAAAGATACAGTACTAAGTAAGAAGTGATTGGGAAACTATACAATCTCAGATTCTGTGTTTGATTTTAGGGTGTCAGTCTGAAGCTAAGGGTAGCATGGTCCTAAGGGAAGTGAAGGATCTGGAAGGATACCAGACTGTTTGTTGTGCAGATTGTAAGACCACCACTGTTGGTTTAGCCAACCCATATCCCTTTTGAAACAAGAATAATGTGACTAGAAATCTTCAGATTGGTTTTGTGTCATGTGTTGATCCTTAATCCACTACATTGCACTGTCCCTGCTCCAGGAGTCTTGCAGTGTGATCTTTTCCCCACAGGCCCCTATAGTGCTGTGCACTATAGCAGTGTGAGGTACCTCCAGCACCGACCAATCAGTGAAATACAACCCCTGCAGGTAAGCATTTCCGATGCTAGGTGACCACCGCCCTGCCTTGCTAGGCATGTTTGGTCACAGCAGGATGAATTTCTCTCAGCAGCAAATTGTCAAGGCCTACAAGAACACAGCAGCGTTACCATACTCCAGAAGTACTATGTCAATAGGACTCTAGCAGCATGCGTATCCCCAATGTGACAAATCAACCTCCGGGGCACCAGTGGTCCTGCGATGATTATCGGTTTCTAAACCATCAATCAGGCCACACCTCTAGTACACCAGAACGGATCCGAACATATTGGAAACAAAAGCAAATTATAAACCTCCTTGTCCAATTTTGGTAACGTGGACAGAGCAGCAGGCTTATCTCTGAAAGGTCATGGATCGTTGGTTAGTTGCACCGCATTGAAAATTCAATTATTACCCAATGATAAAAGGGACTGTCCAGTCAAGGTTGTATACATATATCTATTTTATTATTATTACAACAGACAGTTCTAGCACACTTCAAAATACAACCCACCCTGTAAAGGAATGCAAAGGACAGACATTTAAAAAAAGGGATGCACTCTGGATACTGACAGGAGGGTAGTTGGTAAAGTAATTAATTGCAATAGTTCAAGAATACTTGGTTTCACCACCAAGGGAGCACCTGGTCGTAGATTGTCACTAGGGGCCTTCGGAGAAGGACCAGGGGAACAGAACCACAATGTACCTTGTGCTGTAGGAGTTCTTGGTGCACAACAGGGTCAAGTCGGCTCCAGGGCGCTTTGCAGCTTCTGCAATGGAAATCAAGATGAGAGACAGCTGCAGTTATCAGGCGGCAAGCAGTTTGGCAAGATAAGCTGGACGGACGGCTGCAGGCTGTCCTAAACAGCGGCTCGGGTCAGGAATTGTTGTCTCAGTGCTGGTCGGCAGTTCTGAAGCACTGGTTGAGGTGTGTCGGATGGATGTATGTGATTCCTTTGAATATATTTCACCTAATGGAGATTTCATCGAATCTATTTCACTGAAAAACAAAACTTATTTTTGTATAATGTGGAGGAGACCGCCCGATCTCCCCTCACCTTTCCCTGCGCTAACTTATATTTTAAGGCAGATTTCGGTAGATGCTTATCGATGCACTCCTCCTAGCTCTTCACTGAGCTTGTGTCGCTCTTTAAGGTGGATGGCTCAAGGCTGAGGAGGGTGTTGCAGGCAATAGGCATCCTTGGCTTGCTTCAGAGATTCTCTGGCACTTCTTACCTAGCAAGCTTGCTGCAGAGCCTAGCAGGGCACACTGTATGCTGGCTGGGTACTGGTTCTGGAGCTGTTGAAAGGATTTCTGGATTCAGTATCTCCTTCTGTTCCCTGGGAGATGTTTAGGGAGGGACCTTGCTTCCCCTTTGGAGGTCCTGGCCTTCTTCACTGGCGGAAGATTTAAGGTAGACTGTACCTTCAGCCAGAGTCCAATGCTGAGTTCTTCTTGCTACGCCTTGCAAAGTCTTAAGATGATCTGCCAAAGAGGGGCCCGGCCATCTTTTAAAGGCAAATGGACCACAGGGATTGGTGTAGGCTAAGCCTATCTTAATGAACCAATCCTGGGTCTCCACCAACAATCTCCTGTATGTGTGAAGTCATAACCAGAGTGCTTTGCAACAGAAAAGGTAAAGGGGTGAAAACATGTATACTAAGTCCCCCCTCAACCCACAACCTCCTGTCTGTTGTGGATCAAAGGGTCCCTCTGGTTAATGGAGTTCTCTGTGGTTCCTGATCAAAGTGGCAGGTCTCCCTTGAAGTTGCGGTGATACCAGCCTTTCTGACTCCTTCAATCCACATACTTCTACCTTCTGAAAGGGGTCTCCCTGCAGGGATGACTACTGTAAACACGCAGTCCCAGACATGACATTTCACTGTCAATCGATACTGAGGGCATAAGCTGGCATCAGGTTGACATAGTGCATATGAAAGGGTTTAGGGTTTCCTGTCTTCTTTGTTAGCCTCTGCAGCCAGGCCACATGTCATCCTGTTTGAATTAAACTCTGATTATTATGCAAATGCTGCCACCAGCTACAGGGCTCAATAAAAGGAACAGGCTGATCCATGGAGCCTTTGTTAGTTAATCAGGCTGGCAACGGCAGGGGGGGGGTTTGGCCCTTCCCTTTCCAAGATGACATGGTGACTTCTGGCTGTCATATTCCAACTAAATTTGACTGGGTGGACTGCGCTTGTAGGGTGTGTCCACCTAGAGTACATGGGTATACGATGAGCATAGGAATATGTGTGCAGATTAGCCCCACACATTTTCCAGAGGTTGATCTACCATCATTCAATTTCATTTCGAATTTTAAAAAAGGCCAAGCCAGCGCACACCCACCGTGCAGATGGTCGAATTCCTCACACTCATTGGTATAGGATCTTAGCAGTGCCTTGTCAGTGCTGCAGGACTCTACTGGGAGGATGTTCACACAGAGTGGCGTGGTGCTTACACAGTGTTATGTTGGTTAAGGCAAGAGAAGAAGGAGGGTGCCACTAAAAACTGCTCTTTGTGACTAAAGTGAAGGTCAGAAACCTAAATAAAGGTCACTTGGGAGAAATCATTGCCCAACTCAGCCCATTGAAACCTGGGCAGAGAGGGGCTTTTTTGCTGACTAGTGAGTGCAGCGTCTGCAGTGATGTGATGATGATATCATTTATGATGACCAGGACAGTAAAAAGTGAGTGATGTGGGGGTCTGGTGAGGCCTTAATCCTGGGTTGATGTCTGCCTTTAATAGGCAAAGACCAAGACACCTCTAACTTCAAGAAAAAGACATTCCTCCAGCCAAGGAAAATACATTACTCCAGCAGTGACCTATAAAGAATGGCTGGCCCATGTGAGAAACCTAAAGGTGTGTCACCAGCTGGTCCCCAGAGATCTGAGTATATTTAAAAGCTCTACCCTGCCCCTTTTCTGACACAAACCCTTTCTTAACAGACAACAGACTAACACCAGAGCCATTTACCTGACATGTCCCAACACATGGGTCAGGCAGAGTCAGGCAATTGACAATAACCATGTACACCTGACGGCCCTTTATCTTCCCCACAGGGATAAAAGGCGGAGCACTAGAGCACACTACGAGCAAGGCCAAATGCACGAGGAAACAGCTAAACTTAACCAGCAATTCAAGCGGAGAAGAAAGGTGGCGAGACCTGAAAGGATGACGAAGGTGGAACTGCCCTTGCCCTTTTCAACTCAGAACCGTGAAGCCCCCGAAAGGGAAATCATAAGACCGGGAGTTACAGCTGGCATGTGGAGGAACAGATGTCAACGGTTCATGGGGGCCTCCTGCATTGATAACACAGGTGTGGAAGCACGCTGGCTACCGTGGTACTGTCCTTGACTGCAGAAGCAAGAGAAAACAACGGGTTCAACACAGCCGGTGAGTTGGAGGACGCTGTTAGCAAACCGAACTGCGTTGAGCCCAAGGTTGCAAGTAGCAACATTTTGTGTGTTTGAACTTTTGGGAATGCCCAGATAAGGGCTAGCTGCAGAGGGGTCAGGTGCCGTGGGAGTGCTCATTCAAAGGACTCTTGCTGGCCCCTTTGATTACGTATGAAAACATCAAGTTCCAGAAGGACCAAGGAGAGGGCAGCGTGAGATGTCAGAGTGGTCCTAAAGGGGTCACGTCCAATCCCTTGTACAATCAAAGGTCTCTGATCCATTGCCAAGAGAATGCTTGTGGAAGGGAACCCTGCTTTCTGATAAGATGGTGAACTGTGGAATAAGGCAAGTGTGAACCCGGGAATCTACGCTTTCAGATGAAAAGGAACAAATCATGAACTGTGTTAGAAATTCATGAACTGTGTTAAAGACAGCCGTAGTGAACCCGACGGAGGGAGATCATAGGGGCAAAGAGCAATCGCCCATGGTGCAAGATCACCGAAGGAACCTTTTGGTTGTTTGTTTGTTGTTTTGATTCAGCAGGTCTTGTAAGGCAAGAGACTTTGTAGAAAAGGGACTTGGTCTGGTATCGTGGAATGGACTTGTGAGCCTCGTGCTGGAAAGTCCCAGGAGTGTGCTGTGCTCAGGAGTTCCGCCTTGTCCCGTGCTTAAAACATGGGGAAGGGAGACCCAGTCATACCATCCTGACTTATCATTTTGAGAACACCTCTTTCTTTTCTGGTGAACATTATCCCACACTCTTTTTTGTAACTTAGTGTTAAGGATTTGCAATAGCTTTTTTTTGGTATAGGCCCTTTTTAATGGCAATACTCTACTAGGTCTGCCTTATTATTTGATGGTTGTAGCTTGTTCCCATCTTAGTTTTAGGTTTAGATTAGGCATTTTTCTCACCCATGCATACAATTTAATAAACACCCTTGAACTGTGATCACTTTTGTCTGTCTTTACTGTTGCCACCTTGAGTTCCTTACACCTATCAATCAGGAAAGGAGAAGCAATGCATTCTATGTACCCAAAAACACAGAGACACGGTTGGTCCAAAGGCAATCGTTCACGTCTCAAGATTAGCCAGTCCTCCTCTTATCTCAACCTCCAGGGAAGCTGAAGAACAAGCCAACTATGATGTGTATTTATCTAAATAGATTAGTTGTGATTTGAATAATTAATCCGCCTTGAGTATCAGATATTTACTTGAAGCACCACAGTATAGGTCCATTTACATATAAGATAATACGTTTTTAGTAACTTCAGTTCTATTTTAAATGTGTAACTACAGAGTTATTTTGATTATCCTTTGACTGCTATGAAGTGTTCTGTACAGATATGAAAGGATTATTTAAAATGTTTAGATCCAGTAAATATCCAAAGGAAAAACTAAACTGCTACATTTATTGTGGTCTTTAACACAAATGTCTATATAGCTACGTGTATTTGATAAAACAGAATTAATCTAATGACTGCCAACGCTGCTCTCCTGGTGGGCCCAGGTTGACATAGTAAAACAAAAATGTTTTGGCAGTGAACCCTAGGAATCAGGCGGTAAAAAGATCAGTCCCCCACCCCAAATGTTAGGACCTATACATATATGCCCTTACATATATCTTATATTAAATGAAAAAACGTTGTTAAAGGGACTTTACGTTTACAAGTAAAACCGGAAAACCGGAAAACCTCAGAAATTCTAAGCTGAGCAACCATAACTCTCACCACCACTGTGCGCTGCTAAGACTAACACCCGAGACATCAAAGATAACATCACAAATGTCATTGATGACATCGCTGATACCACTATTTTTGTACCTACATTATGACAATTGTCAAAAAATAAAACACGGGCACATATCCCAAACCATGCTTTAAGGTCCTTGTCAATGCTCCTTACACGAGTTTGCTTGAAATCCGCCCATGTTTTATTTTTTCCAAAGTGTCGCCCCCACTTGACAAAATCTATTCAGTATTTATACAATCATTGAAGTTTGGGTCTATAATGTTTCTGAAAACTTTTGTACGCATTCGTCAAACGGCAACAAAGTTATGAGCCATCTAAAAATGTTGAGACCAACCTTTAATTAAGCCCCCTCTTGAGAAAATCCCACCAAACTGCACAAAAACATGCATATCTAGATTGAAAATTGTTTTTCAATCTGTTGTGCAGATTCATCAAATGGCACCACATTAAGCCTTTACAATTTTTTGGGACCCCCCCCCCCTCTAAATGTGTTCCCTCTTGACAAAACAGCTCCACACTTTCCATTCGAATCAAGTCTAGAATAAAATCCCCAGATTTCATACAGTTTCATTGAGTGGCGCCAAAGTTATAAGCCATGCAAGTAATGCAGAAATAGGCATAGATGTCCCTGAACATCTGAATTGTTCCCGAACATCACAGGACTGTACCCGAACATCCGGACTGTTCTCAGACTTTTTGCTTTTTACGGCCATATACCATCCCATCCTTATTACCCTTTACCTCCCCAGAGATTGTTTGAAATGTTTGACAAGTACAATGTTTTGTTTCTTTTTATTTTTCTAACGCGGTGTCTGCAGACACCAACAGATGTACCCGAATCCAACATGGTGGGCATTTTCAAAAATAAGACGCACTTCACGCTTTTCTCCATCCGATCAGGGGCCGCGCCATATGCCCTCGGACATTGCGTCGCCTTCTAGGCCAATCAGATGCTGTCCGTGGACCAAACAGGGAAATGGGTCTGCGAAGCAGAGCCAGATATCATTAAATATTTGGACCTACTTTTTGGTAGTTTAAAAACAATATACTGGATGGATTTACACCAAAGCCACCGGTCCTGGCGCAAATTTGGTGAAAATCCGTCCAGCGGTTTGGGCTGTAGGCATGAGCAAAGCTTTTTCCATTATGTCTATGGAACAAAAAACAATTTTGAAACCCCCCAATAAATTTGCCCCCCTTGATGAAACCTCACCAAACTTGCCAAAATAATTTAGAGCGGGTCATATAATTTTTTTTGCAAAGTTTGGGGATGATTCATCCAGGGGGAGCGAAGTTATAAGCTGCCCAAAAAGTGCTCTTCCTATTGGTTTAGCAACTTAACCATAACTGCATGGCCGCTAGGCCGTGTAATTTATATGTACATATATCTCTGATGCCATTTGTGATGTCATCTTTGATGTCCTGGGTGTTAGTCTCAGTAGTGCATGGCGGTGGCGCGAGTTATGGTTGCATAGCTTAGCCTCTTTCTCAACCTGCCCTCTTCTATCTTCCGTCCTCTTCAACTCATCCAGAACAGAACCGCGAGACTTATCCTGGGCCTCAAGCCCAGGGACCGCATCTCTCTGGCGCTGAAATCCCTTCACTGGCTCCCACTGGCTGAAAAGATTAAGTTCAAGCCCTTTGCATTGTCCATAAGACTTTCTGGGTGCTGGGCCTGCTCTATCTGCAACGCTCTCTTCCTAAATACTCACCTTCCCGATCACTGCGCTCATTTTCCTCCAACTCCCTGCGGGTGAGCCGCTTCTCGAAGCAGAGACTTGGGGGGAGATCTTTATCCATTGAAAGTGCCTACCTCAGGAACAGCCTCCCTCCGTCTTGAGCCGGATCTCCTTAAATTCCATAAACTCCTCAAGACTTTCCTATTCGGCTCCTCCTTCTCTCTCCCCCTCCCCTGCTAACCACATCTTTCTTCTCTCTCGCGCTCTCTCCTCTACTTCTACTCAGTTTTCACCGACCGGCTGCCTGGTGCACCTTCAGCGCCTCATATGTCCCAAGCTTCCTCGCCAGTCTCCTGCACTTGCCGAAGCACTACTGCACTTCGGTTACAACCCATGAGAGTGTTATATCTCTGCACTTAACCCAGGTTCTGATTGGACTGGGCGCACTTGGTCCCTGTTGCCCTCCCACGCACTTCCTGTTTCTGTCCACCTGCATAATCTGAATGTACCATGCCTACTAAGATCATTTGACTTCTGTTCCCTTCCCCTCCCATGCATTGTTGTGCTTTGAAACACTTGTGTATAAGCGCATTATAAATAAACAATCAATCAATCAATCAATCATGTTCTTTGGTTTTTCGATTTTACCTTGCAACCATAACATCTTTTTAACAAAGTTTTTTTAGTGAATTTCAATGGTTTTCATAAGTGAAAATGTTTCATGATGTTACAGCACTGGAGATACTTTATTAATAATTCCTCTTTTAACATATATGAAAGGACTATAAACCTCCTTTAACAACCAAATGTTTTTGTCGTTTTCAAAAGCGACTGCTGGGGATGCAAGTCATCGTTGAATTGCCCTGGGCATGAGGCTCGACTATTACCCCAGCCCCTCCAAACTACCCCCGTTATCCACTGTACCTAGCTTGCATCCTGGTCCAGGTCCACTATACCCCCATTATGTGACCAATGGCCAGTGCTCATGGCTTGAAGCCATGACCAGTATTCACAATCCATGGGGCCTTGGCTTCTGCCATGCCACTTGCCCCAATAACCAAATCAGAGTAGACATTTGTCCTTGCCGAGGCCTACGCCTATTTCCCAGGCACCAAAGTTATACATACATTTTGACACTTTAGAAAACATAAAACACAGGACAGATTTGAAAAAGCATGCTTTCAGGTCCTTGCTGATACTCCCCACGCAGGTTTGCTGCAAACCCGTCCAGCAAAAATTCTTTCCCATTGAAGCCTATCCCGATTTTGAAACTTTTGCCACATAGCCGGTCTATGGTGGCCATCCCTACTTTAAAGCCATTGCCGGTCCCTGGTGACCATGACCAGTAGGCAGAATATCTGGGGTCTGGCCAAAGCCATAGGCTATGCCTCAGGCACCAAAGTTATATCACTATTTTTGTACCTACATTTAGGGACTTTAAAAAATAAAACACATGACAGATTTGCAAAAGCATGCTTTCGGGTCTTTGCTAATGATCTTCGTACAAGTTTGCTGCAAATCCGTCCAGCACTGCAGGCTACAGCCGCAAGCAGAATGTTTTGTTTCCCATTCAGGCCTATCTCGATTTAGAAAATGTTGGGACCCCTCTACAATTTAGCCCCATCTTGACAAAATCCCTTTGAACGATGGAGAAACATTCAATGGTGGGTCTCTAATAATTTTGCAAACTTTTGTGCAGATTCATCAAACGCCACCAAAGTTATAAGCCATCTAATAACTGCTCATCAACGACAATGTAATGTACATATATGCATGGATGTCCTCAAACATTTGTCAAGTTCGCAAACATCACAGCAATGTCCCTGAAAAAACACCTGATTTTGGGCTTTTACTAAACATATCCCATCCCATCCTCATCACCCCTCACCTCCCCATAGATTGTTTCATTTATTTGACATGTGTAATGTTTCGTTTTTAAATATGTTTTTACTGCAATGTTTGTGGACTATGGAGGCAGTTCGCGAATCCAACATGGCGTCCGTTTCAAAGGTTTTGACGCACTTCACGTTTATAAAGGACCAATCAGCTGCCACATATGATGTCTGGAAACGTTACGTCGCTCCCTGATTTAGAAGCATCCGCAGACAACGAACCAGGAAGTGAGTCCGCAGAGCGGGCGGAAATATCACTAATATTTGGGATCCTACGAGGGAGGGCATGAGGTGTCCCGGATATATGAACTCTTAATATCCAGGGTGGGGAAAGAGGTGACCCAGCTAAGAAGAGAGTGGGAGGAAGATGCAGGAGAACCCATGCAAGATGGGCAATGGGAAAGAGCACAGGGATGCCATAAGAAAGTGTCCAGGAATGCTGGGTTACAACAGATCCAGCTATATGTAACCCACAGAGCGTACATGACCCCTCAAAGGATAGCGCAATTTCAAAACACAGATACACAAAAGTGCCTCAAATGCGGAGAAGTGAATGCAGGGATGATACACATGTTTTGGGCATGCCCAGAGATCCGTAAATTCTGGGGAGAGGTTACCCACCACCTCACCGAGAAAGGTATCACACTAGACATAGAATCGGTGTGGGCAGGTATGGTGGGAGGATTCACCAGACCAAGTAAAAGGAAGCATATATGCAAACTCAAGGACTTGGCTTACATCCTGGCCAAACGTAGAATAGCTATGCGGTGGAAAGCAAACCAGAGACCTCGGTTAGAGGTGTGGTGGCAGGATCTACTAAAATGGGCAGAAGCGGAAACAGCAGCATGGTATGATGCGTCCTAGAAAGGGGAAGACAAAGAAGTGGGAGCGCTGATGGCCTGGAGACAGCTAATAACTACACTAACTGAGCCTGCGCGCGCCAGCTTAAGCGAACATGACACTTCCGGGAGCACTGATGAAGAGGTGCCCCAGGAAGAATTAGGTTAAAGGTGCAACAAGTACGCTTCAGTTAAGGGAGGGAGGGAAAGGGATGACAGCGACAAACATAAGCTAATGTAAATGATGTTTGAATAAGTAATATTGTCTCCGCCGGGCGCGTTGTGATGTTGTGTTTATTATGGAAGAAAAATGAATAAAAATTGTTTAAAAAAATATATATATATTTGGGAACCTATATTTTGGGCATTTTTTTAATAAAATCTGCTGGACTGATTAACACCAAATGTCATGCCCAGGCTGCTGCTCCACAGCTCGTGCATATCTGTCCATTGGTTTGGGCTGTGGCCAAAAGCAAAAGATTTTTTTCTATGTCTATCCAGAATTCAAAAGTTTTGGGACCCCCTTATAACTTTGCCCCTTCTTGATGAAACCTCACAAAACTTTGCAACATCATTAATAGTTGACTTGATACTTCTTTTGCAAAATTTCGTGAGGATTCGTAGAACAGTGCCAAAGATTTAAGCCACCCAAAAACAGCTCTTTTTATTGGAATACCCTGCAACATATCATGGATGTTTATATATGTACTTGTCCTAAGGCGTTTTCTTGAGACTTATTTATACATGGAATTACCGTTACTGCCGTGGTGTTTTGCGAATTACTGTCATATTACAGGTTGACGGAAGCACGCATTAACCATTGGCGGTAATGGTGATTCCGCTCGACAGAATTAGCGCCGAGAAAAAACATAGAATGTTAAATCTGCCACATTTTGGCAGAATTACCATTTGCACAGTCAAAATTGAGGAATTACCGAACGGAAATTCCACGGGTGGAATTGTAGAGTTGTAATTATGCCAGCGTAATAACCACTGGGAGGAAATAGGGTCATTTCACAAACGGGAAGCTCAGTGGTGGCCATCTTTAAAAACACAATACATCTTCAATCCACCATTTTACTTTGCCATCCAGCTACCAAACCTTGTGGAAACATGCCAGGAGACAAGGGCAAAATGATGGTGCCAGAATAGAGGGTCCGCAAACCCAAAATCAGTGAGGCAGTGCTGCAGGTATTGGCAGATGAGGTGGTGGCCAATGTTGATGATCTGCTTGGGCAAATGGGCGCAAAACACCTGTCTGTCGCAAGAGCACAATATAGGCCAGTTTAAGGAACAAGGGTAGTGGCAATGGCCGCAGCAGGATGTCGAAAACTGCAGGAAGATGTGGAATGACCTCATGGCATGTGTCCACAGTCTCCTCGCCACTCATCACTGTAAGATGACTACCACTGGAGGAGGCACAGTGGAGCCACTGCACCTAACCCCTTGGGAGGAGATAGTCTGTCATTTAGAAATAGTTCATGGTCGTACTTGCCTTGTCTGTCCTGAATAAGTGGTACATGCTTTTCACTTCCATACAGTTATCTGAGTACACTCTAGTGCCACTGGGTGTGTTTCCCTTGCATTTGACAATGCACAATGAAATGTGCCCATCCCCCTCTGCTGCATATGCATGTACCCCCATAGTCTGGATTCCCCAATCATTCTTGCAAATTCCAATTGTAGCTTTGCATGTTGCAGCCCGTGTGCTGTCTTTTTCTTCACCATTGTGGTGTATTTGATGTGTGCCTGTGGCAGTGCGTTTGCTAGGCATTTTGTATGTCTCCAGGCTGTTGTGTGCTAATGGGTATGGTTGGGTGCTTTCATTTCTGCCATGGGTGACCACCTGGGCTCAGCATCATTTCTGAGGGGTATGGTAAGGGGCGCTCTACCACAAAAATGCATTTTCAGTTATGGTGTCCTCTGCATTCTGGAACTTGTCTATAAATAATGCTTAAATATAAGCCAACACGGTTATCTTTGCCAATGTTTTTAGCAGGACGTCAGTACAGGGCCAGATGTGAGGACATACATATTGCTTATAAATCAAATGGCTAAAGGCACACTATTGGTCAAGAATCTTTTTTTGAACATTCAAGCCATTACCAGAAAACTGCGTGTAAATCACATGGGCTGGCCCTATACACCAAGACACTTGAGGTTACTGTGTGTTTAAGCTTGCCTAAAGAGATATGCCATTAACTAGCAGAAGACTGCTTATAAATCACATGGGCAGGCCCTATGCACCACAAAGCTTGATGTTACTCATCATTATCATCAACAAAGCTTTTATTCAGAATTACACCTTTAAGTCAGTCAAAAAAATACAGATTTCTATTGTATATATTTATTTATTACTGTGATATAGTTTAGATATAAACTTTACAAATAATTATAAAACTTAATTTCCAGAAAGAAAAACTCCCAAAGTCTATTATCACATACAGATTTCACAATGTTAAAACCAGATGAATAGGCAGTTAAAAAAAGCATACCATTTTTTGTTTAAAAACGCAATATACATTTTGAAGTTAAAAAACCGTATTCATCTTTTTGCCCCAGTGGTAACGCTAAAATGTTTCAACGCTTTGTTTCTCGCCACCATACTCTGGATATGTAGCGAGCAGTTTCAAAAACTTCTTTTAGAGACATACATTGACTTAAAAACAACAACGCTGAAGCTGCATAACGAACACCAAAATCTAAAAATATAGGACGCAAATAAACTCGTCTCAGGCGTATTGTATCCAACCATGTGACAATGTTTCTGTGCAAAATCCACGTAAAGGACACCTCGCGGTGGCGCCAGCCCGCCATGATAAAGTGAAAGCTTGATGTTACTGTGTGATGAAGCTAGCCCAAAGAGATATGCCAATAACTATCGGAAGACTGCTTGTAAATCACACTGATGGGCCTTACCGCACAACGCTTGATGTTACTGTGTGATGAAGCTAGCCCAAAGAGATATGCCAATAACTATCGGAAGACTGCTTGTAAATCACACTGATGGGCCTTACCGCACAACGCTTGATGTTACTGTGTGATGAAGCTAGCCCAAAGAGATATGCCAATAACTATCGGAAGACTGCTTGTAAATCCCACTGATAGGCCTTACCGCACAACGCTTGATGTTACTGTGTGATGAAGCTAGCCCAAAGAGATATGCCAATAACTATCCGAAGACTGCTTGTAAATCCCACTGATAGGCCTTACCACACAATGCTTGATGTTACTGTGTGATAGGGCTAGCTCAAAGAGATCTGCTAATAACTATAGGAAGACTGCTTGTAAATCACACTCATAGGCCTTACCGCACAAAGCTTAATGTTACTGTGTGAAAGGGCTAGCTCAAAGAGCCACCAGAAGACTGCTTATAAATCACACTGAAAGGCCCTATACAGCACAACGATTGCTGTTACTGTCTGATAAAGCTAGCCCAAAGAGGCCCCAGGAGTATGTGGTTTGGGCCGGAGTAGGAAAGTAGCGGATCGAATGGCATTAGGGATTAGCATATCCATAGACGGTGAGTGGGTGGTTAAGACCAAATAACACCAACTCGCAGCGTGTCACTCACCCACTCTATCTATACGTCTAAGCAATAGATTGAACATGTCATTCCATTGGCTCTCGTGAGCTAATGGGAAACTTAAATGCAGTGGATACACAGCTACATTCTCCATTCACTGACGTGAGCTCAACAGACACCGGTGTTTAACATTTTAAATTTACAGCCTGACAAGATCAGTCTTCCTCAGAGAAAGTTTTAAAGCCTCCGGTGGTTTATCAGACGTCTTTATGGGGGGCGGGGATTGCAATAAGTAGGTCAGCTGTTTAAATCTTGAATGGCGTGCCATGGCGTTTTCCGCCCTTGGAGGTGTGTTACCTCAGACCCGTGAGTAATGACAGCACGTGTGCTGCATGTGTGCTCTGTGTGCCCCTGGGCCTTCGGATCCGTCGTGTGGTTACAGGTGAAGATCTCTGACCTGTTGTATGGAAGGGATATGCTGCCACCTGCCGGCTATAAGAGGAACACACCAGACCAGACTAATCGTTATTTTTTTTTTAAAGACCCCATTCAACCTTTTAACCCTTTCTTTTGTGGAAACCTGTTGAGTTTTTGACGAGCTTTGTCAAGGGGCATTGGGACTGCATTACCTCCACGTCCGTCTTCCTCGTCCCAGTACTTAACTCTGAGTTCCCGTCTCCATTCCAGGAACGCCTTTTCGCTTTCTTTTCTTCTGAGATATACCTCCTACTTACCCAGCATCTTAAGTTGCACCGGGGATCGTCATTTGCTGGTCCCCTGGAAGGTCCCTCGGTGGGGCGATGGCTCCTGAGGGGACACGCACATGGTTTTGCTCCAGGCTGCGGTCCTCCTGTTTTACCGCTCGAGTCCCCTGCGGCACAACAGAGCCCTTTTTTTTATGTGGCTGCGATGTGCCCCCGGTCCTCCGGTCCAGGGCTGCTAGGTTGGTGATGCCATTGCCATGGTGGCCGGTGCCCGTGTGTGGTGTTGGTGTCGGCATCCTCCAGAGTGCGGTGCTGGTGTGCTGGGTTGGCGCCGGCCATAGGAGTTTTGATTGGAGATACCCCTCCGGCTGCACATGCAGTCTACATTTACACCTGTTATGTTAAAAAAGAAGCCCTCTCTGTTGGTGCCATGGGCTGGGTAACCGCGTGGGTCGGTGTTTGGGTTCGCCTTTGGCTGTGGTGCATGTTCCTTACTCCACCGTGGCGGCTTGGGCCTCGTTCCTGCTTGTTTGTGCGCTGCAGTGGCGGCATACCTGCAGGAGACTCAGGGGTTCCATACTCTTCTCAAGGTCTCCAGGGAAGCGCATGGGGTCTCCGGGTTTCTCAGTGGTCGAAGTGGGCGGGAGCGGTTGGGAGCGGTGCTCCGGTACTTCTGTAACATCGGTAGGAGCGGGGATGTGCAGGCTCTTTTCACGTGAAAGACAAGGTTAAAGGTTAACTGAGGAGAGCTACAGTGAAGACGCTGCGTGTTCCACTGTGAATGTGCAGCCCAGTTGGAAGGGCGCTTTGCCACCAGCTCACTTTGCAGTGTGGCAAGATGTGGATCTGTCAGTGGGGGGTGTTGGATACCAAGGCTGGGCTTCATTACTTTGAGGGAAAGTGCCCTTTATGGGCCATCGCCATGGATACAAAGCAGAGGGGTGTGAAATCTAGCTTTCAAGCTCTACATTACAAAGGCTTCGAGCAAGTGACTGCTTTGCAACCCTCTGCTCCTCCTTGTTGGGGTCTTGGAAAACTCTTCAGTTTGTGGTTTCATGTAAAGACAGAAACAAACAATGGCTGTTTGCTGTATGAACCTCAAAAACAAAAAGTACATTATTTTTTAAAGTATCACACAGTGGTGAATTTCTGTCCCCGCTTGCTAAATTAAAAAAACACCTTTCATTTAATTTCTACCAGGGGGTCTGGCCAAATAAGGATTGCCGTTTCTGACAGCTTCAAAAACGAATGGCTCTATCATAGCAACAGTTGCGTGGAAATTCAGAGCACACATTAAAAAGTTGAAGAGAAAATGGTCGATGAAAGAGAAAAGTCAGGCCTCTAGATGAACTGCTCACACCTGGCAAGGCAGGCCTCTAGATGAACTACTCACACCTGGCATGTGAGCTTGATACACAGACGGGTGGTTTGGCGCACTTAGTGATGGCCCCATGGGTGGTTTTACTTTTTTAAATTAGTGAGCTTTGGCAAAGGGAGAGAATATTTTTCGGTGTAGGACTGGTAAGCAAAAGTGGGTGTGATAGTGGGCGGAGTCTTCAATGGATGTGGGGGGGCGTTGTCTGACGCAAATCTCAGGGTTTTTCTTTTTGAAATATAGGCAGGTATGAGTGGCGGTGTGTGGGCTCGGATTTTCTGCCTACCACGGCTGGTCTCCTGTTTTTCTTTGCCTGGGTGGATGCTGCGGCCCTGCAGCCTTTTCGGGGTCCTCTGCCTCTTCTGCGGTCCTAGCGGTGGGGTTCTGCTCTTCTGTCTCTTCGGCTCCCTCCGCCGCTGCTGTGGATGGGGGTCATGCTTGGGCGTGGTAGATGTTGTCCCCTTGCCCCATGGGGTGAGGTGGTATGGTGCGCATGCATGCCAACCCTACTGGTTTCAGGTGGAAGACTCACAACTTTTCCATGACAGCTACTGTTCTTTTCCGGTGTCTCCCCTCTAATATCATATTTTTTTTATTTCTTTTTTATTGTGCATTTAGTTTTAAATACAAACCGTAAGCACATTTATTACAACCCCCTTATATTTAGATAAAAAAGAAAATGACAGCATTTATTGCAATATCATTTCATTCAGATACAATAAGAATTGTATTTACATCTAAAATTAGATAAAAAGTGCAGTAGATAAAATTGCTCATCAATAAATCACTTTTATTCCAGAGTTAATCTAGCCTTAATTTGTGTCAATATGTAGTAGGCTGCAGGGGTTCTCGCCAGCGACTCAGCGCCAACCAAGGAGTTCCAGAATTGCTCCAACTCAATGTGGGAATCAGAGTTCCCAGTTGCGAAGTAGCCCCTCCAATAAACGAGTTTAAAAACCGGGCAGGAAGTTAGTAAATGGCGATTGTTCTCAAAATATTTGCAGCACAGACGACAGATCCGCTCCTCCACTGGAATGCCCTTCCAAGCCCCATTGTCTTCAGCTGTGGGCAAGATATTCAGTCTAGACATAGGGTGAAGCGCTTCAAGTCCCACGAGCAGCGCTTTTTCAGGTAGGACCTGAGAACACCATGCTCAAAGGCCTGATGTGAGAATTTATTGTACCTTTTTTAGAAGACGATCAAGACTTTTTATTCTGTCCCATGTCCTCGACTGTTTCTTTAGAGTTGACTCAACCACAGGAGAATTGGTTAGTATGGAAAGAGCTAGGTTTAGGGTAATGAGACATGTAATTGCAGACTGTCTCATCCCCCTCACAAATCCATTTCCGGTCAGTCCCACTCGCCTCCTGCCCATCAATATCATCAAAGGATTAGTATTCAGAAGGGAGGATATCAGTTTACAGTAGAGCAGTGTTCTTTGCAAATGCCAGATCGATTTCAATGAAACCAGGCCATACTCGCATTTGTGCTGAGTTTTCTGAAAGCAGCCTGCTTGTAGTTCTGCAGGCTGCTTCCCAACGAGCATTCAGAACACACAGCACTGTAGCCTGCCTACAGACACTGCCGAAGCCTCACACACAATTTTGTAGCTGTGAAACTGGCATATATGCCCTACATTTTTACACACATCTCTTTATTAGGGTGATTATTCTGACCAATCAAAACAGAAGAGTCCATTATTCGCTTAAAAGGTTTTCTTAATGAATCACTTTACGACTAGTTTAACATTTAAAATTGTGGACATTATGTTGTTCCCATAATGCTCTTTGCTTTTATGCAAATCACCAGGATTAAGTTCTATATAGAGAAACTGTGTTGCACAATCTGGCTGGGTGGGCCACACCCATTGGTCCCGCCCCCTCATTCCCAAAGCCCCGCCCCTACTAAGAAGTGAGGTTCCCCCAATAAATGTTTTCCATTTCCAGCACTGCTGGTACATACAAGACCATGAGGGCATCTGATTTGGCTCCTGGCTCTCTGGCTCAGGGCACTCATGGCCTGCTGGGGGTCCCAGAGGCGGGATTGAAGGAATGCATTTGTGACTCACTTATCTCACTGTGCGATCCAGAAGTGAGCCAGAACCAGAGCCAAGGTTGCAGGCAGAACAAAGCTTCATTTAAAGAAGCAAGCGTGTGTGCTTATGCATGTCTTTGTTCCTGTGTTTGCAGCTGCATGAGGTAGAATTGAGACATTGAGAGAGACAAATGGGACAGAACAGTGGCAGTGAGTGCAACAATCCGGAGAACTCGGGCAATGAATGCCAAGTGGGGCAGAACCTCAGCACTGATTGTGCCTGAGCCCGGGCAAGGGCCGTGAGGAAGACATGTGGCAGGACAAGGGTAGAACATGGGCCTTGCCATTCCCGAGTGGCTGAACTGGAACGTGAGTTCCAGTGCAACCAGGAACAGAACTGGGGCAGTGAGGGTGACATGTGACCATCCACTGGGAAGTGCCACCAACCCTCTGAAATACTGCAATAGTTCACGCGTTCCCACAAGGAGTTGCTTGGAAGTCATTTACAAGTAGCCCCCCAGCACCTAGGCCCACTCCCCACCTAACCTGAGACTGGGTGATCTGCTTTCCAGTGGGTTAAGTCGGACACTAAATCGAAGGGTGGGCTCTCAGGGTGTCTGGCCTAAGTATGTTTGTATGGAGCCCCTGCCCCTTACGCAAGCCCCTCCCCTTACTCAATTGGGGGGAGTTGGCTGATGAAACCAGGGGAGCGGTGGCGCACTGACATTATTACCTCTGGTGCACCCAGCCCCTTTGTGCTGGGTGCACCAATGGGGTGACACCAGTGTGCCCCACCTTTCACACGCAGCAGGCAGCCCTTTCATTCAAGGCGCAGCGTGGTTACAAACCTCGGGCTCCTTGAATGAAAGGGCTGCCTGCTACGTGATGACTCTGTACTGCGAAACAGCAGGAGGGCTGGATGGCCCAGTCTCTCCTTTTGTTTCTGAGTAAAGAGTTAGCACGCATCATGAAGCCTTGTTTAAAAAGCTTCATTCTGCATGATTACTCTTTACAGGGAAACAAAAGGAGAGACTTGGTCCTCCAGCCCGACTTCTGTTTTGGAGTCCAGAGTCACCTGGCAGCCGTGCAGCCGAAGCCGCGTTCACACTGGCTATCTGCAGATGTCAGTACTTCCGGAGTGCTGACACCTGCAGGCAGTCTGTGTAACTGTGCAACGCTCCGGCTACACGGCTGCCCAGAGTGTCGGCATGGCTGGGGCTAGTCGGGGTGGGCCCCAGCAGGGCCCTGGCTCAGGAGCCCTTTCTGGAGACTGCCAGGGCTTGGCCCCTGCTAGCCCCGGCCCACTTAAAGCCAATCTACTTCCCCCTGTTTCCTCCTCTGGCTGCCTGTAGATCCCTTGCTGCCAAATTGCCCAGCCCCTCTTCCCCGTTGTTAGCTCCCCCCACTCCCGTAAATCTCTGCTTCCCTCCCTAGGGCCTTCCCCCTCTGATGTGTAAAGTACTCCATTGCTTCTCAATGCTAGGTCTGTGCTCAATAAATACCATAATATAATGATAATAATATTAATAATTGATTATTAAATCCATTATCAAAACTTGTGCTGAAAAAAGAACCATTTTCACACCTTTCAAACACATATTCCCGGAGGGAGCGGCGAGAAAAATCCCTCCTGATGCGAGGTTCAGGCTTAAAAAATAACCAGCCGCCACTGCTATCATTATAAATAAGCACACTATTTAAAACTAAAAGCAGAATTGCCTGAAAGTTTCACACCATGAACACCAGGACTGCTCTATCGTGACCAGCCAACTTTATGTCACCCATCTTTCATTGCACAGAGTAAGCTGAGCTGCAAGACCCTAGGGGCGACGGGTAAGAGGGTAGGCAGAGCCCAGGCCAGGCGAGAGGAGGGAACGATTCAGACATCATGTACAGCGGTGAGTGAGGCCACGAGACCTGGACCTCAATGCGAGGTCGTTTTCCAACCGAGGTACTCCAAAAGAGGGGGCACCAGCAGGGCTTTTTGCCTTCAACATCAGTTTTGCATCCTGGCCACTCCATTTGCCAGGCGGGTAAGATAGCTCAGTGGATTAAGCACTAGCCTCAGAGCTCTGTGAGTAACCTGCAGTCACTGGTCGTCATCCTTCCAAGGTCAATACATTGAGCACCATTAAACTGGATAAAAATGACATTTGTTTTTACAGCGCCTGAATTAGGTGGAATCCAGTAGGAATCCCAATATGAAAATATGATATTATAAGTGATTGGCACCAGTACTGAAAGCCAATTGGTTCAATTGAAACAAACTAAGATGCCATTAGGTGAAAGAGCAGGTCTGGGAAAGTGGTTTCCTGGTGACAGGAATTCATCTGGCCAACCAAGGCTGGTGCTAACAATATGTAAGGTTAGGCGCTAGCCTATAATGTGAAAATGTTAGACCGGCCAATGCCGCCGAAGGCAGTACCCACTTATATGTTTTTGTATACATATATTTATTATTCTCTCTCTCGAGTCGTGAGGCAGGTGGCACCCTCAGCACTGTCTGCAGCAGGCAGCGCAGCAGGCACTGTGCAGTTCGGGTTGGGACTCTGGTATGGACATGGCCCGCTGTGCGATGCTCAGGGCCTCAGGCCGCAACCGCGCGTTAGCAGAGCACGTGCCCTTGTGAATGCAAATGTTCTTCTCTTCTGGACAGTCGTCTGGTCTGAACTGTTTGCGGTCCACCCTGCGAACAGGCTGCAGCCTACCGCTGAGGGCTGTAGGTGGCGGCCCTACCTGCTGAGAGAGACTAGGCAGGTGAGGGGTGCCCTGTTGCTGGAATTGTTCTACCTCTCGGTCTCGGGGCGGCAATAACTGTACTGGGTGGGATAGAGAGTAGATGTGTTGAAGCGGAAGGGAGAATTAGTGTATACATGTATGTGTATGTCATTGTGGCCGTGAGCTGTAAATTAGCTGTGGTCCGCTGGACCATTTCCCAGGTCACAGGTCAGCAGGGAGAGGGGAAGGGCCCAGGGCAGGAGCTGGGGTTCAGGGCCCATGTTAGAACTGCACGCATTGCACATAGCTGCCAGTACTGCTTTCCTACTGAATAGCAGCATAGGAAAGCAGAAACTGAGTGACATGGACACTGGCACTCTAACAATTCCATCTCTTTTCCTTTTTGAAACACATTGCTTGTCTTTCATTTTTATGGTGCTTCGAAACCTCTAGTCTGTAGCTCTGGGTGCTAAATAAATATAAGTGCAGTTGTGCCTGTGTTTTGGCACCGAGGTGTGCGTCCAGTTGTCTCTTCCGTCTGCATTGCCAGCATTGCCTTTGACCACATCACAGGTCCTGACAGCCGGCCTGATGCACTTTGCCTTCCAAGGTTAAGCATGCAAGACAGACACAGAGACTCACCCGGTCAAAAGAACCAAATGTCTCCCCGGGTGCAATGGTACAGCCCGATACAGCCATTGCACCCGGCGAGACATTTGGTTCTTTTGACCGGGTGAGTCATGATGAATTATATTAACAACACTTTAGAGTTTGATTCTGCACCCTTGATCTAATACTCACAAACTGTTTTGCTATGTCACTTACATCATACAGGTGGCCATGAATTATCTCTGCTTACCAAGGAAAGCAGGTCAGTCTATCTCCATTTTGGAGAGTTACCTATCGAGTTCCTCCAAACTCTATATAAATCTAATGAGTGTACCCTTATACTTTGTAGGAATCCCTACCGAATTTTGTTGAAACTAAAACACGTCCTGCCCTGAAGATGGATTTTCAATCATCCGAAACGTGTTGGCACTGATTACTCAATAGGAATGTCTTTAGAAAAACTTCTGAACAGAGTGAATGTAAAGGCTCAGAAGCAGTGAAATACAAATTTGACAACTGTCTTGTATATGAATTACTCTATCATGTTATACTGAGATGAAGTGTACTTTACTTTTGTACTTTACCGCACACGGTTTGTTTTAGAGCATTCTTTTAGCTCAATTCAAATGCTGTCCTTTGTTTTTGAATTACAAACTGACTTGTATGAACTAATCTGTGAATTAAATTAGTTATTTTACACACATCTAAGGTATTGGTGTGATGTAAATTAAATCTGTTTATCAAATCTGCTGGCGATATGATGTAATAACAATCGGGTCTGCCTTACACCTGTTTATCCTCAGCCAGATTCATTCTTGGTTGGAGACTCACAGCTAGACAGGGCCGAATGTACCCGGTTGACTATTTGAACATTAGATCAAGCCAATCACACCACTCTGAAGACTGGTGAAAACTGAGCCTTGTCGAACAAATATTACCGCGAGGGAGTCTTTAGTCTCTGCAAGGCAGAATTACTACTTGGGACTAGTTCCCGCGAGGAGTGCAGCACAGGGTTACCGGCCGGCAACGGTCGGTGCATGTCTTGTTGCTTTGCAAAGGGTGTCACAATGACTTGCACCGGCCCTGTGGCCACCCTTGGCCTCTGTGTGATAGGTCGTTCCAAGGAGTGTGCGCCAGGTGAGAGTGCATATGTACACTTCAGTTTTTTTCCATCTCAACCATCAAGGCTACGTCATATTGCAATTCTCGCCCCTTGTGTCAGAAGGCAAGTGTGCCTTTTGAAAAGTTAACGAGCAGAGTAAAAAGGGCGGGGCACTGTTTGTAAAGTTGACTTTACAAACAGTGCATGGCTGCCTGAGTCAGCCTTCATCAGCATTGAATCACTGCAGAATCTGGAGAGCAGTCAGGAGCCCTTCACCTGTAAGATTGTGACATGTTTCCACTGGCTGTGACATAATCCCTGTAAGCAGGCGACCTGGATGACTGTCTGGAAATAGACCTTACTGGGGCAGGGGTCTGCTGGTCTGGGGATCAGGCTTGGAGGTCTAAAAAGGAAATCCAGAGGTTAATCATCCGAGGTACTGCTCTGCTAGATGTCTCACACTGTCAGTTTCAACATTGCCATGCCAACGTCCCCACTGCAACATTAGTTTCACATTGATCCAGTTAAGCACACATTGCCATGCCAATTTCAACATGGCCTCCAGAAAATGGCAGAGCAAGTTTTCTCATCTCCTCGGTTAAGAGCATATTGTAAGTGCAGTTTCTGAAATGTGCCATACCATTTTCAAGAATCTTCATAAAAGTGTTGCAGGAGCGTCAACATTCCCATGCAAGTATGATATTAGCATGCTAGATTTGCATTGGACCATTTTTACCGCATACTGTATTGTCCCCAGGTTGGAGACAGTGCCACCATTCCGCGCAGCCTCGGTTGCATGTGTGTGTCTGTCTGTCAGTCTGTCTGTCTTCTGGCCAAGTTGGACCGTGCACTGGACAGGTTCACCAAGAGGCAAGTGTGCAATTGAGTTCCTAGCCTGTGCCTGGCAAGCCTGTCAGTGCTTCCCTTTTGTGGAATAAGGCTGAAAGGTATATACACCTGCAGTATGAGGAAGAGAGGCACTGGCCAGGAACCGATTGCAGATCTGTTCCATTAGACCACCCAATGGACAATATTTGTTTAGCTTACAGTATTTTAAATCAGTGTTTTTTTTATGTGGTGCTCAACATGTGCCTTGATGTTGTTTCTAAATGTTCTGTGCACCATTGTGCTTGTAGTGTGGGTTTAACATTGTGTTGTGTCCCTGTGTTGTTCAGCAATAGATCGGGCTGGGAGGATAGCTCAGGAAAATGTGTTTGTCTTGGAAGCAAGACAAACATGTTGTGTTGCTCTGCGTTGTCTCAGAAGCAAGACAACGCAGAGCAGCACAGGTTCAAATCCCGATCACGCGCTAATAGCTGGTCCCCGGTGTTAAGCGCGTTATAACAGATTAATTAATTAATTAATTGGGATAAACAGAATCTCCATCCCTGCCTTGATCTTTAGCTGCAGTGGTGGAGGCAGCTTTTTGGTGCTAGGGTGTGGAGTGGCAGACAGCTGCAAGAATGGGCATTAAGATTATAAGCAAGTGATGGGGGAGCACTCACGGAGTAGTGAATGTTTTCAGGAGAGGGTCCTACATCTTTCCTCAAATAAGCACGAGTACCTGACCATGGGGAGGGAGCGCAAAACAATTAAGGACGGTTCGGGTTAGAAAAAATAAATAAATAATGTGGTGGAATGTTGCATTTTACAAGACAATTTTTTATGAAAAATGAGATGAAAGGCCTACAATTTATAATTGTTTCTCTAGAGAAACATGGAAAATATCCAGTGAATTTCATGATTCATGAGCAGTCACGCCTGGTGAGTATTTTGAGTGGAGGCCTAAACATTTCCTCAAGTTAGCACGAGCAACAGTGTAGCGCGGGCGCGCAGAATAAATATGCGGGGAAATGTTTTAAAATAATATGCTGAAATTATGCATTGTGCACGACAATTTTTGACAAATATGTTATCAAAAGCCATACAATTTACAGATGGTACCCTAAGATAACACATAAAATAATCCAGTAAATGATATGATAGGTTATTTATAACATGCTTAATACCCAGAGGTTTCTAAGGGCGGACCCGGGGATCGAGCCTGTGTTGCTCTGTGTCGTCTTGCTTCCAAGGCAAGCACGTTGCCCCTGAGCTATCCTCCCGAGACCACCATGCCACCAACAGCACACTGCATAGGAGCACTTTATACAATTTCCATGAGGTGTCTGCCACAACCTATTTATGCCAATATAGTCAGTGTAAATCACTTGCATGAGGCTGCTGCCGCAACCTATCTGTGCCTGTAATTTTCAGTGTAAATTGCTTGTAGAAGGCTGCTGCCACAACCTATCTATGAATGTAATGGTCAGTGTAAATCACATGCAGGAGGCTGCTGCCACAAACTATTGATGGCAGTATAATGGTCAGTGTAAATCACTAGCATGAGGCTACTACCACCACCTAGCTATGCCTGAATGGTCAGTGTAAATCGCTTGCAGGAGGCTGCTGCGACAATCTATGCCTGTAATGTTCAGTGTAAATTGCTTGCAGGAGGCTGCTGCCACAACCTATCTATGAATGTAATGGTCAGTGTAAATCACATGCAGGAGGCTGCTGCCACAAACTATTGATGGCAGTATAATGGTCAGTGTAAATCACTAGCATGAGGCTACTGCCACCACCTAGCTATGCCTGAATGGTCAGTGTAAATCGCTTGCAGGAGGCTGCTGCCACAATCTATGCCTGTAATGTTCAGTGTAAATTGCTTGCAGGAGGCTGCTGCCACAACCTACTTATGCCAGTATAATGGTCAGTGTAAATCACTTGCACGAGGCTGCGACCACAGCCTATCTATGCCAGTAATGGTAACTGTAAATCACATGCATGAAGCGTTTCATGCATGTGATTTAAAGGTATAGATAGGATCGTGGACGCTGGGCTATTTGAGGAAACCTTTGAAAGCCTATCACTGGTGCCATACTTTGAGGGGAAGAATCTATGGGATCACTGATAAAGTTGCGAACTGATGGATAACAGTCCAGAGCACGCGAGTGAGCATGCACGGAGAGTCTAAACTCACCTAGCTCCGCAAACCTGGAGATGATATGGCGGTGGCTGAAAGGGGTTCAAAACAGGTACATAATGTAAGGGCCAAAATTGGAGCTGGTGCTAGAATCTGAAGATTCAGTTGAACACCCTGAGAAAAGAACCTTCATGTAGAACAAATGACCACATGAAATAAGTGTCTGAAAAGGTTTTTGAGCATAAGATTCAGTCTTGTAAATGTAGTTACTGCGGCTTCTGCTCACTTTTTACCTCTACCAAGACTCCAGCAGTTTGAAGTCTAACTGAGACTTGTTTTCCTTATTCGTTGCAGGCCGAGATTAACAGAGAGACGTAAGCGTCTTTGTGTGCTGCTGGAATGCAAACCTTGCCAACCATTAAAGAAGACCGACTGGCCTAAAACATGAAGATCTGTACGATTCAGGGAACAATGGAGTAACTTTGTTGAACATGTTGGGGGAGGGGGTATGACATCTAAAGGAAAGGGGTCCCTGTCAAATGAGGAGGACACCACGGTGTGCCACGAAAGTTGGGGGGGGCAAACACTCTTGTCCCCCCTCTAAAATGATGCCCATGTCCGGAAAGCAGAATAATATGTGAAAGTCCCACAGATTCACCCCCTACACCTGATGCTAAGATGATGCATTTCTAAAAATTAACTTGAGAATTGGAGCATCACTCCGGAAAATGGTTATCATATCTCAGGAAAACCACTAAAGAACATTCTAGAAGTGGTGGAAATGATATGATTTGGCATTTATAACGCGCCTACATACGTGTTTAAAGGCGCGACGCGGCAAGATAGGGGGAACAGAGGGAAAACAGCGACAGCGATCGTACTAGGCCAGGTGTCATTCAGATCACACAAGTGCAGGGAATGGGGAAGAGGAAAAGTGCAGAGTAGAGGGGTGGGTTGGGGAAAGTGCAGTACATGGGGTAATAGAATAAATAACAATAAGAGAAGTACGGCCAGCTGGTGGCAAGTGCAAAGGGTAAGTGCAAACAACAGGTGTCAAGTGCAGGTGGGGGATGGTAGGGGTACAGAAAACAGTCCCCAAGTAGGGGTGATGCCAGAGAGGCAGTGCAGGAGTTTAACTGGCAGGGGAGGGGACCTGGGCCCGAGAACAGAGGGTGACTAGGTGACCAGTACAGTTTCAGCCAGGAGTTCAGCACGGGAGAGGAGGAGAGAAAGCAGAAGCAAAGAGGAAGGTTTTGAGGTACTTCTGGAACTATAGATGGTTCTCCTCAAGTTTCAGGGAGGCAGGGAGTCTGTTGCAGAGGGAGACCCCAGCCAAAGAAAGAGATCTGCCACCAACTTGTTGCTGTGAGAAGCGACTGACTCTGAGGGAGTTGGAGGCGGATGAGCGAAGAGCTTGAGAAGGAAGATATTTAGGAAGAGAGAATTGGAGGTATTGAGGCCCCAGGCCTCAGAAGGCCTTGTGGACAATGCAGAGGGTTTTGAACTTCATCCTCGCAGCCACTGGGAGTCAGTGCAGAGATTTCAGTCCTGGAGAGATACGATCCCTGGGCTTGAGGCCAAGGACAAGTCTTGCAGTCCTGTTCTGGATGAGTTGCAGAGGGCGGAGAGTAGAAGCAGGCAAATTTAGAAAGAGGCTGTTGCAGTAGTCTAGCCTAGAGGGAACCAGAGCACTGGAGACAACAAGCTTCTGGGGGAAGGTGAGGAAAGGAAGAATATGTCAGGATTAGTCAGGCGAGTACAAAGGCAGCGAATATGGCAAGGGAAATGTGCACCCAGGAACAACGACTCATGTATGCTAGAACCCAGGAGTGCAAATAGAGTGTGACATGAAAACCAATATATGAAAAGGGATGTGGGGTAAGCACCTGACCGCGAGGAAAGTCGGCAAGCGCCTTACCCCCAATTGCTGTTACAGGTACTGACAGCGCTAAACCCACGTGGAGGGCAAGCAATGACAGGATCTGTGTACTAACACTCTTGATGGTATTAAATAAGGGAACTAAAGAACTGTACTCACGAGGACGAGATAAACCTCTTGAATGTCAGCTAGCCCACGAATCCTGTTGATGAAACTGGGACCCCGAAAGGCTAGAACAGCAATGGGAGGAAAACTAAATACCTAAGTTGGAATAGTGATTACAAAATAGTGAGGAAAACATAAGCATTCACACAGGAGCTAGCTACAACCGCACACCACACCTAATAATCAAATGGGAAATAAATGCAGAAGGGCAATGGAAAACATGGAATGGATCCCACTAGAAAGTAAGGATCAGGAGCAGGGAAAAACGAAATAACCAATGCAAACTTCTCCCTACCCCTCCAAGGAAAAGACAGGAAGCTAAACTAAGAGGAAGGCTAAGGCATACGGGTTTACAGCAGCAAAGGACAGAGTCAAAGAAATATAGAACACAGACAAACTGGGCTGCATCTAAAAGGGGAAAGCACTGAGAAATGCTGCCTGCAAACAGAGGAAGACAAAAAGGGAATCAAGGGAGCAGAAATCAATAAGCGCATGAATCCGAGATTCAGGGCGGAGGAACAAGAAAACAGGAACTAGGAACTAGGTACAAAGGCAAGGAACAAGGAACAAGGGACTAGTCACAACAGGAACACTGCAAACGATGACCAGCGCTGGACTGAAGTAAGACTGAGGCTTTTAAAGCTGCTTAACGAGCACACGCCTCAGGTGTGCTGATTGCTGCACCTGCAGCCACAGCTGTTGCCTATCCTCCACCCAACCTTGTCCTGCAAGGGAGGAGGTGGAGCAGTGGGCCAGGCATTCTGGGAAGCATAGTCATTTGGTTAAAGAAGCATGCTGGCTGCCAAAAACCTGGAATGGATCCGGAAGGGAAGTAGCTTGGAAAATAGGGATTTAGCGCTCCCAATTCATCACAGCACCGTAGCATAAGGTTCGGAGGAAAGATCCAGTAGGGAATAAACCCCAAATCATGCCCCCAAGTGGTGGGAACGGGAGCGAAGGGAGCGAGTCGTGACAGAATAACTCTGAGGAGGTGCAGCTGGTAGTGTGACTTCTTAGATACATCAGAGATGTGAGGAGAGAAGGAGAGTGTGGAGTCGAAGATAACCCCTAGGTTTTTTGCCTCACAGGTGGGAGCAGGAAGAGGGCCAAGACAGGAAAGGAAGGAGCGAGTGTGCCAATGAGGAGAATCTCAGTCTTGCTGGCATTAAGGCAGAGATCATTGGTGGCACACCAATCCTGGATAGCAGACAGACAGTCAGAGATGAGAGACGGAGAAGAGGTGGCCAAAGGTAGCCTGAAAATGAGCTGAGTGTCATTTGCATAGCACTGGAAGTTGGGGCAGAGAGTGGCAATGTGGTGGGCAAGAAGTGCCAAGTATTGGTTGAAAAGCCATGGAGCGAGGTTAGACCCCTGGGGGACACCACAGGTAGATATAGAGATAGAGGAGAGGAAGGACCCAAGTTGGACCTGGGAGGGTCGATCAGAGAGGAAAAAGGTCAGCCACGCCAGCGCCTGACTGGTAATACCTAGGTTATCACGGAGACGCTTGAGCACGATGGCATGGTTGACCATGTCAAAGGCAGAAGAGAGGTCAAGTAAGATGAGGACACAGGGGTTGTTGGAATCAAGGTTAGAGAGAAGGTCTTTGCGGATGTTCAGGAGTGCAGTTTCCATGCTTCTGGCAGCTCTGAAGCCAGACTGATGGTCATGAAGACAGCCAACAGATTCAGTGTGAAGATTAAGCTGGGAGATGGCCAGCTTTTCCAGGAGTTTGCCCAGGAAGGGAGTGCTGGAGATTGGGCAATAGTTAGCCGGGCAGGACGGGTCGGCAGAGGGCTTCTTAAGAAGGGGGTGCACAAGGGAGTGCTTCGTGGGGAGGGGAAGACTTAAGTGGCGAAGGAGTGGTTGCAGAAGTCAGCCAGAGCAGGAGCCAGGGTGTCAATGTGTTCCTTGATGGTTTTGGGGGAACAGAAATGGAGAATGGAGGACACTGGGTATCACATTTTAATATGACAGGGCAACATAGTGGAACATATTGCAAATAGCCGAGAATGGCCCACCCAGTAGTAGTCAGGGCTCCTACCACTGCTGCTGAATATAGAAACCCAGCAGTACCAGGCGGAGACAGTTGCCAGCCAGGACACTCCCACCACTGTGAGCCTAAATCTAATACTGTCACAGGTTGCTGATTGGTCAAGGACATCTATGATTTAGGGTGTGGCCAATGCTAACTCCCTCCTCCCCCAGTATTACTGACTTTTCTTATTTACATCTTTTTATTGAAGAAAAATAAATGCACAATAGATGAAGCACAACAAGTAGAGAGAAACAGAGGCCGGAAGGTCGTAAATCAATGGAATAAGACCGCTGTGAAAAGGCCACAAGTGCCATATTGAGACATTCCACAAATTTAAGGCAAGGCCCCCCCCAACCCCCACCCTCCCAAGGTAAAAAAAAAAGTAAAGAAGCTGTACAGACTTGTGAATATGAAATCCGTATCAGAGTGCCCACTGTACTAGGAAGTAATCCACCCAATTGCAGACCACCTACTAGTTGGGTGTGTGGTAGATGGGTGGCAGTGACCAAAGGACTCCTCCCACTTGGGGTTGTCACATAGCGAACACACTAACCTGTTCTCTGTAGGTACTGCTGGACGAAGAACATGATGAATCGCCTCTGGAATCCACTCAGTTTCACCCAATTACACGAGGGCAGAACCACGTGGGCCCCAGGGAGGCTGTCCAATGAAGAGCCCTCTTGGTGGAAGGACCCTGAGCCCTTCACGACTGCAAAACAGGATGTCTACTGGATGCTACCCCTTCCTGTTGCATCTCTTACTTTTCCCCCCGGATTGAATACAGTTCTGCTCTCCTTCTCAGCCGTCCCATCTTACTCCTCTTAGTTCAGTCTACATTTCCGATATTCATCTTCTATTCCCACTTTCTCCAGGCACGTCTATCACTCCCTCTCTCTTGTCTATATCACTTCTACCTTTTGGTGCTCGTATTCTTTTTCACGCTCTATTGTCTACAAATGCATCCATGGTCTTGCCCCACTCTAGCTCTCATCTCTAATTTATTTCTATACTCCCTATCATTCGCTGCAACACAAAACCACTTCTTGCTCAAAAACATTCCATTCGTTCATCTCATCTGCTCTCCATGTGATTGCACGAAGGATCATTCAGCACAATCTCTCAAAGGACTACCAATCCAGTGTCTGACCAAGACGCGGCGCAGACAACACCCGAATAAATTGGGGAATCCCAAATTACACTTTGTAGTGATATCCCTACCAATATTTGGGAGGGGTTCGGGCAATATATATGAAAGGTAGTTGGATTTTTCTCGACATGGATGAGGAACATTCTTCAGGAGATGGGTCACTTTGACTATTTCTGTGATGAAAAACGTATTTCTTATTTTAGTGAAGACTTTTTCACATTATACCTGGGGGAACTGGTGATGAAACATAAAAATAGGATAATCTACAAATGCTATATTTCCTAGTAACAGTATAATGTTGTTTAGCTAGACACACGTTTATAAATTAACTATTCCAGTGAGTGGATGCAGGCCTTGAGAAGGAGGTCCTTATCTTATAGGGCGCTGTCCATAGAGTGAATCTTGGTTCTTGTTAGAATTAGGTCTGTCTAGAGGCGTTGCTAGGGGAGGGGGTTGAGGGGGCTATAACCCCGGGTCTTTTGGTTGTAGACCTGGATAGAAGCTCAGGGGCTACAACCAAAAGGCTATAGCTAGCCCCGAGTCCCGCCAGTCCCGACATTAGCTTAGCCCCTGATCTTTTCCAGACCTAACAACATCCCTGGGTCTGCGGAAATCTATGAGGACCGCATGTTCTGAAAGGCGAACTACCACTCATGCGCTCTCTCCCCAATTATTCAAAATTGCTTACCTGGAGGCCATCAGATATTTTATAGTATTGAGCCCAGTCTTTACTTGGTTGCATAAAAGTAGTCTGCGTCTTCTATAGGTCTTTAATTACCTTGCGCAGAGAACACCACCATCCAAATTATTAAGGACAATCTACACATCCAGGGCAAAGTGGAACCCTCCGTACTGCTCCTCCTTTACCCCCATGCTGCCTTCGGTACCATGGACCATGATGCCTTCCTCAACATCATCAGAATGGTCATGAGCTTTGACAGAACTGTCCTGTAGTGGTTTGCCTCTTGCCTCTACGACAGAGATCGTATCATCCAGATGGGACCAGAGGATCACCACATGTACCTTGTAACCTGTAGAGTTCCACATGGCTCCTGCCCCCCGTTATCTCCAGTCTCTACATGGAACTTTGGGGGAACTGCTTACCAACACAAAATCAAGATACACCATTGTGGCACACAGATTTACTTAAAGATCAATTGCATCAGCAACATCCATTGACTCAAGCACTACCAGTCCTCATCCAAGACTGGTTGCCAAATGCCTACTTCAAGCTTAAACCTACAAAGACCAAATGAATTCCCTTAGGAGAACCCACCAAACATGCCCATGTCCAGAATTGGCTGACGGGCATGAATCTCAATGGATTCATGCAGCCACCGTCCCCCAGGGCAAAATTTCTCGGATCTACTATCAACTGCCACTCTCATTGAAAACACCTGTCGACGCGAAGACCAAAGCATCATAGTTACTCGTCTGCGATCCTCCCCAAAGCCAAGCCTTTCATCCCTGCCCAGAGTTTCAGAATAGCTGTCCAAGCACAGGTCATCACCCACCTGGACAGTGTTAACACCCTATTTGCAGTGGTCCCAAATGTCAGCTTGGATCTTCTGAAACACATTATTCATGCTGCGGCATGCCGCATCAAAGGACTAATAAAATTGGACCACATCACCCCCATCCTGAACTGGCTACCCCTTCAATCATACATCCTGTTCAAGACTGAACTACACTCAGCTACGAAGCAGTGACTAACAAAAGCAGACTGCTCTCGCCAACAAACTCACCGCCTCTGGAGGCCCGCGCACCACCAAAGAAACCACAACATTGCCAGGCTGGAAACCGAAAACCGCAAGAGGGAAAGAAACATGGAATAGGCATTTTCCCCCTATCCACCCTGTCACTTGAACAGGTTGCCAACCCAGATAAGTCTGACCTCTCCGTCCGACAACTCTTAAGACCTGAAGACCTGACTCTTTAAAGAACATTTTGCCAATCACTGATTGCTCGACTCAACCCTTTTTCTCCATCTCTGTAGTTCTCCACCCCCTGTTCCCCTACCCATGCCAGCTCCTCGCTACCTCTTTACTGTACCAGCATGCTCCTTGGTACACCCCCTTTACACAGCACTCTGTTGCTTCCCGGCTAGTTTTGGCTTTTATAAATCCCAGGCATACATACTTAAAGAGGTGGTATTGACCAAAACTAAACGGAAGGACATATAGGGAAAAAGTCATAGAAAGGCAGCGTGTATGAATAGAGGGCACAGGTTGCTTTGGGGGTGTATATATCATGCTGGAATTGGGACCCTTCTGACAAATATTTGCAAGGCTGGATTTATGCAAAGAGCCAGTCACCCTTGTGATGGAAGGTTCTGGTAGGTCTGTTGCAGCGAAGAATCCTGGTGGTTCTTTTTGAACTCACTCAGGTAAGATGAAGGAGTTTTAAGGGAGTATAAGGAGTGAAAATGTCAAGTTTCTGCAGGATTCTATTTGTCAATATTCTGGCCAATCAGAATGAGAGGTGGAACCATATTACAAGGCTACAGAAGAAGTGCTAGGGAGTGGAGGCAGTGAATGGAATGAGGCACAGAACGTGCATAGGTGCATTTCGTTGCCAACGTTCCTGCAAGAAGGTGAAGGCTCAGTGAGGTCTAGGGAAGAGATATGTAAGATCGGGTCATGGACGGTGGAGTAACAGGTCACCTCACTTCTACAAAGGTTGTGCAGAAGGTACTGGTCTCATCTTTCTATGGAATATCTTGAAACTGCCAGACAATGTCATTTCCCAATGCTGACACTCATTGTGACATCCCCTGGTGCGTCCAAGCCTGAAGTGTGTGATAGGCGAGCCGGTTCGCCAGCATGAAAAGTTGATAGATCAATGAATGAAGCATAAACTCTTATCAGAATCATCATAACTATCATAGTTCAGATAAAAAGGAATGGCCTATTCTGAATATCATGGGCAGTGATAAGGCCCATGATCACATCTGCCCACAGCCCGTACAGTCTTTCATCAGGGGAATTTACCCAGAGTGCATGCACAAGCAGAATGTGTTGGTGTGGCAATGGCACTTAAGGATGCGGGGATGTAAACTGCTTGGTATGGAACCTTTGAGTTATGCGGCATAGCAGAGATCTCTCTAAGGATGCGAATCCCTCAGAGGTCGGTGGCAAGGTCTTCATGGGCCTCCCACACTTCCATCCTTGGTTAACACACAGTCGTGCTGTTTTTGCTGCCTTGCCTTCCTTTCTCCCTATCACAATATGAAGTCTGTGCCCCTTTCAATCTGCTCCAGCAAATGTCAGCACTGTCCACCACACCAAAGGCGTCCAAGCATGTACTTATCCTGACTGTAAACTACAGTCAATGGGATCATCACAAGAACCTTGATTTGCAAAGTGTTTTGAGATGCAGGACCCTTGAAGGCCCGGAAATCAAGTTGCATCGCCTGGCATGGTGCCCACACTCTGGGATAGGTATGCATGGCTGGCGGCGGGTGCCCCCTTATAGATGATTTAGTCAGAGCCAGCAGCAGAGTGGGACCAATGGGTGTCATCTTGGCCCTAACAAAATCGATGTGTCCAATTGTAAGAGGGTGCAACTAGCTGGCACCAGCACTGCCCTGTCAATGTCATCCCTCAGGCCAACAGTATATCTGTTATAAGCATGGCGAGCGGCTCTGCTAGGGCAAACGTCATGGGTAGGCGGACGGGATACGAGAAGCAAGAGTTCCTAATTTGGCCATATACTGGCAACATTGTGACACACACAGAGCCATTTCCTGCTGTGGGCATAGGTGTGGAGGGGCGAAGCCAAAAGGTCTGGAGGAATCTGTTTCGGGGGATGCCAACTGGGGAGAGCGGGAAAGGAGGCGATAGGGGAGATTGGCAGGACATGTGAAAGGTTGGCACTGTGGACCTCCCTTCTGCCAGTGCAGTTTACCTTCATGATATGGAAGCCCTTCATAGACACTGCATGTGAAAGTCCACTGGATTTTGTCAGCCCATATTTGTAGCTGTTCTAGTCCCTGTTCTTGAATTCCTGATAACTTCGAAAGGGAAGACCCTATGATGAGGAAATCCACTCTCGCCTTTGGATGTGTGGCGTAGAACTTCTCTTGGTACCTTGGCATTCACAGAATGTTGGGGCCAGAAGCGGCACTAGCTTCTACCGTGCACAAGGGCCATCGGCTATAAGAAGGCTAGAAGCTGGTATTCCCAAACACGTTACTAGCTTACCGAAGCGCAGTGAGTTCCTTTGGCTCTATTTATTTATTTATTTATTTATTGTGCATTTGTAAGGTGCTTACACATCAAGTAAATTGTGTTTCAAAGTGCCCACAGGTCAACAGGGAGGGAACATGGGAGTGAAAGGCAAAATATAACAATGACAGAGAGAGGCGTTCCTACTAGGCCTTGTGAGCATTCAGAACGTGCGTTGGTTGTAACCCTCCTGCCCGCCACCTACCTTCATCCCTGTCGCCGCCAACACTAGCCCAGTCAGCCACACATAACTTACCATTTTAACATGCCTGCTACAAGGCTCCGAACCACAAGTGATACAGCGATTCTCAGACTCCCACCTGCAGGGGAAAGGTAATGGACATGGAGCTCATGTGCATTGTTTATATAGGCTGTACCTTTCCCCCCAGCCGTGAACACAACGCCTGGTGCTTTTTGCTGCACTAGAACATCATTTACTTTACCATACGCCACAAACTAGAAAGATGGAGCTTGTGAAACACCGACAGACATTCCTCTAATCAATCCACTGTTTTCTACAAACGCTGCAGATTTTACTGAGAGCCCTTGCTCTAGAAAACCTGTCATTGAACGTGTGCATGAGAAAGCACAGGAAATGAACCACAAAGGACTGGTGTTCGGCTTTACACATCAACTGCAAAATGTTGCTTTCTGGTTGAATGGAGGCATAGCAGAAACACAGAAACATGAAGAACGTGTCATTTTATTGGACCAGAACCCTCAGCATCTATTTACAAAGAGAAATACTTGCTTTATTTCTGCAATGTGCAACTCATTCAGAATATGTGGTTGCCAATAAAACTGTTTTTTAATATTTCTGTCCTTAAAAAAGCAATCAATGTACCAAGTGTACTATTATTCAATATAAATAAGTGGGAGAGAAAAAGCTGTAATGCAATTGTAAATTCATATTTGGATATTTTAAATGCATGAGGATTAAATAAACATATTTAGGTGTTTAGAAAGCATACATTGGAAGTATCTTACTGCAAATAGAATGGCCCTAAAATTGGCTTTACTAAAACTTGCTCTTCAGTAGGTCCCATGACACAGTGGGGGTCATTACGAGTTTGGAGGTAGCCATGGTGCAAAGTCGTGTCCGGGTCGGGTTCTTTGAATGGGGACTTACTGGGTCATTCCAACCTTGGAGGATCCGGTAATTCCCCATTCAAAATACCCTTCCCCATTCCCATTCGAGCCCCCATAGGGCTCAATGGGAAGGGGGAGAGAGCTAATAACAGGCCCGTTATTAGCTCCCTGGTCCCCTTGCGGGACCCGCTAAGGACGTCTGGTCTGACCAGACGTTCTGAGCGGGTCCCGCAAGGCATTCTTGTAATGCAGCGGTAAGGGGTTAATGGCACCGGCATCCTTACCGGTGCCATTAACCCCTTACCGCCGCACTCGTAATGAGGTCCAGTGTAACTGCAGTTCATTGTGCTTTCAAGAACATTTTTGGAAATTGAAAGGCCTTGCTGATCACAAGGTGGGTCTTCTGGGAACAACAGACCTCCTTCTCTCTCATCAAAGAAACACATAGGGCCTCATTCCGAGTATGGAGGTAATCATGGCGCTATTTGCGTCATGACTACCTTCCATACCGGTACCGAGTCCGACCTGGTTCAATGGGGACTTAATGGTCCATTCCGACCTTGGAGGGTCCGGTAAGTCCCCATTGAAAAAACCATTCCCCATTCTCATTTCAGCCCCCATAGGGCATAATGGGAATGGGGAAGTAGCTAATAACGGTACCGCAATTTGCGGTACCATTATTAGCTCTAAAGTCCCTTAACGGGTCTAGTCCTTAACGCCTGGTCAGACCAGGCGTTAAGGAAGGAACTCGCTAAGGGAACTCGGAATAGGGCGCAAAGGGATTACCGGCACCGGGGTCCTTACCGGTGCCAGTAATCCCTTTGCGCCCAACTCGTAATGAGGCCCATAATGCCCACCACAACAAAAGGATCACAGGTTCTGCCTTAGAAAAATACATCTTGACATTCCAACAGAACTCAAGACATGGGGCCTCATTACAAGTATTTTAGCGGCATGGCTCCCCCCATACCGGGTACCGGGTCCGGGTTCCCGGAATGGGGAAGTACTGGGCCATTCCGACCTTGGAGGGCCCGGTAATTCCCATTCCTGGGAACCCGGACCCGGTACATCCCCATTCCCGTTCGAGCCCCCATAGGGCTCAATGGGAATGGGGATTATGCTTACGACAGGGCCATTAATGACGGGCCCGTTGTTTGCATCCTGATCTGCATGCGGGACCCGCTAAGGACACCTGGTTTTACCAGACGTTCTTAGCGGGTCCCGCGAGGAGACCGTGTAATGAGGTGGTAGAGGGTTAACGGGGCCGGCAGCTCTACCGGCCCTGGTAACCCTCTACCGTCAGGGTCGTAATGACCCCCATGGTCTCCCAGAATGTTCTGTCTGTGAAATGGTCACATATTGGGGGAGCCCTGGCTTCAGAAGACAATGGATCTGAAGTTCCCACTTCCATTAGGCTTTTCACCTTTGATGTTTGCTCAGCTATTAAGTGCATCTGTGCATGATTGACATATGACTTTAAGAGGCCTAGGTAGCTATTCAAATGGATCAGTAACTTAAAAGGAAACTCCCATGTAAGAAACAATGATATATTTATTTTTGAACAGTGTGTCCCCCCCCTGCTGTTTGACCTTTGTCAGGGCTGATGCCTTTCCCTCTTGCTAGGTTGCTGCTTCTCGCTCAGCAGGCTCTGGAGTATGGGGTACGGCCACATCAGACTAAACCTCCCCTGCAAGCTAGGTAGGGACAGTCAGGGGAGGAAGATTCGGCTGGGCAGCTCAGGCCTCCATCTTTCTTACCTTTGTACATTTTGATTCTTCTTGTTTTTCTGATTACTCCAGTACAATAGCAACACATTGGCCCTCACTATAACTCTGGCAGTAGCCGTGCCCTTATTAAGGGCACGACTGCCACCGGAGTTGTTTTTTTTCCGGCACCCATGAATGGGCAATAACCGGGTCATGGCGAGTTTGGCAGACCCGGTAATTGCCCATTCGCGGTTGCCTTTATGGCCGGCCTCCCGATCCCCATTCTGCCCCATAGGGCAGAATGGGGGTCGGGAGCATGGTTGCACTGGCACCGTTTATAACGGTGCTGGTGCAATCATGAGTTCTGCTCGCGGGTGCCGGTCTGCACGCGTGGTCAGACCAGGCGTGCAGTCCGGCACCCGCAAGCAGAACTCGTAGCGTAGTGAAGAGGTAACAACGGTGCTGGTAGCACTACCGGCGCCGTTGTTGCCTTTCCGCCACACTCATAATGAGGCCCATTGGCTCTCATTTAATGGATCCCCTGAACGAGCGACACACTTTAGATGTGCATTTTATTGCTGTTACTCTGGGTATTCAAAAGGTTGATTGAATGTAGACCCATAAGGGAGGGAGGATCACATGATGGGAGGTAACTGCCATCATCAGATGAGACACGGGATCCTCCTTTACCTCTTAGGGATATCCCCCATTCCTCATGCCTGGCATACTGTGATAATCCCCTTCAACAAACCGCAAAGCCTGCGGACACTATCTTTCAACACTCTGTAGCAAACAGAATGACAAAGACTGAGATGAGAAAGAGGACTACCCAAATGAAGATTACTAGGCTGAACCAGAAGGAGCAGTCTAGTGCTTGGAGGAAGCTGATTGGCTCCAAGCAACTCCCTTCCTTGAAGCAGGAGTTCAAAGATGGAACAGCTGAGAGCAAAGGAGAGATCCAACCAGCTAGCCACTGGCAGGGAAGCCAAGCTGTCAGATGGACAAGCGAGCAAGGAGACATTGGAGAACCATGAAGAAGAAATCCCAGCTCAGGCTGGTAATCCAGGAGGTGGTGAGCGAGGCAGAGAAGCGGCACGAAGGGCAAGGCAGCATCTGCATCGGAGATGCATTTCTGAAGGGAGGAGAGGCGCAGAAGTGGGACGCAAGACAATGAAGAAGCTTTGCACCAGCAAGGGAAGCTGGAGAGACACGCAGACTGCCACAAGCCGCAGAGATGTGCCGCCCGAATTGGAGAGAAAGAGCGGAAGCAGAGAAGGACCCAAGCAGGTTTGGAGAAGCCAAGGGAGCCATCCTAAAGCAGGTGAGCCCACATTGGAAGGTCGGTCCAGGGAGGCAGCTGGAGAAGCGATTGCCAAATTGGAACGGGAGGCAAATATCCTACGGCTTACATCACAAACTGATTTTCAAAGTCCAAGTATTTGGGGAGCTACAAAAACACCTATGATAAGAGGAACTATATGAGAGAACCTGGCAGGAGAGTATACCAGATGTTTTGCGAGTCTGCGACCCGTACCCAAGTTGTGGTATTGTGAAAGAGAATCCCAAGGAAGACGCATACCCTTAATATTTTGAATTGCATTTATGATATTTTGAAAAGAGAATACCAAGGAAGATTCATGTCCTTAGGATTCTGAATTGCATTGAATGTGTAAAGGATCTGGGGAAGGGAGTTATTTCCCCTGGACTTTACTGCAACACCAAGAGGAGGAGGCCATCATCTTGGGCTACAAAGAAATTGGTTATTCTTTGTAACATTTTGTTTTGGTGGAGAGAAACTTGAGTAAGTGAGTCATTGCCTGGAACTGTGAACATTATCCTTTTGGAACTTTTGTTGTATTCATACCTTTTTGTTGATCTTGAACATTTGCACTCTTTCCAAGCCAAAGACAATACCCTTAAAACCTTTGAGTTACTTTTAGAATGAGAGGGTTAGGATAGGATTTCGGACACAGAACATTTTGCATTTGGACATCTTGATACAGAACAGTCCCTTAGTTTTTGGTTGAGGTAAGGAAATATCTCATAGATTAGGGACAGTGAGGCATTTTCTTACCCCCTTTATTATTTAACGAAGGTTTATACCAATCACTATGAGTCCTCTGTGTCTGTGTCTCGTTCCTGGATCTTTTCATAGCGCATTGGGTTAATACCAAACTGGCATAAGCTGATGACACTGTGCTAATTACAAAAACTCGACAAGTTCTTCAGTTACTAATAAATAGGTATATAGTATTCATGGATGCTCTAGATATGCAAGTAAATATAGCCAAATCAGCAATACTGGTTTGCTCTAGAGGTAAGAAAATGTAAATTGTTCCAACCATGACTAGTAATGGTTGTGCAGTATCACACTTGGGGTTTCAGTTCTCAAGTTCCTTATCCCCGAAACCTCATTGGGATAAGCAAGTGATAATGTTGGGACAATCTATAATAGGGATTTGACAGTTTGCGAAATTCTTTAAATGCAACTCGTCATCATCTTCAAGATCTACAAGATAGAATGTCCAAAGAGATTAATGGGTTTGCCAAAATCAGCACCAAAGTTTTTAGTACATACTGAAATAGGTCTGGGCTATTTTCAAGATGAGATTGCGCTGCAACCGAGGTTGTGCTCACTTCATCTATGGGCTAAAGCTCAGGCTGTCTTAACTCAACACTTAATTCGGCACGTTCTACTTAAGACACGAGCTGAAGTTATACACTGGTTCAAACACATTAAAAGTCCACTGCACAACATCAACGCTGAGGCATATTACACCGACCCAATGCATTTAAAGCCTGCTATTTATAACGATCCATTTGAGCCCCTTAAGTACTCAGTCTTTGTAAAGAGGGAATCTGTGGAATTGATCGAACCCTCAAACAGAGGCCATATGATTATCACACAAGGCAAAACACAGGATTATGTGCTCTGGAGCAACAGAATAATAGAGAGAAGTCCGATTACGAGAGTTTACATCAACTGCCTACATTTGGGGGCAGTATTGAGTAGCTGAACGGGCAATTTCCAATTACCAGAACACATATTATGTAAGACTGACAAGGAAGATCTAGTGCATTTTTTGTTGTTTTGTCTGGCCTATTTATAAGCTAGAGCTAGAACATTATTACCTGGTCTAAGAGGCAAAGGCTTTTCACAACAATTCCCTGCACTCTATTATTTACTCAATGTGAAACACTTCTAATCACTTAGGTTCTCTTGGCGGATCCAGGATGCTCTTAAAGAACACCAGATGTAACTTCTATGTAGATGCATGTTGGGACTTTGGTGTTGGCCTCTGCATTATATATCAAATATTTGGCCCACCTTAGAATTCGCATTACCTAAGCGAACACAGAGACGATAGCGAGAGCTATTGTGGGGGTGAAAATTGATTATTGCTCCAGCCTGCTCGTGGGTATTAATAAGTCTGTTTGTAATAAGCTACAGGTTACCCAGAATGGAGCAGTGTGAGTGGTCATGGGTCTCACCCGGAGAGATCATGTATTAGTGGCAAGACGGGCATTACATTGGCTCCCGGTTGAGTCAAGGATCCGGTTTCGCCTACTTGTAATAACACATAAATATAGGCTGGGTATAATGCCTGCTTACCTTCATGATCAATTAGCCAAAAAACCTATGGAAGATTGCTTAGATCCAGTAATCAGGAGCTCTTGATGATCCCTAGGGGTAGGACCACGAAGGTGCCAAAGGGGGCCTTCCCCATCGCAGCTCCTTAGGCTTTGAATGACCTACCATTAGAATTGAGGGGCACTGAGTCGAATGATGTTTTTAAAAGAAAATTGAAGAATTTATTGTTTGTGTAAAGTGATCTGTTGCTGTATTGTGACTCCTATTTCGAGCTGTCCATGTCTAGTATAGTTATTTGTGTTCCGTTGTGCCCTTAAGCCTGCAGGTCCATGGCCTGCACCATATAAATCTATAAAGTAAAGTAAGTAAGCAAAGTAAAGTAAGATGAATTTTCTTATGTTTAAAATAGATTTGCACACTGATTAGGAATTTTACTTGAGTATTGTATATTTATATTTATATTTATTAAAAAGTTCTGAGAGCTCCTCTACCGAGAACGAACATTGCCAATTGACCTGTTCTATGGGTAGTTTCCCGCTCAGGAGGGTCTGCAACCATGTTTTAGGTCACTGAACCTTTCACACTGCCTGCATTCTTGGTCTCTACTTCGACTCTAACCTTTCCTTTGCCCATCATATCTCCCTTACATTGTGCGCCTGTCCATTTCATCTCTACAATATTGGAAAAGTTCGCCCATCTCTTACTTTTCATGCCACAAAGCTTCTTGTATCTTCGTTAATCTTCTCCCGACTATTCTAGTACTCTGTTCTTTTCTTTGGTCTTCCATGCTCACGTCTTGCTCCTCTGAAATCAATCTATCATTCTTCTATTTGTGCACTCTGCCTTATCTCTTATCGGGACTCGATTTCTTCTTCTCTTGCCTCACTCAGAGGGCTGTCTTTCTACTCTCAGCTCAAATATAGCTTCCTTTGTCTAGCTTTCAAATCTCTTTAGGGTCTCACCCCTGACTACCTTGCATCACTTCTTTCATTTTATTCTCCTTCTCGTCCTCTCTGGCTCTGCTGGTCTTTTTAGACTTAATGTTCTCCGTCCCCCCTGAGCTCAATCCCGCTTTTGTTCTTTTCAGCTTCTTGCTCCTCGTCCCTGGAACCTGCTCCCTCTGTCTCTTCGCTCCACTACTTCTTTTCCTTTGTTCCGCTCCGCTCTAAAAACTCACTTGCTTCAGTCTTCTGATTGATTGATACCGGCAGAATTTGAACACTGATTTGCATTGCTGATTTTAATGCACTGTTGATTGTCTTATGTAAAGCGCTTTGGAAAAAGGAGCTATATAAAGTATAATAAAAATACAAATACACAAAGTATAATAAAAATACAAATATGATTTAAAAAAAATACAAATACACAGCTATATAAAGTATAATAAAAATACAAAAAAAGGAGCTATATAAAGTATAATAAAAATACAAATACACAGAAGAGAAATATGCATTTCCAAATCAGTCTGGTCCCACTCACCTAGGACGTCCAGCACTGAAATGCAAGGCAATTCTCCTCAGAACAAGAGAGCCAACTGCAACCTCAGACAAGTGTTACAGCCTTGTTGGGACTCATCAGTGAGGTGAAGCAGTGCCTCTCTAAGCACAGTGAGCAAGGGGTTCATGTCTGGATTACCCTGGATAAATTAGGGTGAAACCCCAAGTCCCTAAACATTTATACAAAAGGTCTGGGAGCCCCCACTACCGAGAACAAATACAGCCAAATAACCTGTACTCTGGGTAGGTTCCCACCTAGGAGGGTCTACTACCACGTTTTAGATCACTCTACCTTCCACAGAGAACCTGAAAGGCAGATGAGTAGCTACAGTGAACCCAATCGCCTTGAACCTGGTTTTGTGTCCCACTCGTGTCCCCCAGTCCATCTTTGCGTACCTTTCCCACAACTCCTCCCTTGGAACGGGGCCATATATAATCGGTTATCTGGGCAGATTCTGATAAAGGCTAGTACAAAAACAGATTATACCCACTGGCTACCCGAACCTGGCCAGACTAAGGTGGCAAGTCCAATGACAATCTGCTGCGTTGTTCTTCCACTGGGCAATCCATTTGCACCCCTATTAACATGCAATTATGTTGGCGCTTCCATGAGAGTTGAAGACAATTAACCATTTCTCATGTTTATCTCTTGCTTGGAATGCATACTACCTTAACCTGTGCATTTGCTAGATACTTATAGGAAGCTATAGCGCATAGAAACAGATTGTGATAGAGGAAGGAGCCCTCAATATTAAAGCTTTACCCGGTTTTTCAATGTTTTTTGCATGCATAGGTTAGTGCAATAATGTAGGTCTCTCAAGTGAATTTTTAAATGTTGGTGTTTTAGATGTGTCTATGAACTTTGCTGATTTCTCATTTTTATTTTTAAAAAAGTGATTTGATGATGGACAATTCATTTGAAATAACCTATAAACACAGAGCCTGAATAAGCGCTGGTGGTGCGAAACACGTCGGCTACCAGGTGGAAATTAAGAGGATTAATAAAACAGGATTAATAAAACAAATAATTAAAGCTGACTAAGGTACCAAGACTAACTGATGCACTGGAGTAATGACTACATTGGTGGTTTATAGGGATAAATGTCTTTGAGCAGAAGCAAATAGAAATGGCGTGTGCCGCGCAGCTTCAGAAATGAGTGGTATAGTAAACTACAAGTCTTACAAGATTTTAATGTAACACATTCTTAATCAAACCAAAGGACAACTAATATTATTGAAAGAATCCCTGATAATGTATCTGTTTTTCTTGATACAAGCTTTTTAATGATACTTTAAATCACACAAAATATTATCACAAATAGTTATGATAAGAAATGGACCAGAATAGAGCATTTTCCCTTGATATCTGTCTAGCGAACTTCTAAAGATCGGATTTTTTTGTGAATCACAATGTATTCCTTTTCAAAAATAAATCAAATACTCCAACCCATCAGTTAGATTGTGAATCATATTTAGTTAGAATTCTTTTATTTTTTATTAAGCATCGTAATTTCTACATGTGAGCTGACACAGGTTTCGTGCCACAGGAGCTTCTACAAGGCTGTGCATTTATAGGATATATCCTTTCAGTGATGTTCCAAGTTGGTGCATTTCCACACTGCACAATGGCGGCCATGAGAGACACTGTGCAACTGCAGCCATTAAGGGTCAGCTGTGATCATCATCTGTGTGATTTAAAATATCCATTTAAACACTTGCTTGAAGAGAAACTGATAAAGTATAATTTATTCTTTCAGGCTCTGGCACCTACTCGGGACGGGTGTGAATTTGTACATTTTGAATGTCTTCAAATCCATTTGCTCCTAGGTGCCATGAACATACATATCAGTCAGACCTGGACAATCCACTTTTAACTATAACATCGCCTGAAAACAGAAAGGGTTTTGCAAACTTTTTGAAAAGTCAGGAAATTAGGTAAACACCTTGTCGTCAGGCGAGGGCATTCCACATTCGCTGATGTTGGGCAGAAAACAATCTTTGTCACCTTGAGAAACAGGTCTCATCCCAGGGCCAACCAGTAAATATTCTGCAGAAGACTGAAGATTCTGCTTTGGGACGCATAGGACGATTAACCGTGCTGCGTATCTCGGCCACGGAGGCACTTGCACATCAGGCACAGGATTGTGAACACGGTGGCATCTTCTAGCTGGCACCCAGTGGAGGGTACATCATAATTCAAATACACTGGCTCGATGCAGCAGCCAAAAAAAAAAAAAAAAAAAATGCGCTGCATCATTGTGGGCACACTGCGGATGTTGTATCAGGTAATAAGGAAATTCAACATACAGGGCCTGGGCGTAATCTAATCTCGAATCCACCAGGATCCACAATCACATGGCTAGGTTCCCAGTAAAGTATGGTGAAGTTGGCAGAGTCTGAAATACACACCCTGTGGAACTAACTTAATTCGAGCCTTCACGCCTAGCTCTGATCCCCAGCACACACTCAAATTCTTAACTTTGCTGGAATCAGATGTTTTGACACTAAACTGTTGTGCGGGATCCAGGCATTGTTGTGCCTCTGAGTAGGGCACGGGTGCCAAAAAGAATGGCGGCATCTTTGGAGGCATTCCGTTTAAGCTCGCTGTGGCCCACCCCGTCACCAATCCACTTTAGACAATTGGTGAGTTCAGCAAAACTCTAGCACGGCCCACTACCCTGCACATACATTTTCATGTTATTAGCGTAGGAGTTAAATGTATAGCCTCACTTCTCCAATCAGCCAAGGGGTTGGAATTGATATTGTCAAGTACTGGGTAGAGTAGAGATCCCTGAGGGACTCCACAAGCCACCAGCATGGGGCTAGATAGAACATTCCCCAGGCACCATATGGACCAAGGGCAACATAGAAAGCAAAGTTCCAGCATGGAGGTAGTACGTTTTCTTCTTGTAAAATGATGACCTGTGAACTGCGTTTTAGGCTAGTTTTAATTAACCAATTTACCCACCCAATGGTGCATAGAACTTTTTTTTTATCTTTACCAAGTTTCATTTCAATTGGTGAGACTCCATCCTTTATTTTTGACTGGGGATTGGGTAAGTCTTGTGTCTGGGACATCACCCACAGCACTGGTTTACTAGCTCACATGCTTTTTTCCTTTTTGAATAATTCAAAATCCATTAGATCTTTGGCTGACCCAGAAATCTTGGTGTTTTCTTTGTCTTTACATCCTTAATGAGTTTTATTTCTGCAAATCAAAGTTGTATTAGATGAGAGCCTTTACAGCATATAGGTTTCATTTACATCTAGGGATGTTTGTGCAGTTTTTGCTTCACCGCGGATGGTATTGGGAAGAATATGCCTGGGATCAGCAGGCAGACAGTGCCGTGAAGCCACCAATAGTGGCAGACGGGCGCTATACAAGACCACTTACATTATATTACATGCCAAGCCACTGGCTACATTATGGACTCTGCTGGTGCCAACAGAGACTCTGGCCGCACCATAGCAGCCAAGGGATGCCATGGGGCAACTGCACCATCTCCTAGTTGCACCATGATGCAGCTTAGGTGCCATGCACCTCCTTGGGACAGTGACAGCATACAGTGCCAAGAGATGCTTTTTTCTGGGGTCGGCTCTATAAAATGATCCTATTCACTCATTTAGTAAAGAGGCAATGAGGGCCAGAGAAGGCATTTGCGCTAAAACGAAGTGAAGATATACTGCCACTCCACCAACCCCCACCACAGCAGGCACAACCTCTACAGTTTATTAAAACAATGGGGGCGCAGATTACAGACACTTTGCACTGGTCCAAGTGCAAAGTTGCACGGTAATAGCACTAGGCCAAAGTTTGCCCTAATTTTAAAAACACTGGGACATATTAGAAAACCATTGCCTCTCGACAGGTGCAGTTTGCCATGGTACAACCACAAGGGCAAAAAGTGCACTAGTGCAAAAAAAATACATTTTTGATACATTTTTGTACCAGGGCAAGGGTTGCCCTAGTGCTTATACCATTCTGTATTAGAACTAGGGCAAACTTTGCCATTGTGCAAACACGCAGTGAAAATGTATGTTTTTTGCACTAGTTAGATCTTGCCTTAGTGCTTTAACATGCCAAAATGCACTTGTCATGGTGCAATGATTTTCTAATATGTCCCAGTCTTTTGTATGAATAGGGCACATGTTGGCCTAGTGCTAATACCGTGCAACTTCGCACGTGCACCAGTGCAAAGTTTCTCTAATCTGGCCCCTGGTGTTCTAAGGGTCTGACTAGCTTTACCTTGCAAAATTGGGGGTAATAGAGCTGGCAGAAAATTAAGCTGGGGCCCTATCACATGGCCCGTTGAACCAAAGCAAGAAACGGAGTGCGCAAATTGGTTTTATGCAAAAAAGAACAAAAAACAATGCAGCTCCACTCTCCGAATGTGAAAGTCAGGGCTTTGCTTCAGGTACATTCTGTTGCTTTTTAAATCATGCATCAAAATTGTTTTAAAAAACAGACTGCGTCATGTGTGCCTCAGTGAAAAAATCTTCATGTAGCTCGGATTGGGCGCAACCTGCCAGGGCTCATGACCTTTGTGGCACCTCTTTAAGTGCTGGTTTTTATATAGTGCAAACCAAGCTGTGAAGTAACTGAGATCTGTCAGCAAGAGGATACGTTAAGGGTGGAGAGTAACATGGACACAGCCATGGTCGGTCTCTCTCGCTCTCTCTCTCTCACAGATTCATAAAAAGTGTTCTTATCTGAGCCACTTTAAGAAATGCACATGTCACCTTATTCACAAAATTGTTCGTTCTCTGGGGGCTGCGCGGTAGCGCACACGTCGCGCTGGCCAGCCATCTTGAATACATTATTGTCAGCAGAGCGCTCCCGATGCTAATGCATTGCAGGCTTCCAGCTCCCACTTGGGCCATTAAAGAGCCCATCATGGTGTGATGCTGGGCAGAGAAAGCAAGCACTGCTATCCCTGCTGGAGAGGTGGAAATGAAAGTGGGGCAGCAGTGGTTCATGCAGTGGGACGGGATCAGGAGTGACAACGCCATGCGCTGCGCTTCCCCTTGCACCTGTCCCACACAGGCCTGGGTGAGAGTGTTTCCTTTCCTTGCAACACATGCTGTTTGCTTATATGGGATGAGCTTGAAATGTGCAGAAACATCCCCAGTAGTAAGGGGGTCGGGTGAAAAATGACGTCTGAAGCTGCTCACCCAGGATGCGCATACTCAAATGCCCATTGGGAATTCGGCGCAACCCTTTTAGGGGCAAGTAAAGAGATGCCATCGAAAAGGGTGGTCCAAGCCCAGGCCTGCAGGGCCGGAAAGATGTCAGATTTTCAAGATACCCTTCATTAATATTCATGAGATACATTTGCACATGATGATTCTAAATGTAGTCACATTTTATTCTCATGGATATTAATGAGGGATGGCCTGAAACCTTGTCAGGATTCCGTCCCTCAAGGTCTGGGGGTTGGACAACCCTGTAACTAGCACATCTCAGCACTTGGGCAAAAACAGGGTTTGAGAATCTGCCACCTCTCTCGTTCTCTCTCTGTCACACACACAGACTTTCTCTCTGTCTCTCTTGCTTTCTCTCTCTTCTTTCTCTTGTTGTCGCTTTCTCTTTCTACTCCCTTCCTCTTGCTTTCTCTCCCTCTCTTTGTCTCATTCTGTCTCTCTCTCTGGTACTCCTTTCCTCTTGCTTCATCTCCCTCTCTTTGTCTCATTCGATGTGTGTCTCTCTCTCTCTCTCTCTCTGGTACTCCTTTCCTCTTGCTTTCTCTCCCTCTCTTTGTCTCATTCTGTTTCTCTCTCTGGTACTCCTTTCCTCTTGCTTCATCTCCCTCTCTTTGTCTCATTCGATGTGTGTGTCTCTCTCTCTCTCTGGTACTCCTTTCCTCTTGCTTTCTCTCCCTCTCTTTGTCTCATTCTGTGTGTGTGTCTCTCTCTCTCTCTCTCTCTCTGTACTCCTTTCCTCTTGCTTTCTCTCCCTCTCTTTGTCTCATTCGGTCTCTCTCTCTCTCTCTCTCTCTCCCTCTCTCTCTCTCTCTCTCTGGTACTCCTTTCCTCTTGCTTTCTCTCCATCTCTTTGTCTCATTCTGTCTCTCTCGCTCTCTCTCTCTCTCTCTCTGGTACTCCTTTCCTCTTGCTTTCTCTCCCTCTCTTTGTCTAATTCTGTGTGTGTGTGTCTCTCTCTCTCTCTGGTACTCCTTTCCTCTTGCTTTCTCTCCCTCTCTTTGTCTCATTCAGTATGTGTGTCTCCCTCTCTGGTTCTCCTTTCCTCTTGCTTTCTCTCCCTCTCTTTGTCTCATTCGGTGTGTGTGTCTCCCTCTCTGGTACTCCTTTCCTCTTGCTTTCTCTCCCTCTCTTTGTCTCATTCTGTGTGTGTGTCTCTCTCTCTCTCTCTCTCTGGTACTCCGGTACTCCTTTCCTCTTGCTTTCTCTCCCTCTCTTTGTCTCATTCTGTGTGTGTCTCTCTCTCTCTCTCTCTCTCTCTCTCTGGTACTCCTTTCCTCTTACTTTCTCTCCCTCTCTTTGTCTCATTCTGTGTGTGTCTCCCTCTCTGGTACTCCTTTCCTCTTGCTTTCTCTCCCTCTCTTTGTCTCATTCTGTGTGTGTCTCCCTCTCTGGTACTCCTTTCCTCTTGCTTTCTCTCCCTCTCTTTGTCTCATTCAGTGTCTCTCTCTCTCTCTCTCTCTGGGCAGGAGTCATCTTGTCAAGTGTGCATTTGCTAGTGCTACGGTAGCCCTTTCTGAAATCAGCATGGCCACTTTGAAGCGGTAGCATGGTCATTCTTTTTTTAAGTGGTAACAAAGTAATTATTTCATTACACTAATAGCGTTAAGTGTCCCTTTTTGAACTTTTACCATGTTAATTTCTAATCATCACTTCCAGTATATATTCCAGGCATAATAAGGCTGGTGAACTTGTCCCACTGAGCAAAGCATGCAAGCTTACCACATAAATCTTTTTCTGCTAGAAGGTTGTCATTTCAAAATGGAGTGTGTGGTACATTCCTATTTAATTGTTTTAAAATGTCCCTATGAGAAAGGAGAATAGGACAAATAGCACTACTTGGGGTTCTTGGCAGCTTTGCATAAAATCAAGGGGAATTTTGAAAACATAAGAAAGAACACACATCTTTATATTTCATAAATATGGCTGTGATAAAAGGGTTGTAAGTACATAATGCACCATTCTTGGTGATCATTTCATTTTTCACAAATTTCATCCAAACATTACAATGTTTGTAGTCATGAACCATATATGCTCCTTTGGATATTCTAAGACTTTGGATGCAGGTTTAAAATGCCTGAGATGTCTGTTCTAGGGCTATCTTGCTCCAGGTTTCTCGAGACTTTCAGATGGTGCTGGGTCTCATTGTGTGCAAGCCCAGTCCCCAATGCACAGACATCCTTAGAGAATTATATTTCCGATTTGGGATTAAAAGGGCAGACTATTAAGGGCAGCACTGGGAGACTTGTTTTAGTAGTAGTGCAAGCAGGCATGCACTGCTGGAAAAACAACTTCAACTGTGCAAGAATTGTAGGACAGGAGAGCAAATCTTCACCAAGGACTGTCACATATTCATCAGAGTATTGCGTACATTTAGCATCATGTATTTAGCTGAGACAGTAATTCAGTATGGAAGGAATATTGTTTCAAATGCCATAGCAATTCTGAAACCGTGATCTTCAAATGAATACTAACAAGCGCTAGGTTTTAGCAAAGGATGTTGTTCTGAGTTCAAATATATATATGTACATATAACACGGCCCGCAGTAGCAGGCGTGTAGTTACAAGGCCCGCAGTAGCAGGCGTGTAGTTATGGTTAAGTTGCTAAACCCATAGGAAGACCTCTTTTTGGGTGGCGTATAACTTCGCTCCCCCTTGAGGAATCCTCACCAAACTCTGCAAAATAAGTATATGTCCCACTCTGAATCTTATGGGCAGTTTGGTGAGGTTTCTTCTAGGAGGGCAAAGTTATAAGGCGGTCCCAACATTTCTTTTTCTCTATAGACTGAATGGGGAAAAACTTTGTGCACGGCTACAGCCCAAATGGCTGGATGGATTTTAACCAAATTTGCAGCTGGAGGATGGGCGTGGTCCCTAAAGCATGCTTTTGTGTGTTTGGTGGAAATCCCAGCAGTACTTGTGTTGCAAAGAATTTAAGTGTACGTCTGGTGCATGGCCAAAGGTAGTAGGCCGTAGGCCATGCACCCAAAAGCCTAGGCATTGACCACAACCACCACAACATAATGCAGCCAGACAATACTGCGTCATGAAAGGAATTCCGCAGCAAGACACATGCAAAATATAGACAATGTACACAGCCACCCACATGCCATTCACCACACCCAATGCAACGTCATGCAGCCATGCATGCAAACATGTGGCCAGGGTGAAAGTTGGCAGGCGGCTGAATTGCAAATGGGGAGTGCAGTGTACATGATATGAGCATTTAAAGGTAGTGTACACTATGGTGTGTTGAGTGTGGTGAGGCCCTAGTGCCTTGGGTGCATGGCACCAGCCCTTGCACCGAGAACTATGTGGCCTGCCTGCAAGTAGGTTTGACATTTTTGCGTTCTGTGTGTGTTCTGTGAGCATTGCATGCATTGTTGGTTTCATGGGTGTGGTGAATGTTAGCACATCCTACAGTTTGTAGTCCACTACAACTATACTATGTGTATAGAAGTGCATAGGGTACAACTGGATATTTTAAGTGCTTGGGTAGTGTGCATTGCTCAGATTACTGACTACTGTAGTGCACTTTGAAGTATTGGTTGTTTGCATTTACTAGAGTGTTGCGAGCAAAACAAATATTGCTACCTGTACTTTGTGGTGATGGGTCCCGCTCTGGGTGACTCTCCATAATGAAAGTGTGCTTTGAAATCACACAAGATCTGTACTCTGTGTGTGTAACGGTACATATGGAGTGCTGTACAGAAATGATAGTGTTGGATGCAGAGGTTTTGAACGTAATTAGTGCATTCCTGTATCACAATTTAATAGTACGTAATGAGGGAGTGCTGCAAAAAGATTAGTGGAAAGGGAAGAAGGACTGTCCCTGCTTTACTGGGGCACGGCCTTCGGTGTAGCTGGGAAAGAGCATGTGCCACATACCTGCCCTTCTGAGTATGGTGGGAATGGAAAAGCAACTGTGGGATTATCCAATCAGGTGTCGAAGGTGTGCTATTTATTCCCAATACTTTGTGGACTGAGGTTGGCAGGGATGGAAAGACAGAGTGCTGATAGTGGGTGATACTTTTTTGAAATATCTGCACAGGTATGCCTAGCAAAGAGGCATGGCTGCTAATTTTGAGTTGGAAGGAGTGGAAGCTTTCTGAGGCATTCTCTATAAGTACAGTTTCCGCGGTATGGTTGACCTTTGCAGATGTGTGGCTTCTGTCGGTACTGTTGATTTTGTCGTGGTGCACTATGGAGCTCTACATTGGGGGTACATGTCGTGTGGACTTTTGCTCCATCAGCTAAAGAAGTTGATGAAATGAGTGATGCATATTTTTCCCACCGCCAACGTGATTTTCTCGTGCATACCACCAAGAGGAGCATGGGACCATGCCGGTGTAATTTGTCCTCAGCCAGAGGTCGGAAGGTGTTTTATAAACAGAAGCATGTGTCCATTTATATTCAGTGCTGGGATGTTCTCTACTGACTATGACATCATTAATGAGCGAATGTTGCAGTGGTTCCATGCAAATGGCATTTCTTTCACCGTCATTGGCAATGTTGTTTTGTTTTACACTGTGCAAGAAGCGTTGAAGAGAATCCTGCAAAACTGTAAGGAAAATAGAAACTGAGGTGAAGAGCAAAAACAAACAAGGTTCTGTGTAAGCACGTCAAAAGAAAAAAGTAAAAAAAATATTTTTTAAAAAGGCTCTTTTAAGAGGTACCACTACAAAGGACATCCTTGACCCAGTTGCAAATGCATTTCCCCCCCTCTCGTTCGTAGCACGATATCTCAGCGGATTCCGCAGTACTGTCAGGATTGCATGTGCCACATCTGGACATTTTCAGGATGGCAGCCATGGAAATGGAAGTGTGGAGGCAAAGGAATAGCTCAATCAAGTTTGTGGTTGTTGTGTGTACGCCAATAACTGCGGGAGAAGGTCAATTTCTACAGACACATGCACAAGCCTATGGTTGAAGTGTCCAAGGTAAATGGCAGGCATCCTGTTTGGATGCATGCACTGTACGTACTTTGTGTATGTTGCTAAGATACATGCATTGCTGCTTTTGTGCTATATTTTTATGAATTTTGTAAGAGATGGGTAAGTGAGGCACATCATTTGTAGCATTGTCGGAAGGAAAGAAGAGAGTTCCCGTTTGAATATTGAAATGGGAAATATGGGAAAATGAATATGTTGAAAGCTTACTGCATTGTAGTGGCACTTGATGGTAGGTGATGAGAGAAAAAACACTACGTCTTTTGAATATGTTGTAGACATGTAGTGGCAGACAGCCTGCTCAAGGGCACTTATAACACAGTTGTAACAATAGAGCACACAACATTTTTCTACCTGCACTTTGTGCTGATGGGTGCCCATGTGCATGAATGTGGATACAGACATCTTGAATAGTTTTACAGAACTTTCTACTGGAAGTGCTTTGGAATAAGACACCACTTGCACTCTGAATGTGTAACGGTGCATATGAAGTATTGTACAGAACTGGCAGTATTACATGCTGATGTCTTGGATGTGATTGGTGGATGCGTGTGTCACTATTTAACAGTATCTAATGAGGTAGGGTTGGACAAAAATTAGTGGAAAGGGAAGAAGGAATGGTTATGCTTTTTGGGGGCGCAGTCCTCACGGTACATGGGGAAGCGCACGTAACACATTATGGCCTTCTCACCATGATGGCCAATGGAAATGGGACTGTGGGGAATATCCAATCAGGTACTTAGGGTGTGATTCACAAGAAGGGGCGGTGAGACTGTTTTTCATTACTCTGCGTAGTTAGGAGAGCTGACATGGAGAAGCAGATTGTGTTGATTTTGGGTGATCCCTTTGTGATAGATCTGCACAAGTATGCCCAGGAAAGACACTTTGATGGCAATTTCGGTTTGGATGGAGTGGACACATTGTGGTGCATTTTCCATGTCCGTAGTTTTTGTGTTTTCGTTGACCTCTGCCAAAAAGTGGCCAGTGTTGCTACTGTTCATGTTTTCTTCATACACCAGGATGGTATGCATTTGAGTTACGGGGCTTGTTCATGTTTGTTCCATGACCTCAAGAGGTTGCTGAATGCAGTGAAGAGGCGTTTTCCCACTGCCGAGGTTCTTTTGTCATCCATGCCACCACGAAGAGTATTGGACAATACCAATGCATGTTTTTGACAGCCAGAGTTTGGAAGGTGTCTCATCAACAGAAGCATGTGTGACTTTTTGTCTGCTCGTTGGATGTTCTTCTGCAACAATTACATAAATAAATGCAGAGTTTTTCCATGCAAATGGCATTTCCTTGTCACCCATTGGTAATGCTATTTTGTTTTCCCATCTACAGGATGCGTTGAAGAGTGTACTGTAAGAATGTGAGAAGTAGAAAACGCAAAATCATATAAACACAGAAAAGAAGCTGTTTGTCTAGATGCACCTAAAAAAAGGCCCTTTTCAGAGCTACCACTGTACATGAAATTCCCTACCCTGGTTGCAATTTATTCCTCCATGCCCGCACAGAGCACGAAAGCCACATCCGGGGCTTTTGAGGATGGCGGCCATGGAAATGGGACTGTGGAGGCTAAGGGATTGCGCAATAACATTTCTGGGTGTGGTGTGTACGCAGAGGACTGTTGTATAAAACTGATAGTGTTAAATAGAGAGCTCTTCAATGTGATTGGTGGATGCGTGTGTGAATATTTAACAGTACCCAATGAGGGCATGCTGGAAAGAACATAGTAGAAAGGGAAGAAGGACTGTTTCTGCTTTGGTGGGGCATAATTCTCGCAGTACTTGGGGAAGCGCATGTGCCACATACTACCGTTGTCAGCATGCTGCACATGGGAATGCGACAGAGGGGATTATCGGTACTGAGGGTGTGGTTGACAGCAAGGGGCATTAATACTTTTCTCCATTAGTGTGCGCAGTGAGCTGGGCTGAAATGGTTGCCATTACTTGCAAAGTTAAGGTAGCACAGTAGATTTGGTCCGGCATCAATTACAGCTCAAAGCTATGTGGACACCTACTCTGTGTTGAAAAGCTACAAACAGATTGCAGAGCTGCTCTGGGGTGTGGTCTTTTGTAGAGCTGCTCTGGAGACCGGGCACCCAGAAAACAGGCTTAAATCGTTCAAACATTGCGCGGTGTATGTAAGCGTGTACTTTCCCAATAACATTCCGTACATTATAGAACACTGTTCTTTTCTGCTGTCTGAGGGTGCGGATTGTGTCCGCGAAATAAGGGCCCACGCACAGCATGGGTGTGGTGGCATGGTGATGTCGCAAATGTTCTCGATGGGCAGGGCTGTCGGCAGGAGGCGTTTTGGGCAAAATAGTTTGTGCGCATGTGCATAGGTATCGTATAGTAATAGTGCGACACACGTGTGCCAACCATTTTGGGACAAGCTGGGTGTTTATAGGATATAGCAGGTGGCATGTTTATGTGTGCAGCTACCTGTAGGACGTGGTTTGGTGTCTCAAACTAATTGAAGGTCGTTACAACTTTGTTCGCATATGCTGGACACGGGCAGTGTCACCAGGAGACAGAGGAAGAGATACGCTTGCACGTATTTATGAAACGGACAAACGTCCGCTCTCACAAGTAATTGTAGGTGGTTCACAAGATGCAGACATGCGGATCGTACTGGCGTCCTACGGATGCCTCCATTTTCATTGCGGATAGGCTGGCCAGGTGCGGTGTCAGTGGGACACCTCCCTTTTCCTTAATTGCGGTCATTCCCAGCTGTACTGTGCTCTGCTGATTCATAACGGCATTTTAAAAACAAAGGAAAAGCCAAATGCACACTGAACAACAACTTCAATATGAACGTTCACTACCACACATTCATACATACTGTTCAGAAAGGGAAAGGGTAGCAGAAGTGGGTACTTCTTTTGGGGAAGTGGGGATTTGTACAAGTTGGTCGACAGGGGACGAAGGGACTGAGGTATCATTGTACCGTCTCTGATGACATGGATTTTGAGGGCATGGTGGGCTGTGAAATGGGGAAGGGGTACACGTGCAAGTCGGGCAGAGGTATTTTATTTTGTCCATGCTATGTCCTTGTACGTAATCTTTTGAGACGGCATAATTGTTCATCATTTCTTCGATTTTACCTTCCAGGTCTCACGTTGGCTATTTATAGAGTTTCTTTCCTTTCCTCTGCCCTTATGCTGTTGTGGAAGGGGTGCCGTTTGTGTTGCCTTGCTTTCCTTTCCAATATGTTGTCTTACACAAAAAAAAGTGTTACGTGTACAAGAAGCAATAGATATCACATATTTTACGTTTCAGACTGCTGTGCGTACGAATGGGGTAACTATGGTAAGTCACAGTGTTATGAGGGAAATTCTCTTCTAGCCACTGTAAGGTGCTTGCCATTGCTGCGTAAAGAAAGCAACGTTATGCTTATCTACTATTTTGTATTGCACCACCCGTGCAATTATCAGACAAACGTTAGTGTGCTTACTACATTGTACTGTCGTTCTGCACTTTCAAGTCCTTACTTTGCCCGTTCGTTCTTTGTTCCCATGTAAAGTAGCAGTGAGGTAAGATTGGTGAAGGCAGACATCCCCGCTCTTGTTGGTGCACTCCGTTATGGTGCACTCCCTATGCCTTTGTGCTGTTTGTTTCATAAGTACACAGTTTACAGACCTACTGTATTTTCAGTTGCAATTCATGTACATAGTGCTGTTTGTATATTTCCCTTCTGTTTGCTGAATGGTAGCACTATATAAGAGAGCCTGTGCCTTTCTGAGCAGGTCGGATGCCACCCGATCTCCGCGACCAGGCGCCTAGTTGGCGACTGCTGTGCGTATTCACACGCTGCCAGCGGGTTTAGTATCTTGTAACGTACATCTTTCCAAAGTAAGGGTATCCTGGTAAAAAGTGGTGAAATTCACTGAAAAAAACATTGTTAAAGGGACGTTATGGTTAAGTTGCACTAGTGAAAACCTACGAAATTCAATGGCAAAACGTTGTTACAGGGACGTTATGGTTACAGGTAAAACTGAAAAACCCCAGAAAGCAACCATAACTCGTGCTACCACTGTGCATTGCAAGGACTAACACCCATGACATCAAGGATGACATCACAAATGTAATTGATAATTGATTTTTGTCTTTTTTGAGATTGTTTGATGTTTATGCTAATCGTTAGATTAAACTCTATGCCGAATTAAGAAATCAATACATATATTGTGATAAAGGTCGGGTATTGATAATTATTTTCTGTTATGTTTTCAAAATAGCTACATGCTGACCTAAGGAAAGTACTTAAAGAACATATGACAAGGTTAATGTCTAGATATATAGCACCTTTTTAAATTTTAATATTCTGACTGTCAGAGAACAAAACCACCTGGCCTATATATGTCAGTGAACAAAAACAAGTGGGCCAAATATGTGATGTCATCAGTGATGTCATCAATGACATTTGTGATGTCATCTTTGATGTCCTGGGTGTTAGTCTTAGCAGTGCACGGTGGTGGCGTGAGTTATGGTTGCTTAGCTTACCATAACTGGTGAATTTCAGGGTTTTTTCGATTTTACTTGGAACCATAATGTCCTTTTAACAACGTTTTTTTTATTGAAAATATATATTATACGAAGCCCGAGTAGGGTGAAACGCGTTGTTCCTTTCTTGCATCCAAGACCGTTGCTGCCTCCTTTGTCCATGCATTTCAATTAATAAAGGGGACTTTGACTGCACGGTACACAAGCCTGTGTGTGGATTTGTTGGAGACATCCAGTCTTTCTTTATTATCACAGCCGGAGTGCCGATGTAACTCGGATTGGTTTCCAGTCCACCTTCTTTTATACATATATATATATATATATATATATACATGAAAAACGCTGTTCGGCGAGTGGCACTCCCGTATTGTAAATACCAAAGTCAAAGGACGCCAAGAACAGAAAAGAAGGAACTGCCACGGTTGGAAAGTATAACAACCTTTATTTGACTCGATACGTCAGCAGTTTAAATCTTAATTTCCCAGAGTCAATCATGCCAGCAGGCAGCCCGACGCGTTTCGCCACAAGCTAGTGGCTTGTTCACAGTGACTCCACCTCTACATTACCAACATTTACAAGACCTTTGTTGTGAACACTGAAAAGGTGACTTCCACTGCAGCCTGAAAAGTGTGCAGCCATGTTGGTTAGGGCTAGCTACATACATTCTATGTTTCTAACAATAGCAATGTAGCTTTCCCCTTCAATTTGCCTCTAATGCATCTTTGATTTCTTTGTTGCATTTTCAATTCCGTTTACCTAAATAGTGGATCCTGAAGCCTTTATTAGTAAGATCATAGTCGGAGAGCCTTCCGCTGATCCCTGTGGGCCTGCTTTCTGTATTCATGTCCTTGTAAAGGCATACGTGCTAATACATAAAGGCGTGAATTACAAAGGTGCACCTGTCGATTATCAGACATAGATGTATATATATACTGGGAACTGTTTGCACCTTCCTTCAATGACATGATTAATACCTTACCAAAGTACATCTCTGCAGGGGCACATTCAGTCTTAAATGTAATGCGAAGTGCATCACGCCTAAACCTCACGCCATAACATGCATAGTGCATTGATGAAAGAACCTGGTCAACTGTTCATTCTATGAATCTAGGCGTCGACAATTGAAAATCAATCTAATGAAATGCATGATATCTTACGCCTTAGCCGTGACAAGTAAAGTGCATAGTGCATTTCTATTAGACATGTAGACATTACAATGGGCTTCCTTACGAGTTTGGAGGTAGCCATGCCGTTTTTAGTGGCATGGCTACTCTCAAACTCGGGTCCGGGTCCCGAAAAATGTGAATTACCGGGCCATTCCGAACTTTGCAGGCCCGGTAATTCCCATTTGTGGGGCCCAGACCCGTTACGTCCCCATTCCCATTTGAGCCCCTATAGGGCTCAATGGGAATGGGGAGGATGATAACAACGGTCCCATTAATAACTGGGCTGTTGTTAGCATCCTGTTCTGCTAGCGGGTGCCGCTTTGCATGTCTGGTCTGACCAGGCGTACAGAGCGGCCCAGTGAGCAGAACTCAGAATGTTGCGGCGAGGTAACAATGGCGCCGGTAGCACTAGCAGCGCCGTTGTTGCCTTAACGCAACACACCTAATGAGGCCCAATGACTCAATTGTTAATCCGCTCAAACAATAAAGTGCACAGTGCATCAATATATGAACATGTAAACATTTCAACAGCTCAGTTGTTGATCACTAAAGTGCATGGTGCATTAATGAATGAACCAGTAAACTGTTCATTCTTTCAATATAGATGTCGATGATTAGTAATCAGTCTGTCCAAATGCATGATGTCTTTGTGCTTTCACCTTTGATACATCAAGTGCATAGTGCATTTCTACTAAGGTATGTAAAGATTTTAGTGACATAAATATGAGTCCGCTCAGGTGCATATTGCCTTGACCTTAGACAATAAAGTGCATAGTGCATCGATGTATAGACATGTAAACATTTCTACAACTTAATTATGAATCCACTAAAGTGCATGGTATATCTCTGCCACATAGCAGGAGCATAAGAATACAGGCATATATACTGTTCAGTCACCAACCATAAATATTGGCAACTAATAATCTATCAAATAAAGTGCATAGTGTATCATGCATAGGCTTCAAACAATAAAGTGCATATTGCATTTTGCCTGAGCGTGTAGGCACTTCAACACCTAGGTTGTTGATCTACTAGAGTATAAATTGCATTGCTCCCAGGCGATGAGGCTTGGCATAACAGGGCCATCAATTATTTGGATCACAGGAGGGGACAAAACAGAAAAGTGGCAAGATAATCTCAGTGCAACATACATGTGAATATTGCCAAGATGTCACCCTACTGGCCAAGACCCATATAATTGATGAATGCAGTCTGCAGATAATTCCAGTGGTACAATTAAAATACACAAACAACAATATGTGCAATCACCAATCCCTTCTCCGGAAGGGGTTCGGAAGGAAGTCAATTTAACTAGAGAAGGGTGAAGGAACTGAAAACCCATAATCTACGAGAATACTAGTGTCAGGGTGATTTCCAGGGGGCTGGCAGGGCCGTCCCCGGACCTCCAGGGCTGGGGAGGTCCCAACTCCTCCCGCGTCCCAAAGGGAGTATGAGACACACACAAGAGCAAGGTAGATACTGCTGTTTATTACAGGCAGGGACCAACCCTCAGAACCAGATGCATCCGGGAGGCTCTCATCATTAGTGTGCTCGCAGGCCCTTTTTACTGTTGTATGACCCGCTACGTGCGTCACCTGGGAAAACTATCCCAAAAGCCTAATGCCACTTCGGGTTGGTTCCCCGAGTGGTAGGGTTAGTATAGTTACCTATTGGAAAGGGTATTATTGGGTGAGGAAGGGTCAGGTGGTACGCTTGGGCCACCCCTAACAATTGCTACAACAAATTGGTTACAAGGGGACACTTGGTGATTGGCTAGACCATATTGGCATCATGATGCGCCCCTCTTATTCTGATTGGTTCATCCGTGAGCCCCCAAGCCTGGGACCATCGTTGTTCCCAGCTCGCAGTGTACCTGATGCTGACAACAATGTGCGACTATGTGTCAGTGGCGGACAATGGACAGGTCTGACTAGTGGCTGGTGTGCATGTCTTTCCCATCGCTGTCGGTGTCCAATTTGTCCCTTTATTGTTGCAGACTGTGTCCCAGACGTGAGGCCCTAGCGTTCTTCTGACCCGTAAACTTGGCATCGTATCAGGTCGGCTTGGTCACGTGTGGCGGGACCGTGGCTAGAGCAGAATTATGAACATTTGATTTGTATTTTGGCTCTTGCGAGTGTTTAGCAATGGCAGGTGTAACCTTGGCGCGGGGAGCTTGGCATGTACATTGCAACATCGCAGCCTTGGCTGTGGGCTCTCATTGGGGCTCGTTCTACGTGATCAGTGCTTTGCAGTTTTCGTCTGAGAGGCTTCTACCTGGGGACTCTTGCTTTGCGGGCTACCTGGCCCTATTTTCTGGGTGGTGGTACATGATCCATAATATGGGGGTCGCGAGGGGCGACAGAGTATCATATGCATGGGTAGATATGTAGGGTGGTGCCTTCATAGCGTTAGTGGCGAAAAAGCATCTGCAAGCATATAAACAAGCTCTTCAGGCATCTTGCGTTTCTGCGGTGCTGGAGGTGGCCTATGTGAAAAATAACAATTCATGTCTGTGGGTGTATACGGTCCTCTGTGTCATAGCACTGAGTATGTTCTTCGTGTAGGCTGGTGTGTGAGTGACCGATGTGCATGGTGGCACGAATGTTCTTTTTCTGTTGGCTATGTCGTCATGGCATCTCTAACGATGTTGGCGTTTTGTGATTACTGTCCTAATCGAGTTGGTCCATAAAGTCGACGTCAGTTCCACCTGAGGTTCCCGCATGTGGTTTGATCAGTTGGCAGGCTCCCTGGCCATGTGGGGTGTGGTCGCAGTGGATCTTGATGTCTGGTGCGGAAGTGAGTGGGTCGAATTCCTCTCATGGGGGGTGCTTGGGCCGTGACGTCCTAGGCCATGGTTTGGATGAGAATGGGGGGGAGAGACTCTCCCATTTTCCCTCTTCAGTCCCCCCTCTGGTCGACTTGTCGACCACAAAATTATCCACTCTTTTGTCTCTGCGTACTCACCATACCTTTGTTATTCCTGCCAGGTGTCCGTACTGGTTTAGGTCATCTTTATATGACCAGTACATATATACGCATCCGCCACCGGGTTTGCAATAAACTCACTTTCCAATGTAACTTTTCGGGTTCCTTGGGTTCTCTACTTTTACTGATGGTGGATACATGTCTGCTTCTATTATCTGTTGGCGTAGCCCTTCACGTTCCTTTATAATGATGTCTGTGTGTTTGTCGTCCGCAGCTGGCATCAGGGCATGCATGCTGATCATTTCTTCAGAAATGCACGCTGATCTTGCTTTCCACATCTTCATTCCCATTAGGGTGGCCATTCCCAATATTATGCATCCCGCCACAATTTTAAGACCATCTCAGAGCCAGGATGGCATCCAAGACCACATGTAAGAAAACCAGCTACCGTCCTTCTTCACTCCCTCCGCTTCTTCTTGCATTTTGGCGTGCTTCTTGGCTAGGTGTGAAACTGCCTCAGAAAGCGGGCCATTGTCCTCGTCGTTGGCAGGAACAAACGTGCAACATGAGCTCCCAATTTTTGCGCAAACCCCTCCTTCCATCGCTGTTACGAGATCCAGCACATATCTGTTCTGAAGTGCTACCATCCGTATTGCCCTCAGTTCTTCTTTTATCGCGTTAAATCCATTAACAGTGGAGTTAATCGTCATCATTAGCTCCCATCTGGTAATCTGGAGCCACTTCGCATTTGCATATGCCTGCATCCCTGGATGTATTATGGAGGAAAAGAACATTGCCGCTCTGCTAAACAGTCTTTGTTCTGGTGGGATGTCACTCAGAGCTGTTTCTGACCTTCCCCATAGGTAGTTCCCCGTCAGTGGTTCTCCTTGTCTTTTCACTCTGGACAGGCTGGTCGTGTCGTCCTGTTGTTTTTCTTCTCCTGTCTTCAATAACCTCTTCTTCCGTCTGTTCCCTTCCTTCATCTTAGGGAAGTTCCCCATGTTGATTTTTTTTCTGTGGTACTACCAATGATGATACGTTGATGTGTACCATAGTGCATACCCCATTCCACGATGGCGGCAGGCTGTGAAATGCTTTTGCTCCGCAGGCCCAATAGTGATCCCTCAGAACTGCTGTTCCAGCACCCACCTCTGGAATCTTTATTGTTCTTTTGCAACCATCATTTCTTCCAACATCAACTTCTCCGTCATGTTGGTAACATAGTGTTGGCGCTGTGAGTGGAAGTATTGCTATCGGTTCCTCGTCCTTATCCAACCATGTGACCAGTGCTGCATCCTCGGCCATTCAGTGTAACATTTGTCGTTCTCTTCTTGAAGAGTCATCCCCGATGACTTTGCAAAAGTCACTATTTTACTTCCTACAACTCCTTCCATCCACCCTTCTTTAGTGTATACCTTGATATATATTAATATTAGTGGTCTTTCCCAGCATCCTGGTTCACCAACAATTTCTGGTGCATGCCATTCGAATGGTAGGTAGTTCAAGGTGACCTCCTTTGTTTCTCCTTGTCGGGTCCATCCGTCATGTATTTGAGCCCTTGTGTATGCTGCCAGTAGTTGTTGTACATGGGTAGTGTTTTGATAAAGTTATCTTCATAGGGCTATGTGGTTTGCTTTTATTCCTTGAAATCGTCCTTGTGTTTGGAACAGGGCCAAATATATCAATCACCCCACTGATGTTGCAGGTACCTCCGTTTCCACAAATGTTCTTGATGCGCTCATGGCGTATGGGATCAACAAGCACACATAGCAGTTGTCCTTAGTTATGCCTTCACCAATTTTGGACATGTGCTGGTACCACATGTTGTTTGAGACGTGCGGATTCAGTAAGGTATGTGTCTACCCGTGGGTATCAATAGAAACACTACGTTTATCTCTCTTTATGTTGTCTCTTGTGCTACTTGCACCACCTGATGCCATACCTGTTGCAGCCATGGTGGGGGGTGTGTTAGTAGGGGGTGATGCCATAACATGGGAAGCATAGTGTGCCTGCCAGACAGCGGCAGCAAGTAGACCAGTGATGAAAAATATCCCTATCATTTTAATACAATTGCTAATATCACTAGCATACCTCTCTTACCTTTGTTGTGGTCCTGCAGCCACTTTTCTTTTAGATGGTATAGATGCACGTCTGAACATTTCTCAAAAAATATGCATTATTTTGTTAGTATCTTTTATTCAAGCCCTCCCTATCAGGTAGTCATTCGATGCCCAGGCGAAAAGCTGTTCCCACGTTTCCTTACCATCCTATTTCTTAGGGCGGGTAATGCTTCGTGGAGATGTGGGAAAGATTGCTCTATTATCAAAAGGAACGTGTTATAATACACACGTATTCTTCTTTTCATTATGTGTTTTGGTCTTTTTATAACATAAACAAATTTGTGTGACAAGGCTTCTGGGGTGTTGTAGTCTGCGGGCAGCATTTTACCCCTGGGTAATGACGTATACGTTAGTGACGTATATTCAGTTTTCTTTGTATTACATATACAACAGTACTGCGCAGTACTTGCATGTGCGAGACAAAAAAGAAGAAAGCATGCACGTGTCTACACAGTGTGGTGTATATTGCAGATCGTTGGACAATGTTCTTTATTGGGTGGTGGCTGGGGCGGGGTTTGCTTTATTCTGGGATCTCGTGACCATGTGGTGGGCTATAGGTGACTTGTCGCTTATGTCTCTTGGGAGGGTTGGGGGGTTTGTTGTCTGGACAGTGTGGTTGTTGTCGTCAGTTGTCGTTGCTGATGCGTTGGCCCTTTCGTTGACGTGCGTGGGGGTCTGTGCTTTGTAGGGCTTGATGTCGTGGAGGTGTGTCCAAACGGTTTTGTCTTTCAATTTAATAGCTCTAGGAGCTATTTTTTCCACTTGGTGTGGGCCGGTGAAACGTGGGCTGTTCCACCGCCTGTTGACATTTCTTACAAGCACTTGGTCCCCCTCTTTTACTGTCCACTGTGTACGTTGTTCCTGTTCTTCATTTGCTGTCTCTCCTTGTTGGTTGGTCTTTGACCCACCCCGTGTCCGTTCAATCTGTTGAGAGATAAAGGCGAAACTAGTAACCAAGGAAGAGACATATTCATACATTTCTTCACCAAAAACATTTTGCGCAGAATGACAGTCTGTTACTGCTCTTGATGGTGGTGTGAGTGGAAGGTGCATTTGGCGTCCGGTCACCACCTCGTGAGGTGTGAGGTGGTGGTCCGACCCTGGTCTATTTCTCAATTCGAACAGGGCCAAGGGGAGGCAGTAAAGCCAACTCTTTTTGGTTGTTTGCTGAATTTTTGCTATTTCTTCTTTTAGGAGGCCATTGAGGCATTCGCAGACGCTATTTGCTTGTGGGTGATATGTGCATGCAAACTTATGTTTTATACCTAAGAGGGTGATTATGTGTTGGTACATTTCGTTGCCAAAGTGTGGGCCATTATCAGACCGTAGCACTTCGCATACTCTCCACCTCGGGAACACCTCCCTCACCAGAAACTTTGCTGCCCTGAAGGCGTCTGCATGGGAGCATGGTCTGGCCCCGATCCACCTGGAAAATCAGCATACTACTACAATCATGTATCTGTACCCTTGACATACGTTGATCATTTCAACGTAGTCAATGTGTTAGTGTATGAAGGGACCTTCAGGCCGGGGCATAGTACCTTTGAACACTTGCATCGTGTGACCGGCCGTAAATTGCTGGCATGTGAGACAATTGCTAATGAAGTTTGCAACAAGTGAATTTAACTCGGGACAGAATCAGGCTTCCTTTATCCGTGCTGCAATCACTTCTTTTCCTGTGTGTGTGGGGTGGTGTAGTTGGGCCAAGGCTGTTTTCAATAGGGCCAGGGGCATCACTATGTTGCCTGTATTGTTCTGCCACCATAATGTGTCTGTGGGGGACATTGTGCATCCTCTTTTGACCCATAGTTCCTTTTCTGTCATAGGTGCTGCTGCCTGTAATTCCATTATTTGAGTTTCAGGGATGTGTGTGTACCCGTCCTTCATCAACATCTGTCTTGCCACCCTCCCTTATCTTTTTGTTTTTTCTGGGAGGGTCCATTGCTCGCCAAAGTACGCAGCATGTTTAGCATGTGCGTCTGCTGTTTACTTCCCTTTTGATATTGGATCATCCCCATTAGTGTGGGCCTGACATTTCACTAGTGCTATTTCTTTAGGATCCTCAATTACTTCTATTAATACAGCAAGTAGTAGAGCATGCTGCACCGGGGTGCCGTCTGCTCTTCTGAACCCTCTTTGTTGCCAGTTTATCAGCCCTGAGTGCACGGTTGATGTGACGTATGCACTGTCAGAACATATTGTCACCCTCTTGTCATTGCTCTCTTGGAGGGCTAAGATCAGTGCTACTAGTTCTGCTGCTTGTGCTGAGTAGTGTGGTAACTGGACGCATTTTACTGGGACGTAAATCCAATCATCTCTCAGTCGTACTACTGCTGCGCCTGTTCTTCTTACCCCATCACTCTGGTCAATTGTTGAGGACCCATCTATGTACATTATCTCACCCCGCTCTAGGGCATTTCCTCAACTTTCCTTGTGCTTGAGTAAATTTCAATGGCCTCTGTGCAGTCATGAGCGTAGTTGCCGTCTTCCAGTACCTCTGCTATAAATAGTGCTGGATTTAAGTTTCAATTCAGGTCTGGACAGTATTATTTCATAACCTGTTGCCCTTTGAGTGGTCAACGTGGATTTTGATTTATTCAATATTGCAAAAAGGGCGTGTTCCACGTACAGTGTGGTGGGGCACCCCATTGTTATTGAGGATGATTTTTCTACCGCAAATGCAGCTGCGGCCAAGCTCTGTTCGCACGGGAAGTGACCCAACATTACAGGATCCAAATGTCCACTGTAAAATGCTACTGGCTTGTGCCCCATGCTTGTTTTTTGTGTCAGTACTGCTTTCATTACTGCTGTGTCACAATGTGAAAATATGTAGAATTGTTCTTCATAGTTTGGTGTGGCTAGTACTGGTGCAGTTGAGATGGCATGTTTCAATTCATTGAAGGCCCCTGTCATGAGCATAGTTGCCGTCTTCCACTACCTCTGCTATAAATCGTGCTGGATTTACGTTACTGCACCTCACAATTTTCAATTCAGCTCTGGACAGTATTATTTCATAACATGTTGCCCTTTGAGTGGTCAACGTGGATTTTGGTTTATTCAATATTGCAAAAAGGGCGTGTTCCACGTACAGTGTGTTGGGACACCCCATTGTTATTGAGGATGATTTTTCTACCGCAAATGCGGCTGCGGCCAAGCTCTGTTCACACGGGAAGTGATCCAACATTACAGGATCCAAATGTCCACTGTAAAATGCTACTGGCCTATGCCCCGTGGTTGTTTTTTGTGTCAGTACTGTGTTCATTACTGCTGTGTCACAATGTGAAAATATGTAGAATATTTCTTCATAGTTTGGCGTGGCTAGTACTGGTGCAGTTGAGATGGCATATTTCAATTCATTGAAGGCCTCTGTCATTTCTCTTGTCTATCCCAACTTTTTCCCCTCTCGGTGCTTCTCTGAGGGCCTCAAGCAGTGGTCCTATGTATGAGCTGTAGTCAAAAACCCATGCCCTGCAGTAGGTGCATAGGCCTAAAAATTGCTGCAATTCCCTCGCTGTCTGTGGCTGTGGTGTGTTTGTTATTGCTTGTGCCATTTGTGGTGCAATGTTTCTTCCTTTTTGTGAAATGAGCTGGCCTATGTAGAGCACTTGTTCTTGGCAGCACTGCAATTTCTCCTTGTCGACCTTGTACCCTTTCTCAGCTAACACTGTGAGCATTTTTACAGAGTCCTTCCTGCACTTCTCCTCTGTGGTGCTGCAGATAATGATGTCGTCTATGTACTGCAGCACTGTGCTTTCCATGTCAATGTTACCCAAATCCATCTGTATCACTCTGTTAAAGATGGATGGTGACTCGCAGTACCCCTGTGGTAGCCTTGTGTGCTTCCATTTTGTATTGTGGCATGTGAAACCTGTTAGATCTTATGAGTCAGGGTGTAGAGGTATTGAGAAGAAGGCGTTTTTGAGGTCAATCACAGTGAACCGTGAAGCCTCTGCTGGTATTCCACACAGTATAGTGGCTGGGTTACCTGCTATAAGGTAGTCTGCTTCTACAATGTGGTTGAGGGGTCTTAGATCTTGGATGCAACACCAGGACCCTCCCTTTGCCTTGCGCACAGGATACACCGCAGTGTTGCACAGGGACTCTGATGGTACCAGTATTCCTTGGTTCACTAGGGCGGTTATTGTTTCATATATCCCCTCATCTGCCTCCTTTGATAGTGGGTACTGTTTTACTCTGGGCAGCATTGCCCCTTTTTTCAACTTTATCTTCACTCCTCCAATGCTTTTTATGCAACCTACATCATATGGACTAGTGGTCCATAGAGATTCTGGTACTGCTGCTAAGTCATCCTCATAAAATGGCACTTCTGTAGTGGCTGGTGCCTCTAGTGCCATTGCCATTTTCTGTGCTACTTCTTTGTACGTCACTCTTAACCAAATGTTGACGCTCATCTCAAACACCATCTCCCCATCTCCATTACCGTCTGAGAAGAGCTCCTCATCTGATACCTGTGTTAGTCGGCATCCCTCAGCTAGTGCTATTACTGCTCTCCATGCCCTCCCCTCCCTATCATGGGCATGCACTGCAATGTAGTCTGTGGTTGCCACGATTCTCTCAATGCTCACTGATATCATTGCTCCTTCCTTTTCACTAGCAGGTGTTTCGGGTCTGAAAAGGTAAGCTGCTGGTCTCCTCCAGATTTTGCCTTCAATTCCTGGTAGCCATGTTATTACCATGCTGGTTCCATATTGGAAGATGTCCCCATCTACTGGTTCTGCCCTGGCCACTGTCTTGCCACAATAAGCCTACAGTATTTGGCGTGCTGTGAGCATGTTAATGCCCGGTGTGGAGCATACTATTCCCTTTTCAGTAAAGGAGTTGGTCATGTTCAGCCTGCTCATGATGTCTCTCCCTAGTATGTTTACTGGTGATTGTTTTGAATATAGCAGTGGGAGAGACATATCATGATCTCCTACAGATAAGGAGATGTTATCAGTGAAGGGAACCAACCCTCGAGCCCCAGAAAATCCTTGAGTGTGCATAGCTTCCCCTTATAAATTGAACTTTCCCTCCCTTATACAGGACCTAGTGGCCCCTGTGTCAACTAGGAAGGACATTTTTTTGTCACCTATCGCCACCTGTATGCATGGTTGCTCCGCAGGGTTAGTTGTTACTGATAGGATGGGACACATCAAAGACATCTGTGGGCTGTCCTATTGTGGGTATAGTGCCTGTCCGCTCCTGTGTAAGGGTTGTGACCCAATATTGTCACCCTCCCCAGCTGTGTCTGTTATGTATGTGCATCAGTGGATGATATTGCGTTGTCTTGTATTTGTGTAAGCTGCTGCACTGGTTGGACCTGTTGCTGTTGTGCTGTTACCACCTGTTGTTGCGGTGTATACATTTGAATTTGTAACTGTGGTTGTAGTGGTGTTTGCTGTGCTTGTTGCTGCTGTACGTGTGGTACTTGCTGTTGTTGTTGTGTGTATGTTTGAAGTTGCGGCTGTGGTTGTAGTTGTGCTTGCTGGGATAGGGGTTGCTGTGTGTCTTGCTGTTGTGGTAGTGTTCCCGCCCCCTGTTGTGGCTGTCCTTGCTGTCCTTGTTCTCTCCATGCTGCTTGTGCTGGTCTCATTCTACAGGTGCGTGACATACGTCCTACCAGCCCACATATCCAGCATGTTGGTGGCTCTTGTGCTTGCCATGGATATCCCCCTGTGTTGTCTGAGTACCCCTGCTGTCCATATTGATTGTAACCCCGGAATCCCCTCCTTGTTGTGGTGCAGCTGGGCCACATCCCCTCCCTCTCATTTGTCCGCCCCTCCCCCTGTAGTTGCTTGAGTACCCATTCCCCATTTGCATATAACCCCCTCCAATTTGTGCTGTATATAGTGGTTGTGGTGGCATCTGCTGTGTCATTATTTGTGCTTGTTGCAGTGGTGCTACCTGTTTTTGTGTAGTGTCTTGTGTTACTGCGACCTGGGTGGTGGTTGGTGCTGTTATTAGTGCGCCCTCCATGGCATATTTGGATAATTTCTTTTGAACCAATTTCGCTTCCTCTGTCTTTCTATCTTACTCCTTTTGTTTCATCTTTTCTTGCCACATCCTGTAGTGGTGCACTATTGTCAGCTGTATCTCGGGCCATACTTTAGCTTCCATTCCCACTAGTTTATTTAACTGTCTCTGCACTTGCTCTGGAAGCCCTTGTACCAGTATGTGATAAAATATTGCTAGTGTTTTGTCCCATGGTTCCCGCGTTTCCAGCCGCCACTTCTCTTGGATCTCCGGATGGAATCAACAGGATCTTCATTCTCACACATCTTGTATGACGTTATTGTTGCAGTATATGTCCTGACGTGAGACCCTAGCGTTCTTCTGTCCCGTAGGCTTGGCATCATATCAGGTCGGCTTGGTCACGTTTGGCTGGACCGTGGCTGGAGCAGAATTATGAGCATTTGATTTGTATTTTGGCTCTTGTGAGCATTTAGCAGTGGCAGGTGTAACCTTGGCGTGGGGAGCTTGGCATGTAGATTGCAACATCGCGGCCTTGGCTATGGGCTCTCATTGGGGCTCGTTCTGCGTGATCAGCGCTTTGCAGTTTTCGTCTGAGAGGCTTCTGCCTGGGGACTCTTGCTTTGCGGCATACCTGGGCCTGGTATCTGGGTGGCGGTACATGATCTGTAATATGGGTGTCGCAAGGGGCGACAGAGTGTCATATGCATTAGTAGATATGTAGCGTGGCGTCTTCATGGCATTAGTGGCGAAAAAGCATCTGCAAGCATATACACAAGCTCATCAGGCATCTTGCGTTTCTGCGGTGCTGGAGGTGGCCTATGTGAAAAATAACAACGATGCATGTCTGTGGGTGTATACGGTCCTCTGTGTCATAGCACTGAGTATGTTCTTCGTGTAGGTTGGTGTGAGAGTGACCGATGTGCATGGTGGCACGTGTGTTCTTTTTCTGTTGGGTATGTCGTCATGGCATCTCTAACGATGATGGCATTTTGTGGTTACTGTTCTAATCGAGTTGGTTCATAAAGTCGACGTCAGTTCCACCTGAGGTTCCCGCACGTGGTTTGATCAGTGGGCAGGCTCCCTGGCCAAGTGGGGCGTGTCCGCAGTGGATCTTGACGTCTGGTGCCGAAGTGAGTGTGTCGAATTCCTCTTGTGGGGGGTGCTTGAGCCGTGACGTCCTAGGCCATGGTTTGGATGAGAATAGGGGAAAGGGACTCTCCCATTTTCCCTCTTCACTAGTCTAAACCAGATTGTAGCCATATGCCTGTATTAGACATACTCATAAAAAATTGAAAAGAATCTGTAGCAAAAACCGTACAATGTGTATGCTATAGATAATCTAAAACAACTCCCAATGGAAATTGGAAACATAATATTCAGAAACAGATTTTTCTCAAAAAGAATTATATACTGCCAATAATTTCCTTCAAAACACTTTGTAGTCTGTCAAGGGTATGGGACTTCTATATCATGTTAATGAGATCCCATTTGCTATACTGATTATACCACTAGAAACGTATACAGTTCTTCATCCACGTTGTGGCCGCCGGAATTTTTACTTTCAAAGTCTATAATAAATCTTATTTATTCCTGTCTAAGTAGACATTCAGTGTCACCTCCTCTAGGTCCAACGACTAATTTATATATGCCAAAGAATGTCAAACCTTTGGGAACACCGTCATGGAATTCAGAAAAATGTTTGGCCATTGGGTAATCGCAGTCCTTATTTTTGATGGCTCTTACGTGTTGTAAAATGCGGACTTTAAGTTTGCATTTAGTGCTTCCTACATACCATTTGAGGCACGGACAAGTTAGTACATAAATAACAAATTCCGATTCACATGTGATTTTGCCCTTGATATATACAGAGTGCCTCAGAATAGGATGAGTATATGGGTTGCAGTTCTGGGCATATTTGCAGATTTAGCATCTTGTACATTTGAAGAAGCCATCACCACATTTGGACAGCCAATTGAAGCTCTCTCCTGTTTTTTCCGAAACCATATAACTATTCACTAGAGTGTCCTTAATAGAGACACTTTTACGAATGGTGATGTCAGAGCGTTCGTTCAAGGATCTGCCCAGATCTTTGTCAGCCTTCAGTACTTTCCAATATTTATTCACAATTTGCATTATGGTTTGGGAATGGCTCCCAAATATTAAAATGAGCCTGGTGGCATTTTCTTCTTGTTCACACGCTGAATTAGATGTTTGTTTCATCAATAATGTATGTCTGTCCATATAGCGTGCTTTTAAATATGATCTTTCAATCATTTTCTTGGGATACTGTTGTTGCAGGGTGCTTTGTTCCGTGATTTGACTGGCTGAATCGAAATCTAAAATGATACTGCGATTCCTACGTATTCTGAGGGATTCCCCATATGGGATACTCGATAGGAGATTTTTTGGATATCCACTTCTTGCATGTAAAGGGACACTTGCCCCTGTGGATTTTCTATGTAGTTCACATACTACTTTTTGTGCAATAATTTGTACATCCAAGAATACTATGGAATGCAAACTATGATGTTCCGCATATATATATTCAAGGAAATAATTTAGTTGCAAGGACGTTAAGGTGCGAACATAATGCAAAAAAACCCTGGAAATTCAGCTAAAGCCACCGTAACTTCGTGCCCCCTGTTGCACAGACTATGACCACAATGATGACATCACTGATGACATCACTAATTACATTACAACAGTAACTGGTATTAAGCATGGCCTTCAGCCATGGTCAGTGTGCATGGCCAAATATATTTTAACACATGAATGGGTACTAGACATGGCCTTCAGTTATGGACAGTGGTGACAACCTTCATCCATGTGCACTAACAGACTATCAACCATAGATTTTGGTATTTACCAGTGGATGCAGCTTTCAACCGGATTAGGCACTAGCCATGGACTTTAGCACAATACGTGCCACTGGCCACAATCTTTGGCTGTTTCTACTATATATTCTAGCATGTAAATAGGCCACCAGCCATGGCCTTTGACCTTGGGCAGTTTGTACATCTTTTGCCATGTCCGCTGTACATTTGAAAACAATAAAATGCAATAAGCCATGACCTTAGGCCATGCCCACTGTGTATTAAACAACACTAACCATCCACTAGCTATGGCCTTCGGGCAGTGCCCACTGTATATTATATACACTAACCAGCCACTAGCCATCGTCTTCAACGCAATATTAGCCAGTGGCCACGGCCTTTGGCTGTGCCGACATTATATTCTAACATATTAATGGGCACTAGCTATGGCCTTTTGCCATGGCCACTGACTACAGCGTTCAACGTTACCCAATGTATACTTTAAAATAGTTATGGGCTACTAGGCATGGCTTTAAAGCATGCACATTGGTATTTTTGAACACTAACCGACCACTAGGTGCTGGCCAGTGACCCTAGTCTTTGTCATGGCGAAGTCCAATGCCTAAATTGTTATTAAGGTAATCAAAGTTTTCATGAGCTAACTTATAAATTATGTTTTGTCTAATTTCATTAGTGATGTAATCAGTTGTATACAATGCAATTAGTGTTGTCACCAATGATGGTATCAGTGATGTGATCTGTGATGTCATCATTGTGGTCATAGAATGCGCAATAGGGGATGCAAAGTTGAGGTGGTTTCAGCTGAATTTCCAGGGTTTTGTTGCATTAAGTTTTCACCTTAACGTCCTTGCAACTAAAGTTTTTTCAAGGGTTTGTTAGAATGTATTGCTCACCTCATCGTCCCAGCAACTAACCTTTTTCCTTGAATTTAAAGGGTTTTGTTATTCCATACATAATTAACATTAATAATACAGACAAACGGCTAAACAAAACAATGTATTATGTCTAGAAAGTAAAATAAAAAGCAATTGTGCAACCACATTCCCCCAAAATAAACCTGTTGTCACAAAAAAATGTGTTTGCATATGTACTTAACTTAAGTATTTACATGTATATGTACAGTTCATGAATAGGTATTGAAGTGTTGCAGTAACTGTATACAAAGACTACACTCAATATATTTTAAAATAAATATGTAGAAGTCTACTACCCAAATATATTGGATTTATTGGAACATGCTGCTAGAGCACTAAGCTCTTTAACGAGGCACTTTATGTATGTATTTGAGATGGTTTTAAGATGCCTCTTAGTGGCTCATTAAATGATGGTCTTATTGGAATATGCTACTAGAATACTAGGTACTGTAACCAGTCACTTTATGACTGTATTTAAGATCACCCAAAAGATTACTCCAAGTGACTAAACAAATGTTTAAGTGCAGTAAAAAGCAATGGTATACACTGTTGGAAGATAAAAAAAAACATGGACTGTATAAGGAGTATAGGCACACTACGCAGCAAAAATTGCAGTAATGGATTGATTTAATGAGAATGCATGATGCACTTCACAAATCAAGATAAGGCAACATTGCACTTTGTCATTTTTCAGGATGACTTGCTGCTACTCTCATGATGCATGCTATACCCGTAATTGATCACTGACAGACTGCCAGAAACAATTTGCATTCAAAGTTCGAATAAGCCACACACTTCCTCATGGCACGCAACCATGTGGGCGCTACAATCTGCACTTTAGGTAGGCATCTGATCTGTGTAAAGGAGGTGTATGACAAATTAGTAACATGATGGGTACCGAATTTACTGCACTCAGAACGTAAAAGCACACTAGGCTAAGATGGCCGACATGCAAATTGATCTTAGCAAATAGGGCAAACTGGTCCATTTTCTATTTTCGCACCCAAACTTTCCTCTCTGTCTTTACTCTATGTTTTAAATGGGGTTTTGACAATGAGACCAACTGTTGTGAGCAAGCGACGAGTTGGCCGCGGAACACGTGAACATCTCAGCAATATCATTGCTACACTTTGGGAGGACCTATGTATTTTGGTCTTTTGTATTTTAAATTGATTTCCATGTTTTGGTGACATTACAATTTTCCCTGGCTGAATGAATAAAGGAAGAAATGTTCTGACTACAGTGGTGTGGACCCGGATTCATTTTCCATTTTTTTTGGTCTGCTAATTGCTGTGGAGAGTACAGCTCAAACCTTTTGCCTGCAAGGTAAAACTGCAAACATGTATATATATATATATTCAGTGAAAAAACTTTGTTAAAGGGACGTTATGGTTAAGTTGCGCTACTAAAAACCTATGAAATTCAGTGAAAAAAGTAAAACCGAAAAACCCCTGAAATTCGGCAGTTATGGTAAGATAAGCAACCATAACTCGCGCCACTGTGCACTGCTAACACTAACACCGAGGACATCAAAGATGACATCACAAATGTCATTGATGACATCACTGATGACATCACATGTGTATGTACTTTTCATGAAAACTCTGTACAAGGGATTCTTATAATGCTGGCCAAAAACTGTCAAGGATCAATGGGATAAATATCATGAGCTAATTAGTGCATTAAGCAATGCACTGATATAAATAGCATTCTATTATGAAGTTCTATCCAGTATAGTAAGCTACTCATGCAGAAACATAGGCAGTGTGTGCAGCATACATGATGAAGGTGCAATATTCATAATCTTGCCATGTTGAATAGTGAAAAGATAACTGCTTTCTTATTAGAGTTTTGCGTACTGTGAAGGTACCGTAATTAGCACCAAGGTCCCTTTGCGGGTCCAATCCTTTACGGCTGGTAAAACCAGCTGTTAAGGTGGGAACCCACAAAGGGACCTTGTAATCAGGCGCTAAGGGATTACCGGTACCGGTACCCTTACCGGTACCGGTAATCCCTTAGCGACAGGGTCGTAATGAGACCCCTTGACTGTTACTGAGCAAAACCATGTGGCCTAGATATGTCAGTAAAGGAAAAAAAGGGGGAGCCAGACATGTGATGTCATCAGTGATGTCATCAATGACATTTGTGATGTCATCTTTGATGTCCTGGGTGTTAGTGTTAGCAGTGCACTGTGGCGCGAGTTATGGTTGCTTATCTTACCATAACTGCCGAATTTCAGGGGGTTTTCGGTTTTACTTTGAACCATAATGTCCCTTTAACTAAGTTTTTTCACTGGATTTCATAGGTTTTTAGTAGCACAACTTAACCATAATATCCCTGACTTCATATACATGTAACATAGAACATACTAACCCCCTCGTAGTGATTTTCATGTCCGCGTACTACCGCCATGTCCGCGGACATATCGAAAGTCTGAGCGTGGGGAATGTAAATTTAAATAGTGTGCCCCATTTCCCCTTTGAAGTTGGCTCTGAAAAGAGCAAGTTTTTTTTGTTTTTTTTTACAGATGCTTGACAGACACCTGTTATTTTGTATTTTTTTTCTTGTTTTTTTTTTCTTACTTTACTCCTAAAATCTTCACATAACCTTCTCCAAAACAAACCTTACATTCCAAAATAGAAAGGCATTTCCCGTAAAAGATAAAGAGATGCCATCTTCTTTAAAATTAACAGCATTACTGGCATCAATATTCTCATTATTACAGAAGAACATACCAGCTCTAAGCATGAAGGCACACATGCCTCGGTTGATGACACACCTAGCAATGTTTTGCTGAGGACAAAAAACTGAACTATTGTCCCATATTGCCCTAGGTAGTAATTCAGAAAAAATTACTTTCGCATTTGGAAGGATCTTCATTACGGCTTGAACCAAGCGTTCCAAATCAGCCAACAAAGTAGGGGCACTGACGTTGCCCAAATGGAAAGCACCATAGTGCAAAACTACCACATGCAGACTGTTCATCGTGGCCATATCCTCACAAACTTGTACAATTCCCTGTACATTGCAATCAGGCACAGTGCTCCACACCACCTCCACTCCTTTCACATCAAAGTTCTTTGCAACATCCCTGTATTGAGCGTACTGTTGTAAACCATGCACAAACATATCTCCAAGCACCAACACCCTGACTTTATCTACCTCTGCCATCTTCACCACACACAGTCTCTTTCAACACAAATCCACAACCTCGACATCTGATTGGCTGATCCGTACAGTCTTCTTTCCATGTTGGATTTCCTCGAAAAATCCGGATGTAGCACGCCCTGTCCACGAACAGCCGCGGTGTCCGCGGACGGCGTCCACTTTACTCTCTGTGCCATTCCCTCATTGCATACAGCTAAGCAATCACACAATACGAATAACGTCCTCAGAACACCCCCATTTTGTGAATTTTCGAACATTTCAGGACAATTATCATTTCATTATTCAACATATTAACATTACAAATATTATACTTTCATCTTGTACTCTGCACACAATGCTATGTTTCTCCATTAGTAGCTCAGTATACTAGTTAGAATCCCATAATACAATGCTATTTATATCATATCAATGCATCGTTCAAAGCACTAATAACAGTATGATATTTATTGCAATATCCTTGACACTTTTTTCGCAACATTATAATAAAAATCCCTAGTACACAAATTCCATGAAAAGTACATACACATGTGATGTCATCAGTGATTTCATCAATGACATTTGCGATGTCATCTTTGATGTCCTGGGTGTTAGTCTTAGCAGTGTACGGTGGTGGCGCGAGTTATTTTTCATAGCTTACCATAACTTGCGATTTTCAGGGGTCTTTCGGCTGTACTTAGAACCATAACGTCCCTTAAACAAACTTTTTTTAATATCACGCAAACAATATACAAACATCGCGTGCAAAAACCAACTTCTCACAGATGGCTTTACACAGAATGTTGCAAAGTAAGAATTTATGCTCGTCCACAGTGAAGGTCAGCTGCTTCCATTTTTTTCTCGGGCCCCGGAGAGGCTCACGAAGCGGACTATAAGGTTGTATTGTGTTTTGACCTTGACAGACAGAGATTGTGATGAAAGACTTCTCTTGAAGGAGTGTTGCTAAAACGTAAGAGAAGATAAGGATGAAATTTCTGAAACGAAACCACTTTTATATATTATATCACTATGGGAAAGATCGTTCGTACACGCAGAGTCGTATTTTGGGACTGCACTACTCATAGACAATGGAAATTGCAATTGTACTGTAAGTAACCCTTTAGATTATTTTATACCAAATATAATTACAATAGCGTAGCATTAAAGACCGCTCAAGTTGAACTTGTTCGTTCAAAGTGGCATAATGTTTTCTACTGCGCACTATCACTGCCGAAATTGATCCCCTGTCGTTTAGAGGGCTCTGAAAAAGGCAGACGACACAGGGTGGATTAATAGAAATAATTTAACCGGTCTATAGGCCGTCAAGCGCTCTACTCGCTGTGCCACTTCACTGTAGCCTGTCAAGTGGCACAGCGAGTACAACGCTCGCTTTGACATCCGTGCACAGCTTGAATCCCGGCAAGGCCAAACTCAACCTTTCATCCTTCCGTGGTCGATAAATGAGCACCACACACCGTGGGTAATAATAAGCACCGCTTAGATACCTCACGGTTCTTAGCGCTATATGAATGGGAAAATATTATTATTTTATTATTAACATACTCCGTTGCACTATCTTCGATAGCAAATAGTTTCACGCCCTAATAAATAAAATTATGATTTTTAATGAAGATCGGCTGGTGAGACTAATTTATGTTTTTTAAAACAGGTATGTCGCCCCATTTTGCCTATGTCACGATTTACAGACTCCAGCGGATGGGGTCTTCAACTGCCAGGTGCAGGTCCAAATATGCAACTTCATGACCCTCACCATTTTATGGGACAATCGCCAAGGACCAATATGCCCTTACGCAGTACTAGCGGCTACAAACAACATACCAACCAATAGGGTGGTCTAATGGCTCGTTGTTGGAGCAACCTTCCGATTATCAGAGCGACCATTTACTGCTTTTATCATAAACCAAAAGCCTATCGACCGCAAAGGAACAACGCGTGGCTCAAAATAAACTTTTGCTGATCGACAGCAGAGACAATAGCAAATCGCTGAATATTCACTAAACATTTCATGTGAAATAAATGTACTTTACCAAATGTACAATCCTGCTGTTTACTTTTAAACCACAGTTTCATATTCCGAATTGTGGCGCACTGAGTTGTAAACTGATCTAACACCCTCTGTACCGCAAAGGAACATCGCGTGCCTCAACATGATCTTTTGCGGATCGACAACAAAGACAAATGCAAATTGCTGAATATTCTCTAAACATTTGATGTTAAATAAATGTACTTTACAAAATTTACAATCTTGCTGTTTGCTTTTAAATCACTGTTTCATATTCCGAATTGTGGCGCGCTGTGTTGTGACATAATATGTGTTGTCTTCTGGGTTCTGTGTAAAGTCACTTAGGACTGGAGAGGACTGGGCGCGTTTGATGACGCACCCTGTAACGTCACGGAGAGAGGCAGGGAATATGAATGCTTTGATAATATCAGGCTTAGGGGCGGGAGATATGATTTAGTGTCGCAAAAGAAAGTTAGCCAGGTCAATAGCTCCAGTCAAAGGATTATCACATAATGTCGGCGCACACCAGCCGGATTTATTGTTTCTTTAGTGGACAAAAAGTCGGTTGACGCCCATAGGAAATTGTACTATTAGCGGACAAAAGGAGTGGTCTTAAAACAATTTCACCCTGACAACGAACAATACAAACAACGTTCTCAGAACACCCCCATTTTGTGTAATTGCAACCATTTCGGGACACCGCGAGTGTTCTTAGAACACATTCAACTAGACAGATTACAATACAGACAGCGTCCTGAGGACACGCCCAGTTTGTGTATTTACGAACAATTAAGCACACCGCGAGTGTTGTTAGCTCATTTTTACCTTCCTTGCGAACAAAAATGACACATACTCCGTCCTCTAAGCACCCCACCATTTAGTTTATTTACAAAATGTCAGAAAAGCCGTGTTCTCCGCGGACAAATCAAACACAACAAAAACGTCTAGCACATAAAAAAACAAAACATTGAACCTATCTCATACTCTCCCACCCTCCCCAAACACTCTTACACACCAACACACGGCACTAAATACAATTTTTTATCCACTTTTCACCGCGCTGTACGCGGTCGACGGCGAATACAAGATGGTGGGCGCCACAGAAAATCTGACGCGCTCCATGCCCCTCGCCGTCCAATCAGCGAACACGTCGCATGTCCGCGGACTTGACGCAAGGCCATGGGCCAATCGGGGTGCTGTCTGCGGAGCGAACAGGGAAGTCTGTCCGCGAAGCGAACACAGATATCACTAATTTTTTTGCCTTACGTTTTGGTCATTTTATAAAAAACTACTGGACGGATTTACACCAAATTTGCAAAAGCACGCTTTCGGGACCAGGCCCCCGCTCCTGCCGCAAATTTGGTGTAAATCCATCCAGCGGTTTGGCCTGTGGCCGTGCGCAAAGTTTTTTCCCGTTATGTCTATAGGAAAAAACACAAATTTTGGGACGCCCCCCTATAACTTTTCCCCCCCTGGACGAATCCTCACCAAACTTTGCAAACAAATTCAGAGTGGGCCATATATTTTTTTTTGCAATGTTTGGTGAGGATTCGTCCAGAGGGAGCGAAGTTATAAGCCACCTAAAAAGTGATCTTCCTATGGAAACACCAACTTAACCATAACTACATGGACTCTACCGCGTATATGAATATATATATTCTTTTCAAAAAAGGTTTTATAGCCGCGTCTACTAAGGATGCATCCACGACTACATGCAGCAACGACTGAGGGGTTACCCACGTGTGTGAAATAAGCCAATAGACGTTGACATCCTTCAACGCGCTACGTATCTTTGCGCCTCGGCTGTATGACGTGGCTACTGATCTTAGTTTGTATCCGAAGCTACACACACATTTTTCTACAAGCCCCCAATCAAACTAAAGTGGCCTTCAAACATTCAAATCATATAAGTGAATAAAAATAACGCACAAATAAAATTCTGGACTGTATCATCTACATAAAAATCTGATTATTGCACTGAAAATGTATATATATCGACGCAACTTTTAATAAACCCGTGGTTCCAGCCACAACAAATAAAATGCAGAATAATTTGACGAACCTACGCACATGCTTTTCATAGACACGGTTATACGAAAAGCCCCTCCTGGACGTTTGCTGATAACCGTGCCTAATCGCAAAAACTCTGTTCAAAATTTCATTTCCACTCCACCAAACTCCCAAAACTGTCCCCAAAATGCCTACCAGCCCCCCTCCACTACTCAAAGTCCTCCTCCACTCCCCTAGTCTCTTACAATCCCCCACTCAATTCATACAAGATGTCACCCCACCCAAAATTACGGATAGCTGTGGCTACCACACGTCCAAGCGGGGTACATGTATTACTGGGGTTCGCGGGGAGTTTCACATGCGGTAGGCCCTGTGCGAGTGGGGCACGTGTATTACTGGGGTTCGTGGGGAGTTTTACACACGGTATGCCCTGTGCGAGCAGGGTACGTGTATTACTGGGGTTTGTGGGAAGTTTCACACGCGATAGGCCTTGGGCGAGCGGGGCACGTGTATTTCTGGGGTGCCCAAACGAATTGGCAGTGTGTGTCCTCCCAGGTGTGCCCTCACACCCCTCCCCAGGGCCTTCAGGCAGCCCACAACACAGGGGAACACACGGCACCGCTGGCCATGCCCCACAGACAGCCCATCCACCCTGGTGAAGCTCCCCAACCAGCCCACATGACACCATGCACAAGTGAGCACTGACTCATGTCCCATGCAGTGAAGGGCACCTACCAGCAGGCCCCCACTCATGACCCCCACCTACCCATCCAGCAGTGAAGGGCACCTGCCAGCAGGCCCCCACTCATGTCCACCCACCCACCCACCCACCCAGCAGTGAAGGGCACCTGCCAGCAGGCCCCCACTCATGTTCCCCCTCCCACCCACCCAGCAGTGAAGGGCACCTGCCAGCAGGCCCCCACTCATGTCCCAAAAGCAGTGAAGGGCACCTGCCAGCAGGCCCCCACTCATGTCCCCCCAACACATCAACATGACCCACAATCATGGCCCTCATGGCCACCCAAATCCCACCGCACGCCACCCCTGCCCAAATAACCAACCAAGCATAACATACACCCCACATTGAAATGGCCATTACATGAAACAACCCAAATGACATGTATGTACATCAACACATGTCCATCACACACACTCAACGGGTGCCAGTGAATGTGAAAACCCACATCGTGACATGCATGAAACCAAGGAGAGAATACCACACATTGAAGTATGGGAAAAAATGTATTGAACAAAAAATGTGGTGAAACAAATTTAAACACCAAACAATGGACATAAGGAAAACAATGCAGAATGTCACATAATGATGAAAAAAGGAAATCAGAATCCAAAATATATGAAATCAAAAATGTCTCCAAAGTCTCCAACCAACAAAGCAAATCCAAACAGAAATGAAAAAGTAAAATCCATTGCTCCATGGAAAAATCAAAAAGAAAATGCTGACAAATCCACACTCCAACTATTTACAAGGATGAAATCCTGGGTCCATGAGCCCAACTGTCCAAATGAAACCTACAAAAATACACTAACTAATGAAGAACGATATACAAAAATGTGGGGTATTGTCCAAGCGCCCCAAAAAAAAAATGAAAACAAAAATGAAACCTAACACTAACTAACTATTTACAAAGGCAGCGGGCTAGTCCGACGGCTCACTTATTGATGTCCCGGGACAGGGCATCATCGAACTCCCGCTCAATGTCCTGGAGGTGGTCCTCTTCCATGGCCCCGAGGGTTCGCAGGGACGATGACATGTTGACTTCCGACTCCCTGCAAATTGCCTCGAGGCACTCGGCCGGCCTCAGTGCCCTCCGAATGGAGTTCTCCGCCCTGATCATTGTGAGCCGTGCCTCTTCCGCCCGCTGCCGCTCCGCATCTATGGCGTGGCCCAACCACTGCCACACAGAAGACACTTGTAATCCTGGGTCCTCCTGCCCTCTGGCCGATGCCTGCCCTTCCGATGTTGAAGGCCCCGAGCCATCATTGCTCACACCATGTTGCTGCTGCTGCTGTGCCTGCGCCCTGGCTCTTGCTGCCTGCATGTCCTCCTCCGGCTGGGGTGCAGTTGTCGTGGTGGCCACCCGTGCTGGACGTCCGACTCCCGACTGTGGCAGGGATGTGTCCTCCACCAGCCTGGGTCAGAGGCAGCTCTACAGGGTACCCAGGTGATACATGGGTGGGAAGATGGCATGGAGGACAACTAGCGCGTTGGGGGTACAGGTGAGGAGGGGGTCGCAAGAAGGTCCAGCAAACGGAGGATTCCAGCACTGGTGACCCGTCCCAGTAGGTCAACGGGGTCAAAGAGGCATCCGAGATGACCTGCAGTGTCTTCACAAAAACACAGCAGGTCACCTTGCATGCCCTGTTGACGCAACGCTATCCCAGCCAGGACAGGCTCAACCCGGTACGGGATAGCCACGTCCGCAGGGAGAGGATGGCCAGTTGTTGTGCGGCCATCCCCTCCCTGAAAACGGGTCTGGACGTAGGCATCCCTGCTGGTGCCGGATGATGCAGTCACAGGATCAGGGACAGGATTACACACAGGCACCTCCGCGGCGGCCTGTGCTGCCTCCTGTCTCTGCCCCTGCACTGCACCACTAGCACCAGTGGAATCCCTACGTCCAGACCCCGTGTGTGTCCCTTCCACGGCCTCCTCCTCCACCAAACCCCCCACCAACCCGGATGACTCCATGCCATCGTCCTCCGTCGGACCCTGTGGGGTCTCAGCTGCCCCTTCTGCTGCCGAGTAGTCCATCTCCGACCTCCGCCTCTTGGACCTACCCTCGGCAGCAGCGGCCTGGGATGCGGCACCAGACTCCTCACTCCCCGACGAGATGACAATCTGGGAGGGGAGCCGGGCCTTGCGTCTCTGGCTGGTGGTGCGATCCCTGCCACTTTGCTCCACAGCACCCTCTCCGCCCTCTTCATCAGTTGACGCTGCAGACAGGGAGAGATAAAACACAGGCATCAGGGCACTGTACAATGGACTGATACACACATGACAGTTGTACATGAGTGGCAGTGTCAAACTTCAGACATGGCATCACACTCCCTAACACACATGTCATTTCTACTCACACACATGAGCAATTCCACAGCAATATTGCACCAGGCACCACCATCCATACACATACAACAGCATCAGCATCCGAAGGTGAGCCTGCCGTCACATGAAACATGGGGAGTGCACAACACATGCACACACCCCAACACACTTACATGCATGTGTACATGTCCACCAACTATCACAGTCATGAGATCGCTATCCATGTCACATCTGGCATTCAGCCTTCTACATGTCAGTGCCACATGCATCCATGTTGCATCACAGATGCACACTTGTCAAATACACACACATGCACACAGTGCAGATACATGCAGCTGTAACCACCATCCATGTGTGACACCACAACCATGCCAACGTACATACACAGTAATGCAAACTTGTGTGCTCCCACACCTGCATTTGGCCTGCTTGCTTACCAACACATACACCATCCATGTGTCTCACACATGAGAGGACTCACATGTGTCAGCCTCACGCCCCTGTACATACACATCCATAAATGGCCCTACAAAAACACATGTATAACCTGCACACTACTGGCACACCACAACATGCACAGCGTCCAATCAGTATGCATGTACACTTACCGCTCGACTCCAGACGGGTCTGCCTCTCAAGGACCTGGACTTGGAGCACTGGGCGTATGCGTTCCAGGACCCTCATTTCGTGGTATGACAGCTGGCCCCGGCGTCCCTTGGCATCCGCTGCCTTCAAGAGGCATTGGGCCTTGTCGAGGGTCCTGGACCTGACATCCTCTCAGCGCTTCCGGACATATTTGATGTCGCGGACTGCCACCCCCTCCTCGTTGATGGCAGTCACGATGTAGATCCTGATCCGTCCTTGATTGTCGGCGCGCAAACTTCCAAAGAGGGCATCATACTGCCCCAGGACTTGCTCCACCATGACACCAACTTCCCTGGCACTGAAGCTGGTGGCCCTCTGCCTCTCTGGCTGGGGGTTGCCAGTGGTGCCAGATGGTGCTGTGCTCGACATGGCAACCCCAGAGGCAGGTGTGGGTGTGCAACTGGGTCCTGGGGCTGGGCTGTGGAGCGATGGTATCCCAGTCGGGAGTTGGTCGGGAGGTGGTCACAGCAATTGCACCCCTGGCTGACGTGCAGGCACCAAATAGCAGGGCACGTGGGCAGCAGGCAGGCAGACAGCAGCAGATGGCAGGTGGGAGCGTGCTCTGGGCTCTGGGGGGCAGGAGCGTGGTCTTCCGTGTGTTGTTGCGTGGCCAGCTTGATACGGAGTGATTTGGCACATGAAAGAATTGCACATCAGCGTGTAATTTGAGGAAAGGCCCTTAGCGCGTAAGCGCGTCTGTGACGCGACACAGGCGGGCGTTTCCCTTATAACGTGGGCATAGTGGTTCAGCGCATGCGTGAAAAAACTGCATGTCCGCGTGTGAATGTGTGTAATCCGAGGAAAGGGCCTACTCGTGTAAGCGTTTCCCTCAGCACGTTTCCCTCAGGGTTAAAGGTGAGCGGGGCCAGCAGTTCGCTGTACGTGCCTTTCGTGGAGACTGACGTGTGTTGCTACTTCGTGTTGTTTCGCGTGCCATCACAACTTCACAGCGGATCAAGGATGTATCTCTTCTTTTGGCGGGGGTATTGGCTACGCGTGTTTTTCATTATCACGCTAGTCAGACGGTGAGTCGCGCACGCTATTTTTCCCACTGCATGTCCCCCTGTGTATCGCACCCGTTTTCGAGGTCATAGTAGCCTGCGTGTCCCACGCGTATGCGTTTTTCGTGTTACTGGGTGCCACAGCGTATCGCGGGAGGTTGATTCCATGCACGTAGGCTGCAGGGTTGTGTGCACGGTTTTACTGCAGTTTTGGGGTGCCTGAGCATTGCGTGACCCATCACTACATCACCGGGGTCACATACAGCCTTGCAGGTGCAGGGGGGCTGTTAACATCTTGCATCCCACCCTCTTCACCCCAAATGCCCAGGACAATTGTGGTGTACACCTCCCATTGGCACTCCTCCATCTGTGCCGGCACTACTCCATCTGTGCCATGGTTGGGAGGACACCAAAGGGGAGGGGCGCCTCAGCTGGGCGTCCTCCTTGTGGTGGGCGTGGTCAGGGACGTGGCTGGGGTGACCAGGGAGTAGGGGGACTCCATGGTGTCCAGGGTGGCTGCAGAGGGGGAATAGGCAGGGGTGCGCCACTTGAGCACAATGTTGTGCCATGTGTCGGTGCAGTCATGCCAACACCCCCTGTGGTTCCGGGAGATGCAGCTTCTGCATCTGGCACTGGCGCCCATGTGACCCGACAGTCTGTTCCATCGACTGCCCCGGGCCCAAGGGTAGTGGTAGCTGCAGGTGCAGCTGTGGACACCACCACCCAGGGTCTACCAGCGCAGCACTTGAAGAGCCCTTGCAAGATTTCCAACAGGCCAGGAGGGAAACCGTAGGGGCACGCAGGGCTGTCCTGACCAAGACACGTGTCCCTGGGGCAGTTATGTCATCTGCTGCCCCGAACAGCCAGGTGTTGGCAAGTGCATGGGCAGATGCAGCCAACAACACCCTGGTTGTGAGTCTGCCAACCAGGACAGTTGCAGTCAATGACCCTGCCACAGCGGATGTTGCTGCGCAGGGTCCATTAGAGGGCACACAGCTGCCACTGACACAAGTCAGGCCTTTGGTCATCCCTCCACCATACTGATCAGGGCGGCATTAGCCAGCCAGGGTCTGCGCCACAATCCAAGAGGAGGAAGGTTGCACCTGCAGCACAGGCTGGGACCCCACACACAGCAACAACCTCCTGCACGTCGAGGAAGAAGCCTTTCTTCAACCAGGAACTGGACTTCCACGTGGACTACGTGCAGGACGACAGCTGTGACATGCTAGTGGGTGCTAATTGTCAGACTACGGCTGCCCACCATGATACCCACTGGAAGCAAGTTGTGGAACATGTGAGTGCATTCGGCCATGAGGTGCGCACAGCGCAAAAGTGCAAAAAGCATTGGAATGACCTCAAACGCAGCGCTAAGGCTAAGCATGCCTCAAATTACAACTTGACTCTGGTGACTGGCAGTGGGCCCGCACCAGAGGAGGAAGACCTCACTCTGCATGAGTCACTCGTTGCGGAGTTCATACCATCTGAATTGGTTGAAGGAGTGGGAGAGATGCCGGACTTTGATGCCCAGTCCAGTGACTGTTGATGCGTGTTTATTGAGGACGTGTGTGTTTTACTTGCGTGATGTGTTGTGCATGACTGCCACTACATGTCACGTGTACATGGTTCTGATGTGCAAGTAATGCAATGCTTCCCTGATGCATGTCTGCTCTGCTGGATGGTGGACATGTGGAGCAGACGGGGGCTGTCGGCATCAACACTATTGCATCCTACTCACATGTTGGTTACCAGGATGCCTCTCCGGTCCATGTTCCAGCTCACTGGCCCTTCTGCATGTAGCGTGGGGTGACCTTCCTCTCAGCCCAGGGACAATGTCATAGCATAACTGACGTGCATGTGTCCTCTCCTGCATGCGGGTACTCCATGTAGGCATGCTCCCTTGCCACTCGACCCCCCGCTCTGCACCCCAATTCCAACTTTGCACTGGTCTGCTTCAATATTGCCATTGGTTACTTCCCTGTTCATGCGTCCTGTGTACATGCTAACTTCCAGCGGCCAATCTGCCAGACATATGCTGTGTGGTACAGCCTTCGTACTTGATGCAGGGTATCTCACTTGGACTGTGCAGAGGTCAGATGCCCTGCAGGAACATGAGTGCCCATTTATGCTCCATGTGCAATCCACGCATGCCCCTATGTGTCCTTGACTAGATGATCACTGTAATACAAGTCCTGGGTGACATACATTGCATGGCATTTCATCAGCCTTCCCATGTCCACTGTGGCTCAGTACTGCATTGCACACATGTTTAGGGCCTGACAGTCTGTGTGGGCCATACGCCTCAGCCTGTTTAATGGCCAATGACTCTGTCCAACTGGTGTAGTGTCTCTTCACACATGGGTGTACTCCAGAGGTTTCATCATGTGTCCTGCTTACTGTCCCATCATCATTTGCAGTGTTGTCACTTGAATCACATTAAGCTGTTGATGCCAGTCAACACTGTCTGTCAATACACAGGTCTATGTTCAGCCTTTTGATACCATGCTAGGCATCCCTGCATTTGCACTTGGGGGGAGGGGTGGTTTGCTTGTGGACATGCTACCCATTGAATACACATTGCACGTGATGCCTGAAGTTGACCTTGCACTGACTTCACATTTTCTGACACACATCATGAAGTTCTTGTACATGTAGATAGTGAGTAACTTACATATTTGCTGCACTGCATTGACCCACTTCAGTGCAAACTGACACCTTTCGACATGCCTAATCACAGAAGCAATTTCAAGTTGACCCAGCAAGCATGGCATGTTCTATTTTGTGTCTGACATGTCTGCTTCATGTGTTTGGTGTCTGTGTGTGTGTGTATTGTGTGCTTCTAACATGTGTAGTGACCTTATTTCTCTCTACTTTTCAGATGATGACGCAATGGAGCCAGAGGATGGTGTTGTCATGCCAGGCACAGGGTTGTTATCACTACAGCAACCCGGCACGAGTGGGGGTTGTGGGGTGGTAGGCCACGAAAACCCACATGTGCAACAGTCCATCTTGTCTGTGGCTGGCAATGAGTCCAGCCCTGATGACCACTCTGACGTCCATGTCGAGTTGGATGAGCATCAGGTCCATATGTCAGGGGTGAGTGATTCTGATGTGGGCACTCCTCTGTCCGCGACACCTGCACTGAGGAGTCAGAAAGTTTTGGAACCTCCGCCTGTGGTGGATCGGGACGCAGGGTCACCCTCCACACCAGTCACTGATGTGCCTGGGCTATCACGTCGACGGGGGCATGTAGTCGTGCAGCCGCGGGCGGTGCCAACACAACGAGGACATCCAGTCCTTGGGTCCCGCAGGGTTCAAGCCCAGCAACGCGGTCGCCGCGCGCAACCGAAGTATACTGAGTAGGAGCAAGACATGAGTGCCAATTCTGAACGGCAGGGGGCAGCAATGGAGAACATCGCTGAGAGCATGGAGCGTGTGGCCCAATCCGTGCTCCCTCCTGCTAGGCAGGTGCTTCTCCAGCAGCAGGCGGCACGGCCCACGGCCCGCTCGCTCAGGCTGGGCAAGGCGGCCTCAGACAGGGCACGCCAGGCTGAAATGTCGTCTCTGCGTAAAGCAATTGCTGCTCACGCAGAGGCATACATGGAGGCCCTGAGGCAAGAGTATGCTTCCCTCAGATCCACTCTGGGTGTCCTTCTGATGTCCCAGAGGGAGCGGGCAAAGGAGAGGTTTGCGCAGCTTGAGCGTACCATCTCGGCTGAGCTACATGCTGCCGGGAGGTGCAGCAGTTGTCCAGCCAGGCCTTGCAGGAGGAACTCCGTGTTACATGTGCTACCTTGCAAGAGGAAGCACGTGTATCACGGGAGGTTCTGCATGCAGACCTATTTGTGATCGCTGCGCAGAACCAGGCTCACCCGTCCGGCAGACTTGCTGCCGACGAGGGGCAAGCTGTGGCTAGGCGTGGTCAGGCTCCTGTGCCACGTCCTCCATTCCAGGAAGAGTCAGACTCGGGCGACAATCTATCTCACACATAGGTCGGGCTGTGCAGGCGTTGAGCCCATGGAGATTTTTTTTTTCCTCAACATCATCGCATGTGGGTGTTGAGCAGCACCCTGTACCTCCCCCCTCGTGGGTGCCCCCCCGGGTCGTATGTGGCCATTTTTTATTTTATTTTTAGTTTAGTTAGTTTAGTTTCAATTTGATAGTTAGATTAAATTGGTAATATAGGTTTTTCATAGTTAGTGTAATTAGTTAATATAGTTTAATATTGTTTGTCTATTGGGCTTTCATGTGACGGTGTGGTGCTTTGTGGCTTTTGAGAGCATCCACTGTCTGTTCCAGCTGGGCCCTTCAAGCTTGTCTTGTGTATGTGTTTGAAGCTTGGGGTCCTTGACTCACATATGCCACTCCTGCTTCCCTTATCCATGGGCTTGCAAGGATGGTTCGGTGTAACAGCCTATTACACAAGGGCTCTGGACTGTCATATCTGTGGCATGTCTGCTGCTGTGAAACGTGTGTTAACACCCCTAGTGGGGATGATAGGGGTGTTATTGACCACTGTTCTCCATTCGCTAGAGGGGGGGCTTAATGATTGATGTGTACATTAATTGCTATTCATTGTGTAGTATGTTTATTATCTATACTGTACATGTGCTTGTTGCAATTCATGGCGTAGATGGTGTGTTCAACAGTTTGCCTGTGAAAGACGGACTGATGGTGGGATTTGTGTCATACGTCTCTGACATGGTCCAGTCATGTAATGTCTGAAGCGACACACACAGATGATTTTAATGCATTAATCATGTGTTTCATGCCCTTTCTGCAGGGGGATGAGCCTCCAGACCACCTTTGCCAGCAGACTTGGGCCATTGGACATCTGGAAGCTGGACACGTTTGGTGGTGCCGACATGCGCATGTGTGCACAAGCAGAGGGACAGGGATTGCGCTCATACATCCGAAAACAGCTGACGTGCTTCAGGGGACTCCAGGCAAGGTGAGCAGCACAGGGGGGCCACAACGCAGCAGACATTCCACCTGGCCAGTTGCACATGCATGCTTAGTGGCAGCACTGACGGTGAGCTTGGACAAATATTGGTGTTGAAGTGCACAATACAGCTGAGATGCGTTGGTGGACTAATGGGTAGTTGATGGGAAATTTGTCTGGGGCACCTGCAAGGCCAGTGGCACATACCCTCCGGTCCACCATGGTCCATTGAGGCACTTGTATTAGCCATGTAGCATTCCAAGACATGGTAAGAAGCATCTCACAGGGACAGACAGCAAGGGACAGACTTGTGTGCAGTGGATTTCATTACCATGTAGAATTTGACACATACACTACCTACTTTATTTGGGTCATGGTGGAACACTACTTGTTCTGTAGTCATACCTTGCTTGATGTAGTTTGTCGCTTAGATGTGATGCTTAGGGTGTGCGTCACACACAATGGCTGTTCACTATGCTGTGCGCTGAGCAATGTGTTGCATGAGGTGGACACGGCACACAGAAGGTGCAGTGTTGATTTTGCTATGCACAATGTGCATGTTATTGTTATTGTTATTTTGCATTTATATAACGCCGTTTATACCATTGGTATGGTCTGAAGGCGCTGGTAGGTTGAACGCCCTTGGGAACAGAAGTTCATATCAGTAGAGAGAGTAGAGAGAAACAAAAGGGTGCGTGTGGGCACCGGGAATGTGTGCAGCTCGTGCAGTGTCCGTGTAATAGCTGCATTCTAGCGGTAGGTGTACTCGTTAGGAGGTCAGGAGTATGTGTTAATTCTGGCAGGATTTATCCAGAGCGTATGTGGCAGTGTTAGGCCTGAGGAGAACGCCTGGCTGGAGGGTGTGTTATCAGCAGTGATTACTTAGAATGATGTGGAGTGAGCGCGAGTGTTGGTATGAGAACAGTTATACCGAATGGTGTCATAGTATCACTGTGTTCTAGTTGAGTGGTGATGTAAAGAGAGAGTAAGCGTGGTGGTGGGTTAAGATGGGTTATATACGCTTTCAGATAATCTCTGCATTCCAAATCATACTATATACGTTGCGTACTCCAGACCGTTCCATGCACTCCTATTCACTCCATGGATCACAGTCTGTTCCACATATTTAGGTCACGCATTCATGCATTCCGGGTTACCGCATACGTTTGAGTGCGCGCCGTGCGCTCCAGTTCGCCATGCATACTCCAGTCATTGTGAGTTAAATGCTCTTTAAGCATTCTCTGTGTTCCAAACCATACTCTATACGTTGCGCAATTCTATGCGCTTCAGTCCGTTCCATGCCTCCCTATCCAGTTTTGTTTGCTCCACGCATGCACTCTTGTCTTCCTCAAGCATGTACCCACTCACCCCCTCTACCCACTCACCCCTCTACCCACTCACCCCCTCTACGCACACAAACCCTCGACACGCTCACCCCATCTACGCACTCACCCCCTCTACGCACTCACTCTCTCTATGCACTCACCCCCTCTATGCACTCACCCCCTCTACGCACTCATCCCTTCTTCGCATTCATCCCTTCTACGCACTCATCTTCTCTAAGCATTCTTCCTCTCTACGCGCTCAACCCCTCTACGCAATTCAACTCCCTGTACGCACTCATCCCTCTACGAAATCATCCCTACGACAGGCATTCATTGTTATGTTACAACTACAACTGTTGGAATGCATTTGGGTATGACTTCTTTTGGGTGGGAGGTTGTTGGTCCGTCATTTCATCTGATTCCATGTCAGGCATCATTGTCTGTTGCCACTTTACATTTTTCACATATCAATGTGTACCTTATTGGTACTGTGTTGGTGTATAGCTATTGCTTGCCATGTCCTGTTGTGGTATGGGAGGGTTTGGGTGACATAACAGTGATAGTCATGGCCTGTTTTGCAGGTCTGTGTGATTCACACCTTGCATGTTTGCCTTCTGGTCACACAGGATGGCTTATGCTTAAGTAGCTAGGGATGCACACAATGTGGCACTTCCATGGCAAAATTCTCAGGGTGGTAAGGTTGTGACAGTTAACTGTCTCTTTGTCATCATCGATTGTCACCTGGTATGTGCCAGGCCTGTGTGCACTCCTCAGGGGTGGGAGTTTAGGTGAAAAATATGGCCACAAGCTGGGTCCGGGCTTCCTCGCCACGTGCCCTATCCCCTCCCATGGGCAGCGCCTTTGCCTGTGGTTGGGGATGTGGGGGCACCACCATTTCCACCGGTACGCCCTGCCGTGTTGCAACATTGTGCAGGACACATGCTGCCACAATGATCCTGCACACTACTGGGGGTGCACAGAGTAGCTGGCTGCCAGAGCGGTCAAGGGAGCGGAAGCGTGATTTGAGCACTCCGAATGTGCGCTCCACTATGGCCCTGGTTGCAATATGGGCCGCGTTGTATTTTACCTGGGGTGGTGTGGTGGGGTTCTGGATTGGCGTCATCATGTGGTTGCTCAGAGGGTAGGCACTGTCACCTGGAGAGGTGATGATGGTTGTGATTATTGGGGTTTGTGTATTTGTGTGTGTGTGACATGCATGTGCACGGGCATTTGTACTCACCTAGGAGCCATGTGTCGCTATGCTGCCCAGCTTCCAGAGCCCGGCTCAGGGCAGGCATTCTGTATATGAAACTGTCATGGGTGGAGCCAGGGTAGTTTGCATAGACAGAGGTGATGATTCCCTTTGCATTGCATACCACCTGCACGTTGATGGAATGCCAGTGCTTGTGGTTTCGGTAGATGTGCTCAGTGGCCCGAGGTGGACGTAGGGCAACATGGGTACAATCTATGGCACCGAGCACTTTGGGGAAGTGTGCCACCCTGTAAAAGTCCTGGACAACGGCCTGCCTTTCTGCGGGTGTTCTGGGCATGTATATGTGCCTGTGTACTGAGGGGCGTGCAGTGATGATTGCCAACACCTGGTGTAGGCAGCGTGACTGCGTGGCCTATGACACCCCCCCCCCCCACTATGGCGGTAGTCCGCTGAAATGACCCAGTGGGAAAAAAATGCAGGACATTGAGCACCTTCTCCAAGGGGCTCAATGATTGGGAGCAGAGGGTGGGGGATGTAAGGTCATCTTCCCACTCCCTGACCAGGTCTAGGATGATACGAGGTGGAAACCTATACCTGCTGTAGACCTGGTCGTCAGGCATCCCAAAAAGGCTTGTCCGGGGTGAAAAAATGCAGTCCCTGGCTATTCTCCTCCTCCTGCGGTGTCCCATGATCAGTGCTGCGACAAATGGGGCATTCATCGTAGCTGTATATACGTGTTTGTTGTTTGCGTGCACTTTTATACTGTGCGCCGGACGCTTCCGCCTGCCTTCGTGTGGCGGACGCGTTGATGCCTGTGCGCGACTTTTGCCGCGCGCCGGTTTCCCATATTCGAATCCATGAATAGGGGTTGTTCGGGTGCGTGTGGGCATTCCGTGTAGTTCCCTGCAGTACTTCCCCAGTTACGCCTTCTTTTTCACGCGTTATTCCCCATTCTGCGTGCTAGGCCCACTGTTACGCCCACTTTTGTTGTGTGCGCAGCGCTATGTGCGCTTTCCCTGTGCGCGTAGCACACGCCATTTGATGACGTGTGCGCCCCCATGCGCCATGCATGGATTTGGTGCACAACCAGTGGAAAACACGTGCAGCGCCTTCCATGAATCGCATGCATGCGCGTGCGCTTGCTTTCTCACGCTTGCGCCAGCTTGTGCTGGGATTTTCGGCGCACGTTTGTTCCATGAATCGGCCCCTAAATATTAAGATGGACATAGGTTTGAGAGATTTTACAATTAAATGGTTTGGATTGCAGGGAATGCGTTAGTTCCAAGTCTTTCCAAAATAGTTAAGTCTGAGAAGTAGAGGGCACCCAGATGTCATACTAATTCACTGTGGAGGCAATGATGATCTCACTCAAAGGCAAAAATGGAGATGGGCCACCAGATTTAATAGTAAAATTGGGAAATCCTGGAGAAATGTTAATAAAGCAGTTTCAGCATTCATGACAGATCACAACCAATTATGGATTTCGAATAACAACATAGAGTTCAACATGGCCAATTTCTATAGACAAAACGGAGTACACCTAACCAATTAAGGAAATGAAGTGTTCCTTCTTAACATGAAAACCGTACTCCTGACGTGATAAAGTTCTACACGCAGTGTACCCAAAATCAATCCTTTTAAGGACTACTCACCATACATAAATACACAAATACAATAAATAATAAAAAAACATTTTTTATTATACCCGCAGCTACAGTTCATTGACTTTTACCATAACCGCGGTTACAAAAAGTCAGTTAAAAGGGGGACTGACTTCAAGTTTTATACTACAATCCAACTTAAATGATCAATACAGTACAACACTACTCATGTACTTATGTAAAGTAACTGAAAAATAAGAAAGCATAGAAAAATACACAAGAATAAATTAGATTGGCAAACATTTTAGAATCATTACCTAAAATACATTGCATGGCACATCTAAAACTAGACTACAATTGCTCCTTTTTATATTCATTTTCTTGAACTATTATCTTCTATTTTTCTCCAAAGTCTCACATGCTCAAAAGTCTGAAACACACATCCAAAATGAAAAAGAACCTCTAATACCTACCTGGACACTGCCAGTGATTTTTCACCCCCGACGTCACTATACCTATACAAATACTTTTGAAAATAAGTAAAACATAAACACCCCAAAAATGACTGTGTATTGGTTGATAAAAAGTTAATATCACAGCCATTTTATGTTCAAATCCAATTCTTGAGGTCGTCCGGCTTCAGTGTAACAAACGATTAACTGGCCGATTCATCGAATTAATGTGCGCAAGCGTGAAAATCGAAGTGCAAGAGTAAAAATCGATTCATGGAAGTCCGTGCGTGTGTAAATCCTGGGATGTGCACTAAAATCGTGGGTGGCACACGGGGGCGCACACGTCATCAAACGGTGTGCGCTACGCGCACAGCGAAAGCGCACATAGCATAGCGCACGCAACAAAAGTGGGCGGAACACGTGGAATGGGAACAACGCATGAAAATGTGGGCATTACGGGGGAAGTACAGGAGGTAAATGCTTGCAACGCCCACACGCGCGCCTACAACACATATTCATGGAATCGAACAAGGGAAACGTGTGCGCCAAAAAAAACACGCTAACGTACGCCAGCAGGAAGCAGGTGTACGCGGCCTCGCGCAGCATAAAAGTGCACGCAAACAACAAACAAGTTCAGACGCTACGATGAATTTACCGTTCCTCGCAGAAGTAGTCGTGGGACACCGCAGGAGGAGGAGGAGCATAGCCAGGCCCCGAATTTTTACACCCAGGACCAGCCTTTTTGGGATGCCTGATGACCAGGTGTATCGGAGGTACATGTTTCCACCACACATAATACTCAACCTGGTGAGTGAGTGGGAGGATGACCTCACATTACCCACCCTGTGCTCCCAAGCACTGAGCCCCTTGGAAAAGGTGCTCAATGTACTGCACTTCTTGGCCACTGGTTCATTTCAGCGGACAAGTGCCATAGTGGGGGAGGTGTCACAGGCTACGCAGTCACGCTGCCTACACCAGGTGTTGGCCATCATGACTGCATGCTCCTCAGTCCGCAGGCACATATACATGCCCAGAACACCTGCAAAAAGGCAGGCTGCCGTCCAGGACTTTTACGGGGTGGCACACTTCCCCAAAGTGCTCGGTGCCATTGATTGCACCCATGTGGCTCTACGTCCACCCAGGGCAACTGAGCACATCTATAGAAACCGCAAGCACTGGCATTCCATCAACGTGCAGGTAGTATGTGATGCCAAGGGAATCATCACCTCAGTATATGCCAACTATCCACTGTCCTTCCAGGATAGTTTCATTTTCAGAATATCACCCCTAAACCGGGACCTAGAAGCTGGGCGGCATGGCGATACATGGCTGCTTGGTGAGTATAAATGCCTCTGCACATGCATGCATGTCAGATACTGAGTAATGTCACAACCCCACTAATGATACCCATCATCACCTCCCCAGGGGACAGTGCCTACCCTCTGAGCAGCCACATAATGATGCCAATTCAGAACCCCACCACACCACCTGAAGTAAGATACAACACAGCCCATAATGCAACCCGGGGCATAGTGGAGCGCACATTCGGAGTGCTCAAGTCACGCTTTCGCTCCCTTGACCGCTCTGTAGGGTGCAGGATCATAGTGGACGCATATGTTCTGCACAATGTTGCAACCCGCCGGGCCTGCCGGTGGACATGGTGGTGCCCCACCATCCCCAACCACATGCACGGCCGCTGCGCATGGGAGGTCAAAGGGCACGTGGTGAGGCAGCCCTTATACAGCTGGTGGCTGATTACTTCACCTAAAATCCTACCCCTGTGGAGTGCACACAGCCCTGGCACATACCAGCTGACAATCAATGATGATGACATAAGGGACAGTCAACTGTCACAACCATACCAGCCTGAGATTGGTCACCTGGAAGTGTTACATTGTGTGCATCCCTACCTACTTAAAGACAACCAATGCTGTGTGACAAAAAAAACACATTTATGCTGCATGAATGACTACCCCTTTGAAAAATACAACATGAAAATAGTGCCATGTCACCCAAACCCTCCCCATCTCAGTAACCCAACACACCATGGCATGTCATGCAATGTGAAAGCAACAAAATGAATGCACAACACATGACACCAGTGTCACAAATCACTGTTCCAAATTAAAACAGCCCACAGACAATATGTTCCCAGTAATCAATAAGAAACAGCACACATTAACAAATACTTACCAGCAACACAGAACAGCAACACAGGATGAAACAGTGTCAAAATACGACAGTACAAAATCAAAGAAGTCAAGTCTGACAACCTGACTAAGGCAGCACATCGACCCCTTCCAACAGAGTGTTGCTGTCAGGCAAATGTGTCAGTGTACTGCATACAACATGAACTGCATCCGCAAAGGAGACGGCCTTGTGAAGACATGAAGAAGGTACATGTCAATAAGGAGAAAGTCATGGATGCACAAGCACATATCAACACACCATGCAGTGTTCAATCCAACAACAATCCCCACTAGGGATGTACACACAGTTTTGACTACAGACTGCCCACACAGCTCAGAAAGAAAATGGCCATGTGTGGAATGGGGGGGGGGAACCTAGGAGGTTCGAGGACAGGGTGCACACCAACACCCACATGCGTGGATGTTGCGGAAAAAGAAATACCTCCATGGGCTCCGTTATTGTGGGAGAACTGCTGTTGCTCTCTTCACGCTCTGCTGCTACATCAGGAGGTGGCTGTGCTATGGGAGGCAGCCCACGCAAAGCCCTAGTATGGTCCTCCATGGCAGCAAGCATGCGGGCGTGGAAGGTTTCGTTCTGGAGGATGATGGTGCGGAGATCCCCATGCAGCACCTCACGGGTAGCCTGCACTTCTACCCACATGGCCTTGCTTGATGCCCAGATCTCCGCCCGGGTTGCCTGGAGCTCTGCTGAGAGTGAACGTGTGAGCTGCTCCAGCTGCTGTTGTAACCTAAAATATCAGGAAGCCTCAAGTTCACCCAGAGTCTCCCTGAGGAAATGGAGTTCTAATCTCAGGGCTTCCCTGTGGCCCTGTGACTCTACAGATATGGCTTTGCGCAGAGTCTCCAGTGCTGCCTGTCAGTCCCTGTTGGACGCCAACATGTCTTCCCTGTTTGATTGGAAAATGGAGTCTGTTGCCTGCTGTTGTTGCTCCATCTGCCTTTCAGGGGGGAGAATGGAAGTGGCCACCCTATCCATTGCCTGAGCCATCATTTCAACCGATGCTCCCTGTCGTGCTGCTATACTGTACATGGAGTTTTCCAATACAGTATTGCCTGGTGGCGTACAGCCACTGCGTCGGCGGGCACCACACCTGTTTGGAGCAAGGGGATCTGCACCTTGCTGTGCTGGCACAGCCTGAGGCTGAAGGACTGCATTCCCCCTCTAATCTGTGGCCCAGGAACAGGATCAGATGTTGTTGAGCATGACCGCATCCGTAACCGCCAGAGGCGGATTTACCAACACTGACATCCCCATAGAGGGGTCTCCCCCTGGTGCAGGTGGGTTGGAAAGAACAGCATCCCCAGTAACACTCACCTGCGACGCCACATATGTCTCACTGTCCGATTCAGCACCTGAATCATAGAGGTCTGGGGAGGTGCACCCAGAGACACCCGTGGACAGTATGGTCTGCAGGAGGATTGGGTTTTCACCCACCACACCCCACGTCCTCCACTGGTGCCCGGTTGTGGCTGAGATTCCTCCTGGGTCTGCACCATGTCCTCCACCTCAACAGCATCAAGTGCGTCATCACCTGCAAAAACATGAAAGACAAGAAATGGAAACAGGCATGAGCACCATAGCACACACATAGGCCTGACAAGCCAGAAATCCAGTACATTAATTACACATGTCCCACATGACTATAACCCTGGTATGCATGCACTGTCAATGAGTTGGAAGGGGAGGCAAAAAGCAGACACTGAGTACTCAAAGATGGAAAAGCAACACATTTGCTGCATGCTGGATAGCACTGGCATTCTCACATTAGCCTGTGAGTGGCATGTCCAATACACATACATGACACATGGCAGCACACAGATGGCACGTAGCACAGCCATGGTACATTTGACAAGTACAGCCATATGTTAGTGAATGGGTACTGTCACCCATCCATGTGAGATGGACATGATGAGATGAAAAATGCAAAATAGTGTGACAAAATACGCATGTGCCACACACTGCAACACATCCAGTGTACAATTACACAGTAATGGCAGGCAGATGGATACATCAATGGTTGGTCACTTCAACATGACAGGAAACAACAATCATATTCCACATTCAAACAGGCCACAAAAGTTGATGTGAGCAGGCACTTACTCAATCAGCCTTAATGGTCAAATCATTCCCATAACATGGTAATAAATGTGGGATATTGTGGGGTGTAATCTATGACAGAAGCATGTCACATACGTGGCATTAGGGCAGAAAAATGTGTTGCAAAAATGGGAGGATTGAAACAATCAGGCTGAATTGGCACTGAAAATTCCAAACATTGTTGTTGCAAGATGACATTTCAAGGGCAACTGCAGTAATGTGGTGCTAATTGGCCACTGTGGTCAGAAGGGATACTGTCATACCCAAATGCAAGGCCGGTGACTGGTTTGGAGGAAGCACATGGGTGACCCATACCACTCATGAGTACACACCCTCACCTGGCACTCAATCATAACACATCACCCAGGCAACATACATATGGATTACACACACATGCATGGGCACTCACCGGACAATGCTTCATAATCTGGTAGGTCTCCCACGCCTTGGATCTGTTCCTCTGTGACGAAGGTTCCAGCAACAGACTCATGTTCAGTGAGTTGGTCGTCCTCTGGTGGAGACCCACCGCCAGTCACCAGAGTAGAGGCATGATTGGAAGCCAGCTTGTTCTTTGCTCTGCGTTTCAGGTCATTCCACCGCTAGTAGCAATCATCAGCTGTGCGCCTCACAAATCCAAGGGCACTAATGTGGTCCGCGATGGTCTGCCACTGGGCCCTACGTTGAGCAGGCGTAGTCGTGCAGCCTGCAGTCACCACCATTTCGCGGTTATGTGCCAACACATAGGCCACAAGTGCATCAAGTTCGGCGTCATTGAAGCTAGGCTTCCTTGACGTGCCGGAGTGTGTAGCCGTGTCTCGGGTATCAGCCTGTAGTGCAAGAGCACCCTTCTTCTTCTTCTTGTAAGGCGGTGTGGATCCTGAGTGGCTTACACCACTCTGGTCAGTAGGGGCAGAATCGCAGGTGGGCTGTAAAGGCACAATGACCAAAGGTCTTCGTGCAGGCATTGGCTGCAGGGTGATGGGGGCAGGGCCAACGACGGTGTGATGGACCTGGACCGACACTGTCCCGGCTGGGAGACTCGGAGCTGGGGTGGATTGAGCTGCAGCTGCCCCTGCAGCCTCCCCACCCTGGCTACTTGGGACAGCAGGTGACATTGCTGCCTCAGATGCATGTGGCCTGGTGACAGCAACTTTCACCGCCACACGTGGCTTAGACTTGGTGACCTGGAAGTCAGCCTGGGAGTCATCCTGTGCCGGTTCAGTTGACAAAATGGGCCGATCCAACAAGGGCTGAGCTGGGATGGTGTCAGCTACGTTTACCACAACCATTGGGGGGGGGCGCATAGGTCGCCCCGATTGGTCCTCCGCACACTGGGCTCTAGGGGCACCCTGCAAATCCTGGCAACGTCCCCTACCGCGCCCACCACCCCCACCGCTTTGAGATCGGCCACCTTTGCATCCCTTACTGCTTGGTCGCCTCCCAACCATGGCACTGATGTCGTTGTGCGTATGGGAGTTGCGGTAAACAATTGTCTTGGGCAATTGGGGTGGAAGGGGTAGGGTACTAGATGGAATTCATACCCTAGTGCTCTAGCAAGGCTGTCTGTGACCCCTGGGGGAAGATGACGGGTCATGCAATGCACAGGCACCCCAAAAACAAAAGTACACGTGCACGCAACCCCTGGTAGACCACGTGCGTGGAAAAATGAACCCGCACTATGCTGTGGCACCCAGAAACACAAAAATAAACGTATGCGTGTTACACACAGCCTACAATGAGCTCTGAAGGGGTACGCGACACACGGGGTCAACCACAGTTGGAAAATACGTGCGCGACTCACCGTCTGCCTTGAAAAAGAATGTGAAAAAGACACACGTGTGCGCGTTGGCAACACCACTGCCAAAAGAAGAAAAGAACGCAGTCTGAGGCAACAGGGAGCACCAAATTGAAACGTTGTGAAGTAATCATGTGTGAACCGACAAGAAGTACAACAATCACCCGCTCACTCTCCACAAAAAGCACATACAAGAAAATAGCGTCATAATCGTACCTTTTAAGCCAGCCCACACGTGCAGCGTCACTTACGCGATTACGTGCTAAGGCCCTTTCCTCCAATAGCACAGTGATGTGCAGTTATCTCACGTACTGTCTCACTATGCATCTGTGTTGTGGGGAACGCCCGCGCGTGTAACGTCACTAATGCGCTTACGCTCAAAGGGCCTTTCCTCGGATTTCCCGCTGACGTGCACTTTTTTCACGTGCCAAATCACTCCGTGTCAAGCTGGCCACGCGAAAACACACGGAAGACCACGCTCCTGCCCAGAAGGCCATATTCCTGCCCCCCAGAATCCCGAGCACACTCCGACCAGCCCTCTGCTGCTGCCCGCCTGCCTGCTGCCCACATGCCCTGCTATTTGGTGCCTGCACATCAGCGAGGGGTGCAGTTGCTGTGAACACCCCTGCTGGAACTGAAGATTCCCAACTGGGATACCATCGCTCCACAGCCCAGCCCCAGGACCCACTTGCCCACCCACACCTGCCTCTGGGCTTGCCATGTCGGACACTACACCATCTGGCACCACTGGCAACCCCCAGGCAGAGAGCCAGAGGGCCACCAGCTTCAGTGCCCTCTTTGGAAGTTCGCACGCCGTCAATGAAGGACGGAAGAGGATCTGGATGGACATCATGACTGCCATCAACGAGGAGGGGGTGGCAGTCCGCGAGATCAAACATGTCCGGAAGCGCTGGGAGGACTTCAGGTCCAGGACCCTCAACAAGGCCCGGCGCCTCTTGAAGGCAGCGGATGCCAAGGGGTGCCGGGTCCACCTGACCGACAACTAGATGAGGGTCCTGGAACGCATACGCCCAGCGCTCCACGTCCAGGTCCTTGAGGGGCAGACCCGTCTGGAGTCGAGCGGTAAGTGTACATGCATACTGATCGGACGCTGTGCGTGTTGTGGTGTGCCAGGAGTGTGCAGGTTGCACATATGTCTTTGTAGGGACATGTATGGCTGCGTATGTACAGGGACGTGAACCTGCCACATGTGATTCCTATCAAGTGTGAGACATTTCGATGGTGTATGTGTTGGTAAGCATGCTGTGCAAATGTATGTGTGGGTGCACACATGTAATGAATTATGAGTATGTACTGTGGCATGGTTGTGGTGTCACACATGGATGCTGGTTCATGCTGCATGTATCTGCACTATGCACATGTGCATGTGGGTGTATTTGACAAGTGTGCAACTGTGATGCAACATGGATGCATGTGACACTGACATGTAGAAGGCTGATTGCCAGATTTACATGGGTGGTGACATTGTCACTGCAGTGGTGGAGATGTACAGATGCATGTCACTCTGGTGGTGTGTTGCATGTGTTATGCACTCCCCGTGTTGCATGTGATGTCAGGCTCACCTTCGGCTGCTCGTGCTGTTGTATGTGTATGGATGGTGCTGCCTGGTGCAATATTCCTGTTGATTTGCTCATGTGTGTGAGTTGAAATTACATGTGTGTTGGGGAGTGTGATGCCTTGTCTGAAGTTTGACACTGCCACTCATGTACAACTGTCATGTGTGTATCAGTCCACTGTACAGTGCCCTGATGCCTGTGTCCTATCTCTCCCTGTCTGCAGCGTCAACTGATGAAGAGGGCGGAGAGGGTGCTGTGGAGCAAGGCGGCAGGGATCGCACTGCCAGCCGGAGACGCAAGGCCCGGCTCCCCTCCCAGGTTGTCATCGCGTCGGGGAGTGAGGAATCTGGTGCCGCGTCCCAGGGCTCAGCTGCTGAGGGTAGGTCCAAGAGGCGGAGGTCAGAGGTGGACTCCTCAGCAGCAGAAGGGGCAGCTGAGATCCCACAGGGTCCGACGGAGGAAGATGGCACAGAGTCATACAGGTTGGTGGGGGGTTTGTTGGAGGAGGAGGCTGTGGAAGGGACACACACGGGGTCTGGAGGTGGGGATTCCACTGGTGCTAGTGGTGCAGTGCAGGGGCAGGGACAGGAGGCAGCAGAGGCCGCCGCGGAGGTGCCTGTGTGTAATCCTGTCCCCGATCCTGTGACTGCATCATCCCGCACCAGCAGGGATGCCTACGTCCAGACCCATTTTCAGGGAGGGGATGAGCGCACAACAACTGGCCTTCCTCTCCCTGTGGACGTGGCAATCCGGGACCGGGTTGAGCCTGTCCTAGCTGGGATAGCATTGCGTCAACAGGGCATGTGAGATGACATGCAGTGTTTTCATGAAGACACTGCAGGTCATCTCGGATGCATCGTTGACCGCATTGACCTACTGGGAAGGGTCACCAGGGCTGGATTCCTCGGTATTCTGGACCTTCTTCTGACCCCCTCCTCACCTGAACCCCCTATGCGCCAGTCGTCCTCCATGCCATATTCCCACCCATGTATCACCTGGGTACCCTATGGAGCTGCCTCTGACCCTGCGGCCAGGCTGGTGGAGGACACATCCCTGCCACATTTGAGAGTCGGACGTCCAGCAGGGGTGGCCACCACAACAACTGCACCCCAGCTGGAGGAGGACGTGCAGTCAGCAAGGGCCAGGGCACAGGCACAGGCACAGCAGCAGCAGCAACAAGGTGGGAGCCATGATGGCTCGGGGCCTTCAACATCGGAGGGGCAGGCATTGGCCAGAGTGCAGGAGGACCCAGGATTGGAAGTGTCTTCCGTGTGGCAGCGGTTGGGCCAGGCCATAGATGCGGAGCAGCGGTGGGCAGAAGAGGCATGGCTCAAAATGGTCAGGGCGGAGAACTCCATGCGGAGGGCACTGAGGCGGTCCGAGTGCCTCGAGGCAATTCGCAGGGAGTTGGAGGTCAACATAGCATCGTCCGTGCGAACCCTCGGGCCATGGAAGAGGACCGCCTCACGGACATTGACCAGGAGTTTGATGATGCCCTGGCCCGGGAAATCGGAAAGTGAGCCGTCGGACTAGCCCGCTGCCATTGTATATAGTTTTTAGTGTAAGGTTTCATTTTCGTTTTCCTTTGATTTGGGGTGTTTGGACTATGCCCCACACATTTGTATATAGTTCTTTTCTTAGGTAGTTTTTTGGATAGGTTTCATTTCTTTCGTTGGGCTCATGGACCCTGGATGAACTTGGTGTAAATAGTTGAACAGTGGATCATGTGAGGATTTTATTTTATTGTTAATGTTTAGTTTTGTGTAGTAAAATTGGTTTATTAAAATTACTGGTTGGTCAAATTAAAAACATAGATGATAATTGCAAGGGAGGCCCCGAAGATTTTGACAGGCTAGGGGCCTCCACAGGGTTTAATCCGGCACTGGTTAGATTTAGCATCTTTTATACTCTATGCTAACCAACAACCTCTCACTGTATTCCGGCCAAAAAGCTGGGAGATTCTGTGGATGCTGGGAATTGTAGTGACTCTGCACTGCACCACACTGCATTACACTGTGGAAGATTAAGAGTGTACAGCTGTTTAGGAACCCAGCCTAGGAGCATAAACTCTCATGGTGTACCCTGCTTGAAAACACCATACTGAGCGGAAACAACTACCTGGGGTCTCAGGTAATGGTTGATATGTGTTTCAGGTCCCTTATCTGGGCTGATAGGAGATGGGGTAAAGGGGTACGCTGTTCTGGGGCCCAGACTTTTCTAGGGGGACCTGACAAGGCCAGCAAAGGGAAGCCTGGTAGACATAAATTTGCTACTGACATATAACAGCTTCCGTCTGAAACATTTACGTGACAATTTACCTTTCACTCAATTTTTACGACTCAAGCATAATAGTACCAACAAAGATGTTTTGAGGAGGTAGCCCAAATATTATTTAGCAATTTCAATGCAGGAGGATATCCATGTAAGATTATTAAAAAGTCATTTAAACGTGCTTCTAATAATCACTGCAGTGCCTTATTGGAATACCGGTGGGACATAGCTGTAAATGCTGTCCACAAACTGAAAGAACTGTTGCTATTGATATTGGCTTAGAAGAGTTATAGCAACAAAAGACTTTTACCAATTGTAACACAATGTGGGTTATTTATGTCATCTGGTTCCCATACCGTAAAATATACATAGGCAAAACTGAACGTAAGATTAAGACACGTATAGGAGAGAATAAAAGTTGCATCAGGAATATAATTCTCACAGCTCCCATGGTAGGATATTTCATTGGAGCAAATCACAACTGTGATTAAATAAAATTGTCTGTATTGTAAAAAATGTATGTAACTAACTATAAACATGCAGACGCAAAAGAAGAAATTAGGCTAATTTTTCGAACTAAGAGTCATGCAATAGGCCTTAATGAACATCTAGATTGGTAAAATATGACTATTTGATACACAGCCCCTAATACCTCTCTTTGTTTCATGATAATATTTAATGTGTTTTCGTAAAAGTTCAGTGAGAGACTTGACGCTACCTGGGCATGAACAACGCAGATGAAGAGCCATAAAAGCTATATCTTCCATGGTTTCATGATGACACAACAATAGACAAGGGACTCTATAACTTTGTATCCATGTTTCATTCCGCCCGACTTGCTGCAGTGGCGTTTTCACAGGCTGCCGAGCGGATGGAGAAACAGAGCACACGATGCAAGGTAAGCAGTTAGTTACAACCCAACTCGCCTCAATACACTGGTTTTTGTGTGTAATCAGGATGGAATCTACACACTGAGACCCATTTATATAGTCATCTTTAACTACTCGGTCTCTTCTAACACAAGGCTGTGGTTCATGTTTTATAGCATCTGGTGCTTTTTACTCGCTCAGTGTGCACGCGGTGGGTCCGATATCCAGATACTAAGATACGCTGAATGGAGGAGACGTTTATGTCTGCGACGCCTACAGAAAACAAGGTTTAGAAGTAAGCATTTATCTTGATTTCATCATGCGACTTTTGCCATGAGCAATATAAACGATTGCCCGCCATATCACTCATTTTACCGAGTATAATTAAATCACATATATGCTGTCCGGCGATTGCATGGTTTTCTTGTGATTACAGGCAACATGTTTTTGGTTCTCGCAACATATTTTCATTTTCGATTTTCCCCGAACTCTAACAACTTTAGTATCTCTGACCTTTGACTACTTTGAACAAAGCCAGTGTATGGCATCCCTATAGTAAGTAGCAAATTACAAAGACCATATTAGTATTTATTTTAATTTCCCGGATTAGATTCCTCATGACAGCTAATTCCATGTTTTCCTACCCCTTTGTATCTCAACAGATAGTTACACCAAGAAGAAAATTATATTCTTCCGACACCCCTAAATTGATTATTAAGTGGGTAAGTGTGAGCTTGTTTGAGGAGGTTCAATAGTTCTTCTAGACCATTACCTCTTTTCGTGATTGAATTGTGGTATCACGACGACATAATGAACCTCCAATTATAACAAGTTAATTTTTTGCATTTTTATGTACAGGTGACCATAAGAAATAGAAATCGAATTGCAGTTATCACGTAGTGAAGCAATGCCAATTTAACACCAGGAAGTCAACTAATTAATACCACCCCTGAAGAATATCCCAGGACATATGAAAACATTTTGATACGGGAAAGAAACATGTTGGGATGAAAATACTTGCATTAGGCTTCCTACTGATGTGTGTGTAGGAATTGATTTAGATAATTATATATGTGTTGATTGATTATTCTTTATGTTTGATTTATATTTGTCTATGTATTGTGATTGTGCAGAATTCTGATTAATTGAGTCTGTGTGTCACCTGACGGATGGTTTTTTGTCCTGTGTTATCGCTTTGGTTTATTCACTTACTGTGTGAATAGGTGTTGAGCATTTCTACACCTGTTATTTTAAATTGAGTTCTAATTACTTTTTAGTGACAGGAATAGAATTTGCGTCGATTCAATGACAGATTTGTTGTTCTTTGAGCAATGTTTTACTCGTTTAGGTTTTAAATTATTAAATATGACAGACTAATAATTGTGAATTGAAGAGGTAGAATTGAATTCTTTCTTCCCCCTTGTTGTTTGATTTGGGATTCTTTCATTTTTTTCTGGTCTATTGTACTAATGTGCATAACACCCGGTCCTTTTTCTGTACAATGAATAAGTACCAACAAAGGTTGGGTGATATTGTATGTATATTTGTTCTGTATAAAGCCCTTGAGAGTAAGAGCTTTATAATAACACATCATTATCATTTGGCCTTGAATGTCTACTTGCATTCACAGTAATTTGGTAATATGGGCCTATACGCACTCATATTAATTATACATATGGTGATCCATTCTTGTATGAAATGCATATCACATTATAGTGATATCGTAACCATATTTTTCGTTGTGTACTTAAGAAAAATGTCATGTGATGCCCCTCCCTGTTTGTCAAGGGGTGAAAGGTTGTGGTCCATCGCTTCCCCTGATGTCAGCTCAGGGTTGGGTCAAATGACATCACTTCTGGTGATGTCATCAGAGGTCAAGGGTCATATGATGTCACTTGCGCTACTCCTGGCATTTTGGTGAAATGGCGTCCCTGCTGTCAGCTGGTCTGCCGGTTTAAATCTCCCGGCAACTTGCCTTTCCCTGCAACAACTAGAGTGCAGCTTGTGCTTTTGGGCTCTATTGATATTCATAACCCGGCAACTCTTCCTCGTCCCAGTACTTTCACATTACGAAAAAGTTAGTCAGTTCTTGAGGACTTGTATGAAAAGTCTGGAAAAGTCGTTTTGAAAGGCAAGTCAGGTTTTGGCGACTTGTGTACAGATATAGGGGAAGTGTTTTCAGTAACCTTCTTAGGTGAGTGAGGGGAGGTGTGACCAAATGCCATCAAAGCGTGGGGAAGGGTTGGGGTATCCTCAAAAGAAAGAGCGATACCATTTCTCATCCGATGATGTCAAATACTCCCTTGAGGGTTACCGCCCCCCATGTGATCCTCTTCCAGATAGATATACCCAGGATCAGGATCAGGCAGCAGCTACCGTCCCCTGACCACATGGGGAGAGGTCACCACTGGGAAAGGAGTGATGACACCATTGGATTCATCACACAGGACACTCCCTCTCTGCAAGGCTTTTCTTTTGTTTAGCCAAAACATGTGAAAGTGCATTCCCTTCGAATAGAGGATCTGTTTACTTTGATATTACACTTAAAGTATGCTCATAAAAAAACATCTACAGTTCAACCAAGCCTGAAATTAAAATGTTGAATTTATGAAACAGCTTTTATTTTAATTTTACAAAATAAAATCACATTTACTTTACTAACATGGTTTTAGTATTTATTTTACTCACTATAAAATAATGTGTTCTACTTTACAACCACAACTCCTAAACCTATTTTGCCATTACCAAGATGTGTAAATAGCCTTATAGACCTCATCAGGGGTCATTATTGCGGGGAATAGTGACCCTTCTCCAACCTTTGGATCTCAGCTTTGCCTCAGGCCATAACTGAATGGTGGGTCATTATCCCGTGATAATGACCCCTCCCTGCTTCTATAAGGCTATATTGTAATATTCTAGGAGCCACTGTTGACTTCAGTTTCATGCTCTATTGGCTCCTTCGCATGCGTGCTTCTTCAGCCAGGACCATCATGCCCCCTGGCGGGGCCTGCTCTTAGATCAGCATTGAGTTACAAAATATTATGTCACGTTGAACTTTGAAAGCATGTGCCATGTTTTTCATGAATTTATTGGTTTGAAATGTTATGTAGCGCCAAGCAAGCCCTTTCCGGCATCAGAGCTTTGAACAAATGTTCAACAATTGCATACGTGCCGATATGACAGTCATCAAGGAGCGCATATACAAATCCTTTTTGAGTAAGGAATAGAAAAGAGGTATATTTGATGAAGAGTCAATATTCATCCACCAGAAAAACAATGCAGGTGAGAATGCCTTTCCCTACAACTACTTGAAACTGGTGTCTGCAACCGGAGGCTTGCCACATGTTTTGGACTACAACACCCATGACCCCTTGCTGTTGATTTTGCTGGCTAGTGATGATTGGAGTTGTAAATGTAAGCATCTTGAGAGTCAAAGGGTGCAGACCCGTGTCTTTGAAGAACTCTCACTTTTTTCCCATTGCTACACATCACGAGTATGGAGGTAGCCATGGTGCTATTAGCGCCATGGCTGCCTCCATATCGGGCTCCAATACCGGGTTCCTGCAATGAGGAATTACCGGGTCATTCCGACATTGGAGGACCCGTTAATTCCTCCTTGCTGGAACCCATCCCCATTCCCATTTGAGCCTCCATAGGGATCAATGGGAATGGGGAGGGAGCTAATAAAGGCGCCGTTAATAATGGCCCGTTATTAGCTCCCTCTTCCCCTCGCGGGAACGCAAGGGAACCATGTAATCGGCACTCCCGTAATGAAGGGTGCAGGTCCCGTACCGGCACCCTTCATTACGGGAGCGCCAGGGTTGTAATGAGGCCCATTGTCATCATGCGCGCTCTGTTCAGCGACTTCAGTTATACCAACAGCGGCCTCTCAGGCAAAGGTCTATCCAGCCTCCAGAGAGCACAGTAGCATGCCTCCCGCCTTATCCTGGGGCTGGAACTGTGAAAACAAAATCAAAATATCGAGGCTGAGTACCCACAAAAGGAAACACACCGTACACGGGTTACAAAGGAACATACAAAGTACTTTATTTTATACTGAATCCAGTTACTACAAACAGAGCAAAAATCAGATAGCTATAGGCCTTCAGTACAACACAACGAACTCCAGCGTGGTTCAATGTGTTCAGTGAGAGACGCTGTATATTAGAATGCATTGGCTTTTTATACTTTTTGTGAGCATGATGTCCAGCCCCACTTCGCACATCCGCATATAACTGGTTTGCTTTTAATACATATATCAACAAGCCTATACGGCAACTGTGTATTCTGGGATTTCCCATGTAGGTCTACTTAAACATTAATACAATGTAGTTAGACAAGAGGACTCCAGCGCTAAACCATGGTGCTATTAGCACCATGGTCCATGCCAGAGTCCGCCATGGAGAAAGGGGGACTTACCACCCCATTCCAAGGTTGGCGGGGCGATAATTCCCCCTTTCTCCATGGCCCTTCCCCATTCCCACTTTTGCCCCATAGGGCTCAATGGGAATGGGGAAGGCAGCAATTACAGTGCCGCAAATTGCGGTACCGTAATTGCCATCAAGGTCCCTTTGCGGGTTCCTACTTTAACGGCTGGTCCAGACCAGCCGTTCGGGTCAGGAGCCGCAAAGGGACCTCGTAGTAAGGCGTTAAGGGTTTAACGGTGCCGACACCTTTTACGGCGCTGTTAACCCCTTAACGCCAGGGTCCTAATGAGGGCCATTGTCTTTATCGTATACTCGTGGATTAGTTTCATTGCACAAGTAATCCTTTACACACAGGTCAACGAAGGACAAGGTCTCAGTTCACGACCTCAACAAGTGGCCTGGAGGCAAGTTACATATTAGCTACGTACAGAGGTCAAGACGGCCATGTTGTATTTTGGAATGACATCGTCCACCATTTTAACTCACAGGGTGACTTTTACAAAGCGAACCTAAAATGGCGGATTGACCTAAAATGGCGGCTTACATTGATTCTAAGGTCAGGACCTTGCAACACGGATTCCTTCGCAAGCGTCTTACGTGCAGCTTGGCGTAGGCCAATATACATATATTTATTGCATTAGGAGGCACGATGTAATTTCTCTTTTGACAAACCCTCCTTTTGGCCTATGCCAAGTGCTTAAACTACCTTGGAGCTCCTTGCAAGTAACTCCATGCATCATCGTCCATGCACCCTGAATCGCTGTCGGAAATATCTATTGCCATTAGGTCATTCGCTAAAATTTCTTTCAACACATATTCTTTGGAAGTTTTATCTGGGGCATACACTTTATGTCCTATCGAACCTATTGGTTGTGCGCAACATCCCCCTAGCATCGAACATATACCAGGTAGACACTGAATACAGCAACAAAGAATCAACAGGATTCCCAAAATAATCAGCAAGACCGAAATTACCTTCCAACCCCAAGATCGCGAGAAGTCCCAGAACCAAGCGCTAAGATCCCAGTTTCCCTCGGGAACATGCACTTCTGAACTAAGGACGTGCAGATTCTGTATTGCCTTGAAGATGGTTGGGGAGGAATCTGGCACGAAAACACAGCAAGCGGACCCCACTAATTTACACACTCCACCACGTTTAGCCAGAATGACATCTAATGCCTTCCGGTTTTGAAGTGCTACTAGTCTTATCGCCTTCTGTTCTAATGTCACGTTATAGAGTATGTCCGTGGTCCGGTTTATGGTTCCCTCCAGTACTCTCGCTAGTCTTCTGATATCCTCTGAATTCGCTATCTGCCCCCAAAATGGCACAAATGATTTTGCTATATCTCCCAAGATTTGTGCTGGGGTGTCACCATTCTCGTCCCGCCGTGGAAGAGCCTTTGAAACTTCTTTTGTACTAGCTATAAACACCCCAGGTAACAGGATCCCTAAATAATAGGTTCCCTGCCAATCCCTGGGCAACCATCGGAATGCTACATTACCGCAGACAAAGTAGACAGGTTCGCCTACATACAAAGGTCTGTTTTCCCCAGTCAAATTTGCAATATTGGCACAACCTAGAAAATCTCCCATTGACTGAGTTCCATTCCTCTGTATGCAAAAAGAAACCGAAACGGGGCTATGATTAACAGCGTAGGAAGGAGGCATGGCATCCTTATTGCCTATTGGAGCCATCTTAAAGGAAAGAAGCAACGTTAGGTTTACTCCTGTTTGCAAAAAGCGAGCATCCCAGGGGAGTCAAAACACGTTTCTCAAAACTATTCAAATTGGTGCCATCAAAGTTCCCTGAGATGCTATCATTCCAACGGCCAAAGAACAGTGCTCTAAGATAGGCATAGCAAGCAGTTGTCAAAGGTAAAGGATGAATATACCAACCTAGCCCCTTATCCCCGTGTTGCGGTAAATGTGAGCAGACCCAACAGTTAGACTTATTAAAAATGGCAGGCGTAGCATTCATGATAAGTAGAAGAGTATTATTGTTGTACCTTTGTCTATGCTGGGAGTCCCTAGGGGACAGAGTATGCAAATGTACAAAGGGAGTAGGGACAGCAGGTATACTTTCACTGGGCAACAAGGATTCTAAAGGATGCATTTCCTCAAGGTACCACAATCCTAAAACAGTGACTATTATAAACCCAAATATCATTATAAAAACACAGCAATACATTTTCGGGGCCCAGGCATTTTGTCCATTGTCCCGGTTGGTCATCCCCTCATTTACAAGTCCCATACGAGCGGTAGCAGTAGCAGGCATTGTAGTCTTCAAACGGATACCCCAATGTTCGTTGCTGGTGACCTCCTGGCCGTGCGACTTCTTAGTCCTTCCACGGCCCTAGCCAACAGAATCCCCTTTCTCAAATTTGGGCAAAAACAAGCCCTTGATGATCCATTTCTTCTTCGAATGCACAGCCGAACCATGCCGTAGGTCTATCAGATGCACAGCAAAACCGTGCCGTAAGTCTATCAGATGCACAGCAAAACCGTGCCATAAGTCTAATTTCTTGGACGCAGATTGTACCTTGCTTTTCCCAGTACTGATTGATCTGGAAACAATATGTTGTCACTTCCTGTTGGAAGCAACGTGTCAGAGACAAGTGAAGATGGCGAATTTGAAACAGCAGTTTCCGGATGCAAAAATCCTGGAGAGTGTGGAGACAAAATGGCGGCTTCCCCAAGCCTCACGGGCTCAGAGAGATTCTCCGACACACTCTCAGTGCTACTTACTGCTTTGGGATCATTGGTTGTAGCATTAGCGAGGGGTTCTGTTTCCTCTGTAACGTGTGGCACTGGGTGAGGAAGTTTCTTGACGTGGGACACGTGGATCCAGTTCTTTCTTCCAGAGACCCGCACCGCTGTTTGGGTGACCAACAGGACTTGGAACGGCCCACGCCAGTGAGGCGCAAGGCAGGAAGATCGCTCGAATGCCTTGACGAGCACCCAACTCCCAGGCCGTATACTGTGGCCCGGGCCCTCGTATCGCACAGGTAAAGCTTCTCGTACCTGGTGATAAATCAAATGCAGGTTTTTAGTCAACTGGCTGCAATAGACTGAAAGTAATACATTTTCAACATTTCTCAATGAATTGCATTTAGGAAGGTTCCAAATATTGGCAGGTCTCCCCATTACCACCTCAAATGGAGAGAGCCCAGTCTTAGTTTGAGGGGTTGAACGCATAGATAATAACACGATCGGTAAGGCGGCCGGCCATTTTAATTTGGTGCCGGCACATGTCTTAGCGAGCTTGTTCTTGATGATACCGTTGTGTCTTTCTACTAGTCCTGCACACTGAGCATGTCTGGCCGAATGGAAACATTTGTCAATTTGTAACGCTGCACATATCTGCAGAATTACAGCAGCGTCAAAATGTGGACCATTGTCCGACCAGATAACTCTTGGTAGCCTGAACCGCGGGAAGTATTCCCTTAACATGGTTTTTGCAGTAGTCATGGCTGTAGCATCCTTAACAGGGAAAGCCTCAACCCATTTACTAAAAGCACAGATGACCACCAGTACATATGTCTTATTGTCACATCGTTCCATTTCAATAAAGTCAAAGTGGATAACTTCAAAGTGGACGGAGGGTGGCCCAAAACTTTCCCCTTTCCCACATTGTGTTGTAGGCAAATCATGCAATCCTGGACTTAGCGCTGGGCAATTTTTGAAAGGTTGTCATTTACCCAAACTTTCTCTAACATTTTTGTCATCTTCTGGGCCCATACATGTGTAGGACCATGGGCCATGATGACCATCATCATTACATACGTGTCACGGAGTAGCCATTTCCCTTCTGCTATATCCACCCAAAACCCTTCATCATCAAGATTCCCCAAGCCTTCAGCCCACCTTTTGGATTCTTCTAACGTGGCATCAGCTTGGATATCCCATACAGACCCAACACCCTCATCCATTGCATAAGCATTTACAGTCTCCCTCGAAACATACATCTCCGTAAGGGGATCGGTAGCAGTTTGTCTAGCTATCTGATCAGCGAAAGCATTCCCTTTCCCTATGTCATCTGTAATTTTTCGATGTACCGCACATTTCATAACTGCTAACTGAGTAGGGAGCGCAAGCGCTGAGAGTAGTTGTACTATTAGGGAGCCATGTTGGATTTTGGTGCCATGTGAAGTTAGGAACCCTCTCTCTGACCAAAGTCTCCCAAAGTTGTGAATCCCCCAAAAGGCATACTGACTATCAGTATATATATTTACTGCAAGCCCTTAAGAATGTTCACAAGCTCGGGTCAAAGCTATAATCTCTTTGGCCTGCGCAGAATTATGCATGATTCTCTTAGTTTCCACAACCGTGCTTAATGTAGTGATTGCATAAGCAGCTGTGGATGTACCATCTGGAAGTTTGAAGCAAGAGCCATCGCAGAACAGTTCTCCTTGCGGATTATCCAAAGGAGTGTCTTTCAAATCAATTCTACCCTTTGCCTCTTGTTCGGTAGTATACAGACAGTCATGTGACTCTTCATCACTGCAAGTAGTATCTTGCGGGAAAGGTAGGAGTTCAGCCGGATAAGAACACAACACCTCTTAATTTGAATGTGAGGAGCAAACAAGATCAATTCATATCTTGTCAACCATGCAGAAGTGAGGTGTTGCGTTTGGATTCCGTTCTGTAGAACATCTACAGAGTGAGGCACCATCAGGGTTAGATCATGGCCTAGGACCATTCCCTCACTCTGTTTTACAGACGCAGCAGCAGTAGCGACAGCTCGCAAACATCTTGGCAAAGCGCATGCTACAGGATCAAGGGCGGAAGAAAAGTAACCACACGGCCTATTCTTCCCTCCATGTTCCTGCGTTAATACAGCCGAAGCACATCCATCACATTCATGCACAAACAACACAAAGGCCTTTTCATAGTTTGGTGTGCCCAAAACTGGTGCAGAGCATAATGCAGTCTTAAGCAAGTCAAACGATTGCTGGTGTTCGGGGTTCCATGGCAATGGCGAAGAAATGCGCTTCTTTGTCAAAGCCAACATCATTTTGATCACTAGTGAAAAATTTGGGCTCCACAACCTACAGTAAGAAGCCATACCTATGAAGGCTCTAACTTCCTTCTGTGTATTTGGGACAGACATGCCAGAAATGTGTTTTATTATTTCAGGTGTCAATCTTCTTCCCTCCTTTGACAGGAGATAGCCTATAGTAGGCGACCTCCTGGCAACAATATTGACATTTTTTAAGCGAAGCTTTGTGACCATGCTTAGCTAGATGGATAAGCAATAACACAGTGCCCTCCTTACAGGCACTCTCAGAGTCAGCAGCTAAGAGCAAGTCATCAACATACTGAAGCAATGTACAAGTAGAGGGCAATTCAAGGGTATCAAGTTGTTCTTTCAAGGCCCTACTATAAATGCTAGGACTCTCTGTGTTCCCTTGAGGTGCACGAGTAAATGTGAATGAGCGTCCCCCTAGGGTGAACGCGAACAAGTATCTACTATCCTTGTGTATAGGAATACTAAAGAAAGCATTCTTTAGATCCACCACACTAAAGTAAGTAGCTGTAGCTGGAATTAATTAAAGTTAATATTGTCGTTACATCAGGCACAATTGGAAATTGTGGGACGACGACTTAATGGCACATAAATCAATTATGAAACGGAAAGGGATTGCATTATCGCCGTTCTTGTACATGGGTAAAATCGGACTATTACACAAACTTCCTGAAATTTCTTCAATCACCCCGCGATGCACAAAATCGGAAACAATGCATTTCAAAGCTTGCTCGCCCTCAACTGAAATCTTATACTGGGGAATGCGTGGCAGCTCAATTCCATGTTTCAAAACTATCTTAACAGGATCAATCTGTAAAACACCAACATCATTGTCGTCAACAGCCCACAAGCTCTCTGGTACATTAATTAATTCTGGCGGCAAAGGTCTAGTCAATAATTGCGAGACAGAAAATTGCTGTGATGAAATCGTCAAGCGCACTCCATCAGAAGAACAATAAATCACTGCATTTAATTCTTTTAACATATTCAACCCCAGCAAGTTCTCTCCACAATTCGAAGTCAACAGAAATGGACAGTTGTCCGTAAAGGTAGCCAAAGAAATGGGTACCGGCGAAGTAACCGGACAAACAACTGGTGTGCCAGAAAACCCTACAGAAACATTGGTTTGCCCTGACAGTGGAATGTTTGGAACCCGTGAATGATCAATGGAACACTTCTGTGCTCCAGGGTCTATCAAAAACGGATGTTTCCTATTTCCCACCATCATTTCAACGTATGGACCTTTCTGATTGACGGGAATAGGTGTAGGTTCCAAACCCTGCTTCGGGCAATCCTAACAAAACAGAATGTCATCAAAAGGAAGCTCTTCAGATAAATATACAGCAGAAGGATGATCAAATATGTTCCTGGTGTCCACCCTCGAAATCTGATTGTCCTGTGAAAAAGGCTGCTGAGGATCCTGTGTAAACTGACCTCTACCAGGGCCCCCTACACCCGGGCGACTTCTGGATCGTCTACCCATATTCCCGAATGTGTTATTCGACCTTTGTCGAAGGATGGGGCATTGTGCACACCAATGACCCTCTTGACGACAATAGGCGCACTGGTTAATGTTCACAGGACCCAAGGGCACATTCCCTTGCGGGACATACTGACCTCTAATCTGAGAACTACCCCCTATGGGGTCTCTAACAATTTGCTGAAATAGCACTTTAGTTTTCAAATCACCTTTTCGTTTTTCAACTCTATGTTTTTCATTATTGACACGGTTCTAGTAGTACTGAGCCATATGCAGTACTTCTGATTGCGATTTCGCCTGCGAAGCGCTCTCAGAAGACATAATTTGTGACTGGATGTCAGGCAGCAATCCACGCACAAATTTGTCCACAAATATTCTTTTCCCAGACTCTGTGCCTAGGTCTTGTCCACTGAAATACGAGAATACCTGTTCGAACCGATTAAAGAACTCAATAGCACCCTCAGACTTTCCTTGGACACAGGCCGTAAGTTTGTCCCAAATAATTCTTTTCTCTGGAATTATAGTTTTTAATTTTGCAATAATTCTATCAGGCAATGTCAATATCACCTGAGGCGGTCTTTCACCAGCTGGCCTTTCTCCATCGAGTCTAGTTATATTCACCCATGTATCTACCAACCCTGGCACGTCGTCTATAGTTCTAACTTGTTTCCACAAATCTACGGGCAGGAGTACTGGGAATAACAAATCAATATCACCTAAGGTGAACACTGAGGATTGCAAGACAGACTCTATTTCTTTATAGAATCCTGTCGGATTTTTCCTACTATCAGGAATAGATTGTCTAATAGTATTCACTTCCTGTCTTGAAAACGGGACGTGAACGATCTGCGATACATAATGTGCAGGAATGTCCACAGCGATTATATTTCGTGCAATATCTGCTGCAATCTCAACCTTTGGGACAAATGACGGAGGAACTTCTCTCATAGGCAACTGAGAAGTAGGTGACTCCGAACGCTTACTAAGCAACAGAGCTAAATCGAGCGCTAAAGCAGTCGAAGAAGTGTCAAGTGAAAAAGCTCTCTTGTAAATACTCAATAACTCTGTGGGACAACTAATCTTTCTTTTTACACAATCATCCTGTAGGTACTCTATCATTACCTGTATCACTTTCCTCTGCATTTCTGGTGTATACTGACTATATCTGTCATATACTTCAACTGGAGTTATCGACATATCTGAAATCCATCTAAGCGTGTCCTTTGTTCAAATTAGTACTTCCTCAGATATCGATTTACGACAAGGAAGGAACTGTTTCTGTACATACATACTTTCCCCCTCGTCATCCTCATTCTGCAACCTTTTAACTCCTTTCTATACCCAAATAACCTCTCGACATGCTCATTTACTTTCTCCACAGTGTCTCTAGAAAACGCTAAAGTATTTAGATCCCTTAAACCTTGCGGGAGATCTGTATTATTTAATTTTCCCCACATTATACATAAATGAATCCCTAAACCTTCAATAAAAACATGTTTCTCAGGAAAATTATCCATATTACAAAGTGTGGCAAAACATTAGCTTGTTCATCCCTCTCCATACAATGCTTAGCCCCTGCAATCAAATCACGTTTCTTCTCTGGTGGTACAGTATTGCGAGTGACAACCTTCGACCCTGCACCTCGATCGACTACAAGCGGCTCAGGACCACTTGGAAGAGAGGGAGCAGGCAAATTCAATGGAGGTACTGTCACTGGTGCGATAAGAAGAGGTGTAGGAGCTGGAGGAAGGGGAACATTAGGAGGAGCAGGAACAACGGGAACAACAGCAGGTACAGCAGGAATAACAGGAGGAAGAGGCAAAGCAGCAGGAAGAGGAACATACGGAGGTGGCGCAGAGGCACCAGGCCTTCGTTCATTTAACAATTTATCTATAAATTCATCGGAAGCATGGAGGTCTTTGGAAGGATATATTTTTTGAATTCCAAGTGAGAAAGCCCTATCCATATTCCTAGTCGATTCAGAATGTTTATCTTGGTCATACAATAATGCTTTTTTGGCGTTCGTTTTATGACGGCGCGTATGTTTTTCTCTACTTTTAAGTTGTTGCAACGCTTCTTTTTTCCAATTCTGCAAAACATCAAATGCTGCAGGTCTAGCCTTTTTCTTTAATAGAATTGACTCTAAATACTCAATACGAGGGATTTCAAAACTACCATTGATTGGCCACTGAAGTTCAGAGGCATGTCTGGTTTGTCTGTGCCAAATGTCATTAAATACTATACTTCCAATGCCATGCTTACAGTACATAGTACATGCCGGCGACCCCTCCTGTGGTGCGGGACGGCTAAAGTCCAAAGATTGTCTATCGCTGCGGAACAACGCCCTGAAGCAGGTAGACAATTTCCCAGGCATATCAAATTATTGGTGTTACCTGGTCAATAATTGTGTCTGCAGATACAATGCGCCAAATTCAAATTATCAGGGTTGAATTAAGAGTCGGGTCACGACTTACCTGAACAAACCTAAGGAGGTCCGATCGCATTTCAAAGAATCTTACCCAACTAATCTTACCTCGTGCATGGTGATTTCGGCAAATCTGCCCGCCGCGATAAGTGGACCCTCGTCAAGAGGCCGTCTCGGACCACAAGCTAATCGTCCAGGGATCGGGTCGTGCAGGGCTGCTGAGGTATCGCGTCTCGTTCAGTGGGGCCCCTTTTAGTCACACCGTCCGATCCCGGTCCGATAGCCTGCGCCAACCTTCAACAATCCGGCATCAATCTTGAGGGTCCGTATTCGGGCGCCAACTGTGAAAACAAAATCAAAATATCAAGGCTGAGTACCCCAAAAGGAAACACACCGAACACGGGTTACAAAGGAACATACAAACTACTTTATTTTATACTGAATCCAGTTACTACAAACAGAGCAAAAATCAGATAGCTATCGGCCCTCAGTACAACACAACAAACTCCAGCGTGGTTCAATGTGTTCAGTGAGAGACGCTGTACATTAGAATGCATTGGCTTTTTATACTTTTTGTGAGCACGAGGTCCAGCCCCACTATATTCCACTAATACATCACCGATCTAGGGTTCATGCCAAGTCTCGCACATCCGCATATAACTGGTTTTCTTTTAATACATATATCAACAAGCCTACGGCAACTGTGTATTCTGGGATTTCCCATGTAGGTCTTCTTAAACATTAATACAATGTAGTTAAACAAGAGTTCTACGTTCAGTATTTGAATGAATTCATTGCACGAGTAATCCTTTACCCACAGGTCAACGAAGGACAAGGTCGCAGTTCACGACCTCAACAAGTGGCCTGGAGGCAAGTTACATATTTGCTACGTACAGAGGTCAAGATGGCCATGTTGTATTTTGGAATGACATCGTCCACCATTGTAACTCACAGGGTGACTTTTACAAAGCGAACCTAAAATGGCGGATTGACCTAAAATGGCAGCTTACATTGATTCTAAGGTCAGGACCTTGCAACACGGATTCCTTCGCAAGCGACTTACAAGCAGCTTGGCGTAGGCCAATATACATATATTTATTGCATTAGGAGGCACGATATAATTTCTCTTTTGACAGAGCAATATGACCACATATCGCTTTCCTTCAACTCGTTGCATTGGCTGCCGATCTAACAAAGTTTAGTTTAGTTGAGTTTCAATTGAACAAAATGTTGCTACCACTCAGAAGTATCCAAGCGTTCAGCTTGTCCAAGTAAAACAGGTAAGAGTCATATTGAAGTACAAGGCAGGAATGCAACCTTTTGGAGGACCAACCACTGACTGTACAATGATATGCATAGAGATTAAGACGGTACGTCCTTAAGAGGAAGAGATGGGGCATGCGGGCATTGACATATTTACAACAAGGTCAACCAGTGGCCCAGGCCTAGGCCAGCAGATTGCCAAAGGAGCAGCATTTTATTGCAGTTATTTTTGATGTACTGATTTTCATTTTTTAAACATAAAGCCAATTTTATTTCTCTGAGTCTGGCTGATTCACTTGACTGCAAGTAATTTTGAGCTGTTAGCAGTCATTCCACTCTGAAACCTAAAGACTTTGATCGCCAAACTTGTATATATGCTTGATTTTTACAAAAGCTTTATTGTTAGGGTGACTTTTGATAATAAAAATAAAAGAAAAAAGGATACGCGTACCAAACCCAGCATGCTTTACTTATTTAGTAATTCAGTCATACCACTCTCACAGATATATATGACAGATATAAAGCTCTTTGGTCATTCTTGTATTGGTGCCACTTCACATTATCTTTGGAGTTTTTTCTAATCAATACAAACATACACTGTGTTAAGTAATCTCTTTTATATTCAAATACACAACTTGCATTTTTTGAACCATTGCGAAAATGAGGGGTTCCCTTCAGAAAAGTAAAGGTTAAAAATGATGCATCATTTTACACCATTAAATGCATGCCTAGGCTTAATTCAAACAAAGAGTTCCCACAGGTGGCACTAAAATGATGTTCAAAAACAAGCACTCATTTCCCTCCCCACATTTCTGATGTCTGTGGCTGCCCAAAAGGTGCAAGCATGAAATAGATCATAGAGAAGTTAAAATAGCAAATAGTAAATCTGAATGCGCAAGTGTATCAAAAAATCTATGAAAGGTTACCCAGAGCCATAGAAGGGTGAGAGCAAAAGCTGCGTGCCACAGGCGCACACTGTTTCACAGCTGTGAAGGTGTCCCGTAAAGATATCCATCCAGCCATCTTTACAGAAGCTGCTCAGTACTAAGCACGCAAATGGCATCCTTGCTGGGTTCATCAAGTGTCTTTGGTGACATTCTACTGCACGCTCAGTAATACCAAGGGAACCAACTGCAAACGATGTCACACAACACATAACTGTGATGCTTATAAGTAATCTTTACATTCATTATATTTTAAATACAAGGTAGGACTTTTACTGTGAACCAGTACTTCAAACGACAGCAGTACATCTATATCTATACACACACATCTCACAATGGTCCTATGTATTGTATAGTCCAACGATTTCTACAGAGGTAACAAACATTTTAAATCACCTTAAAGGCAAGCTGGCAAGACCCATAGCCTAAACCACACCCACAAAGGTAATACTGTGCTGGAACGCCCGATCCATTGCTCTATTTTACTCTTGGAGTGTTTGATATTTTGGCAATAGCACAAACAGCAATGATGTAAACAGTATGTACCACTTCCTTTGTTAGAAAAGGTGCCTGCATTGTGCAGCTACCAGGAATGCTGTTGCTTCCCACACAAGAATGTTCAGGGTGGCCCATATCCATTTCTTCATCATGAGAATGCACAACCAAAGATTCCAAGAACCTTCTGCAACTGTCTTTACTCTACTGTGCAGAGTTTACAAACTTCACTTGTGATTTTGCCATAATTTAATGGCGTTCCAGCCCAAGGGTTTTGAGGTACATCGGCTGCAGCAGGTAACTGGCCTTATTTCCATTTTGCCCTGTGCTTACAACATATATGCCACCATGAGAAGGGTGTTCAGTTATTTTTATTCAACATTTTTATAAGATGTCTGTATCACTTGCATATATTTCATATGTAAACCTTACCATCTGACAATATTACAGACCCGTCTTGGTGCTTCTCAGAGAGTGATAGCTATCAATTTGTGAGAGAAACCAGATATTAACATTGAAACAAAAATTCCTCATTCCAACCTTCTCTCACTTGTGTCCAGTTGGCAGACAGCTTATGTTCTTATCACTTCCTCTAAAAGATTGTTTTCTGACTTAACCGAAAGTAGACAATTAGCCGTAACAATTACCTCTAGGGCACTCAACTGTAGAACACACTGCCGCCTCCAAATCTTGGGCAGCAGAGATCTGAAAACACTCTTTCAACTAACATAACATAGAAGATGAAAGGCTTGAATTAATAGAGAGGAAGCAATAACCTTCTAATCCCTGAAACCTTAAAAAATCCTTATGATGTTACAGAGCCAAAATGGGGGACACAACGGGGATGAAGGGTCGTAGTTTGGACAACATGGACAGAGTTTGTTGATGTCAGGCTCACTCCTGGATTCCGTTAATTTCACCCCTCTTCCCTGAGTGCCCCTCACACCCTCCTGCTCACCGGTGGTCTCCTCGTCCGATGTGAGTCCGAATCTCTTTATTCTCAATGCCTCCTCTCTGGAGTGTGGATGAGGTCTGCCTCGAGAGGAAGCCATCCTGCCCCTCTAACACGGGGCCAAGGGGGCCCCCGTACCGGGGCAGACCGGTTAAGGGGAAAAAGCCGATAGGCGCAACAAACCCCTTCCTTCTTGAAGATGGCAGCAGGATACAAGGTGGGACTGTGTACCTTGAAGGATCCAGCTGATAAGGAAATCCACAGAAAGTGGTGTATGGCGACTGTTCCAGGGGAAAACAACAGTACAAAGATGGGGTGACTAATGAATGAGCTGAGAGGGAAGGAATCAGGAGAACAGGGGATAAAGAAAATAGAGAGAGCCAAGGTGGAGCGGAGAAAAAGCTCCAACAGAGCGAGGCGTGCCAAGAGCAAAATGAAAGCCAGCAAGAAAACGGGAGAAAAGGAAAGGGAGCGGCGGCAGCCGCGGAGGAAAGGACTGAAGTGTACCAACCCGGAAGCCTAACACGAAAAGGTTGCAACGCGCGGGCTTCCGGGTTGGCGCTCGTAAAAAGGACGCAGCTGGTCGGAAGGGCTGGAGAACTAGACCGCTGCCGAGGAGAGCGCGGGCGGCGTGACGGCTACAGTCAATGGCCGCTCCACCGCCAGCGTCTCCACAGCTGCCAGCGACCGCCGTGCGTGACAGTATACCCCGCTCCAGACCCGAACCCTCCGGGTTTCCCTGGATATGTCCGGTGAAAACACCTGACAAGCCTAGGCGCATGTACATACGACCTGGGCTCCCAGGAGTCCTCTGAACTGGGATAGTTCTTCCACGACACAAGGTATTCCAACCTGCCCTTACGATATCTGGAATCTAAGATGGCAGACACCTCATATTCTTCAGGTATAGACTTGGGATTACTCAATAGCCCTGTAGTCTTACTAACTGGGTTGTCTGGATCAACTGGGCAGAGAAGGGAGGAGTGAAAGACCGGGTGCACCCGATACATGGACTTGGGAAGTTGTAATTTGAAAGCCACTGGGTTAATCCTCTTGATTATCTTGAAGGGTCCTAAAAATCGGGGGGTTAGTTTGGTCGAATGTTCCCACCTAGGCAAGTATCTAGTAGATAACCAGACCCGATCGCCCTCCTTCCAATCAGGACAGGGTAAACGAGCTTGATCAGATAGATCTTTATAGCTGCGTCTAGCCGAAGCTAAACTCCGTTGAGCTGTAGTGTGGGCTGTAGGTATTTGATCCAGGGTGGATTCGATGGTGGGTATATTAGTAGGTGAGGAAAAAACTGGGAGAATACTGCGAGGGTGATAGCCATAAGAACAGAAAAAAGGGCTGAGTCCCGTTGCCGAGTGCACAGCGTTATTATACGCAAATTCGGCGGTGGGCAGAAGGTTCACCCAATTGTCCTGATTTTTATTGACATAACACCTGAGGTATTGCTCGAGAGTGGCATTGAGCCGCTCTGTCTGACCGTTGGTCTGAGGATGGAAGCCTGATGACAAAGCCCTCTCTATCCCTAACCGTTGACACAGGGCGCCCCAAAATCGAGATGTATACTGACTACCCCGGTCAGAAATAATCTTGTCAGGAAGTCCGTGGAGCCTAAAAATGTCCCTGAGGAAAACTTCGGCCATCTCGGTGGCAGACGGCACTCCCCGCAGTGCTGAAAAATGGGCCAGCTTGGTGAATGTGTCAATCGTAACCATGAGACAAGTCGACCCCTGGGATTTGGGCAGGTCTACTATAAAGTCAGTGGAAATTTGGGACCATGGCCGGCTTGGCAAGTCCGGCTGCATAAGCAACCCGTAGGGTTTGTGGGTGGAGTTCTTATTCTGGGCGCAAACCACACACGTTTTACAGTGTTGCCTTACATCATGGGAGAGTGAAGGCCAAAAAAAAGATCGAGAAATTAACTCTAATGTACCTCGGACTCCCCTGTGCCCTGCGGTTACATGGTTGTGACCCCATTCCAGAACCTTAAGTTGTAAGGACCTAGAGGGGATGTACAAACGCTGCCCCACCAGTAAAAGACCCTCAGACCAATGGATTTGAGAACGTAAGTCACCGAGTACGGTGGTTGCCAAATCAGGTTTGGTTACTGTCTTAATCTCTTGCAGAAACGAGGAAACTATCCCCACGATTCTGTTTCGGGGAAACATAGGGTGGCTAACGGAGGGAGAGTGGTAGTCTGCAGGCCGACATCTAGACAGGGCGTCCGCCAAGCTGTTTTGGGTGCCAGGAATGTAGGTAATGGTAAAGTCATACTGGCTGAAAAAATGCACCCAGCGAGCCTGCCTTGAATTGACGCATTCCATATTACGGAGAATCTTCAGATTCTTATGGTCAGCACGTAATGTAAACGGATGCGCTCCGCCTTGTAGCAGGTGTCTCCACTCTTCACAGGCCACCTTGAGAGCCAAAAGTTCTTTTTCAATAACAGAGTAGTTCTGTTGACTTGTGGAAAGAGTCTTGGAAAGATATGCTACAGGATGTTCCTTGCCATCCTTCAGTTGAAGGAGTACAGTACCTAAGGCGCAGGCAGAGGCGTCGGCCTTGACTATAAAAGGCTGGTCTTGATCTGGTTGAGATAGAATAGGAGCGGAGCAGAATCTCCTTTTGAGATCGATAAAAGCTTGATTAGCTGGTTCCGACCAGAGAAAAGGTTTGGCGTCTTTTTTAAGTAGAGAGGTAATGGCCAGCACAATCTGCGAAAATTGACTGATGAACTTCCTGTAGAAGTTGGCTAGACCCAGGAACCGTTGAACGTCTTTCAGAGAGGTGGGTGTGGGCCAGTCCAGGATGGCAGATACTTTCATCGGGTCCATGGTGATGCCTTCCTGGGAAAGAATGTATCCCAAATATGGAACGGAAGACATATTGAAGAGGCACTTCTCGGGTTTAACTAATAGATGTTGTGACTGTAAACGATGTAGAACCGTCTGAAGATGTAAAGTATGTTCAGAGGTGGACTTCGAAAAAACTAAAATGTCATCCAGGTATACTATGACACTGAGGTATAACAGATCAGAAAACAGGCGATCCATAAAACTCTGGAATATGGCAGGAGCGTTAACCAAGCCAAATGGCATCACTCGATACTCGAAAAGGCCAAACGGAGTCCGGAAAGCAGTCTTCCATTCGTCCCCATCCTTTATTCGGAGAAGGTGGTAGGCACTCCGGAGGTCTAACTTAGAGAAGGTGGTAGAACCCTGGACTGCTTCCAATATGTCTGTTATCAAAGGCATTGGATAGCGGACACGAACCGTGACCTTGTTCAAACCCTGATAGTCAATGCATGGCCTTAACTCAGAGGAATCCCTCTTAGGTATGAAGAATAGAGAGGCTCCAGCCGGAGATTTGGAGGGACGAATGAGGCCATTGGTCAGATGGGAGTCCAAATAATTGCGAAGAGCCCTCTTCTCCAGTAGAGACAAAGAAAACATGCGGCTAAACGGAACCAGGGCATCTGGCACCAGCTCGATGGCACAGTCTTCCGACCTATGTGGGGGTAGATCTAAGACAAGATTGTCTTTGAAGACTTCTTTGAATTCGGCCAACTCCGGGGGAACCTTACAAATTTCATTTACTCCTTCTTGTTGGGGAGTAAGGACTTGGACCAATTCTTCTGAAGAGTGAAATAAACAATTTTGTTTACAGTATGGGGAGGTAAAGGCCATGGTGTTCTGTGCCCAATCGATGAGCGGATTATGCCTCTTCAGCCAGGGAATCCCAAGGATTACTGGTAAATGGGCTGCTCGAATCAAGTCGAATTGTATCTGTTCCGAATGCTGGAGAATGCGGACCTTCAAGGATACTGTGGAATGGGTAATAGGCCCCGACGAAAGTGGGGAACCATCTACATCTTCTACCTTCTGGACTTCTTCCCGTTTTAGCAGAGGGAGACCTTGTTGGTGCGCCCACATGGCATCCATAAATACCCCAGCGGCACCACAATCCAGCAAAGCCATGGTGGTGAGTACTTATGTCGGAGTTTACAACTGGATAGGAACAGCCATGAGGCGAGAGTCCAACGTGGTTGGGTGTGAAACTACCATCACAGTGACATAGGGACTAGCGCTCTGACCTCGGTTACTCGTCCCCTTTAGTTCCGAGGTTGTTCGTTTCCCGACCGTCTAGGCGGGACTTCTGGACAGTTCCGAAATAGGTGGGCGCCTGATCCACAATACATGCAGAGGCCAGCATCCCTCCGACGTCTTCTCTCTTCGGGTGTCAAGGGGGATCTAGCGGACCCCACTTGCATCGGTTCTTCCTTGTTACTGGAGTGAGGCAGGGAGGGCAATGAGTGGGCACTTGGTAGAAAGGGGCCAGGGGCTTTTTGCTTCTTCCTTTCCGCCTTGCGTTCACTGAGGCGATAGTCAATCTGAGTAACCATGGAGAATAAATCAGACAGGGTGTTGGGGCGGGCTATCCTTGCCAGTTCATCCTTTATCTCCTCTTTCAAACCTCAACGGAATATTGTGTACTGGGCCCGTTCTGGCCATCCAGCCTCTGAAGCCAAACGTTTAAAGGTGGAGATATATGTCAGCAAATCACTGGAACCTTGATGCACATCCAAGAGTTCTTCCGCAGCCACATGTATTATCTCAGGTTGTTCGAAAGTCTGGCGTAGTAAGGTCAAAAAACCCTCATAGTCTCTGATGATAGGATTATTGTTGGTCACTTGAGGGGCGGCCCAAGCTAAGGCATTCCCTGTCAAGTTGGATACCATAAATCCCACCTTGGTGTGATCATTGAGAAACAACTGAGGTCTAAAGGCGAAATAAATGGAGCAGGCTTCCAAAAATTCCTTGAGACGCTTCGGAGTTCCGTCAAACTTGCCCGAGGATAGGGCCATAGGAGGTAAGTCGGAATCCCTAGTTTCCCGAGTAGAGACCATCTGCCTCAAGACTGCGTTATCAGCCTTCACGTTCTGTAATTCTACGTTCATGGCCTGGACTGCGGCCTCTAGTTCTTGTATTTGTTCTGGGGTGGCCATATTCCCTTTTTGGCATTGCAAACTGTCAGGCTCACTCCTGGATTCCGTCAATTTCACCCCTCTTCCCTGAGTGCCCCTCACACCCTCCTGCTCACCGGTGGTCTCCTTGTCCGATGTGAGTCCGAATCTCTTTATTCTCAATGCCTCCTCTCTGGAGTGTGGATGAGGTCTGCCTCGAGAGGAAGCCACCCTGCCCCTCTAACACAGGGCCAAGGGGGCCCCCGTACCGGGGCAGACCGGTTAAGGGGAAAAAGCCGATAGGCGCAACAAACCCCTTCCTTGTTGAAGATGGCAGCAGGATACAAGGTGGGACTGTGTACCTTGAAGGATCCAGCTGATAAGGAAATCCACAGAAAGTGGTGTATGGCGACTGTTCCAGGGGAAAACAACAGTACAAAGATGGGGTGACCAATGAATGAGCTGAGAGGGAAGGAACCAGGAGAACAGGGGATAAAGAAAAGAGAGAGAGCCAAGGTGGAGCGGAGAAAAAGCTCCAACAGAGCAAGGCGTGCCAAGAGCAAAATGAAAGCCAGCAAGCAAACGGGAGAAAAGGAAAGGGAGCGGCGGCAGCCACGCAGGAAAGGACTGAAGCGTACCAACCCAGAAGCCTAACGCGAAAAGGTTGCAACGCGCGGGCTTCCGGGTTGGCGCTCGTAAAAAGGACGCCGCTGGTCGGAAGGGCTGGAGAACTAGACCGCTGCTGAGGAGAGCGCGGGCGGCGTGACGGCTACAGTCAATGGCCGCTCCATCGCCAGCGTCTCCACAGCTGCCAGCGACCGCCGTGCAAGACAGTTGAGGGGAAGGAATCTGGTGAAGGTGCAGAGTCTGGCAGAGGTGGAGTAAAGTTGGGCAGGGGGTTGCGTGCACTTATATGGCCCTACGGCAGTGGAAAGCCTAAATACGTCACTGCATGCAGGAGGAGGGCGGTAGAGAAGGGATGAGACAGGAAGCAGTCAGCACTATATGTGAGAGAATAAAGGCAGGTAGTATGAAATACTGTCTCTGTGTAGTCATTATGTGAAGCAAGCGAAAGGTGGTGAGTCAAGCAGTGACCCCCACATAGCAGAGCAAGTTACTGCCCTACGAGGCGAACATACAATATAGATCTCGACTGTTCTTTACAAAACCAACCAGATACCCAAGTTTTAAATCCCAAACCAACCTCTTTCTCCTTCCGACACACTATAAAACATTAGACCGCAAGTCTTCGCACACGCATGGCTCATTCCAATGGAATCCTCGTCCCCCTCTCACTTACATCTGGGGAGACAACACAAAATCTTCCCCTTCTACTAAGGATACTAATCTGCCTTAAATGAAATCCTCTGTGATGTGTAAGGATGGCATGGTATCACAAGTAAAAATATAACACAAGTGGTTCAAGTTCAAGGGTATTTATTCCACAGTCCTACCTTGCCCTAATGATAAGATGGGCGTATTCTCTACCATCAACACAAACGAAAAGACAGTCCAGGTCAGTCTAGTCAACTTCAAAGGCTTAAACTAAATGAACCTATTTCCTGCCCTCAATCTAATTTAAAAAAAGTGATAGGAGAATGGCAGCTTCTTATAATAATAATGATGGGGATAGTGTTTGGGTTTTCAAGGAGCAAAGTAAAAGAAGCAATGTGTATCAAAGCCAATATCAGAGTAGCTGTATATGGCAATATTAACTACCCTGCCCAAGTTAAAGGCACTGGGGTAGGTAGAGCTTGTTGGCAGCAGTGCACACTCTGCCGTGCAAGCACTTCAACCCAGCTTTGGCTCTTTAGTTCATACAGTTCCTTGATATTAACTCAGTTCAGTTTCACAATTTTGGAAGTTGCTCTTAGCCGGGCTCTAACCTCCTTCATGATGCGGGATTCGCTGTCCCCAGCTTTCCTTGGCATCCCTCAGTCAGGTTCACATTTGCCACAACAATAGTTCATGTTCAACACTTGTCAAAGACTTTCAACTGTACAGGTGCCTTTCACATCTGCTTTCCCTCATATGACCACTTGGATTTAATCACTGGCTTTCATTGGCATCTCCTACGGCCTCTTTCTATTCGTAGTTTCACTCTTTCACTCTTTCCTTTCCTATTGTTCGCTCTGAGACTTTCGACAAGGTACATCTTTTCACGGTCACTCCGTTATTATATCTCTTTCTCTCTCACACAATTGTTGGCTTGACTTCTCTATAGGTTTCTCGGCACACGTGCAGCCTTAGTTTCAGCATTACTATGTCGTCTACAAACTTATTGTTTTCGCTTGCGATAGCACGGTACACGCGTAGCCTTCACCTGCAAATGTATCACTCCATTGTCTACGCACACCCGTCTCTCCTAACACTTCTCACTCACCGGTGGCAAAGAATGTGTTCTATCGTGGCTCTCTCTTTTGAAGTCAAGGTTCCTGATACCACATTGTCTGTCTCCTTCCAACTCGCTTGTCCACCCGAAGGGGATGCTGGTCATCCTTGAACAAAGTGGAGGAGTTTTCTTTGGAACTTCTATCACGGCCCTCCTTGTTGTACTGATACAGCCACAGTCTTCCCTGCACAGTCTTGCTGCCTCGCCTCTGCATCCAGGGTCGCCTTTTCCTGCTGGGAACTGCTCTCATGCCGCTTTGCTCGTCTTGCTCAGAGTGGGATTCTGAGCTCTGCCTTTTATCCAGGTGGGGAGAGTTAACAAGTTTCAGGTGTGTTTTATGGGCTTGGTTAGCCTGACTTGTCTGACTCTTGTTAGTGAAGAAGAGCCATGGCAACCCACAAAAGGTAAAGTGTACATGGTCTGTCCTTCCTTTGCTTATCATAACAGTGGGATTGTAAGGATTGTGGGAGTGTAGGGTTTTCCTGGATTTGTAGAGAGATTATATAACCTGCTGTCAGAAAAAGGGGAATAGGTGTGTTGTGAAAGGGGAGTACTCGGGTAGTCAACAGGAACGTAGGAGATGTAGTTTCCCAATGCAACTGGGTTTAAGTGGTGTGGATTGGTTTTGATACATGTGGAGAATGACAAAGGGGAAATGGAACAGGAAGGATAATTTCTCAAAATAGCAGAGGAGGAAATTGGTGGTGGATAATTGTCTTGGGAGGATAGCTCAGCGGCAATGTGCTCGCGTTGGAAGCAAGACAACATGGAGCAACACAGGTTCGATCCCCGGGTCCGCACTTAGAAACCTCTGGGTATTAAGCACGTTATAGTGCTGGGTTAGTCAGATAGGGGTATCTGATAAGGGCAGAAGAAAAGCGGGTGGGGGACTGTAACCTTTGTAATATAACTCAGCTGGCTATTGACCTTTGAAAAGTTGGAAGTCTGATTTTGATCGTTTTAGCAGCTGGTTTATTTATTATTTATTTATTTGTACATTTCTATTGCGTAATAAACCCATGGGCATCAAGGCGCAGCTTGCAGAGAAAGTAAGAAAACATTGTGTGAACGTCACAAGACATTGATTCAGTGAAGGACAAGGTCACGTGGCTGAACGTAAAGAGTCAAGGTGCTCTACGTGAACAGCCAGGTTTTCAATAATTTACGGAAGATCCAGTATGGTTGTTCCGCACTCAGTGTTGGGGGTGGCGTGCTCCACAGTTTTGCTGAAATGAAGGGAAACTTGATCCGCCCACTCTTGAGAGCCTGAATTTGGGCAGGATGCGCGTGGTGGCATAGGCCGTTCTGTTGGTCTTGTGGATAGGGCTCTCGTGAATTTCTGAGCGAGATAGGGGGTGCAGTCTTACAGAGGCACCTGTGAAGTGATTGACAGCGCTTTGAATATAATTCTTTCTTGTATCAGTAGCCAATGGGCCTTTCTTCTAGCAGAGGTAATGTGAACGTGTTTGGGAATGTTTAGTGCCGAAAGGAGAGCGTTGTGTTGGATCACTTGCAACTTGTGACTGCTTTTGCTCTTCAGAAATTCCAGTTTCATAGAAAGTTCCAGCACTGTACTTACAACAACGATTGATTATAGAAAATCTGCACTGGGTCCATATGATGGCAGGAACTGATATGGGTTCAAAGGTCGTGAAGTATCTCTTCCTTTGAAGTCACCAGGGTCAAACAGTGTTTTACGTGAGTATTCCTATGATTTCAGAAAAATCTAGCCATTTCCCAACAGGGAAAAATCAGGAAATGTACAATTTGTTCCCAAGAAGCTACTCAGTTGGATCCCCATGCGCATGGAGCCAGGAGCAGGTGAGTTTCAAACTACAGCATTTTGCAGCAGTACTGGAGTAATGCAAGTACACAGTTGGCTGGAGAGACAGCTGGGAACAATGTTAATGCTAGAATTTCAGTGAGGATAAGAGGGTTCCAGGGAAGGGAGTGCCTACAATTTATTGGATTAAAAAGATGTTCAGAGGGGCGTGGCTAGCAGCGCAATGGATTAGACGCGGTTCTGCGCTGCGCCGCTCCACCGAACTCCTGGAATAAATCCTGTTCTTGCATCCAAACACTCAAACCTCCTGCAAGTTGTGGGCTTCAGTCTCGGATCCCGTCCACACATTGGGTAGGCGGAACAACATGGCCGATAGGCAGAGTTCAAGCAGAGCCCAGAGGGAAGAAGCATCCAGCCTGGGCCAGCAGTGGGGCCTACCAGTCGGCACAGCCAGGGTACAGAGCGGGCACAACTTTCTGCGAAGCGGAAGTAGCTGCGTTTCAAAAATTCCAAACAATGAGGCAGACAAAATGCTGGTACAAAGCACAAGGAAAGGAGCGGGAATCAGGGCTAGGTCGTGAAACAACAGAGGCGCCCCGCCGGGCACTGGTGGGGAAGACCCCATAACCGGGCAGGGACGGCACTATTGCGGTTTTGTGGTGGCTGCGGTGGGACCTTCTGGGGGCCCAGATGCAAAGATCCACCCAAAGAACAAGGGACATAGTGGTCTAGACTTTATGGCCTGAAACTCAGGGGCCTCACTTGGCTACCCTGGGCCCCCTGTACTGAAGGGGAGTGGCCTCTCTGTGCCAGGACTCGAAGCTCAGAGCCCACGTTGTAGATAACCAGAGTCTCGGAGATGACAACAGGATTGGCCTAAAGATAGAGGTGCACTACCTTTTAAACAAGATTGCATGACCCAACACAAACAACCAATCCACCCCAGAGGATATCCCCACAAGGCTGACGGGGTGAAAATAATCAAAGGAGCAAAGCTCCCAAAAAAGGGAAGTCGAATCTGTGGAATGAGGCGATCCCATCTGAGTTATAAACTTTATCAAGTTGATAGAGCCGGGACATACACAGATTGCCAAGCAGTTTGACGCTGGGACAGGCTCAACTGGCCAACCCTAATAGTGGATAGAGGCGGGAAGTCACATGGAGAACCAAGCATCCAGGGTACCCCCAACGAACCCCTGTGTACAGGGGTTACACTCACAAGGAGATAGGCCTGATTCTGGAGGGAAACGGAGAGGAAGTAGAGGCACACTATCAAAGATATCACGTTGTTACATCGACAGGTGTTTTTGTGAAGTCATTTTCAATGAAGAAATTACGTCCAAAAAAATTATTGCAATATATAGATGAATGGTTAAGGGGTTAAAATGGGTGGGTAGGGGTTTGGGATGGGGAAAATAGTATAGAGAAGGGGAGGTCTTGGGGGACACACCAAAATAACAAAAAATACAATTTCAATGAGTATTTTGTAAGTAATACCTTTACTTCGAAAAAACTGTTGTCGATGTAGGGCCATAAAAGCCTCTCAAACCCTGAGGCAGCAAAATAACAGGTGTGAAAATCAGGCCCTGGGATGTGATATACCACCGAATTGTGTTTAAGGCAGTAGGTTAACTGCAAGGCCCCCATGGAAGCACCATGGAGGCTCATTCTACGAGAAATAACATCAGGGAATTTGGGCAACACCTTCAATCAGAGCGCATTCTAGCAAGTTATCTAACAGGCACTCTGTGACCCACGACCCCAAACCGGCATACACCGGGAATGATATGATATGATTGGTTAATACCCAGAGGTTTCTAAGCGTGGACCCGGGGATCGAACATGTGTTGCTCCATGTCGTCTTGCTTCCAAGGCGAGCACGTTGCCCCTTAACCATCCTCCTGAGACAGTGTGGAACAAAGCGTGCACTAAGTGGCAGAAAATATCAGTAACATACAGAGACCTGTCCAGGAAGCACACGCTGGTAGAAGACAGAGTCTCCAAGACCAAGGGCAAGCTCAAAAAGGCTAACCTACAAATAAAATTGCCCATTGCGCTAAGCCCACCGCTAGTGAAGGTGTAAAAGAGGAAGTAAACGATATGAGTCCTTGGGCAATTGAAACAATCCTGCAAGCGATCAGAGACTCCGAAGACACCTTGGAAAAGTAAACAGATGTGGTTGGCCTGGACGTAGGTCTTTGGAAGTAGGACCTACATAAAGTGTCAGACCGGTTGAAGAAACAGAAGGCAGAATATCTAAATTGGAGAACTCCTTTGTCACAGTCCAAAGGCAGGTTCATGTAATACTGAGCAGAACAAAGGACAGAGCAGAAGATGACGAAGGGCGAGCCAGATGCAGCGACCTGCGGATAGTCGGTCTGCCAGAGAAATGTGAAGGACCATCAGTGGAACTCTTTTTTGAAAAGTGGTTTAAGGAAATAACTAGCAGAACCAGTCTCTAAATCGTCTTTTCAGTTGAAAGGGCACACAGAGTCCGAGTGGCCCCTCGGCTCTCAACGGGTGGCATGCCGAGAACAGTGGTGGCAAGACTCCGGGAACTTCAGAGATTGAGAAGCGATCTTACAGGCAGAGAGGAAAAAAAGGCACTATTCACCTTCAAGGTGCAAAGGCAGCCATCTTCCCAGACTTCACAAGGGCAGTACAAAAGGCAAGACAATCCTTTGATGCAGTCAGGAGGACATTTCGAACAGCCAACATCAAATATCCAATGATGATCCCTACAACTCTAAGAATAATTGAAGAGGGAAGAGTGATATGGTTTATTTCTGACCATAAAGAGGCTTGGGACTGACCCGAGGTGAAAATCAGGAAAGGGACAAGAAGAACACAAAAAATGGCGTCCACCTCAAAGATAAAAACCCATGAGGAACAGAATGAGAGATTACTGGACCAAAACAGTTCCCAAAACCAAGGTCACACAGACGATTGATAGATGCCAAGTGATACATGCCGACTATATGAGGGTGTTTACTGCAGTCCCTCACAGAGCAGGTACCTCCAAATGTGGTGTAACCTCGTCAGAAGTTGACACTGATAATGGCGTAAACAAACACAGTCAAGAATAGAAAAATGAGGGAGCGGGCAATGCACCGATCATTGTACATACAGGGAAGCCCACATCTACCAAGGGGTTCTTCACAGTAGACTCGACGTAACCTATTTGTTAAGTTAACTGTAATAGTCATTAGAGATAAGTAGCAGTTCAATTGCTAAAAGTTAGGGCTGACAGATGCTTCTAGTTGGGGAGAAGTACGGGGTGGGGGAAATGGGGAACATAAAGTTGTTATAGCATATCAAAGTTTAATCAGGTAGAAGCCTTACCCTCAAGAGGGAATGTATGAGGGACATCATTGGCAAGAAACAGAAACCACATAAAGAATAATGGCCTAGATTAGAAACAAAATTACAAGACTTAAGGAGATAGCATGGGTGTCTAGTTATGTGAACGGCATGATGGATCAAATTAAAAGAGTAATGGTGGCACCGTTCCTAGAGGATATCAGGTAATATTATCCCCATATATAATATTGCCATATATATGGTCGCCGGGAAAGGCCATAGGCGATATTATTTATGGGGAGATCATTTATGGGGTAAATGGGAGTGAGGGTTGCAGGGGTGTCCCTGATCTCTTTAAAAAAATATGAGGGTTGCGTGGGTGTCCCCCGCAGGTTCCATGGGTTAATATTGCCACAAAAAACAGCGCCATTCTTGTATGGCGATATATTTGCAGGGATATTAACACATGGAAGCTCCTAGAGCTGCTCTGCCCCGATATGGTCATGCTCCAGGAAACACATCTAGCTTGGATCAGCTGTAGGATGTTAAGCAGAGGGCAATACACAGTGGTAGAACACACTGGGTTTTTAAGGGACTCCATGGAGTCGCTATATTAATTCGGAAGACATTACCTTTCTTAATCTCGAAGTGTGTCTGAAACAGGAGGGGAAGATATCTCCTGGAAACAGACCCCCTAAGGAGGGAGAAACTAACAATCCTCATCATAACACACCATCAGCTCCTGAATCTAGACCTCTTACAGGACCTACAAAAGCTGTTACTGGAGCACAGTGCAGATATGACTTTAGTAGGGGGCAATGTCAACCATGGCATGGATACACAGGCATCCAGATCTATGTACCCCATCAGGGAGAACCCTAAGCTGTCTAGGCACTTCTGATTTGTGCAACCATGGGGTTAAAAGATGCATGGAGGAATATCCATCCAAACGGGACGGCTTATTCATTTCACTCAGGAGTGCATGCCACACTGTCCAGACTAGATTACATGTTTGTCCTGGTCTCCGAAATCGACAGGGTTAAAAGAATAGAATATCTACCCAGGGATATATTCAATCGCTCGCCCAATGTAGCGACAATAATTGGCAAAGAGAACAGAGGTGCCAAAACATGGTGGTTAAATGCTTACCAACTAGGAGACCCACAAGTAATGTCCCTGATTGAAACTGAGACAGAGGAATATTTCCTCCATAACGAAGCTTCTATAAATAGCGCATTTTCCCTACGGGAAATATATAAGTCGGTACTGAAAGGAAGAATCACATTCACGATAGGAGCCAAAAATAAAAAGGATAGAGGGAGTGGCTGAAATATAAAGGGCACTACAAGAAAGGGACAAAACATACATAACACGTGGATCCAGCTCATGCCTCAGTGAGCTAAAAACTGAAATCAGGCAGAACACAAAATGGTCACAAATTATACGGATAAGAAGACATAATGGGACCTGAAGAGCAGACTATGCGATAGGGGGATAAGGCTGGAAAAATGATATCCTGGTTGAAAAAGAAAAGATGAGTGTGAGATGAGTGAGAGAAATCTCAAAACCGAAGGAGGAAAGCTGTACTGGAAACAGATAGCAGAAGAATTTAGAAGTTTAGAAAGGACCTTTATAGAGGTCCCACCAGCAATCGGAAATCGAAGAATTCTTAGAGTCAATGGGCCTCATTACGAGTTTGGAGACAGCCATGCCCTTAATAAGGGCATGGCTGTCTCCAAACTCGGGTCCGGGTTCCCTGAATGGGGAAATACCAGGCCATTCCGACCTTGGAGGGCCCAGTATTTCCCCATTCAGGGAACCCGGACCATCCCCATTCCCATTGGGGCCCCCATAGGGCTCAATGGGAGTGGGGAGCATGCTAACAACGGGCCCTTTGTTAGTACGCTGGGCCGCTCGCGGGACCCGCTAAGGACGTCTGGTGAAATCTCATAATAGGGCGGTAAGGGGTTAACGGCTCCGGCACCTTTACCGATGCCGTTAACCCCTTACCGCCCACCTCGTAATGAGATCCATAATCTCTCTAACACAGCTGACCAAAGAACAAGCTGCAGAGCTAGAAAAATTCATCACAATTTCAGAAATTAAACACACAATATCAGCCTTGCAATCTGGCAAAGCACCATGTCCTGATGGTTACTCAATAGATATGTGTAAAGAGCCTGGAGGGAAAATCAGCAAGCGACTAAAAGATCATTTTAAAGCAAGTAAATTCAGGTGATCTATACCTTTCACTGCTGAACAGGGAATCAAAAATATTGGCCAGAATCCTGACTGACAGATTTCTTAACAAAGCAAGTGGTCAAGTGCACCCTGATCAACGCAGGTTTCTCCCAGGAAGGGCGACACAAATGAATATTAGAATCTTGCACAATGCCCTATCGAAGACAAAGCTTCTGGAGGATCCAGCTGTGATAATGTCACTGGACTCAGAAAAGGGCTCGGGCTTGATTTATTGTGATTTCCTGTGGATGGCAATGAAGAGAATGGGATTTGAGATGTTGTAATAATGCAGTGCACCAATTTTAACCATTTAGTAATTTCAACAAAGGCAGCGTGCGGCAGTTTAAAATGACAGCATGTGTTATGTGTCAGTTAGGATGCTAGTACTGACGTGTGGCATTGAGGGTATTGAGGGTACACTAAAGAGGGGGTTGAGTTGGGGACTTACATAGCATAGTGTAGTGTGTTAACCTTAACATGACTAAATACTAACCCTGTTAACAGTACTAATCTTCTACAATACTGACATTAGTAATTATACTGGGGTCAGAGTGGGTTTGTGTAGGCCATAGGATCATCTCCAAGCCTCGCCCTAACTGGCAGGTGGTGGGGTTGCTCGCATATTCCCTGAGTGGGTCCCTTCTTCTCTCATACTCACCCAGTCTTACTCTTACTTCGAGAGCCTGGTTTGCAAGCTGGTCATCTCTCCCACCTCCTCTCTGACCGTTGCCACCATCTACAGGCCACCTGGCGCTACCACCCTGTTCCTCTCTGAATGGGCTGATTTCTCCTCCTCTCTCCTCACAACCTCCTCTAAACTCCTCCTCGTGGGCGATTTCAACATCCACCTTGACTCATCAATCATGGCACCCACACTCTATTCCGTGACCTCTGCACCTCGCTCTCTCTCTCCATTTTCCCTTCTGGTCCTACCCACTCAAAGAGACACACTCTTGATGCCTTCATTCATACTGATCTTTCACTCTCCTCCCCACTGAACACCCCACTCTCCTGGTCCGATCACTTTCTCCTCTCCTCTCACCTGGGTCCTCTCGACCCTCTGACTGCACCTCCGCCAAACCTGCCAACCTCGCTCACAAACATTGGTCCAATGAAACGAATATCAGCTGCTGCCTTTGCATCTACATTTATCCCCCCTATCTCCCCACTACAGAATCTACCTCTGACTCTGCACTCAGCAACCTCCATCTTGCCATTCCTAACACCCTTGACATTCTTGCCCCAGTCATGAGGATCTGCCTGAAACATGCCTGCAAGCGTAACACCTGGTACAACTCCGAACTTACAGCCCTGAAACACAAGTGCAGAGCTGTGGAATGGAAGTGGCAAACCTCGGGCTCACACCAACTGGCCTGTCGCCTGCTCCAAAGGTAATACAGACTCTCCATCCGCGCCAAGAAAAGGGCCCACATCCAGGCCTGTGACTCTGGTGCATCGAACAACACAGCTGAACTCTTTAAAATCTGCAGGGAACTAGCCAACCCTTCCGCAGTATCCTCCTCACCTCTTCCCTCCCAGGCCCTCTACAGCACACTGGCCACACACTTCACTGCAAAAACTTGGGACATCCTGAGCACCCTTGTGTTCCTCACCCCGTTTCCCCCACCACCTTGCCTCCTATGGTCCCTCATCTTCCCTCTGCCTTTCTTTTCCTCCTTCTCTCCTATCACAACCGATGAGGTCACCAGAGTTGTCCGCTCCATGAAGGTCTCCTCCAAACAGGCTTCCTCCTGCTCCCCCAGAACCATTAAGGACAGTATTGGCTCCCTTGCCCCTGCAATCGCTGATTTCTGCAACCACTCTTTTGCTACTGGATCTTTCCCCCCTCCCTCAAGCCATCCCTTCTGCGCCCCTCCTGAAAATAACTTTCTGCAGACTTGTCCTGTCCAGCCAAATACTGCCCCATATCTATCACTTCCGTTCTTGGGAAACTATTGGAGAAGCTGGTC